>NC_032013.1:2687490-2795759 GCF_001865875.1 Lupinus angustifolius
TCAAGATAGACATCAAGTTTATCCATGACGCATTTCTAAATATTTTTCACTTCGAATTCTATTTCGAAAGTCTAACCTTAAACCGAAATCAGAAGATTTTAATATATAGCCGAGTATTAACCGACAATAATCGGACATGGTTTAGTTGTGAATATGTTAAGTGTGAAATTATACTACATTTGCATTGCGTTTAACTAGCATTTTAGGACATAATTAGGACTTTATGATTGTTTTTGACTTTTATTTCTCTTTGTTCAGGTTGAGCGGGTGCTTTTAGCTATGTTGTACAGTTTGGATGGATTAAAGCAAAATGGAGTAGAGATTGGGTGCAAGAAGATTAAATTCAGTGTTGAGGCTATGCGAAGAACAACTGAAGGAACAAAAGATGTCATAGATGTTATATTATATTCCTATTTTTTAGATTTGTTTTGTTGGGCTTAGCCCAATATTTTGTAATTAGGATAAATAAGGGTTCTCCCTCAAGGATTTTACAATTTTTACATTACAATTCTCTAATTTAGAATTTGGGATCCTCTTCTACATCATGAGTGAGTAATTCCCTTTGTTTATAGGATTGGGGCTATGCCCTTTTACATTCAATAAATACTTGTTCTTACTTCTTTATCATTGAGTGTTATGATTTGAATCATTAAACTGAGTTTTATTCGTATGAGTTGTCTGACCAACAAATTACACATCTTACATACATTGGGGAATGACCGAGAGGTGAACCCAACTATTCGACCATTCAGTTATTCAAACTAGAATCCTAACTCACGAGAGTAGTATTAGGATTCTCAGAGGTTTCTGGAATTCACCTTGGATTGCTACGAAGTGATTGGATAGAAAGATCCAAGTAAAAGATTTGATTGATAATGTACCACGAGAGTAGGTGCGACTTCAATTGAGTACACATGCCGGAGCTCGAGAGAGGGTGACACATATTAAAGAGCAATTCACCCTCACAACTTAAAGTTCATGAAAAGGAGCAAAACAAGGATTTGCGAGTGTAAAAGCGGTAACCCTTATCCTAGGAACTCTTCCTAAATTAGATTTCAATCCTTTTTCACTATTTTCATAATTATTCTTGGCAATTGTTATAAATTCAACTTTATTTCTTATTTGAGTTAAGTATAAATTAATTATTATAATTAAAGGAGTTTTTCAGTCCTCGTGGGATCGATGTTTTATTACTTGACGACATAATTGCGCACTGGCGATTTGCCCTATTGAGTGTTAGTCTTGTTTTGTGAATTCTTATTTTGTAGTAAATTTTCATAATTTTCTGTGGCGAAAAGTATTTGAGCTGCTGTCGCGCCCAAGTTCACCCGAATTCGGCCCAATAATGTGTTTTTGAGTTTTGTAGCTCAGAATAAAATTCTGATTGCACCATTGGCTTCGAAATATTATTTCGATTCAAGATAGACATCAAGTTTATCCATGACGCATTTCTAAATATTTTTCACGTCGAATTCTATTTCGAAATTCTAACCGTAAATCGAAATCGAAGGATTTTAATATCTAGCTGAGTATTAGCCGACAATACTCAGGTACAGTTTAGTCGCGAATGTTTCGCTAAAGAGGTCACTTCACTTTCACGAGTGAACCTTGCTTGTCAAGCAAGCAAAAATACTCATCTATTACACAAAACCCCTTAAAGCCTACATCTACCCATTACACGATTTATTCTTTAAAAACCTTTGGTTTACCCCTCCCTAAATCAGATTCATTACTTTAAAAGAGTCTCTCTCACTTGGAGAACACTTGGAATTTCATTTCACTCTTCTTCTTCTTCATTCAGGTTTTCTCAAAAAACTCCAAGGTAAGTTCTTAATTTTCGTTCTTCATCTCTTCAAATCTAACCATTAGTTACTTACGAAATCTTATTATGATGTTTATACGTATTTTCTGAACGTTTTCAACCATAAAAATTTGCTAATAATCTTCCTAACTCTTGTTTTACTCAAGAACTCGAAAAATGGGTTTTCGTGAATTTAGAAATCGTCGTTTTGAAACCATGAAATATTGTTGTTCATGAGGCTGTTTTAGTGTTTAAAATATGCATGTTGTTGATTTTAATAAAAGGAGATGACTATGAAATCAAGGTTACCTTGATTTAAAAATGTTGTTATGAGCATGAGATCAACACTTGTGAAGGTGTTGAAATGATCATGAACATGATAGGAATCGTGAACGAGACTTTCGAGGATAAATGATGGTTCAAGAATATGAATCTTGGACGGATGGATGAAAGTCTCGGATGTTCTTAAAATAGATTAACATGATGTCTTTATCTTAACGTAGGTGGAAAACGATTTAACTCGCAAATCACTGATTGATTTTTATGTTTAGTTTCGAGGCGTTCGAAGTTGCACAACCTACCCATTCACCTAAAAGAGATCAACCGTGCTACAGCCCAAGGTGAGGGAGAATACATCGTGACATGGTGGTATCCGAATATGACACCCGGATCTCCTAACTACCTCAAAAGTTGGGAGTTATATTTGTTTTTATTTAGAAACCTGTACTTAACCAAATGATTGCTTGCCTAGATTAAGTACAAATGATTTCTTAAGCTGTATGCCCTAAGATAGATTAAAATATCAAGTATTGTGGTAGTTATCCATGAAGGAACATCACTCGAGAAACAAAAACATGTAGGGATAAAAAACAATAGAGATTTTAGATCTAGTGGCCCAAACGGGTGAGCAAGAAGTCCAAGCTGCTGGACCTCACTTGGACGAGGGAGAAACATTAGCTAGAGGATTCCTAGCCCAAAATTGCCGCCTGGGCGAGCCACTCTCGCTTGAGTGAGTGGTTCTCGCTTGGGCGAGGGCAAGACAGTGCGTTTTGCCTGTTCTGGGCAATTCTGGTCGCCCGGGCGGCAATCATTCGCTTGAGCGAGACCTAGGGGCGATTTTGACCAGTTTTTGGTGGATTTTTCGCTTAGGCGAGAGCCAGGCAGAGAATTGAGTTTGTTTTGATGAAATCGTCGCTTGAGCGACAATCTTTCGTTTGGGCGAGACATATGCAATATTTTCTATTTCTTTTGATGAGTTGATTGCTTAGACAATAAATCTAACTTGGGTGAGAAGTATATTTAATAATTGGTAGAGATCATGGCTCGAACGAGGAGCTCGATGCCCAAATCAACAAACTTATACAGTAACCTTTGTACTTGTGCCTTATTCGGGCAAGGATTCTGACGATGACATCATGAGCAAGGCGATGCCTAAAAAGGATTAAATGATACCACGCAGTGAGATCGTCTGAGGATGGGTCGATCGATATAAAAGAATGATTAAAAGATTTAATCGGCTAACCTCGGTTAGTGTTCATACTCATTATGAATAACGAAGTAGTGGAGAGGAAATTTGCGGGAGAGGGACGACAATGGTACTGATTCGTCAGCAAAGTCTTGAGGGCGAGTCTAGATGAGACGAGTCCCTTGTATTCGTAGATGAGGTATTCTGTTGGATTGGATAGTTCTCATAATGCAAACTAGACGATCTCTGACAACCCCTTTTTGCAATCAGGATCAATGAGAGGGATGCCCAGAAAGTGTTTGATACGATACTATCCTTAAATGGACAGTTCTTCGAAACATATCAATCATATATCCTTGCGAGGAATAACTTTTTTGGTACGTTCAAATCGGCTTGTTATGGGACCTGCACTCTTAGTTATTTCTGAATAGTTCATTGGGAGGATATTTGTGTAAGGATAGATGAAATAAGCATAACATTCATACATTGAGATCGAGGATATTGATCCTCATGATCTGAGTTCTAACATCATTCATCATTGTGCATTTATATATGAGCTATATATGGTGTATATTATGCGTGCCTGTCTGGATATGATATTTCATGTAATTCCACATCGTCAATGAATAATATTCATTAGATGTCTTACTCCTTTTTCTTTCTGCTTGTCTCCGGCTCGCGTTCTTGTTTAGATGGACCGTACCGCTAGGATTCGGAGCTATCGATTTTCGATGTCCCAGGAAGGGACATGGAACAGTGACGAACACCGATACACCTACAGGCCCGTGTGCCTTAGAGCTGGAGATGGTTTGTGATGGCTCTACGATGCGCTTCCCCTCACACCATACAGACTTGGAGGCTTCTTTCACTTTACCTGCTCGGAGATTTGCACTTGTTGCACTATCCATTCAGAATGTGATTCCTCATGGACCCACTGTTGTGGGACCATCTACTAGGAGACGGAGTTGGGACGATGTGGGCAATTCCCACCATGGAGGAGAGCTGCTCGACGGACGCTGTCCAATCTTCAGTCAAATGCGGGAGCATGAAGTAAGTCACGAAGTGCGTCCAATGACCTAAAAGAGGAGATGGAGTCTGAAGAGGAGGACTGTGTGGAGTTAGTCTGTATAGAGGACTCCATTGAGGTGGTGGACCTCTCCTCCGATTCTGAGACAGAGGAGGCCCTCAATGAGTGTCCTAGCAAACCCGCAAACACTGGAGCTAGTCACTAGTATTCATTTCCATTTCTGTTTTGCTTTTGAGGCGGGTATCTGTGTAGGGTACTTTTAATGTGTTGAATAAAGTAGTCTATTGTGTATATTTAAGTTTGGACAAAAATTGTATTTCCGTCTTGGTTTTTGTATAAACGTTTTCCGTATTTCAATAAAGAATTATTCCACGATATATGAAGTGGCTTTTAGTTACCATTAGGTAACGATTGTTGTCTTTTCCGCAATTTAGGTTACTTAATGTGATGTCCCAAAAAAGAATCAAATGTAAATGTAGGAGTTTTACATTACAAAAAAAATACCAATTTTTTGGCAATATTGTTAGAGTAATTTGCGGTGCGTTACAACAAATATAACTCTAAACTTTTGAGGTAGTTTAGGAGATCTAGGTATCATATTTGGACATCACTATGTCACAATGTATTCTCTTTCACATTAGGTTGTTGAACAAATGATTCCCTTTACGTGAATGGGTAGGTTGTCCGACTTCAAAAACTTTGAAACTAAATACAAAAACAAATTAGTGATTTGCGAGTTAAATTTTACATGATAATCATAAGGTAAAGATATTATTTAACCTATTTATGAACTTAATCGTTTTTATTCATCCGATCCAAAATTCATATTCTTGAACCATTATTTATCCTTGAAAGTCTTGTTCACGATTTCCATCGTTTTCAAGGTAAGATTTTAATAAATTTTATATTTTTATCACCGCATAAATTTATACTTTCATGGAGACTTTTTAGGTCATACTCACCACTTTGAGGTAAATTTCTTAATCAAAGTCCATACTTTTAAATTAATATCTCCTAAGTTGGCCTTACCACTTTAAGATCATCTTAAGTAGATTCCATATTTTGTATAATAATTTTCCATGGTCATTTAAACACATTCTTTTCTAATACAACTACAAGTATTGATATTGTTGATCTCGTATTTAAAGCAACATTTTAAATCAAGAACACGTTTAGAAATGTGTTATGGACGAACTTGATAAAATAATATTTCGAAGCCAATGGTACAATCGAAATTCGATTATGGGTTACGGAACTCAAAAACACGTTTTTGGGCCAAATTAAGGCGAATTTGGGCCCGACGGTAGCTCAAAAACTTTCCGTCACAGAAAATTACGAAAATTTACCACAAAATAGGAATTCATAAAACAAGGCTAACACTAAACTATGGTTTTTCCTAAATCAATACCAATTAATTTCTAAAATTAATCGTTAGTAAAATATATAATTAATAAAACATATACAGAATATTCACGATATTAGACACTTAATATTGGGTATTAATTTAAGTAAATCATCCAATTCATTTCCTACTTTATTCTAATTTAACTGAGTTTAATATGGTCTAATTAAAAAATTTCTCTATTTAAAACAGTTAAATCTCTTATTCAATTATGATTACAAAATATAATCATTTTCAAGTTTGAATAGTTATTTGACTGGTTGTAAATCCTAATCTACTCCAATGCTTTATGATGATAATACATACATATTATATTATATTATATTATATTATATTATATTATATTATATAATATAATAATAAGTTGAAGTAGTTAAACTTGAACATCAACCTTTTAATGGTTTGCCGTTTGCTCTGTAGTCAGACTTTACAACATTGTTTAAAGTTTAAAAACGTACTTCAAGGGCACACAAAAAAATTAATGTTATTAAAAAGATGTTATTAAATTATTCCTAAAAATACTATTGTTGTTATTAACAACATTTTTAAAACTGTAGTATTTGTTTGAATCACAATAATGTTAAAAAAATTAAACATATTTTATGGTGTGTTTAAAAACATTTATAAACTTATAGTTTACCTTTTTTTATCATTTATTTAGTAAATAGTAATATTTTCCATAATATTATTAATTATCAAAGAAAATGGTTCTAAGCATCCTTTTATTATAATCTCCCACTACCGACAGAAATTAGAGTTAGTAAAAATAACATATACAAAATAAAAGTTTACCAACTAGAGTTAGTTGATTCAAGTTGTATATACATATTTTTTCTTAAGCTTCACATATTTTCAACTAGGATTGTATTCCTTCAATGAATATAACATACCTATATATTTTCAATAATCTTAACCAAAGGGATATGAGTTTTTTAATTCATATCACATTGGTCCTAATACACTAAAAAAAATATCACATTGTCTCTTGAAATATTTGTGATTTTACTCTCCAAGATGAGGGTAATATGGCGATTTATATATGTAAAAATATACGAGTTAATTACAAATTAAAATTTATCAACGTTTTCTATGTTCATTCTTCACATGTCACATTGAACTTTGTTCACGTAACTTACATGGTGGAGACAGTATTAATTCTTAGAAAATCTTGCAATTGATATTATAATATCTCTACCAACAATCACGTTTTTATAATAAATTAAAAGTGTATATCAATACATTATCAATGTAAAGAATTATATATACAGTTATTACATTATTTATCACTTATTTATATTATTTCTTGAAGAATCAATTATGAATAAACATGAACATTGAATACAGTAATAATGTATAAAACTCATACACTGTTAATAAATATATTTTTCTTCGTAAATTAATATGGGAAATACAATCTATAAAAGTTAAAAAAAAAATACATCGTGATAAGCAAACTGTTAAAAAGGTCCAAAGGTGACCCCAATTCCTCACCAACTTGCAATGTTAAATGCAATATGCAATATATAAAAGTGAAAATACATCGTGATAGACAAACTCCAAAACATGTCTAAAGGTGGCGATCCCAATTTCTCACCAACCACATCGTCACTTCTCAAACATGTCTTAATTTATAAACAATAGTTTAATGTTTTTCTATTATATATTAGTTTCTTGTAACAATAAGATAGACTTACGTAATAAAAAGTAATATATTTAAATATTATAATATATATTATTTTAATTTTTAATTACTAATCAATAATTATAATAATGATTATTGTGAATTTAATTAAAAAAAGTGAAATTAGGAGAAATATATTATTTATATGTTGCATAAAATTTCTATTTTCTTTCACTTTATTCTTATAGAGAAAGAATTTGTATGAGACTCATACATTTTTTTTACTCTCTTTGTTCCTCTCTTCTTAATATTAAACACTAAGCATGATGCCCAAGACCCCTTGACCAAGAAAGGAAAGGAAACCAATATTGCCCAAACACACCAACATCGGTCAGAAAATAATCGAAGTAATGTGGCCTTGGCTCATGAATCTGACCAAGAAGGTGTGACCCTAACACACAAAAATGACTGAGACAGTTGACTTTGGCACATGGAGCTGTGCATGAACCCAATCGAGACAAAATGACCCTAGATGTAAAAATGATCGAGACGAATTGGACCTGACACATGAAACTAACCGAAACATAGTGACCTTGGTACATGGATCTGACCAACATAAGCTCACTGAGAAATGTTGGCCACGTGACCCAGAATCACACATAAAATTAAACTTGGCCTATCACAAATTACTTGCCTGAGCATATTGATTAATTTTGATATTTCACTAGAATATATTTTTTAATTAGCCTTTTTGAGAATGTGGGGTAAAATAAAATCATTAATTAATTAAGTTAGTGGAGATATTTTTGATCAACTTGCTTCTCAAGTAATGTGTTTAAGACCTTGTTTCAATTAATGAGAATCAATATTATTCAGTATATTTCATTATTTATTTTTTCTATTTCTCTTCAACTTCACTCTCACTTTGTTTTCTCTTTTGCTAAATCTATCCTACCATACAAAGGATACATGGTCTATACATGCTAGTTACCAACTAAGGAAGCATGCTATACACCAAAAAGCCATTTCTCATTGTGTTTAATTCATTCTATATTAATTACCACTTTTTGGGAATTTAATTAAAATTTATCAATAAGATTACTGTACTAAAATAAAAGTGAAGCCACACCTATTATTCCATATTGGTTGGTGTAGTTGGTTTGACCAAAAAAACTGGCCTATAAATAACCCTATCACTGCTCCATTTTCTTCGCATTCTTCATTGTACTTCAATCACATAACAGAAACCCATATAGTAAGAAAGAATTAGTCTCTTTTACCACACAGTTAAACGGTAACTTCTCCTTTTCTCACTCTCCTTCATTCATTTCACGTAGTTACCCACTTCTCTTCTTATTAAATATCATCACATTCCTCACTATTATTTACTACCTCATTTCTTTCTCTCACTTCCTTTAACTACAAAAGTTTTTACTCTTTTTTACTTTCTCACCGAAATCTATATACTGGTAAATATGAATGGTTACTTATAGTAGTTACTTTCATGTGCCACATACTTTTCATTTTTGTTTTGTTTAGATCTAATGCTTGATTTAAAAGTCATCTGAAAATTTTCACTTTGGTTTCGTTACTTTTTTTAATGTAGTATAGCTTTGATCATTTGTATGTAAATTAGTGACACATTATCAACCAATCATGTTTATATATTTCATATACTATATACGTGATTTTTAAGATATTTGTTAAGAATCGGCAGCTAGTACACACGACTTCTACTTAGTGCAGCATGGTACAGAATTAGAAATCATGACCTCGATGTCATTAGTCAAACAACCTTATCATTGCAATAATCCTCAACTTACCTATTTAAGAACATTGAACTGTTTTCAGTGGCATAATATCAACAAAAGGGCAGCCGAGAGGCTCTCACTTAATAGGGTAGATACTCAGCCTTCTTCCATAAATGGAGAAATTTTTTTCTGAATTCGAATCTATAATCTCGTAGTCACTAAGCGGCCTAGTGGCATGATATCATTATTCTATTTTATTTGACATAGAAATGAAATTTTTATTTATTTTTATAAGTCAACTAGTGAAAATAAGGTTTGGTTGTTGTAATTAATAGTTCAACTACCTTATGCAAATCTGGAGTGAAAAATAATTCTTTACCAAAAAAAGTTTACATAATTTTTGTACGTTTTGATAACCACTAGTTAGTTCATCCTTATGATGCGAAACTGTTGTTGGGAAAAGGACACTACCAGATTTATTTGTAGAGTGTCGATGTAAAAACTTATATACAGTCTTTGTATCATTTATTATTCATTTGAATTATTTTATTTAAAATATCAGGTGGATGATGTATAACACTCATACATTACTGGTGCGTTTATATTTTTTTCCTCTTATTTGTAACTGATTAATCAACTAATGATCATGTAACTCCTGTTTAAATTGTATGGTTCTGTTAAAATTTCAATCTAATTCAAGATCACATGCTCATTCCACTCCGTGTAAAAATTCTGATTTAGCATAGATTATGGAATAACTTCCAAATGATTTGTAATCTTTCGTGAAACATATCATAGAAGCTTATTAAAACATTTTCCCATAGCATTGTTGCATATGAGAACATGATTTATAATAGGCCATTATGACGTCGGTTGATTTATATAGTCGTCTCTACCTAGTTGGATTAAGGTTTGATTGTTGTTTTATTGCAGTTTGGATTTGAATTTTTTCTTACCCTTTATATGCTTGTGTTGTTGTAAGTGGTGTGTGTTTGTCTGATAATTGACTTGTGAATTGTGATTCTTATGTTTAGTAGTTTTTCAAATGGAAACTATTTGTTCTAAACTTCTTATCACACATCTATTGAAGAAGAGTAAATTATTGGTTAAAAAAGGACTAAATAACTTGTTTTCCTAAGGAAAGAACATGTGATAATCAATAATTTGTCCATCATTGAGGGGTGTATAACTGTTATGAAACATAAAGAATTGAATTTTTTGTGTTATTTTACCTGATGCAACAGAACAATGGCATCCCATATTGTTGGATATCCTCGCATGGGCCCCAAGAGAGAGCTCAAGTTTGCTCTGGAGTCATTCTGGGATAAGAAGAGCAGCGCCGAGGATTTGCAGAAGGTGGCGTCTGATCTCCGGGCATCCATCTGGAAGCAGATGGCTGATGCTGGGATTAAGTACATCCCCTGCAACACTTTCTCATACTATGATCAGGTGCTCGATGCCACCGCCATGCTTGGCGCGGTTCCACCCAGATATGGATGGAGTGGTGGGGAGATTGGGTTTGATACCTACTTCTCCATGGCTAGAGGCAATGCATCTCTGCCTGCAATGGAGATGACCAAGTGGTTTGACACCAACTAGTAAGTGAAGGCTCATGTTTCGTTTTACTGGTTGTTTTCCCTTAATGATGCTATGGTTGTAATGATCTGGTTATTGAACTATTGTGTATGTGCTCCGATTCAGCCACTTTATTGTCCCGGAATTGGGACCTGATGTGAACTTCTGTTATGCTTCCCACAAGGCAGTGCACGAGTACAAGGAAGCCAAGGCGGTATGTATTTCATAAATCAATATATTAACTCCAATTCAACTGTTTGTTTCTTGAAAACCATATGTTAGGTATCATGAGATTAGTTAAGCTGTGACGTAAGAAGCAGTACTAAAAACACATAGTGTATTGTTTTCTCCTTTTTTTTATCTTATATTCATCAGGAGATGTTCTTTCGATGCCTGATGTCGGCCAGTGTCCACTGGTTGTTCTGTGTGGATCATTATGGTATTTTCATGTGTTTATCTTTATCGACTTTGTCATTGAATATTTGATTTCCCTTGCAGCTCGGAGTAGATACAGTTCCGGTCCTCGTTGGTCCCGTATCATACTTGTTGCTCTCCAAACCTGCTAAGGGTGTTGATAAATCCTTTTCTCTTCTTTCTCTCCTCCCAAAAGTCCTTGCTGTCTACAAGTAAGAATTTAGCTTGCTTAGAACTATTTATTATTTGTTCTTTATGATTCTACTCATAATATTTCTCTAACTTGTTTATCGCTATAAACTCAGGGAAGTTGTTGATGATCTTAAGGCAGCTGGTGCTTCATGGATTCAGTTTGATGAGCCTACCCTTGTCACCGACCTTGATTCTCACCAGCTGCAAGCATTTACGGCAGCATACTCAGATCTTGCATCTAATTTATCTGGTCTAAATGTTCTTGTTGAGACGTACTTCGCTGACATTCCGGCTGAGGCATTCAAGACCCTCACATGTCTGGGTGGTGTCACAGCATTCGGATTTGATTTAATCCGTGGAACTAAAACTCTTGATTTGATAAAGGGAGGATTTCCTAGTGGAAAGTACCTCTTTGCTGGTGTGGTTGATGGAAGGAACATTTGGGCTAATGACCTTGCCTGTTCTCTCAACACATTAAACGCTCTCGAGGGCATTGTGGGCAAAGGTATTGTCAAACATGCAGTTCATGAAATGTTTTTGGTACAAATCTGCTGCTAATATAATCACTTGATATATCTTTTCTAAACCGTATACAGATAAACTTGTTGTTTCCACTTCCTGCTCACTTCTTCACACTGCTGTTGATCTCGTTAACGAGACCAAGTTGGATAATGAGATCAAATCATGGCTGGCTTTTGCTGCCCAAAAAATTGTTGAAGTAAATGCATTGGCCAACGCAATGTGTGGTAAAAAAGATGAGGTAACCTCTATTCCGTAAAGTTTAGCTCGCATCATCCAAACTAAGTTAACTAGATGGTGTTTGTTACTTGATAATAATGTTGTATTTTACTTGGTGGGGGAAGCATAAATATTCTTGTTTGTTTCACTGAATGACTATTTTCATGGTTTCATTTCTAGGCTTTCTTCTCTTCTAATGCCTCTGCTCTGGCTTCAAGAAAGTCCTCTCCCAGAGTGACTAATGAGGGTGTTCAGAAGGCCGTGAGTTCTGATCTTTTGTTGTTTCTTTTCAACTATTGGATTTCGTTATGAAATTTATTGTCGTTACTTATGGCATTCTCTTTCCCTTCCAGGCTGCTGCATTGAAGGGTTCTGACCATCGCCGTGCTACTAATGTAAGCACCAGACTGGATGCTCAGCAAAAGAAGCTTAACCTTCCGGTTCTCCCGACCACCACTATTGGATCCTTCCCCCAGACTGTTGAGTTGAGGAGGGTGCGCCGTGAATACAAAGCTAACAAGTACGAATGCTGAGAGCTGATATCTTTGCTTGTGTTATTGATGATTTTCCTTCTTTTATTGAGCTGAATTGAATCTTGCTTTCTAATCAGGATCTCTGAGGAAGAATACGTAAAATCAATTACAGAGGAAATTCGCAAAGTCGTTGTTCTCCAAGAAGAGCTTGATATTGATGTTATGGTACACGGGGAGCCTGAGGTCAGCTTTCATCTACACATAAGGAATACATTAATATCTGCCGAAGCAGAGAATAAAAATAATGGTTTTACTACACTTGTATTATTTTGATACATCTTTAGCTCTTCCTTTCTGCATAACATCACATCTTGCTAGATTTTCTGCCCCTTAATGCAACGTTGCCGATTTCCAATTGTACTTCTCACTAATAGTTATTGACTTTCCTTGCAGAGGAACGATATGGTTGAGTACTTTGGTGAGCAATTGTCAGGCTTTGCCTTCACTGTCAATGGGTGGGTGCAATCTTATGGATCTCGCTGTGTGAAGCCACCAATCATCTATGGCGATGTGAGTCGCCCAAAGCCGATGACTGTCTTCTGGTCATCTACTGCACAGGGCATGACCAAGCGCCCGATGAAGGGAATGCTTACCGGCCCTGTCACCATTCTCAACTGGTCCTTTGTTAGAAATGACCAGCCTAGGTATAAACTCAAGACCCATTTTAATGTTGAGGCAACAATGAACATTTACAATATTCTTATTTCTAACATGGCGTGAAACTTTTTTACAGATCCGAGACTTGTTATCAAATTGCTTTAGCTATCAAGGATGAAGTAGAAGATCTCGAAAAGGCTGCAATCACCGTTATCCAGATCGATGAGGCTGCCTTGAGAGAGGGGTTACCATTGAGGAAGTCCGAGCAAGCTCACTACTTAGACTGGGCTGTCCACTCCTTCAGAATCACCAATGTTGGTGTGCAGGATACTACTCAGGTATTTCTAGATTATTACAAATCAACTTTAAAAGAAAATTGTTCTATATTTAGATCGAAAAACATAGTAAACTTGCATATTTGATGCTTATTTAACAATTGACACAGATCCACACCCACATGTGCTACTCAAATTTCAACGACATCATCCACTCGATCATTGATATGGACGCAGACGTGATCACCATCGAGAACTCTCGTTCTGATGAAAAGCTCCTGTCAGTCTTCCGCGAAGGAGTGAAGTATGGAGCTGGAATTGGCCCTGGTGTGTATGACATTCACTCCCCGAGAATCCCTTCGACCGAAGAAATGGCTGAGAGGATCAACAAGATGCTTGCAGTTCTTGAGACAAATATTTTGTGGGTCAATCCAGATTGTGGCCTCAAGACTCGCAAGTACACAGAAGTGAAGCCAGCACTTGAAAACATGGTTGCTGCTACAAAAGTCATCCGCAACCATTTGGGAAAGTGAATGGCATGAGAAAGTACAAGAGTATCAGCAGTAACATTGTTCTGCTTGATTTATTCACAAGGGAAAATTTTCTATTTTGGTTCTTGGTGCAAGTTTGAGTTCAATATTTAGGTGTCTAGTATAATGCTCTTTTATGAGCAGTTTATCTTTCCACATCCCATATTTTTTTGTTTTTCCATAATGTTTTGTATTTTTGGGGCAATGCTTCAAATTTTATAATATGCAAATGCAATTTACGGCTATGAGCATCTTAAATAGTCTATTTCTCAGTTCATAAATAATATTATTCCCTTCAATTTCCATTTAATTCATCTTATAGGTAGTCATTTTCGTGACGTAATTCTAATAAAAGACACAAATTATTAATTCTCAAGCGCATGAGGAGAATCAATCCAAAATACTAGTCTATTAGGTGGAATAGCCTCCTACCTTAAGTGCGTCTGTTTGTTCTACTTAATATGAGACTCCTAACATAAAATCAATTGTATAATGTTTGTTACAACTCATAATCGTTTATTTGTCGGGTAGTTTTTTAAAGGGAAATGAATAAAAATGAGAAACTTCAAAATTATTTTATTGGAGAGAAAGTTGCTTCAGGTTAGTTTGAGATTATTTTCTTAAGAGAAATTGTGAAAGTATTCTCATAGATCTTCACCTAACTGAGTTAAGGATTTATCAACTGCAAATGACTTCATTTTTTGTGCACTCCTGAGCTTATCATTCTTCATTAGGTGTAACCTAAGAAGTACGTATTCGAATACGTGTGTTGGATATGATACATATCTGATACATCGATATATATATTTTTAAAATATGGGATACAATATGTTCAAGGATACATGTATAAAATAACAAATAAATAAATAAAATATGATAAAATTATGAGTGTAAATCAAAATATCCAAAGTAAAAAATATAATGAAAATTGAAAATCATTGTCCTCCAAAATTCCAAGTACCAAAACTAAAAAATATAGTAGAATAATTTATAAAACTGCTTATTGTCTAGCCATAGAAACAAAAATAATATCAATTTCATCTCCTCTTTGACGACGATGTTGTGGATGAGGGAGTCGGTAAGGTGAACCAGCTATCAGAGAGTCAATTCGGTGTGACTGTATGTTGGTATGAGTCTTTGTGGCCTTTAAATAAGTTGGTGTTTATTGAAAATGAATCCAGCTTATCCTATTTTATTGAAAACAAATTTATATTATCTTATATTTTAATAAAAACGAAATTGATATGTCTCTTGATATTTATTTATTTTATTTTACTTTTTTATTTTATTTTTTTATTTTTTGGATACTTTACTGATACATATCCTTCTCGAATCTGAGCGTATCCGTGTCGGAAACGTGTTGGACACCGACATGCAAAAGTGTTCAACGAATCCGTACTTCAAGAGGGTGTAACATTAATTGACCAATATCATCATTCCATTCTTCATCTTCTATCATGATCCCACATTTCAATTCCCCCTATTTCTTCATTTTAGAACCATTCATTTTCTGTCTTCATTTTAGAACCAAACAGCCAATTTTTTTACATAAATTCATGAACTTTATCTTTCTATAATGGTCATTTCAAATCTTTTTGTTGGAATCATTCCTAATTGATGTGGAAGCAAGATCAATGAATAATGATAGATGAACAATTGAATAATTCAATGATGGTTATTCCAAGGTCTTGAATTATTCCTTGAGTCTTGAGAATTATGAAATCTAACTTAGAAGGTTGGAGTAGCACTTTTCAAAGTGTCTTGATAAGTATGACAACAATTTAATCCTCCACTATGTCTTTATGATGGAGCCTTCCTCCCTTTCACTATATATATAGGAGACTTGTGAGGAAGAGACACAACAAGCAAGTGAGAAAAACAACACAGAGAGAAAGTGAGAGTTTATATTCACATAATGTGAGATTTGTATTCCTAGTGAGATACTAGAGAGTTTGTATTTCCATCCTTTTTGAGTGAGATTGAGTGTTATCCTCTTTGTAAGAGAGAGCCAAATATTGTAATCCTACTTTCTATAGTGGAGATATTTTCTAGATTAGGTCTCGTGGTTGTTTCCTTCTCACATTGAGGATATTTTTTCACGTTAAAATTCTTGGTGTTATTCTTCTACTCTTCTCTATTTTCTTTATCCACTTGTCACTTCCGCAAGTGCCCATTTTGCATCACACAGAGGAGGGAAATTGGTTCTGAATTTCCCAACAGTGGTATCAGAGCTCCCAGGTTCATTCAGGGAGCTTAGCATGTGTAGTCCAAGATGGAAGGAGCCGCTAATATCTCATTTGATGGAGATATGTTCAAGTTGACAGCTGACAACTATTCCTATTGGAAGCCCATGATGGAGGACCATTTATACTGCAAGGATATGCATGAGCCTATTTCTTGCAAAGACAAGCCAGAAGATAAGGGTGACAGAGATTGGGAGGTTTCGAATCGAAAAGTTGTTGCAATGATTCGGAAGTATATTGATAGAAGTTTATTTGAGCATATGTCCACAAACACAAATGCTTATGAGTTGTGATCGAAACTTGAATCTATTATTCAAAAGAAAACTCTTAGAAATAAAGCATCTCTTGTCAGAAGGCTGGTGAAACTCGACTACAAAGATGGTCAGAGCATGATAGAGCACTTGAATTCATTCAAGGGTCTTGTCAATCAATTGACAAAGATAGATGATGAGTTGCAAGCACTTCTGCTACTGAGTTTGTTACCTAAAAGTTGGGATACATTGGTGGTCACGCTCAACAACTCAGTCCCTGATGGGAAGGTCTTAATGGACACTGTTTCAGACAGTCTATTGAATGAAGAATCCAGAAGGAAAGAAAAGAGTACATGCTTCCACTCTGAAGCAAATATTGTGGAGAGACGTGGAAGAAGTGAAACTCATGGGAGGAATAAATCTTACGGAAGAAGCAAAAGCAAATTTAGAGGTCGCCCTCAATCTCACATGAGGTCAATAACATGCTATTATTGTAGTAAAGAAGGAAATAAAAGATCTGAATGCAGGTCCTTAAAGAGAGACCAGAAAGTTGGAAATGTCCATGAAGATTTAGTTGATCCAAGAAAAAATGGTCATAAGTCTACCATAACCATCGCCGCAGATGATGATGTTATCCTCATTGGAGAAGACAATTATCTAAATGTTGCATATGGTGATTGTGCTTGGATCATTGACTCTGGTGCTTCTTTCCATATAAGTCCACATTAAGGTTTCTTCTCAAACTACAAGAAAGGTGATTATGGTACTGTGGAAATGGGAAACCATGTTACTAACAAAATTGCGGGAATTGGTGATATTGTGTTGCTAACACACACATGAGGAAAGCTCATACTGAAGGAGGTGAGACATGTCCCAGTTATGCGTCTCAACCTTATCTCTAGAGGCTCAAAGGAGGTGGAAAGTAGCAAAAGGCAACCTCGTTATTGCTAGAGGCTCAAAGGAAGGGTCTTTGTACATTATGCAAGGAGGAATTTGTTCTGGAGAAGCAAATGTTGCTACCGACTCCAAAGATCTTTGGCATAGGCGATTGAGACACACGAGTGAGAAGACACTTCAGATGCTCACCAAAGACCACCTTCCAGGTATAAAAGATCAAATTTTAGATTCTTGTACTGATTGTCATTATGGTAAACAACATAGAGTCGATTTTCAGAGAACATGCAATCCCTCACAGAGAGATGAAGTACTTGAGTTGGTGTAATTAGATGTTTGTGCACCATCTGAAAGATCTCTTAGAGGAGCCGACTAATTTGTCATGTTCATAGATGATCACTCGAGAAGAGTATGAGTGTACTTGTTGAAAAGCAAAGATCAAGTACTATTAGAATTCAAAGAGTTTCATGCACATCACGGGGAGATGAAGTACTTGAATTAGTGCATTCAGATGTTTGTGCACCATTTGAAAGATCTCTCGGAGGAGCCTACTACTTTGACACATTCATAGACGATCACTCGAGAAGAGTATGGGTGTACTTGTTGAAAATCAAAGATCAAGTACTATCAGCATTCAAAGAGTTCCATGCACTAGTAGAACATGAGACTGGGAAGAAGTTGAAGTGTCTGAAAGCAGACAATGGTGGAGAGTATTGAGTTCCATTTGAAGCCTATTGCAAGACTTTTGATATCATACTGGAGAAGACACCACCAAAGACTCATCAGTTGAATGGTGTAGCTGAGATGATGAACTGCACAATTGAAGAGAAGATCAGATGCATGTTGCAAGATGCCAATCTTCCCAAGTATTTCTGGGGTGAAGTAGTGAAGACTGCAGTGGATCTCATAAATCGAACACCTCCAAGACCCCTAAACGAAGAAATTTCAGAAGAAGTATGGTACAAGAAGAAGACATTCTTCAACCACCTGAGAGTATTCAGATGCAGAGCCTTCGTTCACATTTCAAAAGATGAGAGAAAGAAGTTGGATGCTAAGACCAAGGAGTGCATTTACCTTAGGTCTTCAAAAGATGAATTTGGGTACAGACTATGAGATCTGATAAACAAGAAAATTGTGAGAACTAGAGATGTTCTGTTCTTTGAGGATCATACGATCAAAGATGTTCAGAAGAAAAGCCAGTACGAGTCCAAAGTTCGCATTGATTCAGGGGAGAGATTCCTCAACAAACAGATTCTGATCATCAGATGGATCCATAACAGATAGACCAACAAGCAGATCCTACTCACACGAAACTTAACTAGATTAATGAAGAGTCAGATCATGATGAAGTGGTGGTAGACACACAAATGCATCAAGAACTCGAGCTAGTAGAGCATCATATGCAAGTTGAACTGAGGCGCTCCAGAAGAGGCACAATACCTTCTTCAAAGTATCCCGAGGAAGATTATATCACATTGACAGATGATGGTGAACCTGGAGACTTCTCAGAATCTATGCAGACATATGATAAAGAAGAGTAGATTAAAGCCATGGAAGATGAGATGAACTCCTTACATGAGAACCACACTTATGATATTGTGGAGTTGTCCAAAGGAAGAAAAGCCTTGAAAAACAAATGGGTTTATTGGCTTAAAGTTAAAGAAGGAAGCTCAAGACCAAGGTACAAAGCTCGGATTGTTGTGAAAGGATACAATCAGAAGAAAGGAGTTGATTTTGATAAGATATTCTCACCAGTGGTGAAGTACTCCTCCATAAGAGTAGCATTGGGTCTAGCAGCTAGCCTAGACTTAGAAGTTGAACAACTTAATGTCAAAACAGCTTTCTTACATGGAGACATCAAAGAAGTAATCTATATGGAGCAACCAGAAGGTTATGAAAAACCAGGCAAGGAACACTTAGTGTGTCGTCTGAATAAAAGTTTATATAGTCTGAAACAAGCCCCGATATAGTGGTACAAGAAGTTTGAATCCTTCATGACCAAATATAGTTTCAAGAAGACAATTGTGATCATTGTGTATTTATTAAAAGGTATGAAGATGGAAACTTTATTATCCTCCTCTTATATGTTGAGGATATGTTAATCATCAGGCGTGACAAGACCAAGATTGTTGGTTTGAAGAATGATTTAAGCAAGTCTTTTGCTATGAAAAACTTGGGTCCTGCAAAGCATATCCTTGGAATAAGGATAATCAGAGATCGATTCAAGAAGTGTTATGGCTATCATAGGAGAAGTATATTGAGAAAGTTCTCAAGAGATTCAACATGGATAAGGCAAAGCCTGTTAGTGTTCCACTTGCTGGACATTTCAAGTTAACAACAACGCAATGTCCAACTACTGATGAAGAAAGGAAAGAAATAAGCAGAATGCCTTATTCCTATGTGGTAGGAAGCCTAATGTATGCTATGATTTATACAAGACCAGATATTGCCCACGCGGTTGGAGTTATGAGTCGGTTCTTGTCCAATCCCAGCAAATAGCATTGGAATGTAGTAAAGTGGATATTGAGATATCTGATGGGAACTACGAAAAGATGTTTATACTTTGATAATGAAGATCCTATGTTAGTTGGATACACAGATGCTGACATGGCTGGAGATGTAGATTCCAGAAAATCCACATCAGCTTATTTAACTACTTTTGCAGGGGAGCTGTATCTTAGCAATCCAAATTACAAAGATGTGTTGCATTATCAATAACTGAAGCAGAATATATTGCAGCATCTGAAGCTGACAATGAGATAAAATATATGAAAAACATCTTGCATGAGTTGGGTCATGTTCAAGATAGATATGTTTTGCATTTAACCAAAGTGCAATTCACCTAGCTAAGAATCCTACGTTTCATTCTCGGAAAAACACATTGATTATCATTATCATTGGATACGAAATGCTTTGGAGGATGGTGAGTTGCAGCTAGAGAAAATTCATACAGATGATAACTGGTCTGACATGAAGACCAAGACAATTTCACTCAAGAAGCTAACAGACTGTTACAGAGGTGCATGACTGGTGATACCCATCAATTAATTCAGGAAGGGGGAGATTTGTTGGGAATACTTCCTAATTGACGTGGAAGCAAGACCAATGAATCTTGGTAGATGAACGATTGGAATATTCAATGATGGCTATTCCAAGGTCTTGGAATTATTCTTGAGTCTTGAGAATTGAAGTCTAACTTAGAAAGTTGGAGTAGCACTTTTCAAAGTGTCTGAAAAAGTATGACAACAATTTAATCTTCCACTATGTCTTTATGATGGAGCATTCCTCCCCTCCACTATATATATAGGGGACTTGTGAGGAAGAGACACAACAAACAAGTAAGAAAAACAACATAGAGAGAACGTGAGAGTTTATATCCATATAGTGTGAGATTTGTATTCCTAGTGAGATACTAGAGAGTTTGTATTTCCATCCTTTTTGGGTGAGATTGAGTGTTATCCTCTTTATAAGAGAGAGTCAAATATTGTAATCCTACTTTCTATAGTAAAGATATTTTCTGGACTAGGTCTCGTGGTTGTTTCCTTCTCACATTGAGAAGATTTTTCCACGTTAAAATTCTTAGTGTTATTTTTCTACTCTTCTCTATTTTTATCCACTTATCACTTCTACAAGTGTCCATTTTGCACTACACAAAGGAAAAAAATTGGTTCTGAATTATCTAACACTTTCCAATAAACCTCGTCAATGTGTCACGCGTCAAACATGATTTTCATTGCCAATAGCCAATTAAGAGAGTGGTCTAAGACCCCCAACATCACCTAAGGCCTTCAACTAATTTTTTTTAATGTTAAATTAATAATAAGTTTCAATTATTCTTTTTTCAAGTTTGTGATACATTTTGTTGTTATAAGAATATTAAATTTATGTAGTGATAGTGTAAAGATATATGCACAGTCAATATATCATCTACTGTTTATTTGGATTAGTTTTTTCTAAAAAGTCAATGATGATTAAAAATAGATGGTAAATGATGCAATAACAAAATAAAAAACTCATACACTGTCAATATATACATTTTTTTTCTCTAATTGTTTTAAGCCTATCAAATTTTTTTATCTAGATATGACCACCCATTTGAATGTATGTACCCATGATCCCATCACAATATGACGTGGGCACTATTATGAAATGAGATGGGGCACACATCAAGCATAATTGTGATCAAGTCTATAACATAGGTCTTCAACATAGTGATATGTTTTAACTATTGTTAATTGCAAGTGATACATATAAGTGTTATATTTTTTAAGTCTTTCAAAAAGTTTATGTCACTTTAAAATAATTATATTGCCAACATAATATCCTATTAGCAAATAGTCCTTAAAATTAATTTGAGAGTTCTCAATCTTAAACTCTAGATTATTGTAATTTTCAAATTATTGTTATCGGAAAATCACATATATTTTCTTTCAAATGTATAAATTCTTATTGTTGAAAGAAGTATTTCAAAAGTATAATCATATATATTCTATTTCAAATAAATTATAATTAAAATAGATTGAATAAATCAGTTATATTATCCATTTGTAAAAGACATATTGGAATTATTTACTTCAAATACTTCAATTAATAAATTTTCAACTCAAATTTTAATAAAGAAGGATAACGAACTTACATTATACCCTGCCTCTAAGAAATGCCTTTTTGAAGTTTAGATGTTCAAATGTTATTATTATCATCACTATATAAATTTGTTTCATATGTTTTACTTATGTTTAAGTAATGCAAGATAGTTATTGAATAATATCAATTATAATATATTTGATTAAAATATCCCTAATAACAAATAATCACCGATATATATTTTATTTCACTTACATTAATCTATATCTATATCTATACTATATATAAAGCCAAAACTAGAAATAACTTCTCTCATGGTGTAATTTTCATTTCCTATATTGCCCTTAACATTATTTAATTTTTACAAAAAAAAAACTATATAATCCTAAGAACTACCACCAATACATTAATTAACCACATATCTCAACATAAATTAAACATTATCGTAAACACACAAAATATAATATAAAGTACACCGAACACAAAAATACATTTTAATTTAAAAAATGAAATATATAAAAATTGAATATGTAATATCACACAATACAATATTCGCTGACAGACACGAAGTGCCTATACACTAATAATCATAAAGGAAACAATAAAAAACAATTAATACAGTTTTTAGTTGATTTCCTAAAGAAATAAGTATTATAGAACAAGTAAAAAGTATGAAAGTAACAATTAAATATGAAACAAAAGAGCATATAATATCAATGACTAGTTTAAAAAATACAGTAATATAAATCATATGATTAGAAAAATAAAGAGTATAATATATATGCAATTATTAGTATAAAAATTAATGCATAATCAATATATAATATATTATTCATTTGTAATAATTTTTTGAAGAATCAATAATAATTAAGTATGAATATTACACATTACAATGTCGGTTTATAAAACATACACTCTCATCACGTTTNGATCCCATCACAATATGACGTGGGCACTATTATGAAATGAGATGGGGCACACATCAAGCATAATTGTGATCAAGTCTATAACATAGGTCTTCAACATAGTGATATGTTTTAACTATTGTTAATTGCAAGTGATACATATAAGTGTTATATTTTTTAAGTCTTTCAAAAAGTTTATGTCACTTTAAAATAATTATATTGCCAACATAATATCCTATTAGCAAATAGTCCTTAAAATTAATTTGAGAGTTCTCAATCTTAAACTCTAGATTATTGTAATTTTCAAATTATTGTTATCGGAAAATCACATATATTTTCTTTCAAATGTATAAATTCTTATTGTTGAAAGAAGTATTTCAAAAGTATAATCATATATATTCTATTTCAAATAAATTATAATTAAAATAGATTGAATAAATCAGTTATATTATCCATTTGTAAAAGACATATTGGAATTATTTACTTCAAATACTTCAATTAATAAATTTTCAACTCAAATTTTAATAAAGAAGGATAACGAACTTACATTATACCCTGCCTCTAAGAAATGCCTTTTTGAAGTTTAGATGTTCAAATGTTATTATTATCATCACTATATAAATTTGTTTCATATGTTTTACTTATGTTTAAGTAATGCAAGATAGTTATTGAATAATATCAATTATAATATATTTGATTAAAATATCCCTAATAACAAATAATCACCGATATATATTTTATTTCACTTACATTAATCTATATCTATATCTATACTATATATAAAGCCAAAACTAGAAATAACTTCTCTCATGGTGTAATTTTCATTTCCTATATTGCCCTTAACATTATTTAATTTTTACAAAAAAAAAACTATATAATCCTAAGAACTACCACCAATACATTAATTAACCACATATCTCAACATAAATTAAACATTATCGTAAACACACAAAATATAATATAAAGTACACCGAACACAAAAATACATTTTAATTTAAAAAATGAAATATATAAAAATTGAATATGTAATATCACACAATACAATATTCGCTGACAGACACGAAGTGCCTATACACTAATAATCATAAAGGAAACAATAAAAAACAATTAATACAGTTTTTAGTTGATTTCCTAAAGAAATAAGTATTATAGAACAAGTAAAAAGTATGAAAGTAACAATTAAATATGAAACAAAAGAGCATATAATATCAATGACTAGTTTAAAAAATACAGTAATATAAATCATATGATTAGAAAAATAAAGAGTATAATATATATGCAATTATTAGTATAAAAATTAATGCATAATCAATATATAATATATTATTCATTTGTAATAATTTTTTGAAGAATCAATAATAATTAAGTATGAATATTACACATTACAATGTCGGTTTATAAAACATACACTCTCATCACGTTTTTTTTTTTTTTGTAAAAAATAAATGTGTGATATAATTTTTTTAAATTAAGCATGAGCATGTTACATGCATGTGTCATGTGAATATCGTTCAAATTAGAAAAGTATGGTCAATCGGTGCGCGAAATTCTAAGCATGTGGCATTGACCAAGAAAAGAATCAACATGACTTGTGAGTTTAGGCTTAAATTAGGGATAACTTTCTTGTTATTATATGTGCTAAACTATTATGAATAAAATATAATAAGTTTAATTAAATATTCAATTAAATATATCCATTAAGTGTGAGACATTTGTTTTCATCCTCTTAAATCAAGATATTCCATTTTAGATTAAATTACATGTTTATATTTCATTTTTATATGAGAAAAATTGTGATTTATCATCAAATTTAATGTATTTCATAACACATGGAGCAATAAACTACAGATATCTAATTTAGTCATATTCAATTTGTGCCATATGACCTTTCTAACCGGATGAAAATTACATATCTTACTTGTAATATAATTCAAGTAAGGCCTAGCAATAATATTCCATCAATTATTGACTATTAAAATCGATTATTAATGAGATGTATTTATTATAATAGTGTATTATTTATGTACCGATAATTATAAAAATTTGCACACATTTAATATATTATTTATTATTAATTTGTATTATATTTTATTTGAAAAACGGATGATTTTGTATGCCTCTAGCTTCAATTGGGAGTGTAAATTTAGAGTTCCCATAAAACTTTTTGGGAGTGTATACTAAGTTTTATCGATAAATTGTATGTTTAGTAAACTACATTCTTTTAAGCATTATTTTTAATCCGCAAATTTCAACTAAAGACCATGGCTAAGATTTCATCATATCAATAAAAATATTTATGTAGTAGCTTACTAATTTTGAATTTTGCAGCAATATCATGTATTCCTATAAAAAAGAAAATTGATATGTGGTCCTTCACTTTTTTTCTCAAATTATCACTTCAAACTTTTTCACTCTCACACTAGTCCCCTTTAATCATTTTTGTAACGAATGATTTCTTCTTCCTTATGACACCCCATCATTAGATTTGTCATGGCCGTCCTAAGACCCTCAATTCATCAACTGTTCTGCTTCCTCTTCATTAGCGACCTCGATCGGTTTGGAGGAAGCAGCAACAACGATAATGATAATACAAAACGATGTCATTTTAATAGAAGTAGGAATCGATAGTAAACTCAAAACAAAATTTTTTTAATGATAAGGAAGAATAAATAACATTGTTTTGAGTTCACCTTAGCAAAAGTAATAATAAGGGACTAATGTGAAAGTGAAACCAAAGCTGAGACAATAAAATGACAATAAAAGCTATGCCTAAGATTGGCTTTTCAGATTTTTTTTTCCTGGTTTTATGAAGATAAGCATAATAATAGTACCAACAAAACTACCATAAATCAACTTAAAAGATAACTAAAAATGAATCAAAATATATTATGGAATCAATCTATATAAATATTAAATACATAATATATATTTTTTGTTACTTATTTTTTTATGGAGCAACAAATATTCTCTATGGAAGATGAGAGGATGGTTTTCCCAAAATACAAACTCAAACTCGTATTCTTGCTTAACTAGAAACTTAAAATAACAAAACCTTAATGTTACTAAACATGGATATACTAGCTAATCAATTATCCATTGATTTTTGTTGGTAAGAGAAGAACATTTTTATTCAAGAAAAATAAGACATGTATGTAACACAATATTTGAAGAAAAAAATAGATGCACCCTTAATTTTTTTTTAATATTATCACTTTATCATTCATTACTTTTTTAATCATCAATTAAATTTTAAATATAAGTATTTCAAATGAATTGTTAATGTGATTATTTATAAGTTTTTAATTAATATTACATTGATATTTGAATAGATAAATATATGAGTAAATATTCATTTTAATCACTTATGGTTTTTTACCTAACTAATTTGGTTCCTCAAAAATTGAAAAACTTAAAATAGTCATAATTTTTTTAAATGTTAATCAAATTAGTTTTTTTAACATATTTTATAACACATGATAATAACTAATTTATTTCTAAAAAGATTAATTTAATTCATATTTAAATTTTTTGAGTATCATTTTAAATTTTAAGTTAGGAGGAACTAAAATGATAAGATCGAGAAAATAAAGGACTTAGAAGGACAATTGTGGAATTACAATGGACAACTCATACAATAATTCAATGCAACACAAGTCACTCCAACCTGTCTTCTTCTTCTATTCCACCAAGCTTTGAGTAACATACAATCACTTTCTTCTTCACAAAATCACTTTTTTTTCTACCACCATTACTTCTACTTCTACAATGCAGGTTACCTTTTTCACTGAATTCTAACCTCAATTCCTTCAAGTTTTCTTCTTTCTTCTCTTTTCTCCTTCAAGTTTCAACCTTATTCACTTTTCATTTACTGGGTCTTTTTTATTTTTTCATTATTCCAGACAAGAACGGTTCAAGTGAAGCAAGTTTCAGATCTAGCTGGTGAGAGAGAGATTCATGAGTTCTTCTCTTTTTCTGGTGAAATCGAGCATATTGAGATCCAAAGGTAGTTTATTTACATACTCAAATTCTTGTTTTCTATTTTTTCTGCATTTTTGGGTTATTTTAACTTAATTTTTGATATTTCTATTGTAATTTTTTATTTGATGCTGTGACAAAAGGAAAAAGTAGAAAAAGACAAACAATAAATCATGAGGTGCTCTTACTTTTGATTTTTATGATATATAAAATTGAAATAAGTTAAAAATATTGACAATAAAAAAATAGAAAGGTCCATGGTTTAACTTTTATTGCAAGTGTTTTCATACAGTGCACTTATATCTACTTTCCTTTAGAATTAGAATCAATTTTACCTTTTTATGTGTGTCATGTACATAATCAAGTGTATGGTTGGATGCTTGTGTGTGTTTCTTGCAGAGAATCTGGGAAGTTAAAGACAGCATTTGTGACATTTAAAGATCCAAAAGCGCTTGAGATTGCGTTGTTATTATCGGTACGTCACATTTGTAATATATGTTTGTTGTTGGCCAAGTTTGATTTCTAATCATTTTCAATTTGACTGAGTTTTGTGATCAAATGAATTACATCTTTGTTTCCAAGGTAGATGCTAGGATTCCAAATTGTTATATATGATGAAGAAAACATTGCTTGTACTATATGGGCTAACTTGGTTGAGAGAGATCTATTTCATTTGATAAAGCTCAGTGCTCACTATAAAGAAAATGAAAGAAATTGACTCCTAGTGAATAACGTGTACTCGAGTCGGGTGCAAGTTAGATTAACTTGAACTCCCGAAGGAAATGATGAGATTGAAATCCTCAAGATGTCACTTTGTGGAGAAATAAAAGATGGAAAAGAGTAATTTGATATGGTATTTTTAGTATAGTAAGCATCATGATAGCATTAGCATGGGAAAATTGAAATGGCAAATAAGTACAGTTTACAAAACCTGAAAATTTCACATTAGCAGGGCTATCTTTAATGGAGGTGCCTATTTGATTGTCTTTGTTAAGATTTAGATTCAAATGCCCGTCCTCCTTGACTTATTGTCTTTTGACGTGATCACATTTCGGTTTTGATATTGAGTTGGTAACTTACTTTTGCACTTTGTGGCTTGTAAGAGTGAAATTTCTGTTGTCTTTTTGTTAGGGAGCAACGATAGTCGACCAGATTGTGAGTATAACTCCAGTTGAGAACTATGTACTAAACTATGACATGCAGGTAACATATCGAGAAGTCCTGTATAATATATCAGTGCATCGATGCAAAATTTTGAACTGACCAATTGCAATTTATACAGGAAGTTAGGATGGTGGAACATGCTATGAACATTCCTCCTTCTGAAAATGTTTCATCAAATACTGAGGTAAAAACCAAAATCAGCTTTAAGATTTTGCATGAACATTATTTACTTACAAGCTCTTCTCCATTGGCATTTAAGATCAGTTGAAAGATGTGGAACAAATAAGTAGTATATCGATATGTTTCTCTGTGCATTTCCATGTACTTAATTTGACATTACAATTAATAACAGCTCGAGGAGAAAGTCCTAGTTTTGACTTTTAAGCTATTTATACAATAACAATCTAACTATCTTTCAGGGCTTCTCATATAGTGTCAGTCTTGTAGCACATTCAGTTTATTCGATGCCATGCAAATACTACCAGTAATGTTAACATTGTATTTTTCAGACCGAGCTTATGGTTTGCTATATTACATCTCTTTCAGGTGGAAAACGCTGGCCAAACCAATGGAAGAATGTACATCAGTAGAGCACAAGATGTAGTTACAAGTGTGCTGGCGAAAGGTTCGGCAATAAGACAAGACGCCATGAACAAGGCTAAAGCATTTGATGAAAAGCACCAATTGACTGCAAATGCATCTGCAAAGGTCATTTCTTTCGACAAGAAAGTTGGTCTGACAGAGAAACTAACAGTCGGCATTTCTGTGGTGAATGAGAAAGTGAAATCTGTTGATCAGAGGCTCCATGTTTCAGATAAAACCATGGCAGCAGTAATTGCAGCCGAGAGGAAGTTGAATAGTACTGGATCAGCTGTCAAAACAAGCAGGTTCAGAGTCTTGTCTTATAAATATAATGTAATAGAATTCAGATCCTCTCCAGTACTGGATGGAGATTGCATGACATGGCACAAATAAATCTTTAACAACTATGATTTTAAGTTATTTTTCAATAAAAAAATTAAAAATTAAGAAAGTCCCTTTATCCTCATATTCCAGTACTAGACACTTCAGGAGTAAGTCTTGACGTACTCCATTAAATAACTTTTTTTAAAGGTTGAAATCCATCGATCTAACTGTTGGATTAAAAGCTTTCATGAGCAGTTTAAGCTAGTAAAATGTTTCAAAATATAGATATTGATTCATACTTTATCAACCTACTTGACTTTTATGTATAACACGCTTATCAAAATATAGTGTACATCAAGTTGTCAACTATAAGATTACAGATACCGATCATTGTCCAGTTTATCATAAATTTTATATGCATCATCTTCATGACAATATCACATATCAATTTGTGGATTTGTGGAATTATAAACTACAAAAAGTTATTCAGTGGTGTAAGTGTACCAGATTTGGTGTATGTTTGAGTTAGCTTAGTCTGTGTTCAAGATAGCTTATAATCCAAAACTTCCCGAGAGAGGGATACAAGCAATTCTTTCCCAAAAATAAGAATCCTCAAACTCAAAGATGCACTTACTATTGGATCTCTGTCATATATTGCTATGAAAGATACTTTGTCCCTTTATTATATAGTTAAAAGCCTCAATAAAAACATGTACAAAATATAGGATTATGGGAAAGGCAAGGGCAGTAAATAGTAGTTACATCTTAGCAGATATTAAGGAACCCTAGATTAAATTTCCCTAGGAGAAGCTTTTGCATCTGGTTTCTCATATGTAATGTAAGATGCAGATCGAAATTATAAAATTATGTTGTCAGTTAAGGTGGTATTGAACCCATGCAGCTAGATTGTTTATTGTGTGTTTACTGCTTATGTGTTTTGATGTTCATCATTATTATAATTTATATGAATGTTATAGAAGAACTTGAATGAAATTTGAAATATTGTTACTGATCATCATAGTATGTAGGACAATCCTTGACCAGAACATCTTATTTTTTTCCTGAGAGCATTGTATTTCTCACGATTACCGTAGAGTGATATATGCTAGCTTAAATTTTCTTTCCAGCCACCTTTTGTTTGACATGGCCTAACTATTGGTAGGATGTTTTTGAAGATTATCCGATGCTTGAGAAAATAATCTCAGTTTTTTTTCATTATATAATTTGATTGGTGACATCTTGTTAGTTCTTTCTTTTCCCCATGTGGGTGTTCCTCCAAGAAACATCTCCATTGTTTCCTCTGCATTTGGATTTCTATATCTAATGGCAATGATTTTGTAGTTGCCTAGTTGGGTCGTGCATATACAGAAAGATAATGTAATGACAATAAATTTATATGCTTCTATAGTTCTTGCCTCAATGAGTTGTATGTAGTATAGAAGCAAAATAAGCATGATCAATCTGGCTTAGTTTGACAGATGTTGTATATTATTTGCTTGTTAATGGCTTTCTGTCGATTATCTGCAGATACGTGACTGCAGGAACATCATGGTTGAATGGCGCTTTTGGTAAGGTTGCAAAAGCCGGACAAGTTGCTGGTACTAAAACTAGAGAGAAGTTTCATATGGCTGTATCAAACTTGACAGCAAAGGTGGGTTAATGCCCTAGCTATGTCACTCTTAGTATTAAAAAACACAAACAATTGCATTGTGTTTAAGTTTCTTTTTTTGTTGAGTCTTTGTACATCGATGGCCCAAACATAGAGGTAAACCACTGCACGAGGCTTCGACCCAACAGGGTCTGGGGAGGGTAGATGTATACAGCCTTACCTCTGTAAGCGGAGAAACTGCTTCGAGTATTTGAATTCATGACCTCTTGGTCATTAAGCAACAACCTTACCCAAACATAAGACAAGTGAAACCCTTATTTTAGGCCCAAAAAATATTGGAAAGAATTCTAATATTACTTATTTTAATTAGTTGAACACGAGGCTCCGGGTCTAAGAAGGATAGATGTATACCATCTTACCCCACAAGCGGAGAAATCGCTTATAGGATTTGAGTCCACGACCAGTTGGCCACTAAGCAATAACCTTACTCATACGTAAGACCAGTAAAGCCCTTCCTTTAGGCCCAAAAAATATTGGGCAAATTTCTAATATTACTTATTTTAATTAGTTTTTTTGGTACTACCAATGGTATCCCCTCACCTTTTCTAGAAAAGGAACTATGCCATTTTTCGGGGTGCGTGGCTGCCCCTCCCAATAAATGATGCTCACAGAAATCGAACCTTTGACATTTTGATCTTTCTATGGATCTTGCGGTGCTTTACACCACATCTTTGAGTTTGTTTAAGGTTTATATATTGGCACTGTTTAGGAAAACATGTAGAGTTGAAAGAGGAAGGACAAGAGCTATTTTATGCTCCTATTTTATGTCTTAACCTGTTGTCAATTCTTGTTATTAGCATTCATGTTTTGTAACATGATTTTGTCTGGTCATGCAGGAACCACCAATGGTTGTATAAGCCAGAATTTTGGTATTCATTGTCACTTCATCAATCCTTCAAAATATAGCATTGCTTGTTAAATGTGGTCTTTGATATTGATTTATGGAAGATTCTGAATTGAAATATAGGACAAGAAGGGTATGAGATGCTTTGTGTCCTTCAATAGTTGAATGTATCAAATACTGTGATTCAATTAAATCTTTTTTTTTTGTATTTAATTCTTTTGCTATGTTGGTGTCTTAGATGTTGCTTTGTAATAGGGCAGTGGTAATATGGGATTTTCTTATTTTTATTTAAATTTGTTTTTTTGTTTGTTTGTTGAGAAAATGAAAGTATAGGTGTGATGCAAGTGTATTCTTATGTAAGAGTTCTATTTTGTTCACAATCAAAGCTTTGAAGATTTGAGGGAGAAAATCCTATCTTGTTTATTACAAACTTTTATTTGGTTTGTTGATTATAATCCATGGAATGAAAAGTAAAAAAAGAAGCAGAAATATCTAAGTTCTGCTACTTGGATTCTGTGTATAGAATGTGAATAAATCCGAAAATGCTTTCTTACTTATCATTATTGTTTTTATTAGGGATCACAATACCTACGATGAGTAGGGGTCGGGTTTGTATTTATAGATTTGTGTGTAATTGAGATCGAAGATTTTAAAATTTATTGTTAAATGGATTTGGGTAATGGGTACACAAACTTGTGGATACTGAGAATCAAAACTCTAAATCCACCCATATATACATATATAGTTATACATATGCACTCATAATTGATGTTATATTATTAATCTATAATTTTATTTTATAGATGTAATGTTATGTTGTTAAACAATGATCTTATTTTATTAATTCAAAGCTATTATAATGTTATGTTGATTAAGTAATTCTTACTAAATAAATAATGTCATAATTGTGATGTTATTTTGTTAAACAATGCTGTTATGTTGTTAAACAACAATAAGTGTGATGTAATGTTACATTTATTAAAGAGTTCTTATTAAATAAAATTTACATTATAAAGTTGAAGTAATAATTTGATTTTTATGTTTGTGTGAGTAAACCAAATTATGTTTGAGTGAAATGAAATTAAATAATGTCTAAATTATTTTATAATTTTGTATTATTTTTCTCATTTTTAAAATAATATATGATTAAAGGAAACATACATAATTGTATAAGTTGTTTGTAATTATTTTAAATATTTTTTGAATTTGGGGTCATCTGAATCTATTGAATATCCAAGGACTTACGTGTAGTAGACCTAACAATTATTCGCGCAAATCTGGGGTGAGTTCAGGTGCAAAAACCAATGAACAAGGAGAGAGGAAGGCTCAATTTGGTTTGATACGATTTACTACTGTCATTAAAAAGTGAAAACCTAGAAAATCATAGTATTTGTTTTTGTAAAATCAACATATATATAACATGTTAATTACACATCCTACTAAAATGTGTTCCTTCTAGATAATGGTGACACATTTTAGAAAATAATTATCCAATTGCATAAGTATCTAAACATAACAATAAGTTGAAACTTCATTACACAACCAATATCTAATAAGTTCATTGCTCGACAATTGTTGTCAGTAAAGAATAATAGTTGTAGCTATATGATTCGGTTTACTTTTCGAAGTTTCAAAAAATGTGAAGACTGAAGGTCTAAGAAAAAAATGAGTATACTAACATCATTGACAATTTTTGGTATAACCATTGATTATGACTAGACCCGATATTGTTTATTTTGTGGGATTATTGTGCATGTTTACCCATAGAATTGGAGCATTAGCATGCTATAAAAAGGATCATGACGTATCTTAAGGAAACAATGAACCTTGGATTACACAACCAGATGATTCTAAAGCAACCAGTAATGATTGGAACACTATTTCAAAAAATTATAAATTAAAGCAACCAGTGACCTAGAAGGTTTTGAGATGATAGCGCTAACAACAGCTAGTGAAGAGGCAAGTTGGCTAAGAAGCTTGCTTGCAAAGACTCCTATGAGAAAACCCGATATTGGTTGCATTATCTATTGTAATAGTGTCACACCTATTGCAAAGATCGAGAATCATATTAATAACAATATGAAATGACAAATACCTCGTAAGCACAATATTATTAGAGAGTTACTCTTAAGAATTGTTGTTAAAGTGAATCATGTATGCACTGATAATAACTTAGAAGATCCTTTGACAAAATGATTAGCTAGAAAGAAAGTCTATAACACTTTCAAGAGTATGAAACTATTGCCCTTAAAACGAGGATCACTCATGATGGTAACCTGACCTAACTAACTGAATATTCCAAGAAATAGGTTCAATGGGTAAAAACAAGTTGTGAAGTTATATGAGAATGAACATGTTATAAAATAGATGAAAGGATGAATTAAACTCTTAGTGAGATCTACACTCCAATTGGAGTGGAGTACTTAGGCTACAAGATTACTCTTGATAGACGCGCCTATGTGAACGTGGAAATAGGGTCGCTTCCTATGAAATTTAGGGCCACAAATTTCTAGAGTGTTCACTATACTGGGATAGACGTGCATAACCTTTAAGCACGAGCTTTACATAATACACCTTTGAAAAAGTTATGTGATTTGATGTTTGAGATATAGTTCAAGGCTACGAGTCACTCTAGCAAAATCTAAATCTTAATCGCTATGCAAAGGTTCAAGTCACAGAACACCTTTGTTTATGTACAATCTTATAGAGACCAAAATATTGTCGGAAATTATTTTTTTAATTTCAAGTGGGGGATTATTGGAACAAATGAAGTTTTTGGTGTGAGATGAAAAAAACTCAAATCCCATATAGAATGAATGAGGCACTTGCAAAGGGTTTATAAGTCCTTAATGCTCTCTAAGGGGTGTACCCCTAGGGATAGTGTAAGTTTTATGGTGGATGAGAATTCATACAATCAAAACCCCCCCTCACACGTGTGCGCACCACCACCACCACCTCCTCTGCCACCGTCCGACCGGCTCGATTCGTGTTTGTGCTTGGGCCCAGTATCGTTCTTTAGCGTTTTGGACGTGTTGACCAAGTCCACACACAGTTGGCACAAATGTTGACTGAGTTAGCACGTAGTTGAAGATTGAGGGAAGAGTGGAGTAAGATCTGGTCGTGTGGCCATTGGGCTCTCTTGACCGTTAGATTTTCTGGCTGTTGTGATGAGATCTTTTTATGGGACGTTGGACCGACATGGCTGTTGGGGATCTCGACCCCCATACAGAAAAGTCATCTCAGTTCAGAAACATTTCCTCTTCTCTCTATTTCTTTCTATGGTATTAGAATTGGTACATGTGTGAAGAAGATCTTGCTCCTGACCTTGACACGGTTTTGTTGAAGACATTAACATCACATAAACAAGAAAATGAAGAATACTTATGAAGACAATAAAGGTAAAACTTCAAAGAATTTAGAGTCTAAGTCTATATGTACTTCTATCCTTATACTCTATAATATACAATTAGTAGTAATGCTCAAAAATATTTTAAAAGAAAAATTAAAACTACAAGTATAAATGAAAACAATTTTTCAAAATACTGTGTAACATCGTACTAGATCTAAGTAACAGGTTACTGTGACTAAGTAACATGTTTCCAGAACTAAGTAACAAGTTACCAGAACTAAGTAACAGGTTACATGAGTGAGAAACGAGTAACCCAACACAAACTGAACAGGATAATCGATTACTCCCTTTGAGAAACCGATTACATGGTTACAGTATATGAGAGTAACTGATTACACAGTTTGGTAATCGATTACTCAGTTAGACAGATTGTTTGGATAATCGATTACGTCAATGTTGTAATCGATTACTGAGAGCTGTTACACCAGATTTTTAGATTCAAACTCAACAGCTTTCACCCCAAATGTAATGGTTTCACTACAATCAACTTCTACCTTTTCATATAGGTTTTATGGCTGATTGGAAAGCCTATTTAAAGGCATTAAAACTCATAATCAAACACACAACTCAAATGCGCAATCTGAATTTTTCTGAAACACTTTTTCTGCATTTTCTGCAACTTGTTCTTAACTTTCAGATTAAATTTTAGGAAGTTTCTTTAAGTGTGGTTTCAAATATTTCCAAACCTTCTGGGAATTATAACTAAGTGTATAAAGAGTTACGAGATTGAAAGAGATCATAATGTTCAAATCTTGTAAAGGCATTCATTGTCATTGTTAAAGTTTTCTTCATTCAATTTGCTAAAATATTTTTTATCACATGGGTGTGATAAGAAAGGGGATACAATCACTTGAAAAGGTTGTCTTTCAACGAGTGATATAGGTGTTAGAGAGTAGTATGGTATAACGAAGTCTCGGAGTGAGAATTTGTAATTACTACTCTTAATATCTAGTGAAGAAATCTCTTGTGTTGCAAGAGTACTGGATGTAACCTTCGGTGGACAAGAAGGTGAACTAATATAAAACTCTCTGAGTACTCTATTCTCCCTTATCTCCTTAAATTTACTTGATATTTTTCTGCATAACGTTTTTGCTGCTACTAACTCTGAAATTTGAAGAAAAAACTAACATAGATTTAAGACAACCATTCCCCCTCTTAGTTGGCATCTCAGTCTTACAATTGACATCAGATTTTATTTTGAGTAAATTATTCTCAAATCTAATCATGTATCTAAGATGGCATCAAGATCATTTCTAGGAGAAGGTTCCAACATCAATTGCCCTCCAAGTTTTGTTGGAGAATGTTATGACTTCTAGAAAATCATGATGAGAATCTTTATAGAATCTGAAGATCGGGATATTTGGAATGCAATTGAGGAAGGACCTTATGAACCTTTCACCATTGTTAATGGTGTAAGGAAAGTAAAGCCAAAATCCTCATGGAATGATGAAGACAAAAAGAATGTGCAATACAATCTCAAAGCAAAGAACATCATCACTTCAGCATTTGACATTGATGAATTCTTTAGAGTATCAAACTGTAAAAAATTGAGTTAGAAGTATTCAGAAATAAACCATCACCTTCTTCATGTCAAAACTTCATTACTCTTGAAAAGAAAGTTTCAACATTAAGTCTTGAACTTAATAAATTAAATAAGAGTAGCAAAAATCTGAACAAAATGATTAAAGAATAGAGACATTCTACAAACCAAAGAGGTCTTGGCTATTCTAACATCCAAGTTTCTAAGAAACAAAATGTTTGAACAAAAATAAACTTTCAGAAACAAAGTGTCCATGCATTTAATTATAGTAACAATAAAACTAGGATACATAAGCATCAACCCATATGTACTTATTGTAAGAACCATGATCAAACACCAAATACTTGCATGATTAAAAATATGGTGTGCCCTTAGGTCACTATAGATGGGTTGAGAAAGGTACTAACCATGTAGGACCCAAGGAAAATTAAGTACCTAACACTACTTAACATGTTTTGTAGGATAATTTGAGAGTCGTCTACAATATATGGTTCTTGGACAGTGGATGCTCAAAGCATATGACGAAAGACAAAGATAAGGTCTTTGTCCTTACTCCAAGGGACAAAGGCTACGTTACATATGGTGACAACAATAAAGAAAAAATACTTGGAGTTGGTAGAATCAGTAAGCCACCTTCAACAACTATAGAAGGAGTATTGTATGTTAAAGTACTCAAGCACAACTTGTTGAGCATAAGTCAACTATGTAACAGAGGATTCCATGTGGCATTCTACCCTGATAAGTGCATCATCAAAAGTAAGGATTCTAAAAACTCTAAACTAATTGGTAAAAGGATAAATAATATATAATATGATTTATTAGATTCTTATTTACCAATAAAATGTTTAGTTGCTAATAATAATCATGATGCATGGCTTTGGCATAGGAGAATTGCTCATATTCATATGGATCATTTGAATAAACTGATTAAGAAAGATTTAGTTGTTGGTTTACCCAAAATGAAGTTTGTTAAAGACAAACTATGTAGTGCTTGTCAAATGGGTAAACAAACAAAAATTTATTTCAAACCTAAGCATATGGTTCTTTCGATAGACCATTGTAGTTACTACACATGGACTTATTTGGCCCTTCAAGGACCAAAAGTTATGGGGGTAACTACTATGCTCTTGTTATAGTAGACGACTATTCAAGATATATTTGGACTCTATTCTTAGTTCATAAGAATGAGGCATTTAATGTCTTCAGCAAATATGCTAAAAGAGTTCAAAATGAAAAATCACTTAAAATCGCTGCTATAAGAAGTGATCATGCGGGAGAATTTCAAAACGCTTCTTTTGAAGAATTTTGTGATGGTCTTGGTATCAATCACCATTTTCTACTCTTAGAACACCACAACAAAATGATGTTTTAGAGAGAAAGAATAAGTCCTTAGAAGAACTTGCTCGTGCAATGTTGTATGAAATTAATCTCCCAAAATATTTTTGGGCTGATGCAATTAGTACAACATGTTATGTTTCAAACAGAGTTATTATAAGACTAATTCTCAAGAAAACCCCCTATGAACTCTTTAAAGGTAGAAAACCAAATATTTCTCATTGCATGTATTTGGTTGTAAATGTTTTGTTTTAAATAATGGTAAAGATAACTTAGGCAAGTTTGATGCAAAAGTTGATGAATGACTCTTCCTAGGGACTCTTCCTAGGCTACTCTCTTACGAGTAAAAATTACATAATTTTCAATGAAAGAACTCTAGCCGTGGAAGAATTTGTTCATGTGTCTTTTGACAAAACCAATTCTATAATAAAGGATGGGTTAACTCTTGATGAAGAGGACTTGTCAAGTTCCCCATTAAAAGGAGAGTTTTTTACCAATACAACAATCAATATTGAGCATTTGAAAGTGGATGATACTCTATCTTATCAAGAAGAGCATATTCATTCTGATTTACCAAAAGAATGGAGAACTCATCATGATCATCCTATTGACAACATCATTGGAGACATAAGTAATGGTGTCATTACCCGTTTAAAGCTAAATGATGCTTGTTTCAACATGACCTTCATTTCTCAAATAGAACCTTCAAAGATTGATGATGCAATCGAGGATGAACACTGGATTCTTGCAATGCAGGAAGAGTGAAACCAGTTTGAGAGAAATGAAGTTTGGGAACTTGTTCCTAGATCGAATAATAGGCATGTTATAGGAACTCGTTGGGTATTCCGTAATAAATTAAATGAAAATGGAAATATTGTTAGAAATAAAGCTAGACCGGTAGCACAAGGATACAATCAGGAAGAAGGAATAGATTTTGAGGAAACCTTCGCTCATATTGCTAGACTTAAAGCTATTCGGTTATTACTTGCATATGTTTGCTCTCTAAATTTTCAGTTATATCAAATGGATATAAAGAGTGCATTTCTTAATGGTTCTATACAAGAAGTTTATGTCGAACAACCTCCAGGTTTTGAAGACTACAAACATCCTTCTCATGTATATAAACTTAAGAAAGCTCTCTATGGCTTAAAGCAAGCTCCACGTGCTTAGTATGATCATCTAACAAACTTTCTACTTGAAAAAGGCTTTACCAAAGGAAAGTTTGACACTACACTTTTTAATAAGAAAATAAATCATCATACTCTTCTTGTTCAAATATATGTAGATGATATTATTTTTGGTTCTACTAATAAGATTTTGTGTAGTGATTTTGCCAAAATGATGCAAGGGAGGTTTGAAATATCCATGATGGGGGAGTTAAATTACTTCCTTGGATTTCAAATCAAAGAACTCAAGGATGGTATTTTTGTAAGTCAATCGAAATAGTGCAGAGACTTGTTCAAAAGATTTGAAATGGATGACTGCAAGTCAATTGCCACTTCTATGGGTTCTGATACATACATTGATATAGATGAAGTTGGAAAATGCATTGACATATCAAAGTATCGAGGTATAATTGGTTCTCTACTTTATCTAACAGCCAGTAGACTTGATATAATGGTTAATGTCTATTTGTGTGCACGTTATCAATCAAAACCAAAAGAATCACATTTAGTTGTTGTCAAAAGAATTATGAAATATCTAAAAGGCACAACTGACGTTGGATTATGATATCCAAAAGGAAGTATATGTGATTTGGTAGGATATTCAGATTTTGCTGGATGCAAAACTGAGAGAAAAAGCACAAGTGGTACTTGTCATATATTAGAAAATGCACTAGTCTCATAGTCATGCAAGAAACAAACATGTGTTGTCCTAAGTACTCCTGAAGCATAATACATAGCGGCAGGTAGTTGTTGTGTCCAAGTGTTGTGACTTAAACAAAAATTACATGATTATGACTTAGACTTAGGCTGCATTTCCCTAAAATGTGACAATACTAGTGCTATAAATCTCACAAAGAATCCATTAATGCATTGTAGAACCAAACACATAGATATAAGACATCACTTCCTTAGGTACCATGTCCAAAAGAAAGATGTGACTCTAGAATTTGTTGATACTCATGACCAACAAGAAGATATATTTACTAAACCTTTGGAAAAATAACCTTTCTATAAAATTAGACGAGAATTATGCATACTTGATGAAGCTTACTTGTCTTAAATGCTTATACATGATTTTATATTTGCTTCATTGTGTTTATTTTATGTCTACTTGTACTTAAAATTGCTTAGTTTTGTTTAAAAAATTTCAATTTTTGGGGTATGTAGTCGATTACATAGGGTCAATAATGGATTACCAGGCATTAGTATGCCTGAAGATTCGAAATTTTGGAGAATAATCGATTACTGCATATGGCAGAAACTTTCAGTAACCGATTACTCTAGAGAGTAACCGATTACTGAATATGGCAAAAATCTTTAGTAATCGATTACTCATCTGTGTAATCGATTACCTAAACTTGTTGTTTGAATTATGGGAATTTTTATGCTGAGTAACCGATTACTCACCTTGAAACCAGTATTTAAGCGTTCTTCTCCATTTTTCAGACATTTCATCTTCTTCCCCAAACCCCTCTTTCGTGTCTACCCTATTTTGCCTCTAAAAACTTCATCTTTGATCCAATTAGAGTGATTTTTTAGTCATTTCATATCACATTTTCAATTCTAAACACTTTTATTCCATAAATTTCAAGTTTAGTGGCCAAAATCAAAAATCTCTAAATCTCTCAAACACTCAAAACCTTTTTTTCAAAGCTTTAATCCATGGGTTCATCATCAAAAGCTAAGAAGCAACGTACCAGTATGTCTCAAAAGAAGCAAGGCAATTTGTCTTCTGAGGCTAATCCTATGGATTTGGCACAACATCTCGCCAATGATGAACAACACAAAGTCTTCTCGGAGCATTTTCTTGGACGACCAATATTTGCTCCTAAGTATGGCAAGATAAGTAACTTTAAGTTTGATGATTTCCATTTCCCTATTGTACTTAAGCAACAAAATCTTTTTTTATTTCTGTGAGGAATCAAATGCCTACTACCCTAAACTTGTTAGAGTATTTTACTGCAATTTGAACTTGAGGAGAAACTGTTTAACATCCTCAGTCAAAGAAAAAGAAATTATTTTAGATATAAAGACTTTCAGTATAATATGCTGTAATATACCCTATCAAGGTAGCATAAGAGATTTCGGTCTTGTATGTGAATGAAATAATTATGATAGAAAAGAGTTCTACTACTCTATGTTTAGATTCTCTAAACGGGAAATTGAAATGTGTAAGTAACAAACTTTAGGTGAAACTGTAAAGAGTAGAGATATCCTTGCTGTAGGAAATCTCAATCTCGAAGATTGTTTGCTTCACTACTTTCTTACTTATATTATAGTTCAAAAATTCTCAAATCATTCTCAAATTAATGACATGGAACTATAGTTGATGTATGCTCTTAAGCATAACCTTCAAATCAATTGGGCTTTGAGAGTAATGAGACAAATATGGCCTGTGCGAGAAACTCACAACCCCTTGCCTTATGCAATCATCATCACCAACATACTTGAGCATTTTGGTGTATCCACTGCTAGTGAGTCTAAAATCACACTCGATGCACGCAATAGTAAGATCGATGTGGATGTGATCCACAACATGGGTTTCTTTCGAGACCAAATTGATGGAATCTATAAGCATCGAAGTGATAGACAGGCTACACATGTTGATCCAACTACAAATGTCTCTATTAACCCTCATGAACCTCAACATTCTGAATTTCATGTTGAGTCATCTTCATCTTCTGCCATGCCTACTAATCAGATGATCATGGACGAGTTAATATCTCTTCGAGGATACATCTCTAATCAGATGGATGTTCTTGATGCTCAGAATCAACAAGTCCAAGTTGAACTTCAACGTCTATCCTATAAGATCAACAACATGGATCTTGATGACGATAGTATTGAGCCTGAGTATTAGAATAATTGATGTCTAGGTTTCTCTTTGTAATGTTGCGTGATTGTTGACTTTTTCTTATGTTTTCTGGTTGTTTTAACAATGTATGAACATATTTTTAGTTTTATGGTATGTTATGTTAAATTTTTGTTTGCTATATGCATATCGTGTGTGCTGGACTCTTGGATTTTCTTCTTTTTGATGAAGTCAAAGAGGGAGAAAAGTTGGGAGAGTATATTTTCTGTCTAAAATTCAATCAGGCACATAACTCCAAATTAAAGGGGGAACATACTCAAGTCATGTCAAAATCTCACAAAGTATACTACTCTCAGAAAACTACACTGTCAAGAAGATATTGGTTTACATCATCAAAAAGGGGGAGATCGTGAAGAAGATCTTGCTCCTGACCTTGGCATGATTTTGATTAAGACACTAACATCACATAAAGAAGAAAAGGAAGAATACTTATGAAGACAATGAAGATAAAGCTTTAAGGAATTTATAGTCTAAGTCTATAGGTACTTCTGTCCTTATACTTTATAATATACAATTGGTAGTGATGCTCAAAAATATTTTAAAAGAAAATTTAAAACTACAAGTATAAATGAAAACAATTTTTAAAATACTGTGTAACAGGTTATTATGACTAAGTAATAGGTTACCATAACTAAGTAACAGGTTACATGAGTGAGAAACAAGTTGCCCAACAAAAACTGAACAAGGTAATTGATTACTCCCTTTGAGAAACTGATTACACGGTTATAGTATATGAGAGTAACTGATTACACAGTGTGGTAATCGATTACTCAGTTGGACAGAATGTTTTGGTAATTGATTACGTCGATGTTGTAATTGATTACTGAGAGATATTACACGAGATTTTCAGATTCAAACTGAACAGCTTTCACCCAAAACGTAATGGTTTCATTCCAATCAACTCCTAACTTTTCATAGAGGTGTTATGGCTGATTGGAAAGCCTATTTAAAGGCATTAAAACTCATAATTCAAACACACAACTCTCATACACAATCTGAATTTTTCCGAAACACTTTTTTTGCACTTTCTTCAATTTGTTCTTAACTTTCTGATTAAATTTTCTGAAGTTGCTTTAAGTGTGGTTTCAAAGATTTTCAAACCTTTTGGGCATTATAACTAAGTGTATAAAGAGTTACCGGATTGTAAGAGATCATAATGTTCAAATCTTGTAAATGCAATTCTTGCCATTGTTAAAGTTTTCTTCATTCAATTTGCTAAAATACTTTCTATCACAAGGGTGTGATAAGAAAGGGGATAGAGTCACTTGAAAATGTTGTCTTCTAAAGAGTGACATAGGTGTTAGAGAGTGAGTAAGGTACAAAGAAGTCTGGGGTGAGAATTGGTAATTACTACTCTTAATATCCAGTGAAGAAATCTTTTGTGTTGCAAGAGTACTGGATGTAACATTCGGTAGACAAGAAGATAAATCAGTATAAAACTTTATGTGTACTCTCTTCTCCCGTTTCTCCTTAAATTTACTTTATATTTTTCTGCATAACTTTTCCGCTGTTACTAACTCTAAAATTTGCAGAAAAATCTATCATAGTTTTTAGACATCGTGGTTAATAGTTTTTAGACATCGTGGTTAATAATATGCTTGTACATTTTTTAGTAGTGTTAAGAAATATTGAGCAATATTATCATGTCTTACTCAATAATATATATTTTTATGTCATATTCAATTCTTGCAATCCCCATTCTCTATTTTGTGAAAACACTTTACCTGGAGTACATATATGAAATTGTCTTGAAGTGCAGAGATAATGTAAATGAAATTATTTTTGTCTACAAAGAATAGTTTGGTGGCATCATAACATTCCTTATGTAAATTTTTAAAGTTTTTGTTGCTTTAATGTGAATAGGTGGAATTCTGGTTATCTTCAATTATCCATTGAGGTCCAATTGGTTTGAGGATAGATCACCTTTGAGAGAGCCAAAAGAAAGAGAATATATGCTTAATCCTCATTTTCAATTTGCTTCAATTTTTTACTCTAATTTAATTTTTATAATATTTAAAATTTTATGTTGTTGATTATTTTTTATGGTGTATAATATTTTGGGTTAGACTATTCATTTAGTACTTACACGGGTACGTGACATGAATTTTAATTTGATCAATATATATACAAGTTTTTTTTTTTTAAATTGGTCCTCGCACATGCAATAATTAGTACATAAGTCTGGCATTATACTTTTTACAATAATTTAATTATCTAATAATTGTTTTCAGTGTGATGCTTCTACCTTAATCCTATTTAGGGTTTACAAATGCATTGAAAGGAGGAGAATTATTGACTTATTTGCACATATTACAAAGTTATCTTACATAACATTTTAGAAGTTCTTTTTTCAAAACAAAATGCATGCGACTAAATTAAAAATATATATCACAATATATGTTGCATCAATAGACTAAATTAAAATTGTACTTCACATATAGGGAACGAATTAAAGTGTATGCCAGGGCTATATTAAAATGTTCACTGAGAAATACTAAATGGAAAATGTGTCACAAATGTGATTAAAATCATTTGTTCAAGTAAGATTTTATGTTTTAAGAATACAAATATTTTTATGCTTATTCTTATAAGGAAATGAGTATTAAAGGAAAAAAGAAGAGAGGTAAATTGTTATTATAAAATATAAAAGTGTGAATAAATTGTGGGATCTAAAATAAAAATGATATATGTTATTGTGCAGAAAAAACTATATATTATTTTTAATTTGTGAAATGTATTATAATAAATTATAAAATATATAGAACGATGCTCTAACACTTTAGAAGATTGAAACGTGGCAGAGATTTATTTAGTAATGGTCCTACGTTGAGGGCAATTTTAAATTATTACAATATGTTTGATATTATATATTAGTGTGATGATCAGCACTCCGTACTGATTGATCCGCATTCGTAATTTTTTTTTTATGATATATTATTTAAGAAAAACAATTTACATATAAAAATGCAATATATGATTCAGTAGAGAATGAAAATATAAATAAAAGAGTGTATGGAAAATTAATGATATATTAATATAAAAAATGAAAACAATGAAAGTAATATGTGTAAGTTTATATCAGTTATTAATGAGAAATGTTACAAATGATAAATTTGGAATATAAAAATTATGTCATGGTGGTGGTTATTATTTGTTTTGAATTTATTAATAATATAGATATAGATAGATAGATTATAGAAATTTATATAAAGATGAAATTAGAAGTTAAAATAGAGAAAAATAAAATATTTTATGAGTAGTTATTTTATGTTATTAGCATTAGTATAGATATATGAAATTTATAAAGATAAAATAGGGAAACATAAAATACTCTATGGATAGTTATTTTATGTTTTCCCTATATGTTAGTATAGATAGATAGAAATAGATAGATATAGATATAGATATATAGGGAAGGGATCCACTTACTCCTCATTCTAGTCATCAATTCTAGAGAAATCCAATGGTTTGAATTAGTAAGTACATCTAAATTATTATATATCTATAGAAATGATGGCTACGATGAAAAGTAAGTTTTTTCTTGAGTAAGTGGATCTCACTCACACACATATATATACATATATATATATATATATATATATATTTATTTACTAAAGTACAAAATATTATTGTAAGAAACAAGAACTATTAATATGTATAATTAGTCTTACTTGAACGATTAAGATTAAAATATATATATATATATGTGTGACTTTTTAATTGATCATATGACCAATAACTAAATTTTAATCCTAAACATATAATTTTAAGGTCTAGCTTTATTGTTTACACAATTTTCATATGAGAATTATTTATGTTTGAATCACTCCTTATTCATTAAATTTATAAGTTTTTTGAAAAACTAAATTTGTTTGGATAACGGCTTAGTTTATAAAGAACTTATAAACTAAAAAAAGTAAGTAAAATTATACATCTTCCATAGGACCAACTTATTTTATAGAAAACTTATAAACCAAGAAAAATAAGTAAAATTGCACATCTTCAAAAGGTTGGATTGAATTTTTTTCCCACTTCATAATCTCATATTATAATCATACATAAATATAAACACAATCTAAAATTACAACTACAAAAGTCATATCCAAATTAAAAATGTGTTGGGTACAGAGACTAAGGTTTTATTTGGGAGTTATGAGGGAAAGGGAATGAAGGTTAGGAAGGGGAGAAAGGAAAAAGGAAGGAAATTATTATTTCCCTCATCTGGGAGTATGAAATTTAGATGAAGGATAGTAGACTAATGTTAATGTAAGAGTATTTTTTATTTTCCCTTAAAAATGTAATTAACAATAAGAGATACACAATAATGTGTAATTATATATTATTACTAATTATTTTGATTTATCTCCAAAAAAAACTCCATAAATTTTAATCTTTCCTCATTAATGTGCAATGACAAATTTGGAATTTTGAATTCCCATCAGATTTTGAGTAAATAAATATATTCACTATAATATTCTTCACCTTTTGGAATTGTTAAAATGTGAGGCTCATAACCCTTCAAAAGTGGGTCGTAAATTACTACCGCATAAATTATATTCATACTTTCGTATTAATTGTGACATTTGTGTTAGAATGCCATGCACCACCTATTCTGTTAATTATTGTTTTATCATTTTATTTTGAGAATTGTTCCTTCTGAATATATTCCTGGAAATCACAGAATAAATGCAAAGTCGAGTTCTTATTCAAACTTCAAGGTAAACCACTTGGAAGAGCAATTATTTTTAGATATTTTTTCTATACCTTATTTGCCAAAGTAATAACTACATGTATCAACAAAAATTAGTTATCTCAAATCTTTTTCCACACTAATAATAAAACAAAAATAATAATAAATGTTTAAATTTTTTAATTAATATAATATGTTTTCATTGTTATGAGACATGATTTGGGATAACATATATCTATTTAGATGTTTTAACAAAGTTTTTTCACCACTTCCAATTTTTCTTATGATTTTTAAAATTTTAGATAATATTAATTAGTTTTTATCAGATATAATCTAACCTTTATTATCATGGTGAGATAAAATAATTAATAAATTAAAGTGAAAAGATGAATTGAGAAGAATATTATAGAAAAATAATATTTTGCTGCGAAAACAAAAAAATATGACTTTATTTGATTTGTATAAAACAATATAGGATGATACTTATAAAAGATAATGTTTATCATTAATCATTTATTTAAGATTTTTCTATGTAGATAATTGGGACACTTATATATTACATGAAAGATGGAACCACATCTAATTTATATAACTTCGACTTGAGTCATTCTCTCCAGTATTGAAAATAGAAGTGTTTTAAAAAGCCAAAAAGAAAATAAAATATAATTACACTTATAATATTTTATTTATGATGAGATGATATTTTTAACATTAAAATTAAAAGCAAAAACATAAATTTTCTGTGCATGCATGTATCCTTCTCCTATACGATTGTACTAGGGTTAGTTGTTCTTAGCATAAAGTGTTTGGACATTGTCACCAAGCATATTGTTTTTTTTAAGTAGGAAGCATATTGTTTAAGAACCACATCCATTCATTGTTTACAGAGATATAAGACTCTGCAACTGACACATTTGCATAACTTAATAGTTCTGTACTTTCTAGATTAAATGAACATTTTCAAAAGGGTAATAATTGGGTTAATGTGTCTTATATACATAAACACACAGATTTAATCAAGCTTAACTAATTATATTAGATAAGATTGCAATAAAATAGTTTGCTATAATGGAGAAATGAGCCGGTAATATTGATGGTGTACGTATTCTCTCCAAAAAAACGAGTCAAAATTCTCTCTATATAGACAAGTGTCCTACAATAACACATAAAATGCAATATATAATAATACTTTTATCCTTTTGTTTATTTTAAAATTACATTTTTGTCATTGAAAATATAAGTAAAAAAAACCACTTGCCTCTCCAATTAATAGAAAGGATCATTGTTCCCTAAAACATATATCATTTCATATATCAATGCTTGTGATTGGTTAAAAAAATTTAATTATTAAATTTTAACTTAAATATTTTTTTAATTAATCACAAATTATAACACATAAAGTGACTTCAGAGCTCCCACTATTTAGTACAAAAGTTTATTTATATATTCGGTTTGAATTATTTCATATTTAAAATGGTTATTAATAAATAGAAAAATGACATGTAATAATTATTTACTGAGAGATGCTTCAAAAGAAAACTATATTATTTTAGAAAATCAAACTTCACCATTATGCATTTAAATATATCAACATAGCTCAGTACAATTGGTAAGAGAACTTGTATGTTGAGCTTTCTCATATCTACTAATGGACTCTTTGTAATATATGGAGAAAGGAAAAATTTTAAATTTTAATATTTTATTCAAAAATAACTTTGAAATCATATTTGTTAAAAAATAATTTATACCATGTATCACAATCCTTATTTAGAATTGGACTAGTGAGTAGAAAGAACAATAATCCTCTTCATTAATAAAAAGACAAATATATGTTTCTTCTTTTATTTTTAATAATAAAAGTATAATTTCATTGTAATTAAATGAAGAGATATGTTATTGCAAGGAAAGTACCATAAAAAATAAAGAAAAAAAATAATTTACAACAATATTTGTATCCATTCCAACTTAATAGGTGATGATACTTTTATTCTAAAAAATAGAAATGAAAATAGAACTTCATTCTCATGTAGTTGAGAGTATCTTGTTCCCTTTTGTATATAAAAAAGAATCTTGTTATTATAAATATCAGATTTCTCAAAATGAATTTCAAAATTTCTCACATATTTAGAGAAGGTAACACGTGTGCCGATAAACTGGCATCATTTGGTATCTCCTCCCAAACTAACTCAATTTGGAACTCTACTCCTACTTTTATAATAGAGGAGTTTGCTAGGAATAGGCATGATCTCCCGAATTATAGATTCTGGAACTTGTAACATGCTTATTGCCTTCATCTTATAATTCTCTTCATCTATATATTTTGGTGCTCTTGCAACTTAAAAAAAATCATATTAGTCTATGTCTATTTGGAACTCTATTAATCTTGAAAGAAAATTGCCATTCAAATATAATGTACTAAATGTTTTAAACCATACATTGACAACATCACATTAGTGCAACAGAATCTATAAACTTCTCCTTGACACTTAATCTAAAACAATTACAAGTTAAAAAATCTCTATCTATCTACATATATTCACCAACTTCCAAAGATATAGTCATAAGTTTGGTTCCACTACTATATATACCCACTCCACAAAACACATACACAAAGATACAACAAAATTGTACCTAAGTTAAGATCAATAGGTAACATGACACAAGTTGATGAAAAAGCTAGAACCAAGAAGAGATTTCTACTGATAATAAATTTTCTCATGTTAGCCCTAGGCACTTCTGGTGGTCCTCTCATACTACGTCTCTACTACATCCATGGTGGAAAAAGAATATGGCTTTCTAGCTTCCTTCAAACTGCTGGTTTTCCCATCTCATTACTTCCCTTCTCCATCTTCTCCATCATTCGACGACGCCGCCTTCTGGTCGCCGGAGATAATAACAATAATAGTAGTGCAAAACAAACAATGTTCACTATGAAGCCACTTTACTTGATTGCATTTGCAGCTATTGGTTTATTATATGGAGTTGATAATATTCTCTATTGTTATGGCTTAGATAGGCTTCCAGTATCCACTGCTTCTTTGGTCACTGCAACACAGCTTGGTTTCACTGCAATCATGGCTTTTTTTATAGTGAGGCAAAAGTTTAGTGCTTATTCTGTGAATGCTGTTGTTTTGCTCACTATTGGTGCTGGAGTTTTGGCTTTGCATGGTGGAGGAGATCGTGTAGGAGGAGAGTCTAGTAAGCAATATGTGATGGGTTTTGTTATGTCATTAATGGCAGCAGCAATGTTTGGAGTTATTATGCCATTGTTGGAGTTTTTGTATTCAAAGATGAAAGGGACTATTACTTATTCAGTTATGATGGAGTCTCAGCTAGTTATCGGAGTGTTTGCTACTCTATTCAGTGTTGTTGGGATGATCATAAATAATGACTTTAAGGTTCATCTCTTTATCTCCCTCTTCTTATCTTTAATTATGAACTTGTAGTAAAATATACCTTAAATCATAATCTAAACTAATGAAAACATGTCATATTAGTTAAAAAAAATTAAATATTTATTATTCTTTTCTATTTTTTATCATTGTTATTGGTTTGAAACATGATTTTTAATATATTTTGGGACAACATATCGTTATATTACTGAGTCATATTGATGAGTGGTTCTTCTTAATTATTAATTTTTCAAAAATGGTAGTTCATTTATATTAGTAATTTATAATATTAATTATTTTATTATCAATAATATTTGTATTTTTATTATTGTGGAGAAAGAGAGAAAACAATTGTCAATTTGTCATAATAAAGTAGGAAGATGAAATGACAATGTTATAGGAAAATGTTGACAATTTCCTTTTTAGTGGAGAAAGAGAGTAGTACATTTGTTACCATTTGAAGAACATAAATACATTAGTTTGCAAGTAAAATTTTCTATAAATAAAACTACTGCTGCAACTTTACTCTATATTTATTATTATTATGATAATCATTAATATTATTTGTATGCAAAGAAATTCTAATAATATGGAAAAGGGTGTCTACCCTGTATCTAAAAACTTTGTCTCTTCGCATCTCTATCTAATCTAATTACACCAAATAATATAATTATGTTTTTATAACTTTTATATTAAATTGAATATCACATTTTAATTAGTCCGAAACATGGGACACGAAGACGAGGGATATCCATTGGTCCACCCATATATATGCCACTAATGAACTCAACAAAGAACTAAAGGCGAAAAGCTATTGCACAGAATTTGGAACATATTCATGGACTAAAAAAAACTAAGGGAAATAGCTATTGCACACAATTTGGAACACATACTATAATACTTTCATCTTTAGTTCAAACACATAATTTTGGGCTCAATTATATTATACTAATATTTCCATCTTCAGTTGAAACACATAATTAAGAAAATAACTAATGTAATTTTCTGTGTTTGAATTTGCAGGAGATTCCAAAAGAAGCTAAACAATTTGAGCTTGGGGAAGCAAACTATTATCTTGTGTTAGTGGCAACTTGTATAATATGGCACTTAAACTTTTTAGGAACAACTGGGATTACATTTTGTGCCTCATCTTTATTATCTGGTGTTATGGTTTCTTTGATGATGGTTGTTACAGAAGTCTTGGCTGTTCTTATCTTTAAAGAGCAATTTAAAGCAGAGAAAGGTGTTTCTCTTGCATTGTCCCTTTGGGGATTTCTATCATACTTTTATGGAGAGTTTAAACAGGCCAAGAAATTAAAGAAGAACCATATCCCCAAAGAAGAACTGCCTCAAAATCACAATGGTTTTCCTCATCCATGATTGCAATGAAGACCAAGTGACTAATGGCTCTAAGGGTGAGTTAGGGTAATAAGGAAATGGCCACTAAAATCTTATTCCTAATTAGTGTTGGTTTGCTAGTTGTTGTTTTTTTGGAAGATGATAGAAGGAAAGAAAATGTGTGAAAGTTATGAAATATACTTATAAAATGACTTTAAAATATTTTCTTTCTATCTATCCTCATGCAAAAATCAATTTGCAAATATATCATTAGAAAATTAAATATAAATATCGTTGTAATTGTCATATTAAAAATTAAAAAAAAGATATAAAAGTGAGTGTGCTTTTTATAATTTTCATGGTAGCTATTTTTAGTTTGTTTTACTAATGATTTATTTTTAGGGTTTTATCTCAAAATCAATTAATAAAGAGATGAGTAGTCCAACATATATTTAAACCATATTTAGGAGAATGAGGCAAAAGATGTGAGACTTATCTCCCAATATAACCTCCTCATAGAAGCTTCTAGACTAGACAAAGGGTTACCTTTGACTCATGACAACTCAAAAGAAGTTGAGCTCTGATTTTGATACCATGTTAATGTTACATTTCAAAATCAATTGACTATGGGAGAAGTAGTCCAACATGTATTTAAATCATGCCAAGGAGAACAATGCACACAATGTTATGTTTCTGTTTCAGAATCATGTGAAAAATGTCTTTAACATCTTTTGATTTGACAAAAATGACCTAGATTTCAGAAGGAAAGTGACTATTATATAAGATTTGCGTTAGATGAATATTTAATCTGCAGATTACTTAGTTCATTCATCTACCAAATCTTTCAGTTCATTTATTTCCTTCATTGTAATCTACCAAATCAAGATTTCAGAAGGAAATTAAAGTATCCATTGTACAAGATTTGCGTGAGATGAATAATTAATTTGTAAAATATTTAGTTCATTGATTTTATTCATTCATCCAGGTCATTAATTTCCCTCACAAATTAATTATTTTTAACATTTTCATGATCTCTTAAAAGAATACTTTAACTTACATTTAAGATCTTTTCATTACTAATTTTTTTTCTAATGATCAAATTGGTACTGGCACGCATAAAGGAGCTATGGATCATATTAGTACTAATAGATCCTTGATCAAGAATAAGATATCCAATATATCCAAACAGACCCAGATATGCGCCAACACCTTCTCAAACCCAAACCCGCTCCAGTCGCTCTCAAACCGATTAACTTTTAACCCAAACCCGGATCCATGTTTCCCATCCAAACAAACACTCTTGGTTGATCACAAACATCTCTTACGGAATCTTCGCTAATAGCTTATTGCGATTTGAAAACATAACCGCTATAAATTAGTGAACAAGAGATTCAGAGATTCACACCATTTCTTGGAATATTGGTTTGTATTACTGTTCATGGAACCTTGTAATTGGAATTATCTAACAATGTCAATATTTTGATGTAATTTGAACTCTTGCAGACTATGTGTTTGATGAAATGTTTAGATGGCTGAAATGTTAGCTTTAATGTGCTGATCGGATCATTTTTTATTTTCTTTCCTTGGATGTGATATTTACTATTTAGGTTTTTAGTAGTTCTATTATGCATGATGTTATGCTTGAACCATTGTTACACTGTTATTGTTGATGAAGTTACCTTTCCTTGGATGCTCCTGTTCTTTTCAATGGTTGAAGTTAACATGTTTTTGTTTTTGCCTGTTAGCTTTTGAAGGAAAATTTGTAGTTTTTTTATTCTTCAAGTAAATGAGATATATAATGTTTATAAAGTAGATAAGTAACGGCAAGGTAGATTTCATAAAAACCTACCACATTTCTCCTTTCGTTTTGAAAATTATAAATATCCGTCCGTTTCCTCCTAAACATACCCTTATATATAAGATTTATAGGTGATTTTTTTCTCGTGGAATTTGCTGGATTTTCTTTCTTTTTCTACAGCATGTTGCTAATGTTTGTGTTGTTTGATACTGAATAATCACATCGGTTAGTTAAGTTGCAAGATGTGAAATGTGATTGTCCAGATTCAAATGTTAACCTAGAAGTACACTATCTCCCCTTGTGTGGTTTGCTTGGGTTTGTGAGCTGCATTCATACTTTCAATTGGGAGTAAATAAATGTTGAATTAATGAAGAATGAGTAATTCATTTTAAATCACAAAGTTGATTCATATTATATAATCAAGCCTTAGGTGGTTCGGAGCCCCAATAGGGGGAGTAGATCAAATGGAAGTTAGTCCAATTCCTAGAGGAAGAGAGAGACCAAGAAAAATCATATGCGAAATGTTGATAAGATTTCACCCTGAGTATAAATGCTTCTGATTGTTCTGGAGTTTGAAAATACTAAAATGAAATCTTAGTAACCGAAAATGAAAAAAAGGAGAAGAATAATTGATAGGATTAAGAGGTGCCACACTCAAGCGAGTGATAAGCCAATGCGATCGCCACAGGAATTACCAATTCGTGATAAGATCAAGGGTTGGTTCACGAGAACCAAGAGAATCACTGTCTTCATTGGTATAAACCAAATTTCTAATTTTCTGAACTTAACCTTTTTTTGCCACATGAGTTCCAGGCTACCCATTTTATAGAAGGCAGCCATTGATTACAAAACAGAAAAGAAAACTAAAAGTGTATCTATTGATGTTGAGCCATGATGATTATCTCCACATATGATAATGGTTGATGACAAATTCTTAGTTAAATTTGTGTACCGATCAGCCACGTAAATGGTAGTTATTGGAGTTAATGGCTTTATTGAGGTGAAACTGAAACCGCTGAAAGGGGGAAGCGAAACAGAGTTTTTCTCGTCTGTCCCTGATCCATGGCTGTGGTGTGTACCAGACTCTGACCGTGGTTGCTTCTGTCATGATCAAAACAAAGCCAAAGTGTGGTCCACAGCCGTGGGTTATTCCACACTCTAGCCGTGGATGCTTCTGGCACCAAAAACACAAACTTGAACATCAGTACTTCAGGATCAAATATGAATCTTACGTTTTCAACCTTGGTTTTGTCAATTTCAGGCATGATGATGAGTAAAACAAGCCATAATCCTGCATTTCTTGGGGTAGGCCAATCTTCGTTGTTTAAATTGTGCGGTGCCCCCGTTCGACGCTTGTAATGCTAACTGTGATGCAGTCATAATGAATTTAATTTTTGCCTTCTGTTTCAACACAACTCTTGTTAATTTTATTTGGCTATGTTGTTAAGGTTGGAATAATGGATCTCATGTCTTTATTTTATGGATCCTGGTGTGTTAGGATATTTCCTAAGTTAATAGACCATGGTTTGCGCGGAATGAATCTCTTTGTTATTGCCTAAGGAAATGAAGCTCGATCATAATTCATAGCTTCTGCAATGATAGTTTTCTTAAATCATAATGCTGTTTAATTTTGGATTGTTAATGGATGAATTCGTACTTTGTCATGTTGCTCTGATTTCATATCTGTGGCATGCTGAGGTGTTTGATCAAATAGGTTCGCATATTTACCAGGTCTATGCTGCCTAGTCTAATTTAAATAGTTGTTGATTCATCTCCTTTTTGGGGCTTGAATTTTGTTCTCTTCCTAGCAGTAATAGCCCAACACCCAATTGAAGAAAATGGAAATGCGAGACATGTCTCTGTCTTCTATTCATTGTTTCCTTTTCCGACCATGAGAATATATTGTAGTTAGTGTTCAGAAGACACAAACCTTGGACTGTTTGTAACCTAGTGACCATCTTTGTCATCTTTGGATTCTCAAGGTATGGGATTCATGGTGGCAGCTTCATTGGGTTCCCATGTTGTGCCGAGAGGCACTCTTGAAACAAGAATAAAGTGCCAATTATTCTGCAATACCGAAAAGAATAGCATTGATTTCAAGTTCTCAAAGCATAAGGCCATTCAAAGAGGAATTTTTATAAGCAAGCAAGAACCAACCCCTGAGTTTGATGAGAGGAAGAGCCCAAATGAGGTAAGCACCTACTTAGCATTTACAATATTCGTTTGATACAGTTGTTGAAGTTAGTCCCTTTTGCCTATCTGTTTTTCTTGTGCATACATGTCATGGGAATTGGGGAAAGTGGAAACTCATTTTTGCCAGGCAAGTTTCAATATTTATTATGATGGGATGTTACAAATTAGTATTGTAGAATGTTATGGTGCTTTGCTAAGGATATTATTCATATTCTTTTGTTGTTATTGTTGTCGTGGATATTACAAACGTGTAGGTTTTATTACTGTTTGTGAGGTTTCAAAATTGGCTGGAGACCTTTTAGTAGCATCTAAAATTTGTGAAAGTGATAGCAGGGATCATTCTTGTGGTTCCTTTTATGTAAGTCACAAATGATAGTAGGTGGTGATTCTTGTGAAACTGATTCATAAACTTTAGCATTTTAATTTTGGTTATCTTGGACAATACTATCATTAACCATCAAAGAATAATATTTAATAGGATGACATGCACAAAGAATCCCATAGTTTCAATTATAGTGGGATCATGCTTACCTTTTTTTGGGTAAGCTTACATTTTATTCCCCTTCCTATTTTAAGAAAAATGGTATTTTAACAGAAATTTTCATTTTGTTCATAGAATGTTTAAATGTGAATTCCTTAATCCCTATACTGGTTTCTACTAAGATTATGTACAGTTTTGCAGCCTAAGACTCATTTCTACAACGATTCATATTGTTAGTGATCGAACTTATAATTTTCAATAGGATTTGAAATAGTTACTACAAGCACTTGCTAATTTACTGCCACAAAGTGTACTGGTTCTGAATTTGGTTTTCACTTTCATTTTGTATTTTTATTCTTTCCAATTCATGGTACTGCTGATGGAAAATATCATGGATAAACCACATTTGTGATAGTGGGGATCAACCATGTAACTTATATAAGATGTAATTCTTTTATCAACATTGTTGCAGAACCTAGGATACATTATATATCATGTTTCGACTGGTGAGTTGTGACAATATATTGTTGGCTTAATTAGTCTAGTGTCGCTGTTAGGATTGTTCCCTATAACTAGTGTAGCTCCTTGGTGCTTGATGCAGCTCTAAGAAGCAATAAGGATATAATAGCTCAAGCTTTTGGTGTAGATGTGCAATGATAGGCAGTAAATATCTAACATATATAGTTTCTCTAGAAAAGCACTTCATGCATGTGCAGGATTTTCTTCTACTCCACTAACTTATTCTTTCTTATCTAACTCAAATAATCCAGTATAACAAAGCCATTAAATGACATCACTTTTGGTTTTGTTATACTACAGGTAAGAGAAGAAATCAAACAGTGCTATGAACTCATAAACCGATTAGGGAGAGGAGTTTTATATTTGGGTTCTGCAAGGATGGGGCCAGACCATTCTCATTATGTGCAAGCACAAGAGCTGGCTAAAGAGGCAAGTAAACTCTTAACATATCTTTCGTCTGTTTTCTTGCTTACTTGCTCGTTGTTCATTCACATTCTTTTCTCAGTGAATAACATTGTTGTTTCTGGCATATATACAATTTTGGTAGTTGGAAGGATCGTCTTTAGAATTTGTGATTATATTTTTCTCTGTGTCTTGCTATGCAGATTGCGAACCTTTTGGACTGCACTACATCCATTGTACAAGATTTGCGTGAGATGAATAATTAATTTGTAAAATATTTAGTTCATTGATTTTATTCATTCATCCAGGTCATTAATTTCCCTCACAAATTAATTATTTTTAACATTTTCATGATCTCTTAAAAGAATACTTTAACTTACATTTAAGATCTTTTCATTACTAATTTTTTTTCTAATGATCAAATTGGTACTGGCACGCATAAAGGAGCTATGGATCATATTAGTACTAATAGATCCTTGATCAAGAATAAGATATCCAATATATCCAAACAGACCCAGATATGCGCCAACACCTTCTCAAACCCAAACCCGCTCCAGTCGCTCTCAAACCGATTAACTTTTAACCCAAACCCGGATCCATGTTTCCCATCCAAACAAACACTCTTGGTTGATCACAAACATCTCTTACGGAATCTTCGCTAATAGCTTATTGCGATTTGAAAACATAACCGCTATAAATTAGTGAACAAGAGATTCAGAGATTCACACCATTTCTTGGAATATTGGTTTGTATTACTGTTCATGGAACCTTGTAATTGGAATTATCTAACAATGTCAATATTTTGATGTAATTTGAACTCTTGCAGACTATGTGTTTGATGAAATGTTTAGATGGCTGAAATGTTAGCTTTAATGTGCTGATCGGATCATTTTTTATTTTCTTTCCTTGGATGTGATATTTACTATTTAGGTTTTTAGTAGTTCTATTATGCATGATGTTATGCTTGAACCATTGTTACACTGTTATTGTTGATGAAGTTACCTTTCCTTGGATGCTCCTGTTCTTTTCAATGGTTGAAGTTAACATGTTTTTGTTTTTGCCTGTTAGCTTTTGAAGGAAAATTTGTAGTTTTTTTATTCTTCAAGTAAATGAGATATATAATGTTTATAAAGTAGATAAGTAACGGCAAGGTAGATTTCATAAAAACCTACCACATTTCTCCTTTCGTTTTGAAAATTATAAATATCCGTCCGTTTCCTCCTAAACATACCCTTATATATAAGATTTATAGGTGATTTTTTTCTCGTGGAATTTGCTGGATTTTCTTTCTTTTTCTACAGCATGTTGCTAATGTTTGTGTTGTTTGATACTGAATAATCACATCGGTTAGTTAAGTTGCAAGATGTGAAATGTGATTGTCCAGATTCAAATGTTAACCTAGAAGTACACTATCTCCCCTTGTGTGGTTTGCTTGGGTTTGTGAGCTGCATTCATACTTTCAATTGGGAGTAAATAAATGTTGAATTAATGAAGAATGAGTAATTCATTTTAAATCACAAAGTTGATTCATATTATATAATCAAGCCTTAGGTGGTTCGGAGCCCCAATAGGGGGAGTAGATCAAATGGAAGTTAGTCCAATTCCTAGAGGAAGAGAGAGACCAAGAAAAATCATATGCGAAATGTTGATAAGATTTCACCCTGAGTATAAATGCTTCTGATTGTTCTGGAGTTTGAAAATACTAAAATGAAATCTTAGTAACCGAAAATGAAAAAAAGGAGAAGAATAATTGATAGGATTAAGAGGTGCCACACTCAAGCGAGTGATAAGCCAATGCGATCGCCACAGGAATTACCAATTCGTGATAAGATCAAGGGTTGGTTCACGAGAACCAAGAGAATCACTGTCTTCATTGGTATAAACCAAATTTCTAATTTTCTGAACTTAACCTTTTTTTGCCACATGAGTTCCAGGCTACCCATTTTATAGAAGGCAGCCATTGATTACAAAACAGAAAAGAAAACTAAAAGTGTATCTATTGATGTTGAGCCATGATGATTATCTCCACATATGATAATGGTTGATGACAAATTCTTAGTTAAATTTGTGTACCGATCAGCCACGTAAATGGTAGTTATTGGAGTTAATGGCTTTATTGAGGTGAAACTGAAACCGCTGAAAGGGGGAAGCGAAACAGAGTTTTTCTCGTCTGTCCCTGATCCATGGCTGTGGTGTGTACCAGACTCTGACCGTGGTTGCTTCTGTCATGATCAAAACAAAGCCAAAGTGTGGTCCACAGCCGTGGGTTATTCCACACTCTAGCCGTGGATGCTTCTGGCACCAAAAACACAAACTTGAACATCAGTACTTCAGGATCAAATATGAATCTTACGTTTTCAACCTTGGTTTTGTCAATTTCAGGCATGATGATGAGTAAAACAAGCCATAATCCTGCATTTCTTGGGGTAGGCCAATCTTCGTTGTTTAAATTGTGCGGTGCCCCCGTTCGACGCTTGTAATGCTAACTGTGATGCAGTCATAATGAATTTAATTTTTGCCTTCTGTTTCAACACAACTCTTGTTAATTTTATTTGGCTATGTTGTTAAGGTTGGAATAATGGATCTCATGTCTTTATTTTATGGATCCTGGTGTGTTAGGATATTTCCTAAGTTAATAGACCATGGTTTGCGCGGAATGAATCTCTTTGTTATTGCCTAAGGAAATGAAGCTCGATCATAATTCATAGCTTCTGCAATGATAGTTTTCTTAAATCATAATGCTGTTTAATTTTGGATTGTTAATGGATGAATTCGTACTTTGTCATGTTGCTCTGATTTCATATCTGTGGCATGCTGAGGTGTTTGATCAAATAGGTTCGCATATTTACCAGGTCTATGCTGCCTAGTCTAATTTAAATAGTTGTTGATTCATCTCCTTTTTGGGGCTTGAATTTTGTTCTCTTCCTAGCAGTAATAGCCCAACACCCAATTGAAGAAAATGGAAATGCGAGACATGTCTCTGTCTTCTATTCATTGTTTCCTTTTCCGACCATGAGAATATATTGTAGTTAGTGTTCAGAAGACACAAACCTTGGACTGTTTGTAACCTAGTGACCATCTTTGTCATCTTTGGATTCTCAAGGTATGGGATTCATGGTGGCAGCTTCATTGGGTTCCCATGTTGTGCCGAGAGGCACTCTTGAAACAAGAATAAAGTGCCAATTATTCTGCAATACCGAAAAGAATAGCATTGATTTCAAGTTCTCAAAGCATAAGGCCATTCAAAGAGGAATTTTTATAAGCAAGCAAGAACCAACCCCTGAGTTTGATGAGAGGAAGAGCCCAAATGAGGTAAGCACCTACTTAGCATTTACAATATTCGTTTGATACAGTTGTTGAAGTTAGTCCCTTTTGCCTATCTGTTTTTCTTGTGCATACATGTCATGGGAATTGGGGAAAGTGGAAACTCATTTTTGCCAGGCAAGTTTCAATATTTATTATGATGGGATGTTACAAATTAGTATTGTAGAATGTTATGGTGCTTTGCTAAGGATATTATTCATATTCTTTTGTTGTTATTGTTGTCGTGGATATTACAAACGTGTAGGTTTTATTACTGTTTGTGAGGTTTCAAAATTGGCTGGAGACCTTTTAGTAGCATCTAAAATTTGTGAAAGTGATAGCAGGGATCATTCTTGTGGTTCCTTTTATGTAAGTCACAAATGATAGTAGGTGGTGATTCTTGTGAAACTGATTCATAAACTTTAGCATTTTAATTTTGGTTATCTTGGACAATACTATCATTAACCATCAAAGAATAATATTTAATAGGATGACATGCACAAAGAATCCCATAGTTTCAATTATAGTGGGATCATGCTTACCTTTTTTTGGGTAAGCTTACATTTTATTCCCCTTCCTATTTTAAGAAAAATGGTATTTTAACAGAAATTTTCATTTTGTTCATAGAATGTTTAAATGTGAATTCCTTAATCCCTATACTGGTTTCTACTAAGATTATGTACAGTTTTGCAGCCTAAGACTCATTTCTACAACGATTCATATTGTTAGTGATCGAACTTATAATTTTCAATAGGATTTGAAATAGTTACTACAAGCACTTGCTAATTTACTGCCACAAAGTGTACTGGTTCTGAATTTGGTTTTCACTTTCATTTTGTATTTTTATTCTTTCCAATTCATGGTACTGCTGATGGAAAATATCATGGATAAACCACATTTGTGATAGTGGGGATCAACCATGTAACTTATATAAGATGTAATTCTTTTATCAACATTGTTGCAGAACCTAGGATACATTATATATCATGTTTCGACTGGTGAGTTGTGACAATATATTGTTGGCTTAATTAGTCTAGTGTCGCTGTTAGGATTGTTCCCTATAACTAGTGTAGCTCCTTGGTGCTTGATGCAGCTCTAAGAAGCAATAAGGATATAATAGCTCAAGCTTTTGGTGTAGATGTGCAATGATAGGCAGTAAATATCTAACATATATAGTTTCTCTAGAAAAGCACTTCATGCATGTGCAGGATTTTCTTCTACTCCACTAACTTATTCTTTCTTATCTAACTCAAATAATCCAGTATAACAAAGCCATTAAATGACATCACTTTTGGTTTTGTTATACTACAGGTAAGAGAAGAAATCAAACAGTGCTATGAACTCATAAACCGATTAGGGAGAGGAGTTTTATATTTGGGTTCTGCAAGGATGGGGCCAGACCATTCTCATTATGTGCAAGCACAAGAGCTGGCTAAAGAGGCAAGTAAACTCTTAACATATCTTTCGTCTGTTTTCTTGCTTACTTGCTCGTTGTTCATTCACATTCTTTTCTCAGTGAATAACATTGTTGTTTCTGGCATATATACAATTTTGGTAGTTGGAAGGATCGTCTTTAGAATTTGTGATTATATTTTTCTCTGTGTCTTGCTATGCAGATTGCGAACCTTTTGGACTGCACTACATGGTCAGGGGCTGGACCAGGACTAATGGATGCTGTTACTCAAGGTGCTCTGCTAGCAGGAAAACCGGTTGGTGGGTTCAAGATAGGAAAAGAAGCCGGGGAATGGAAATCATCCAACTACCATCCATACTTACCAACAGAAAGTTACTTTACTTGCAGGTAATGTACCACCAAGGCCTGATTTCTTATTCTATGGATTTTTACTGAAATCGGGTGCTTACTGTTGAGTTTCGACATTCGACTTCAGGTTTTTCTCTGCAAGAAAGCATGGGCTGGTGGATACCGTAGTGAGGAACAACTCATTTGATAAGACTGCTGTTGTTGCTCTTCCTGGTGGGATTGGGACTCTAGATGAGGTGTTTGAGATACTAGCATTAATTCAGCTCGAACGGATTGGATCGAAGCTTCCTGTTCCATTCATGTTGATGAACTATGATTCATTTTATTCAAAGTTGCTTGAATTTTTAAATGTTTGTGAGGAATGGGGTACTGTTTCTGAAGGAGAGGTTGCACCATTGTGGAAGGTTTGTAACAGCAACTCAGAAGCCTTGGCTTACCTTGAAGATTTCTACTGCATTTCTTCCAGTGACACAAGTAAGAATACAGCTAAATTATATAACACACATGAATTACCATCATGATTGGAATTTTTTAATTTATGAGTACTTTGAATTCTTCTGTGTCAACATATAGCTTGAATTGTAAAATATTCTGTAAAATTTTCAATTTGTTGTCTTTAAACATGTGAGAATAAAGTGCTAATGAGATGCATAAATGACAATTTGTTGTCTTACTATTCATCTGTAGTCTGCTAATGTGATTTTGGTAAATTGGAAAAAGTAAATGAGTTCTCTTGCACTTTGGGTTTGTTTTCAAACTTCCGTTATTTTTGTCATTTATCATTGTCGTTACTTAGTGGCCATGAAAGTCACGGCCTCACTGGAAATAGCTTCTTCACTTGCAGAGATAAAGCTACGTACATCTACCCATATCTCACTAGGTAGGAGCTTAAGCACCGAGTCGCACTTTTTGGGCATTTTATATTATTTGAAGGGGTTGCATTGATAATCCATTAATTTTAAACCATTGGATAGAAGTTGAGTGTGAGCTCGTGAATTTCGTCGGTAGAGTTTTGTTTGGATACTATAAAAGTTGTTTGAAAATATGTTATGTAATAAAACTGCGAAGTAAATCTTTCTAATGTAAAGCAATACATTATAAAACATTATAGTATTTTAAGAATATTTGAATATAAAAATAAAATACACTATTTAATTTAAGAAGCACAAAAAAGAGAAAACAAGCATGGCACACAATACTCCTAATCCAGAAAGATTGTTATTTTTTTATTGAAATGAAATTATGATTTAAAAAATAGTTTTGGTTCATACAGTTTTACTTACTCGATTTAAAATTTGGTTCATACACTTTTACTCGATTATAATTATATCGTTATAGTTTTAAAGTTTTTAATTGAGTTCTTGTATTTTAAATTTTAAGGCATTCAAAAATGTAAAGAAATAAATTTAATTTTACAAATAATATGAATTCAACATACATCTACACCTAGAATTGGAAAATTCAACGTGGGAAGTTAGGTTTGTTTTCTGCTCCCTAATAACTACATATATGAAATGTTAGGAACACACATTTTTATGTTTTCTAACTGCCTCAATTGGTTAGCAAAGACATCTTATAATTTCTTCTGTTTTTATATCACACTTTAAAGAGAGTAGATTAAAGTGAAATAAAAAATAGCATATTAAAAGATAGGGAATCCGTTTACACATCTTAGCCACCAATTCTAGGAAAATTCAATAGTTTAAATCTACTTACTAATTCAAACAATTGAATTTCCTTACAATTGATGACCAAAATATAAAGTAAATTTTTTAAACTTATTCTTGGTGGAAATTGATTTTCGCTAATAATTTAATCTATGAAGGATTATATTACTTTTATTCTTCAATTGAGGAGGGATGTGGTAATGTTCACTGCATGCAATTAAGCATTCAGGCTTTATCTAATTCTAAGTAATTTTTATGACTTTAGATCCATTTTTATTCTATACATGTTTTCTTTGTTTAATGTTAAGTTTGTTTTTAGTTATAAGGTGAGACTAATTGGAAATTGTCTATTCACACTCTTAGAGTCTTACCTAACCACTAATATTTTCAGTTTTTTATTTTACTTTATAAAATTATGATTAATAAATGGGGTAGGGAGAGGAAATCAAAAAAAACCTATTTCAATTTCAGAATGGAGACCAAGAATAATCATAGGTAGAATGATTAAGAAATACTTAGATGAGAGATCAATATTTTGTAGATGAACATCTATGTAGCCGATTCCACCTAGTGGGATAAATGTTTGATTGTTATTGTTGTAATTATAAGTGGTAAATGAGGAATTTGAATAGAGTATCAATAGTGTCACCAAAACTTGAAAGTAATGTTAGATCCAAAGATATTGTATGAGAATTCATTCATTATAAAAATTGAAGTTTCCTAATGTCCTATAATCATATTTTGCTCTGAATTGGCAGGTAATAGAATTTTGGTGCTTGAAAATTCAGATTCACCAAGCAGCTTTGCATAACATTGATGTACAAGTAATTATAGCCATATGCTTTGATTGGATTTGTATGTGATGTATGAACTAGCATGTTATGAAACCTCCATTATAAATTCTTCATCCACTCTGTCCCTTCTCTAATCTCTACCCAAACCCCAACTCATACCTTACCTGGTCCACCAAACCTCCATTGACAGTGATGACATTATCCCAACAAAATCACTGGTGCCGCAATAGAACACCACGACCGTAACAACATCGCCTCTAACCGTGAGGACATCATAATAGTGCAAAACAAGTACTCATCATAATCAGCACAATGGCTGCAAGTTTTACTTCAACGGGCCCAGAAGGGAGAAGAACACGAAAAGCAAATATGAAGCTTAGCTGTTAACTATAATTTCATAATTTTATAGAAACGATGTTTCGATTAATTTGCAGATCTTCGAGAACAAAACCCAATTTTATGAAGGGTGTCTTTCAAACTCGAATTGCTGCAAGTAATACTAATCCATTTAGGTTGACATATTCATGAAACATGCTCAATCTATTATTACAGGTTTGGCCTTCAAACAAATCACCAATAAAGAAAATGACAGAACAAAGATGTCAGATTTGAAACTCAGTCAGCATGTAAGCAAGCCATGTCTTTGGTACAATGTTTTGCCGCCCCTAATGTGCTAAGTACATCAAAAAGAAGTTTTGAAAAACAAGGTAAAATAAAGGCAAAAGTTCCCTATCTCTACATAATGCAAGAAAAACATCACACCCTAGTTTCTCAATGAGATGTAGGAAAAGTTCCCTTGCTGCGATTTTTCAAAGACTCGTAAAAAAAGGAGAAGGCTCCTTTCATTTCATCCGGAAGAGGGAGTTGAAGGGGAATTGCCAAGGGAGGACATGCATTGTTCTCCATACTTGCTTTCCTGAAAACGGAATGAGCAAGTGCTGGCTGTGGCTTGTTTAGCCCTTCAACGATTAAAGAAAATGCCCCAAAAGTAAGACAGTTCTGCAGAAGAGCTTGTGGTGCACCTGGAGAATCCTAGAGGAGATGAGTGACAATAAAAAACAAACAGAAATTGCTAAATGTGAAATTTAAATATGTCGAGAGAGAAAGCGTGAAGAGGGGGGTGGAAAATAAACAGGAAGTGGAGTTGAGAGAAAGAGGGGCTGTAGCCTGTAGCCTGTCAGGAGCATTTTATAGGTAGTGAGTGGAAAGAATAAAAGAAGAAAGCAATTACCAATGAGAACTTACCTTCTGCTAGCGAGTTTGTTTTGGAGGGTAATAGAAGGGAAAGGTTTGGGAGCCATGAAATACACTTATGAGATGGTTCTCAAGCCTTCCCTTTCCCTTCCTTATCCTACAAAAGTCAACTCGAAACATATCCTTAGGAGTTAGGAAGCTACGGAAATGAACATGAGAATAAATGGGGGGTGATTTAATCATATGTTTTTGCTAGTATGGGGTGGCTTGGACCATTGTGAAGGAATAGCATCTTGTTTTTTATATTTCTTCTTCTACTGTTAATTCTGTTTCTACATTTTCTGTTTGCTATCACTGAAATTTGAGCTTTTAGTCCCCAGGAATTCCAAGCATTTTTCATAGTTAATACCATGCTCTATCATATCATTATCTTCCTTTCTAGCCAATAAGGTGGTTGTTGGGCTTCGAAGCAAGGGTAATTAATCAAATGGACAAAGAAAATTGATACCTGGAAAACTTAGAGCAAGACCAGTGCAACATCCAGCCACCCCAGCATTAATGACTACAGGTGCAAAAGTAATCACAATATCAGCGAAAAATCATTATGAAGCAGCTGTATCATTTTATTTTGAAAGATTTTATACCATCATTCTTTCCTCTAAGTCTCGTCAAGATGCATACAACCAAACTATGAACTCCAGACAAAACTGCAAATGTCTGGTGAGGTATAGACAATAAAATGTTCTTTAGTTGAAAAGTAAGAAATGTACACAAATATAAATTGAGTACACAGCCAATAGGAGAAAAACTACTGAGATCTCTGACTCCAATGTACCTTTGCATGAGACCCAGCTTCTACAAAGGATCCTTTAAAGCCTTTCTTCTTAAACAATCCAGACCCTGAAGCACACATTAAATGCACACTTGAGCAAGACCAGAAAAAATGGCTTACTATTTAACTCAAGTTAAAATTTCTCAAGGATATAATCATCTGTCAGCATTTTTAGGCAAACTAGATACATGAATATACCCATATTAAAGGTTAAAAATTAGCTCAAAAATGCAATTATCTAGTTATTTGCCTGGAAATTATTACATAAAAAGGCAGACGTTCAACCCAGTGGGGAATGAGGAGGGTTTATGCAGTCTTACCCTTACAAGTGAAAAGATTGTTTCCCGAAGTTCAAAACATGACGACCTCCATGTCACAAAATTGTTGTGCCGAGTCTTATCCTCCCAGGAAATTATTACATAAATAAAATAATAAATAATATTACACTAACTTCTTTCTACCTTCACTCAAAACCCATAAAGGCTAAAAGATGAAATTCTTTCCAAACATAACCCTCCATTTCTTTTCCTCCTTCAATATTGTTCTTAAGAACGGAATCTAAATCAAATTACACAAAATTCTACTCATTCAAAACAGAATCACCAAAAATCTCATGCAAGCATATTACAATTAAATCCTCACATAACAAACAACACATTATTCACCATATTTCACTAAGGAAATTACATCAAACAAATTATTACTACCCAGAAACCTTCTCTGACACCTAACTTAATCATATTCATCAAACACAAACACAAACAGTTCATACTCCCTAACATCAAAAGTTTCAGTTAACAACAATTAGGGTTAATTAACATCAATTTAACATTCGCAACTGAATAAAGAGATAGAGAGAGGGGGGAGACCGTAGCCGAAGATAGAACCCATAAAGGCGCCGCCGGCAGAATCTCCGGCGAAGCGGAGGAGGCAAACGGCGGGAGAAGTAGAGGAAGAAGAGGGAACAACGGCGTTTGAAGAATTGGGAGGAGAGATGACGTCAGCAACAGAGTTAACTGTCGAGTCGGAACTGAACTCGGAGTGAGAATCGGTCTTCGGAGAATCCATAGGTTTTGACGGTTCAACCACTCACGCCCGAACGGTCTTGTTGGTTAAGGGCCAATACTCACCTTCTTCCTTTTATAAATTTCTATGTATAAAGTATCAAGTAAATGTGATAAAATTATCTTTTCCTCTCACTAATATTGTGTTCTATTTAATTATTTTATATAAAAATATTTTTAAAATTTGAAAAAAAAAATTAATTTGAATAGTTAGGAAAAAATAGTTTATCTTATATTACGGGTAGATAATTTATTCTCATCTTAAAATTTAAAACTTAAATTTTAAGGTCGACCAAGGATAATCTTAGTGTAGTGTAGTGCACACATTAAGATTTATTAAATCTTATGTATACTAAATGACTAAGATTTTGATTTCTATTAACAACGTTGATTGATTGTTGGGAGAAATAATCATGCATGTAATAGACTTCCTTACTATAAAATGAGGAATATATTGGTTATACCAAAAACATTATTATGCTCATAATAATATTTAATACAATAAAATTAAGCACAAAATTAAAAATTAAATTGATATAAGATGAAAATTTATGAGATTAAAAAGGATATTTTGGTGATGTCTTTTGTTCTAAAGGATATTTTGGCGATGTCTTTTGTTCTTGATAGCATTTTCCTTTCTCATTGGTTCGATGTCCTATTAATGTCAAGGTCTTTTTCAATGGGCTTTTATAGTAGTAGACTCAGCCCAAGTATTATTATGAGACTATATTCGTTGTCTCACTTTTTATACTATTCTATGCATCATTAATTCTAATTGATTGAAAAAATTATTTAAGTGAAAGTTATAATTATTAAATATTTTTTGGTCAATCACATATCATATTACATAGAGTTGCACAAAGTTGTAGGACAACAAATATGCTTTCCATTATCATACACATAAACTTAATAATGGTGGAAGATGCTTTTGTTTTTTTGTTTGTATTCAAACCCCACATCATAATTGTTGATTCACAAGTTCCTTTGGAGCTGGTCCTACAATAATCGGCAGAAAGGTAAGATGAATATTTAGACACAATTTCCTTATATTTGATAGTGGATTTCAATGGTTGGTTTGTTGAAATGTGAGCTGGTCTTACAATAATGGGCAAAAATTGATTTTTAAATTATTTTAAATTATTTTTTTAATAGGTGATTTTAAAAAAACTTTGCATGTGTGATACTTTGGTAGGTGATTTTTTTTAATATTTTTTAAAAGATGGTTTTTAAATTGATTGCCATGATTTTTTATATTGTAACTTTGGTATCTTTTCTCAAAAAAAAAATTACTTTGCATGTGTGATAAAAACTATTGTGCATAGGTTTGTGGTTGGTTTATCACTTTATCTAGTTATTTTTAGAATTTTATTTTTTATAATTGTATATGTTAGAGATGCATATATGTGATGTTTGTCGTTATGATTCAGGTTTGCCATGCATATACAATCACACACAACAAGTATATGAGGGATAATGTTTAATACATTACAAGTATATGAAGAGCAATGCTTATGCATGGCAAGTACATTAGGTGGCAACTACTCAAAATTTATAATATTTTGCTTTGAAATAAGTTATTTTCGTAGACTATACTATTGTGGCATACTTATATAACCAGCATTGGTACACAACATTTGGTTGAGCTTATTTTTTTGGGTAGGTTATGTTTATTTTTTTGAAAAATAAGTTGAAAATATTGTTTGGCAATTAAAAGAAATTATAAACTCAGATTTTTTGAAAAAATAAGTAAAAAGTATAAGCTCCAAAATCATGCGTTGATTTATTTTTTGTTACCTTATTTTTTTTCCAATTTTTTCACTTCTCATTTTACCTAATCATAACTTTATCTCTCTCACCACTTCCATCAAACACTATAACTCTTTACAACATCACCACAAGCTCCATAACTCTCATTTTCCTCCATCTTTTTGTCACTGACAAACTATATTACTCCTCATAACTCTCCTTTTGCTTCCTCTCTATCACCACCTACCTCCATAACTCCTCATAACTTCCTACAACTCATTTTCCTCCCTCTCTATTATCTTATGAAACAACAATCTCACTCACATCCATCTCCTCATCCTTGCATCTTCATATAAGAATCAATATCTCGTAATACTCTTTTTGTTTTGTGATATTATTTTGATTTCTCTATTTCTCAGTGTTTCTTAATTTCTCACTTTCTTTATTTCGAAATTCTGGCACCTCCATTGTTTCTTTATTTCTCCCATCATATTTTATTTTCTTACTATTTCTTTATTTCTCAATGTTTTTTTGTTTTGTTTCTCAATCGAGGATTGAGTGACATATTGCTTTGATTTAAAAATTTCATACAAGCGTTGAATGTAGGGATTGTTAGAGCATATCCTTGAAGACCTTCCATTTTCATTTTCTCAACATTTTGGACTCTCGCTCAAGCTAGAGATTCTCGCTTGAGTGAGCAAGGCAACTGTTTTAATTAGTAGATATGCCTCGCTTGGGCGACAGGTGTCGCCTGGGCGAGAAACCCACAGAGATTTTGGCCTTCAATCTTGGAATTGTCGCTTGAGTGTCAGCCTCTCGCTCAGGCGAGAGGCAGACTTGGGCTTGGGCAACCCTCTCGCTTGGGCAGGGATCCATAGCTTATTTTCCGCAAATTCCTTCAATTAGTAGATGTGCCTCTCACTTGGGCAATGATCCATAGCTTATTTTCCGCAAATTCCTTTAATTAGTAGATGTGCCTCGCTTGGGCGACATGTGTCACCTGGGCGAAAAACCCGCTGAGATTTTGGCCTTCAATCTTGGAATTGTAACTTGAGCACCAACCTTTCGCTCAGGCGAGAGGCAGACTTGGGCTTGGGCGACCCTCTCGCTCGGGTAGGGATCCATAACTTATTTTCCACAAATTCCTTCAATTTCCATCTTTTTCAATCTTCATTATAAATATGAGTTGATTAGTTTTGAAGTATATAGTTGTCTAAGTTTTAACAAGTTTTAATTTGATGAAAAGATAGGATGAAAAATGTTCAAGAGAAAAATAAGTCATCAATGGATCATTCCTCTAATAAAGGAGAAAGAAAATCAGCAAAATGAGAAAATATTATTATTGAGCATTTAATATAACCCAAAGTATTTCAATAATGTTCATGGATTCAATATAACCCAAAGTATTTGAATTTCAAAAATTGCATTGGTGCAATTGATGGAACTCAAGTTCCTTGTGTAGTGCCTCAAACTAAACATGCAAAATATATAGGCATAAAGGGGTACATACGTCAGAATGTCATGGTCGTGTGATTGGATATGTGCTTCACATTTGTATTGGCGGGATGGGAAGGGAGAGCACATGATGCTAGAATTTTTTATAAAACACTATGTGATAGAAGCTTAAAATTTCCACATCTTCCCAATGGTTTGATAATTAATTTCCTTCAATAGTTTCATTTTAATTAATATTATTTGTAATCCAACTAATATCATTGAGTTCTAATTCTCTTCACATTTTTTAATTGTTTGTCAGGTAAATATTATTTGGTAGATGTTGGTTATCTAACACCCCCTAGATACTTAGGGTCATATAAATGTGAGTGATATCATATTCTTGAATTCAAGTGAGCTACTGGATTTAAAAGTCAGAATGAAATCTTCAACTATCATCACTCTAGCTTAAGGAACACCATAGAAAGAAATTCGGTGTTCGGAAGAATAGATTTGTAATTTTGCGTCGCATGCTCAAATTTAAATATTCTACTCATGTCCAACTAGTTATTGCTACAATGGCAATACATAATTTTATTAGGCAAAATAGTATCTCAGATCCCAAGTTTAACATTATGGATGATCATGATGGTGATATACCAATGTTGATGATAATGCTACCAATGATGATGGTGATCTTGCTAAACACATGGATAATATATATTATGAGTACATGTATCTTGTTCGAGATTCAATTAGGGATGACATTATTAAAACTTTTGTAAGAAACTTGACATTTGTATATTATTTATTTTGTCAATTGTGTAATTCAAGTTTAACAATTTCTATTTCTTTATGTATCAGGTTGTTTTTTAATATTGATATTGGTTCTTATATTGTATTTTATTTTAATATATTGTTTAACCTTTGTTATGCAATATTAAAAATTTTAAAAAATTATAGTAAAAATATATATGATAGTAAATATTAAAAAATGTATATTTAAATAGTGTAAAAACAAACAAAATAATCATAACATAAACAAATAACCCTATACCATTTTTGTAATTTACTATGTAAAAAATAAATTTTTTACCTTACCCAAATAAAATAGATTAGTTTATATTCAGTTTTCTGCTAAGGTTCACAATTTATAATCTTATTGTTTATAAACTGAAATTATAAACTTAATTTGTACCAAACGCATGCTAAAGAGTATACTATGTGAGTTAACACTGTGACACACTTTACTTGCTATACTTTTTTATATTTTGATCTAGGACACTTATCATATAAAAAAATTAACTAAATAAACTCATTTACTTTTATTAAAATACATAAATAAACAAGTCTAATTACTAAATTGGCTCGTTTAGATTTTGATCTACTAATTAAATTGACACTTATCATATTTTTAAAAAGTAAAAAATAATTAATTAAATAAACTCATTTACTTTTATTAAAATACATAAATAAACAAACTTTTTAGAGTTTCTTTTTCTCTTTCTTTCTTATCTATGTTAGTTTTTGTTTGCTGCCATCATGTGTTTCTCCCAACTACCTACTCTTTTTCTTTCTCTCATATCTATGTTTTTGTTAGGGCTATCAACCTTCATCTCACATGTGGTAGGAGTTACAGAGTTGGAGTTATGACAACTTGAAGCCCGAGAATGAGGAAGATGACACCTTCAATGGTGGCTCACTTGGGACTGAAGTATCAAAACATAAATCAAGATGTATTGGTTAGAAAAAGCATTGTGAATAAGTAATCACGAACCAATTCAAGATCCCCAAGCCAAACCAGTGAATCTAGTTTCTATGCTTTTGCATTCCTAAAAATTAAAAACAAAAGACAAAAATTCATAGCAACAATAGTTGGAGTAACGACTCTATTTGCAGTATGCATCTGGTCTCATTGTTACATGTATCGGACGTGAATGTTATGTAGGCGACAAATCTAAAGGTTATGGAGACGACAACTCTATTTGAATTCGTCAAGGTTGACTAGGTCTGGAGGTGATAATGACTCGGTTTGAGTTTTGCAGCATCGTCGACTTCGTCTAGTGCAACAACGAAGGAAAACTCATCTATGTGACACTGCCCGAATCTTGGCTATGACTCGGTTTTGATGTCATAGTTGGGAATTTGTACGAAGACTTCCATGATTGCAGAAGGAGAAAAAATTATGAATTAGATGAGCTTGGAGAATTTAGGTGTGGGGTTAAGAATTTTGTTATTTTTTTAATTATAATTAATGTTGTTTACTAAAATAATCATAAGGGGATTCATTTACTCTAAGAATAAGTTTAAAAAAACTTATTCCATATCTTAGTTATTCATTCTAGAGAAATTTAATAGTTTAGATTTATTAACTAATTCATAACATTGGATTTCTCTAGAGTGAATTGCTAAAATATAGAGTAGGGTTTTTAAACTTACTAGAATGAATGACTAAAATGTGAAGTAAATTTTTTAAACTTGCTCATGGAGTAAGTGGATCTTGTCTATATATATATATATAATAGAACGATTGTAGCTTAGTTAAGAATAAAAGGATACAAAAGAAAGATAATGTAATCAAGTCCCCATTCTATAAACTAGTGAAAATATATTTTAAAATATATCCTTAATCATTTTTAGCTTAATCCATAAAAGTTAGTTATCTTTAATTGAATTAACAATAGAGGAAGAAGCACAATGTTTTTTCATGGAGGTAGATATGATTATCTTTAGTAAAAAATTTAGTAAGTGTAATATAAGCACCAATAGTGTAAAGATTTTTATACATTACTGTATCATTTATCATTAATTTGAATTACTTTTTTTAAAGAGTCAATAATGATTAAATATGAATGAGAGATGATGTGGTAACAAAATATAAGGCATACATTTTTTCTCAAATTTAATTAATCCATTTGTTCTTTGTCATTGGCTATTTACTACGATTTTTTTGTTTTTATTTACTTGTGGTATCCAAGGTAGTATTAAAAGCTATTTTTCTTTGTATTTTTATTATTTCCTTATTACTTAAACATAATTAAAATAAAATTGGATTATAATGGTTTAAAGTTACAATGCATTAATAAGTTAGATGTTTATTGTTCCCAAGAATAGTTTCATATTGAAATGTAATACATGTAAATTGAAAATTGTGATGAAAAATGTTGATAAGAGAAAGACTTATATGGAGACACATGTATATAGAAATAACTAATAAATTTTTGACAATACATTAAAAGTTTAATTTTAATTAAATTTAGTTATAAAAGATTCTATGTTTGGAGGTTGCTATGGCATCTAAGAATTCCTGAGATGGTGAAACTGATGTTATGGTTGGGGTTTCATGAGGTTTTACCATCCAATGATCTTCGTCACAAAAGGAATATAACCACAAATTCTATTTATACGACATGTCAAACAGGTGTTGAGGATCTTTTGCATATATTCATGGACTGTACGAACTCCTCTTTATTATGGTCGAAACTAGGGTGGACTTCTTCATCCTTTTGGGCGACTCGGTCCTTCCAATGTTGGATTTTGGAGAATTATAAGCATCACAATGGGTTGCTCTTCTTGGTTAGTGTCTGATGGACATGGAGATGCAGGAATAACTCCATTCTTGGAGATTGCCATTGGGATATCAATCTAGTTGCTCATTATACTAACTTTTGGGAGTGGCTCCATGTGAGGACGAATGTTGACATAGAAGTTGACCCACCCATCATTCATTATTGTTGCCATTGGGCTAGTATGTTCAAACTCAATGTCGATGGTAATCGTATAAGTGGTTCCAACATAATAGGAGGTGGTTATCAAAGTTTTTAGCCAACTTCGGAGAGAGGGTTCTTCTATATTACCAAAATTGTTGCCTATGGAACGGAGATTAGAAATGGCTTGAAACTTGGGTTTGAAGAAAATTATTGTGGAAAGTGATTGTCTTGAAAGTGTTTAGTCTTTGAGAGATTTCAAATCCACATTAACCACATCAAGAGTGTTGTCTCTAATGTATGCACATGGATGTCTGGCGACTAGGTCGTGGAGATTAAGTTTGTTGTTAGTTAGGTTAATAAGGTGGCAGACTTCATGATCAAACTAGGTTCTTACTCATTTGCTCAGTGCTAAATCTAGACTTTTTCAATTGATTGTCGGCCTTATCCTCACTTAGATCTTTCTCTTATATCTTAGCTTTTTTGTTTCCTCTTTACCAAAAAAATCACATTAGGAGAAAATTTGTATGAAGTTGTGTTGTTAAAGATTGCATGTTTCAAAATAATATACATGAATAATATATAAGATTCTTACTATATCTTTAAAATTAAATACATCATTATCACTAATCATAAATTTTATATAAAAAAAATCTGTATATTTACATAACTTTAATTTATGTCTTTAATTTATAAGGATTAGTTTATTGAATTAAAAAGGTTGGTTGGAAAGAAAACGAAAACAATCGCATATTAATTTGTTTTTACAAAAAAACAAAATAATAATAAATCTTGATATTGATGATTCACACCTGCATAGAAGATTAGTGTAATCTTTAAAAACATGAAAAGAAAAATATGAGTATAATTTACTCTTAAGTAATTATACATTAGCTAGAATAAATTGATCATTTATAAATTTTCATATAGAATTTGGTTATGAAATTATTATTTTTCTTTATTTAATTAATATCTCCTTAAAATTTTTGATACATTTTTTAACGAATCAAAATAAGTTTTTTAAAATTTATTATGTATTCACTTTCATTTATATTGTGTGTCACTCATCATCTAGGAAATTATGAATAGATTAATTTTAACACATACTACATTGTTAAGTATGACAATGATCATTTCTTATAACTTAATAGAAAAACAGAAATTCAATCTTCATTGGACCAATAAATAAGTTTTTCCTTTTATTACTCCTTTAAATATTTTCAAAATATACCAATCTCACTAAAGAATAAATATTTGAATAATAAGATAAACTCAAACGTTTTATTATTTTTTGTAATGACATTTTAATATAAAAATACTCAATTTTGACATTTTTACAATATTATCATTTTTTTAGATAAAATATGATTTTTATTTGATCTTGAGCTGTTTACCCTATCTTTAATCATCTCCTATAAGTCTTAAAGTAATGATAATAAAATGACCATCAATACACTATCATTTCATTTAAATCATTTATTGGTTCTATGCCTTATAGTGTTAATAACGACTAACTTAAGTATTGGTGATATAAAATAAAGTATATTGAGTTTATAAGTACTTATGAATAATAACTTATTTTACAAACAAATATATCTGATAATAATAATAATATAGAAGAAATGATACAACTTATTTTACAAACAAGTGTTGGAAATATAAAATAAAGTATATTGGAAAAATTAACTTTGAGTTGAATTTCTAATTACTTATGAATAATAACTTATTTTACAAACAAATATATCTGATAGTGGTAATGATCATATAGATGAAATGATACAACATTGATTAATCTATAAAATGTTTCCAAAAAATATAGTATATACTATGAATTCAAGTCCACCAACTATAAAATTTAATATTTTTTTATTATTTTTGGTTTATTATAAAATGTATCAATAATTATAGAGAAAATATTGTATGCACCGACAACGTATGGATTTTATATAGTGTATGAGTTTTATTATTATCTTATATTATCTACCATTAATATTTAATTATCATTGACTCTTGAAAAAATAATATAAATAAATGAAAAATGATATATTGAATTTGTATAAATCTTTATACTAACAATGCATAAATATTACAATAAAAAATAATTTGTCCTAGATAATGTAATTAAGAATAAATTACATCAACACTCCTCTGTTGTTTAACTAAATTACATTCATTATATCTTTTTTATTTAAAAGATTATACCCACAATTTTATAGGATTAGTCAATATAATGTATGGTAATGTGTATAAATGAAAATATATTATAATTTATACAATTTCACTATAGATAAATGACAAAGGCACATCATGTTAACGACATAACAAACTTTACAACGAATCATAAAAAAAACGTTAATATCTGTATCCGTCTGTAATTGAATTTCCAAATTTTGCATTATGACATATATTAACATCAATAACATAAGCAAACAAATCTAAAGAATTAAAAAGAACATAAACAACGTTCATTCTCTTATATTATCTGGGAATTTTAATTCTGTGGCCTGGTTTCTTGTTAACCAGGTCCTTATCATTTATTTCCCTTTTGAATTTCTCACATTTCTTCCACAATGAATGATCTTCTAACGGTAATGTACAATTCTCTATTCTTGATTCAATTGTTTTTTTCTTTTTCTTTTTTGGGTTTTGTTTAGATCTAACTTTGGCTATGATGAACATTTTATTTTATTTTTTTCTTATGGGTTTTGTGTTTGGTATTATATGTTTTAGTTGTGTTTGGCTTTCTGCCTTTGTTTTTTATGTTTAGTTTTTTTCTAATAAAAAACATTGGAAAATAATATATCGACTAATGAGATTAAGGCTTGGTATGTTGTTATTGGTGTTCTTTTTTGTTGCTAATAAAATTAAGAAAGTTATGAGATTAAGAGAATGTACATTACATTATGAGATATTTTTCAGCTTTATATGATTCATGCTGAGATTGAATTCATTTGTTAGTAAACATGATGTATAATAGAATGGTATGACTTTAATCCATGCAGCAGATTCTACCTAGTCGAAAAACACTGATTGTGGTTGTTGTTGTTGTCGTCGTTATATGCTTCATGCTGAAATACAGTTATTACACATTTTCCCGCCATTTTCTAGCTAATTTTAGAAGGTTGATGCCCAAGTTACCTTCTACCACTTCATAGTTTTCCAAGATTTATTAAGTTGATTAGTTCTAATTCTGGACTTGCAATTAGTATTTTTGTTTATAGTTTCATGATTGGTATTTTATTTGTCTGTTGAATTTATGAAAAATGAAAAAAGTATAATGATAAATATTGTGATCTGTAGTGAAAATTACATTAATCTAGATTCTAGATCAAGTATTTACTCCATGTTAACATTGCAATGGATAGTGTCAACTAAATTAATTAGTCTAGATTTAAGCATTGAATCGGCTTTAATTTTCTCTTCTCAACAATCTGGAAGTATATAAAACTAAGATCAAATAATAAGTGCAGCGTTTAAGATGTTATCCACTAGGGTCTTCTTTACAAGAGAAAGGTGTACTAGCTAACCAGACTCCAAATATAGACCAACAAGGCATTGGTCTAGTGACGTAAGGCCACACTGAATTTCAGATTGACTAGAAAGTCAAGAATTCGATTACTGAGAACGACACTTGTTAGTAACAGTCAAATACCGTGAAAATGATTAGTTCATTGCTCATAGGGTAAGAGGATACCCTTGGTTATACTAAAAAAGATTCCAAATATGGGTTTAGAGTGCAGGTTCTTTATGGTAAAACAATCACTCAAAAGATGTCCTTAATGATATGAAGGCTCAAACCTGTAGTTAACATCTGATATTGTTATGACCAGAAAAGGATGTGATGCAGTTAGGTTATGTTTGTGAGTGTGGTTTTCGAGGGGAAGGGAAGGGATGACTTTGAAAAACTTCTACCTTATTTGGGAGTTGGATGAAAGAAAGAGAAAGGTTTTTAAGGGTTTTTGAAACCCTCTAAAACCTTCCACGTGTCTATTTTCATAGTTCCCCCAAATTGAGGTTTTTTAAAGACAAAATGTCAAAATACCTAAATGCTTTTAATAAAATTATATAATTACATTATTCTTCATTTCTGATTGTAACATGGGCACTTTTGATTGAAACATTTCATGTTTTCCTGACCACTGAATCATAGTTTTATTTTAATTTGATATTGTCATTGTAATGGTTTTTTAACACTTTCTGGCAACTCTGTGTTACCTAGAATATGTTTTCTGATTTTTCTAGCTCTAATCTACCATGACCTTAGAGTATACTTCACTTGATTATAGCTATATTTGTGTGTAATTTACTGCAAAGTTTCTAAGTACAAATTTGTGAAATTTGATAAATAATTCTCATGATGGGCAGAAATTTCAACCTTGGTTCCTCTCCTAAAAGTTAAAACTGTTAGGTAGAGGCTCATGAGCAATTTTATTTCTAATAGATTGATTACTAGTTGAAAACTTCTTGAAGTAAGACCCTACCAAAGTTGGGGAAATAAAATGTTCTTTCTATTTTTCATGATTTGAAGTTTAGATGCATCTAAGCTCAATGGATGCTTTAGTTATATGTAGACCTTCAAACTATGTTCTCAAAGTATTGGTTCTTAATAGCAGTAAAATTTATGTGCAGTTTATTTACCTTGGGTGTGCACATTGCAACAGAAGCATTAAGGGATGATCAATTTCTATTAATTTCATGATATTGTTTCAGGAATCATTTGAGATATCGCGCGGCCAAGGTCACGGAGGTGGAGATGTTGAGTTAGGAGCATATGCATTAAATTCAGGAGAACTAGGCTTGGATTTCTTCTTCAAAAAGGTGCTCATTGTTCATTATCTTTATATTTCTGACATCTGTTAAAAAACATAGATAAGTTTGTTTTTCATTGTTTCTTCCTTTTGGTTAATTAATTCATGTTGTGCAATTATGGATGGCTTTAAAATTCATGTTTTTTCATTGTGCCTGTCTCATTTTGAATGTTCCTATGCCTTTTTCTTCCCTTAGGTTCAAGATCTTGATAAACAATATGCTAAGCTGGATAAGCTTTTGGCCAAGCTACAGGTAATTTGTATTACTTTCATTCATTTGACTAATGATTGTTGGCTTTTGTAACACTTAAAAGTGAATCAATGAAGTTTATTTTCACCACTCTTAAGATCTCTAATATATTAGCATCAGTAATCTCACAATGTTGTTTATAATAGAAGAAATATTATTAGATGAGAGGAGAGAAGAATTCTAGAAGAGGATAGGACAGTCTCACTAAAAACAAAAGGAAATACCTATACACTCAGTGAATGAGCCATCCAACGAAGCATGTAAGTCCGATAGTTACCTGGTACACATTACGGGTATGAGCACGTAGTTCATTGGGCACGAGATTCATCACTTTTTACATTAATTTTATGAGACATTCTTTATGAAGAATCCGATGCGTGATATGGTGAATTCGGTACCATGGTAAATGGGAGAATTGTGTAACCATTGTTAGTCCCTCTGCCTATACCAAAGAAGTACCACTAAAAAACCATGTGCAGAGCACCAATGGGATGCAAGAGAGTCACCCAAACCTGAACGAAGTCTAATAAAAGGAGTCATTGAAAATTGTACAGTTCCTTTCCTACCAAATACACCAAAGAGAAGAAAAAAACAGAGTACTGCCACAAATTTTGGAATCTTCATGTGTGCCAAAACCTCTAAATTCAGTAAGGAGAGAAGTATGTAAGTTCACAAGGCAGATTCCTCACTTTTCAAAGATCCCAAACAATATATTCCAAGGTTCTTCGGTCCCCGAGAAATGTAAAAAGAGACGAGACTCACTTTGGGAATATGAACATTAAAACACATTATGCATATATGACCGAGAATACCAGTCAGAGGTTTGTGCTTCTGGAGTATGTCATTGGTGTTTATCCTGTTAACAACAATGGTCTAGACAGTGGCTTTAACCTTTAAGGGAGCTTTCCAGTTACAAATGGGGTTTTTTCCAAAAGAGAATATTTGAATTAAGAGGAAGAGTCGAGGAACGAAGAACGAATTCACATGAGAACATTCCTAAGGGATCAAGGACCCAAATTAATCTCACCAAGATATGATAAATAGAAAAGTAGGCAATAGAGACATGACATTTTTATCAAGGTAAAGTATATATTGTATTGTAATTGAACTAATCATGTAAAGTTTCTGCATTTTACTCAGAATCCATAACATATGAAAGAAGGATACTGAAAATGGAATAAAAAAAATCGAATTAGCTTCTGTTGTAATACTTGACACTAGTAGATCCTTACTTTAATAATACTTGTTTGCTTAAAACCCATTGTGCTTATTGATTTATGTTATGAACTAAAGTTACTTGAATTGTGTCCTCATCATTTCTATGCAAACCTTGTGTGCAGGAAGCCCATGAGGAATCCAAATCTGTCACCAAAGCTCCTTCCATGAAAAGTTAGTAAAAAAATGTTCTTTATTTTTTCCAAAAACTTTTTCCATGTTTCATCGCCCGATGCGTCATGTTGTCTCTTAACGAGTGATTATTAGAAGTGTGCATTTTAAGATAGTTGATGTGGGTTAACAACTCAAGATCATGCTTGATCCTACCATCCTTTTCAGATATAAAGCAGAGAATGGAGCAAGATGTTGACGAAGTTAAGAAAACTGCGCATCATATAAAGACCAAACTTGAAGAACTGGACAAAGAGGTGAGAATATCTTTCCGTGTTTTATTTAGAACCTCAATTTTAGCTATGGTGTCCTGCTAATGCATTCTGTTTGTAGAATTTGGCAAATAGACAGAAGCCTGGGTGTGGAAAAGGATCAGGTGTCGATCGGTCTAGAACAGCTACAACCATGTTAGTCACTATCCATCTTTTAGTTTTTCATTATGATAGTGTCATACCTTAGACAAGCTTTATGGATCAGATGTTCTTATTGTATCTGCATTATAGTGTATATAATTCTATCTACTTTCAAAAATTTCCATTTGTTTCCACATTTTGTTACTGCATAAATATAACCCTGAGGAATTAGGATTACAAACTATAACCCTAAGGAATGCTTTCATCCTAAAACAAATGCAAAGTTTACAATGTAACTTCCATGTAATTAGTGACTACTTGGAATATTTTTCCATTTGATTGAGGAGTCTTCGGATTTTAAAGTATACAAATATGTTCCTATCCTAAAGTATGTCCTACAAACCAAACTGATAATATGAAAAATTCAGGAAGCCAAAAAGAGTGGAAGAGAAACATGCATCTAACCTTACCTCATTCCGAAGAAATAAAATTGGAACCTGAAATGTACCTAAGCTTCACCTCAGTGAGGCGACCGGAGGATTCTCCTAAAACTAGGATTACACTGCTAGGATTTTGCTTAATGTTGGATCAATCTCATTTGCACATGGATTTTTCTGTGTTATATTATTTTGCAGTTCCTTGAAAAAGAAACTGAAGGACAAGATGGCTGAATTTCAGGTTGGTTTAAGATTTCATTTTAGTTCAGAATTTTATTTAGTCTCTTGTTCTTCACCTTGTCAAATGGATATGATTTATAATAGAGCATTATAGCATTGTTTGATCCATGCAGCCGACTCTACCTAGTGAGATTAAGGTTTGATTGTTACTGTTGTTTTTTTCTTCGGCTTAATCTTATTTTGAAAATCCTTGCAGACCCTAAGAGAAGCGATCCATCAAGAATATCGCGAGGTTGTTGAGAGGCGTGTCTTTACAGGTTTATGTAGTTTACTTAGTAGTGGTTCTAATTATATGTACTTTTCTTGATGTTGTTATAATTGTATCCCATGGTTTTGATGATTTTCAGTAACTGGCACAAGAGCTGATGAGGAGGTACTATTCTTCTCCAAATTTTCATCAATACAAAGAAAAAATGTCTTATAAGTTTTTCTTCTAATCATTTAACAATGTCCAGACAATTGACAGATTAATTGAGACTGGAGATAGTGAGCAAATTTTCAAGAAGGCAATTCAGGAACAAGGGCGAGGCCAGGTTCATTCCTCCCTCTTATTTTCTCTTTCACTCCCTCCTCTTACTTTCAACCGTAACGAGAGTAGATCAAATGAAAGGTAATTCAATTCCTAGAGGAAGAGGGAAACCGAGAAAAACATATGGAAAATGGTAAAGAGAGAATTAGAGATCAATACTTTGTCAATGAACATGATTTATGATAGAGCATTATCGTGTCGTTTTATCCATGTAGCCGACCTCACCTAGTGGGATAAATCCTAGGTTGTTATTGTTGTTTTTATTGACTTGAAATTCAAAGCCATTCATCTAAAGTCTAAAATTTCCATCTTTCCATTTCCTTTGGGCAATAGTGGTGATGAACTTTATCTTGTTAGTGTACACCTCTAATACATTTGAGTTATCTTTTTAGATAATGGACACCTTGGCAGAAATTCAAGAGCGACATGATGCAGTTAGAGATGTTGAGAGGAAACTTCTTGATTTAAACCAGGTATTTGATATAGCTCAATTTGTTTAACTGTGATACATGTATGATGTAGCTCAATGAAGTTGGAAAATCAATTTCCTTATTAGATATGATGGAAAACCTTTCTAATTGATGGGAGAGCACGACAAATGAACCTTAGTAGATAATCTATTGAATAATTCAATGATGATCTTTCCAAAGTCTTAGAATTCCAATTTGAAGTCCAACTTAGAAAGTTGAAATAACATTGTCAAGGTATTTTGAAAATATGATAAGAGTTAATCATTTACTATGTCTTTATATTAAAATCTTCATCTCATTCACTATATAAAAGAAACTTGTAAGAAATAGATGAACAAGCAACATAGAGACTAAGTGAGAGAGTTGATATTCACCATATTGTAAAACTAGTACTCCTACTGAGAGACTAGAGACAGTTTGTATTTCGTTGTAATTGAGTGTGATTGAGTGTTATACTTACAAAGAGAGACAAAATATTAACTTTATATAGTGAAGACATTTCTAGACGACGTCGAGTGATTGTTTACTTTTCAATTTGAGTAGGTTTTTAAACATTAAAATTATCGGCGTGGTTCTTCTTCTTTTTTAACTATTTTGTGTATCCACTTACCATTTCTGTTAGTATCCAGTTTGCATCATACACAGGAGAGAAATTGGTTCTAAACTTACCCACAAGATGAGCATTATAGGAGTAGCTATGATGAGAGAGACATGAAAATATTAGTGGAAAAAATATTTTTGCACGTTTACCTTTTTCCTTTTAGATTTTGTCCATATAAATTCATGTTTATGTATAGTATAGCCCTATATATGGAAGCATTATATTATCCTTATGCTTTATCTATATGACCATGGGATTAGTAATATCCTGATGTAAAAATTCACTACATAACTTCTGAAGGAATTTCCATTAAAATAGTTGTGCTGGTTCAAGTTAGGAAAAGTATACTCTTCAATTTCTTAATTAACTCACATTCTAGGCAATTGATTCCATAAATGGAAGCCAAATAAAACATCACTGTGCTACTACACATGTGGGAAACTAAACATGCTTTTTGCAAACCATGATGTTCCTTATGTAAAAGAGTGTATTTTTTCTTCATGGAAATGTATTTCTGTGAAGAAAAAGAGATCCAAGTCAAGTTTGGACTATGATAACTTTCTTGTCTTGGCAGATATTTATGGATATTGCTGTGTTAGTGGATGCACAAGGAGACATGCTCAACAACATAGAAACACAGGTATTTTGACCATTTTTTTTAGAAATAAGGCAACCCTTCAATTACACTTACCCATCTTAAGGTTAATTTAATTACATTCCACATGTTTCACTCACCCACCTAAAGGTTTAGATATCATTACACTATGAAGAGGTACACATGAGAATTACACTAGCCTCTCTTAAGGGATTCGAGTGCATGACAGATCTAGGACTCGAGAATAAGGGTGTAAGTTACATGGAGTAGTCAAAATATATCAAAATATAATAAATGAGTGACATGAGTGCAATATTATATAACGAGTTCAACTCCTCTTCAATACTAGAATATAAGGAGAAGAAAAATATTTTAATTTTTTATTGAAAAAACTTAAAATATGGCCATTAAAGCTTTTTTTTGCCATGTGTCGCAATCCTCATCCAGTACCGGAGAGGATCCTCATCCAAAAAATATTACTCAAACTATAAGGATAATTTGTTTTTTTTTCTGAGTGTGCATGTGCATGTAATTAAGCAAAATCTTCAGGTGAGTTCAGTATAACTTTCCCTTATAATAATAACAGGTATTTGCTAGTCCATGTTATAAAACTGTGTGCCAAAGTCATATATTTGTAGTAAGAGTTGGTTTGTACTGTTGTTGCATTAGGTTTCAAGTGCAGTAGAACATGTGCAAAGAGGCAATAGTGCACTCCACAAGGCCAAGAAACTACAAAGGAACTCTAGAAAATGGATGTGCATTGCAATCATGATACTTCTTATCATTATTGTTATCATTGTAGTTTCTGTCATCAAACCATGGGGTAACAAAAATGGTGCTTAGTTACTAATTGATACACCATCATTTTTTACTCTCATCCATTCTTTGATTGTTTCATGTTCTAAGCATTCTTTCTGTGTTATATTAAACATTGGACTATTGTATAAGAAATTGAACTGAGTTGTAATTTTACATCAAAAGAAAATAAAATATACTGAATCTTTATATAAATTCACCACAACATCCTCATATTTGCAGCAAAGAGCTTTTTCTACGGGTTATGCAACATCGAAGATCACCGGTATTCATTCTCGTCCTAATTTCCATCACCAGTATTCATCCTCGTCCCAATTTCCATCACCAGTATTCATTCTTGTCCCAATTTCCTATCCCAATCTAATGAAAAAGTGTCACTTAATTAAAAAAAATTTAAAAACATAAAATGATAAAATAACATTTTATTACTTAAAAAAAGTTGATTACCTAAAAACTTGAAGATATAATTATTTAGTGCCCAATACTCAATCATAAGTCATTTGAGTGTGTTTTATTGTGTCATCAAGTGATATAAGTCAATCAAATAGCTTTTTTTACCAAAAAAATAAGTTAATTAATTGTCTTTGGCAAAAGGGCTTATAACTGCATGAGGTGACTTATAAGTTTATAGTTGATAAGATAATTGGGGTGGCTTATGATGTTTAAGTTAGAGAATCATTTATTTTATACCTATGACCTAACTTATCCTCTAGTATTACCAAACAGTATAGTTCTAATTTATCAGCTATATTTTAGCTTATAAACTTCCAACAACCTTATAAATCCCAACAACCTTATATGTCACCAGCTTTTGTTTCAAATCGTAAACGAGACTACAATATTATGATTGTGATGATAGTTGTAATTGTAGTATGATATCAGATCACAAAATATTGTTGTATCTCGCTCTAGCTCAATTGCATGTAACAACTTTGTTTGGATTACTATATATTCCATCGGACCACATCAAATTTAAAAATATTCTTTAATTACAAAAAATTACATCATAATGACCACAACTCACATCACGACGTCCGAATGACCATAATTACAATAATCATAACCGTAACAACAATTGCGATCACAATTGTAATTTAAAATACTCAAGAGTTGCCTAGCACTTTGAGAGGACCCCTCTTCAGTAAATTGTCTAAGCATTAATGTTCCTCTTCTTCACATCAGTAATATGAAGGGTTGAAGTCTATTCCTATGTTTATCTTCCTGAGTATACTTCACTGAAAATATAGACTTTGGAGGCAAAGCAAAGTATGAAAATTGTAAAAATGTACCTTAGAGACAAACTTAAATTGAATATTCTATGCTTATTAGTAATTGTGATAGTAAAAAAAATTCATTTGTACTTAGTAATTCTACCTCATATGACCTTCTATCTATAATTCAATTAATAATTTATTAGAATAAGTTAATTGTAATATCTATGATCTACATTAAAATTTTGTAAATAAGTTTGTTTGAATAAGTCTTATAAAATCAAATTTGGTAAGACTTTAACTTATTTATAAAATTTTAATGTAAATTATAGTATGACAACAACTTATTCAAACAAACATGGTTGTTAATTGGATTACAATTAGAAGGTTATATAAGGTAGATCTACCCACTAAAAGTGATTTTCTTATTACTATCACAATTAATAAGAATAAAAGCTTTCAGATAATTTCTTGTGATTTAGAAGCTTGTCCAACTAAACAATCATCTCTCTAAAATATTGTTTTTCGTCGTGAGAAAAGAGAGCATGCTTGACCTTATAAGTGTATTAATATTGTTTGTAGTGTATTAAAATCATACTCTTGTCTTTGCTTTACATTTCCTCTATCTATTAGTCAATAAAAAGAAGTTAGGTGACTTTAAAAGTTTGCACTTACTAGTGGCACTCACACCTTTAGGCCAATTGATGGAAAGGCTCAACTCATCATACCCATAACTCATTACACAAATGTATAAAATAATTCTAAACTTGATGCTGATTTTGGTTACCATAGTGAAATATAAAGTGAAGGGTTTAAGAAATGAAATGATAAAGAGGTTGTGTGTTCGAATCTGACTGACTACAAATACTAATATACTAACATTTGCCTATAAAAAATATAGAAATATATAATAAATTGCTTTTTAGTTTTGGTTGTGTTGCTTTGTGAGCTTTAAGCCACCACCCATCACCTATTTATAATAGTAATCATATTATTTTTTAATTCAATACTCCTCAAGATTAATTCCATATGTGCATCTTGTATGCATATGAATATTAATCTCACACGTTTCTTCATATACCCATTTTGATAAATACTAATTACACAAGTTCATCTTTGTATTAATAATAGAAATTTTATAATAAGAGCTATTAATAAATACCTAGAGCAAACATTTATTTTTTTGTAACAGTTAAAAAAATCTGTATAACTTTTTTATTTTAAGACTTTTTCAGTTAAGTGGTTTAAGTTAAAGGACACAAAGTAGGACAACATATACTTTCCAAAAAAATAAATAATGGACTCACCAATTCCCAGGATGTTTCTTCGGTCTTAGCTCGGGACATGACAACTCTTGACAATAAGTATGCACCAAAATAGCTACGCCATACCCAACATCAAGAGCAACTCTTATATGCTGACCGAACGTGATTTCAAGAATAATCTACAAAACACAAATGTATAATAACATCAGAATCATTGAAGCTTCACCTATACCCACTTCAGAAATTAAACCAAAATACATAATAACCTTCAAAATATAGTCCAAGTACTGATCAGCTTCATGTATAAATCCAGTTTTGACCCCCTTTATTATCAACACCTAAAAGAAGAAGAAAAGATAGATAACCTTGTATTAAGAAACTAATATACCTAGAGAATAATATATAACTAACATATTAAATTTCACAGATAAGTTTTCTAAGTCGAGTTCTTATTTTTCTCATTAATTTAAGGGTCATAATAACCATGTTTAATAACAAAATTTACCCACATCAAGAAATGCTGCAATCTAATAAAAATTAATATTTTAATATTATTTTATAAAGTTTTATCGACACGAGGATGAAAAAATTCTAAGACAGAGGAGGATCTTTGTACATTTTTTCATATGATTTCTCTTGATCCTTGTAATTTTTTTCCACGTGGATTCTCTTTTCCTTTTTGTGCACATATCTATCATTTTTTCTGTTCAACCACTAGCATACTAGAAGTAGAAATCAGTTGTAAAGGCACGTAGTGGTCTTGAACATGCCCTCTTATTGGCCTTGATATATTATTGCCTTTTATGATGGATTTTATGACTTTAACTAACCAGTGTATTAAAAGCATAACCACCAATCAAGTTCTATAATTAAAAGTGAAACCACCAATTTATTTCAAAAATTATAAGTGTAACCACCAATTTATTTTCTGAAATTAAAACAAAACCAACATATTAAAATTCAAGCAAAATTGCTGGTAATTAATTGGTCGATAAGAGGATTCAAAAATAAAATCGTTTCTGAGATATCTAAAACAAGCTATTTTTTAATTTTAGTTGTTTTGACTTTTTTGTTTTATTTGATTTTTATAAATAAGTTGGACAAAATTGTGTGTTCACAATATATAATATTCAAAATATTAAATAGGCTCATCTAGAAGGTAAAATAATATTATTTTTTTCTTAAGCTTAAATTTTACATTTTCAAAACTTACAGGCTTTTAAAATGTTTAGTACCACCTTTTTATTAAATGAGTCAAGACATCATGTTTGATGTTAAATATATTGGACCATGGATATTATGGCTAGCCTATCTATCATATTCTCATCCCTAATCATAATATTCTTCTCTATAGAGACATGAAAAAGCAAAATATCTAAACCAAATTATAGGCGCCAATCTAGAGAAGCTCCTTAATTGAATTCCTTAACACTTTTTATTCACGGCACATATGTTGTCTCACAATAAGTGTCATGAATTTGTGATTGGTTGGAAAAAAAATAATTAAGTTAAAAAAATTAATTATTAAGTATTTTTCTGAGCAATCATAACTTATGATATATGAACTGACACAAATTATGGACAGAAGATGTGTTCCTTCATTAAGCATAATTTGGCTCAAAATCTCAATCAACCATTTCCTCTTCCATTAGCTAGGACCACAATCATTGGAGACTAAAATAAAGCTCCAATTTCTTCCATTCTTTATCACATGCAAGACCTATACTAACAGATTAAGGTATGCTAATGCATAATCAAGCATTAGTTTATTTGAATTCTTGTTATATTATATCTAATCTTCTTCTTGCCTTGGAACCTCAGGTGTTGGTGCAATTTGGTTTCGTAGTGTTCTTAATTCTCAAGCCAATCTTCAATCATTGAATCTTGCCTATAGTAAATTTGCATGAACTTCTATAGAGAGGAGACTATAAATGATTTGTTAGCTCAATGATAGCAAAAAGATAACAATTATTCTTTTTGTTTGTTTTTATGCTTGAAAACTTTGAAACATTAATTCTTTTCCCATTGTGGTTATTATCTACATGATTTCGTAACAGGATTTAGTTTATAGAAAAATCTTTAAAGGGCCCTAAAAATACTTGTCCGTTTTCAGGGATGGAAGATGTTTCCAAATGCACCTACAAGAGTAATAATATGTTATCTGGGTGAAAAAACCATGTGTCTAAGGAAATAGCCAGAGCAACTTATTTACAACATAGGACTGAGACAGTACACAAAATTAGTGCCCAAAAGTAACCACATGAAACTTACTTAAATCAGTAAAACAGTCACAATGTAGCTGTAGTACATTGAATTCGAAATACAGAAACCAGCCTTCTATCGCCTAACACCATCGTTAGAATATAGCCGACTATTAACTGGCTGCGTGAAAGCAGAGCCAGAAGTGTGGCGAGGAGTTAGGCAAGAACTAGTTGTGTCTTCAGCCTCTCAACCAAGTGTTCCTGTAAGATGACTTGTCTCGCAGAGAGGCATCATGGGGCTTGTACTCCATCACGTAGCTATGAGGAAGCTTTAAGTGACGTTTAATCGAATCTCTCAGACCCATTACAGCCTGCAATGAGAAAGTAGGAATGTTAATAGAGATGCATGAATCTATATTTCTCACACTAAACTAGAGCCTCGTGTATTGGGCCACCCTTTTTAAAAGCATGCACAGACAGATGGGGTTAAGTAATGATGCCAACCTGATGATCAGATGCATTACGGTTCCAGACACTCAATATATCCTCACTGAAACGAATGCTGAGTACTGCACCACATATGTTATCTCCATAATCCAATTGGTCACCCACTAAGGCAAGAACCTGCATTCAAGCCATGTAATATTATTACAAACTTCAACATATATATATATATACACAAAATAGAGATTAAAAATGGTAATTTGGTTGGTTTGTAACTTGCCATCATAAATAAACTTGATTTGAGAGAGGGAAAACAGCACAACAAAGACTTTAGATAAACTCAAAATATTTATTCAACCAAATAAAAGAATACAACAATTTGCTTATATCAATGTTAAAAGGATTAGCATTATTCACCCAGGCACATTTAAAGCAATTTTCTACATATGATCCAATAATAGCTATATCCCAGTAAACATTACTAAGTTGCCCATTGTAATGGTTATGATATATATGGATAGTGTGCCAGCTATATTCAATGAAGTGGCAGGCACTTAAGATTTAGGAACCAAGTCACAGAATAATGAAGGCGGAGTTCATTCCTCCTTGACAGACTAATCAGAAAAGTCATTTACCTTATGCTTTTAATAGTCATGCTTCTCGATCATGAAAGAAGATATATTTTAAAGCAAACAGGTATTTACGAAAAAGGTAGTGAAATCTTCTCTTCTCTATACATGAATATTGACTAAACTCACTTGTATCATTCTTCCCCTAAATGCAGAAAATAATCACCAACGTTCTGATGCAAAATAATTCATCAATAGGCTCAGAGATTCAAATTGTGGACCGCATCACATGATGCGGCCATAATATTAAATCACCACAACCGCATCACACCATAATTGCAGTGTGACACCGAATCACAATGATACGGCCACATCAGGCCATATTGGGTTCAAATTCAAAAACATTTTTTAAGCCCAAATAATTCACACCACAACTGTCACAATGACCACAATTGCAATAACCATAATGGCAACCGCAATTTAAAACATTGGGCTCATGTTATATACAGAGTGACCACAAACCAAGAACCACCATCCTAGGCATTTCAAATGGATTTGGAGATGTGACTAATTCTATATAGAATTCAAAAGTTCATTGGATATTTTTGATGTAATCTCATCTAGTACATAAAACTAGATTAAACATCTATGATAAAAATAAATTAGAAGGGCTAAAAAGTTTAACAGTGTCTTCAAAATGTATAGTGGTACACAATAAAGGAGAGAAGAAAACTTATTGAGATCAGCCTTTTTTGGTACATGATTTTCTTACTGTCGTATCAGAAATTGGTTAAGTTAGTACTCAAGATCCCACAAATCTTCCATAGAAGAAATGTTGGCCCTGCTGGTCCAATATAAAGTTGACATTACTCTACCACATCCACACAATCCAACCTGCATTTCTGGTAGATCTAGATAGGGTTCATTTTTAACTTGCAAAGAAATTTCATTTTAACTATCTTTTTGTCAAAAATTGCATACAGAGGCTTCTAAAACCTTTTCCTGAGCCAAACTCCATGACAGATCAGCTAAAGCTGAAAACTAGTCAGGCACAAGTATGCATTATGAACAACCATGTATAACCAAGAATTCATGCTTTACCAAATGGTGCAGTTGAGAGACGAAAGGTCCAAATTATAAACTGAAATCTTAAAAAATCTTAAAAAGGGTTTTCTCAGTTTCGCTTATGATGAAAATCAACACACACAAAACAAACTTAGTCTCATGGCAAGTTCAGTTATTAGCAACAACATCCGAGACTCGTCCCACTATGTAGGATTAGCTACATGTATCAATCCAGGACATTGGACTATCAAAAACCTAATTCTTAGTGAATTACTATATTCAGTCCATGTTCAAATTCAAATCATAATCAAATAAACTAAAGTGTTAACATTATCCATGCAGAAATCTTGGCATGCATTTTATCAAGAAAGAGATAAAAGCCTCAGGAAAAATATTTAACTTACCAGGTCTTCCCAGAAACGACCTGAGACAACCTTTTTGAATCGTATAATCCATTTACCACCATTGCAGTTAGCAGAGTCCTTTAAAAAATATGCAGTATGTCATTGCAAATTAAAAGACATCTAAAGAACAACCCTCCCCTTTCTCCCTCCCAAACAGTGCAACCTATAAACACTCAATCAACAATAAAATGCAGATTCAGCTAAGGCTTTTAAGTATCTACCTCCCATAAAGGACGGATTCCATCCTTAAAAAGATGCAAATCTGTTGGACTAGGCAGAGAAGAAGGACGAGCAAGATGACAATAGCAGACCCAAAATCCTTCAACCTATTAATATAAACAATTGCCATAGAAAGTAATTTTACAATGAAGTATGAATTCACATTCAACTAGAATCCTTGACATATAAAAGGTCTTACCGTACTGAAATCAACAATTTTCTTTATGTTGTCCTCATATGATGCTTGACTTCGTACTCCAGGTGTGCGCCGTGTGTACCAAAGTACAAACTTGTGCTGCTCGGAGAAATTACCAACACAAAAAAGTCAACTAAATGATCAATTGCACTAAAGCCTCAGGGGAAGAGGGCATAAAACATAACCACAATGCAAAGTTTACATGAATGCCCAATTATTAAGAGTCTGGATCATAAACAAAGTGAAAGAGCAATAGAGAGAAAGGCATAACTGTTATCCTCTATCTACTAAATGGAAGAACCATCGATTAATAGCACTTGATCAACTAGTACAGAGCTAAAATCATGTCTAAAATTAAACTGAAAGATTGTGAGCAGTTTGATAAAGTGCAACTCTCCAAAAAAGCATAACTTGGTAGGCAGAAGCTCATAAATGATTTTATATCTCTAACAAGCAGCCCCTCACACAAGAACCCTTAGCATGGACAATGCACAAGGATGGTTCACCTTGTGCTGAAATATAGTCTTATTTATAAGAATGGGAACAGAAAGAATCAAAACTTAAGGGGTTATTTGCGAGTTAGTTTTTAGAGGGTAAGGAGGGAAGGGAAGGGCTTGGGATCCATGAAATACACTTGTAAGATGGCTCTCAAGCCTTCCCTTCCTTCCCCTCCAAAAAACTACTTGCAAATATACCCTAAGTTGTTGGCCACATGGGCATTGATATATCAATGACTAAGTCGAGGCCCATAAAATATTTATATCTCTAACAAAGAGAGATATAATGCAAGCCGATCTTAATCAAAACCTACAACAACAGCCCTAAATTTTAATTTCCCCCAGAATCTTCCTTGGTGCATATTATACAATTAGTACACAATCAAGACTTTTAATTTGGCCACCAGGTTGCACCACCACATACCTATGGATTTAAATTAAGGAAAATTTAAAGAAATAGTGAATCTTTCTTAAATCTTAAGAAAGTATAGTAAGTTAGATGAGAATAGAGTTTGGCTAATCATATATTCATATTGATTGTCAAAATACAGGGACAACAAATATAGATCTGATATCATCACAAATCCATTTCAGTTATGCTCTCAAACCACCTTAGAGCTCCACAAATATAGATTTGTTCCACTCGATAGGTTTGGCTATATAAATCAAACGACCCTGTAATTCCATCATAAATCTCAGGTGCATAGATAATCCATTTATGTAAAAATCTTCCTCTACCTTGTCCTAAAAGGGCGAACCAGCATACAATGTTCTCACCTAATGGGATCTAGTTAGGGTATATATATGCAGTCTTACCCTCGTAAACAAAAAGATTGTGTGCAGGATTTAAAAATAACTTACAATTGCACCGAGGCTCACTCTCGCAATATAAAAATATAAAAATATAAAAAACACAAAAAATGTTGATCATCAATATAATGTTGTAGATTCCATACAAATTTGGTGCAAGTAAACATTCACTGTGAAAGCAAATAAAAATGAAACCAACATAGATTGAAATTTGTATACATTAATAACTGAATTAATAAATGGGAGAGAGTGACCTTAAGGGGGTGAAGACCGGCTTTGAGATCACGAGCTTGTCGTTCTTCGGCTTCTTTGTTAGCAGCATCAAGTGACAATTGATCAATGCTATTATCAGAGTTGTTGTTGTTGATCTCTAATTCCTTCTTCTCTGAAGTCAAATCCATTATCAATTTCAGTTCCTTAAACCCTAATCCCTTTTTCTCTTCTGTGTTCGGTGGTGTTGTGGTTCAGAGAGAGAAAGAGAAAGCGCTTTGTTCGAGTATCTCTAGTTTTGAACGGTTCGGGCCCGTTTCAGAAGTAGAAGATTGGTCCAAAACGAACCGCTACCTTGAGATATTTTGGATTAGACCATTGGTTGGCAATCACTTTTAAGTTTTGTTAGATGAGTTAAGTGAAAAGTGTATTACTCACTATATCATTTCGCTTGTCAATGGTCATAAAAATAATTAATTATTAAAAATTTAATTTAAATATATTTTTTCAATCAACCATAAGTAATGACACATTTTCTGGAACATCATATGTGCTCTCGATTTATATGGAACTATTATTATATTATCTATTATTTAGAATATTTTTTGAATAGTAAATGATAATTAGATATGCACCATAGATAATGTAGTATTAATATATAAATCTCAAACATTATTAACGCATATATATTTTTCTAGTTAGAATGATTTAAAAAATAATTTATCATCATATTGTTTTCAAGTTGATTCGAGTAATATTTGATTCTATACAGTATTGACAATAATTTTTTAGTTTTATTAAAATGATTAAAAGAGAATATATCATACCATAATCATATAGTTTTAAGTTTAATCATATGTTTTTAAATTGATTTGAGTAATATTCAATTCAAATGGACTTGTTTTCCCAAAAGCATACATTCCTTTAGATCAAAGAATTAATTTCCTATAAAAAATTCATTTTATTTTATAGTATCCATTCTTTATATTAAAGAATAAATTCAACCTTACAACTTTAATTAGTGTAAGTGTAACCCTATATCTTTAACATACAATCCATGTGGCTCATGATTCAATGAGTCTATCCCTCATTATTTTAATTATCCTTTAGGTTATCTTTGCTTGAGAAGAATAAATAAAGAAAGAAAGAGAAAGGAAACCTAAAGTTAAATGAGAATGAGATTCTTTCTCTCATTTAGTAGGAGAGTGTATGAAAAAAAAAATGGTGGACCCACCAACTTTCGGATTCTTTTCTCGTGTGAGAAGAAATAGAAAATTAAGTGAGTTTTTTGCAATTAATATAATGTTTTTTGTTGTATTAAATGTTCATTATTATTTATAAGGGTAAAATTGTCTTTTTAATAAAAATATTTATTCTTTCTAATTATTTCATATATTTTTCCTACTAAACAAATCTTACGATCAACTCATTTTCTCATTTCTTTCTTTTTATTCATGCTCTTTCTTTTTACATTCTCTTATTATATTTTCTTCTCTAAACTAAACAAAATGTTAAAGTAATTTCATCTCACAAGTGTATTTCATGGCTCTCAAGCCTTCCATTATCTTTATTTCCGCTCCAAAATCCAACTTCCAAAATAACTCTAAGGCATTATTTGGGAGTAAGGTTTTTGAGAAGAATGGAAGGAACGGCTTTAGAAAGTCTTCCCCTTGTCTAGAGTTGGATGAAGGAGAGGATAAAGTTTTGAAGGGTCTCTCAAACCCACAAAAACATTTCATGTGACTATTTTTAAAGTTCTCCCAATTTGGAGTTTTCTAGAGATAAAATATCAAAATAACTAAATATTTTTAGTAATATTATATAATTTCTCATTGTTAATTACATTTTTAAAGGAAAAATAAAAAAAATATTTTTACATTGTCATTAGTTTACATTTCTTCTTCTAAATATTATACTCCCAAACAAAAGTGAGAATTTAATTCTTTTTCCCTTCCCTTCTTCTCATTCCCTTATTCCCCTTACTAACCTTTTGTCTTTCTCCTTTTATTTTCCTCATAACTCACAAACAAAACCTAAAGGAAGTGGATTGCAACTCAAACTTATGGCTTAGTGACTTATAGTTGGGGACCACATTTGTTATTCCATTAATTTGTGTCATTCCATGTGCCATTATGTATGATTGATTAGAAAAATATTTAACTTAAATAAAAAATTTCAATATAAAAAGAGTGAGAGAAGAGATGTACTCCCCTTATAATCATAGATTCTATTAAGCCACTACAACTACCTTATTTAGAATTAAAATATATCGATTAATTTTTTTCATTTAGTCATTAATTATTTGTGTTCACTTAAAGATGGATAAAAGTAGGTTTGTGACATAAAAAATAGCATTTTATGTCAACAAAATGAGAAAAAGTTTCTTTTAATACTAAGTTTTTTCTCTAAGAAAAGAAATGGAGCGTTTTAAAAAAATTGAAAATATATTTGCAGTAATAATGATCCCTTTGTTACAATTACACAAGATTATATTTCGTATTCACAATCCAGTTTTGGTAGTGGACTCAAATCATATAATAGGTATTAATAATAAAATAAGTTTGTTTAGTAGTTGTGACTCAATGAAATCTACCACTATAAGTATTTGAGGTTATAAGTTCAAGTCGTGGAAGGTTTCTTTCAAAAGGAATAAATTACTTTAGGGGAAATAATTTAATGAGTGTCACAGTTAGGCGTGAAAATAGGCTAGACCGTCTATCATAAGCTTATTACATGACCTATAACAAGCTAAGTTAGATCAGACTTTTTTTGTAAACAAGTCAGACTTAGACTTTTTGAAAAACCTAGTTAGTTTAACAGATCAAACTTTAGATCATCCAAAAGGCCTATTAAGCATAACAAGTCAATTTTTAAAGAATTAGAGGCCATAGTGTTATATCAATTCTTAAAGAATTAGAGTCCAAGATAGTCAATTATTTTGTCTAACTTGGTGACAATGAAACACAAGAACGACCATCCTTGGGCATAAGGGTTATTATCACTTAGAGATAGTTTTTTATTTTATGTTAATATCATTATAACCAAAGGCAACATTCAATAACTTTAAAACATAAAGGAGTAAATTGATGCTTTTAATTGTTAGACTATGAAATTGAAACCTAAAAAATTAAGATAAAGGACTTAAAGAGTATTTTAGCCTATAAGAATTATTGTTTACTTTGATACATAAGTGTGTATGCACACACATAAAGAGAGATATGTTGAATTAGACCAATACATGAACTTTTGATTCAAAATGGATCATGAACTACGAATTCTCTTAATACAAAGTCAATAAAGACATCAGACTCTTATCCTAAAATACCATATTGATCTTGATGTATATGTAATGTTAGGGTCATTCAAAGAGACCAAAATGACATATCTTTATGATATTATTTTATTATATCACTTACAATTAGATGAGATAATACTAGGATATAACATATTTAATGGATAAATATTCAATAAAAGATGTTATCATATTAAATGGATGTCTACAAGAATTTGATAAAGATCGAGGGCAAGATTATCAACAAAAGGGATCATTTAAAATTCATGTAATCCAAATGGATACACATCATTCTAGGGTTTACAAATATCCAAACTAAGGTGCACACTTTCTAACCATCACCTATTTTAGAAAGAGTTTAAAATTTGTGCACTGGCAGTGTAAAGTTTTTTACACTGTCAGCACATCATCCACCATTGATTTGTATTACTTTTGTTTGAGAGTCAATGGTAGTTAATAAATCAATAGTAGATGATTGATTGACAATGTAAAAAATATTTACAGTGTCAGTATATACATATTAAATCCTTTTAGAAAACTATGTAGTTTTGATTTTTCTTGTTCATTGAATGATACATAGGACCAAGGGTTATACCTTACGAGGCTAAACTAATATTTTCATGCATGTCATGATTTTACTAGACAAGAACATGGTTTCCCACCTTGGACCGATAACCTACAAACCCCAAGAATTAACAATAACATCAAAGAATCTTGAGGATAAGCACCACCATGGAACACATGCCTATAGTAGATCGATATTGGTACATTGGCATGACTTATACATAATACATGGGGATTTGTAGGTTGACTCACCAATTCCTCGATAAAGAGATATAAATTTTCCAACCTAAGAAAACCATCACATACACACAAAAAGAGAAAACTGAGCACACTCCATTAGTTACTTTCACCAAAGATGAGTCTGACCATGACACTTTTATTCATAAAGATCCTCTCAGCGTCTTGATAAGTAAGATTCTTGTCAATAAACATCATGTATTGCAATACTTTTCTCAAGATGAGCTTGGCACTATATAATCTCATGCCTTGCCACCATAAGTTGACAAGGTGTGAGTAAAAATCCAACTCTCATATGGCATGTGAAACTATTATCCACATTCGAGTTTCCTCGTAGGAGTAAGACCATGTTCATGAAATTCTAATCATGGAAAGTCCATCCTTATACAACATTATTTTGAAAAGGTCATCCATGATCATGTCGAGAGCACTAATGTCGACCTATCATCTCTCAATAATGTTCATATATTCTGATGAGCTCCTCACCATTTGAGGAGATCAACAACTTGCCTAAATCATTTACCAAGAGAATGTCTAAGTCTATAAGGTGGAACCTAAGGATCAATAATGAAGACTTTTGCAACCTTATCTGCACTCAATGCATGAGAAAACTTTGGGGAGATGTGACTATAACAAGACGAAGAGTCCGAGGACCTTTACCTCGACTTGAAACCCAATTATAAGTACAAATCTCCTAGATGAGTTGAGGAAGCATCATTTATATACTCCATCAAGCATATGCAATAACGTATTTTTGCAATCATCAAAACATAATGCATTGAAGCATTGGGGAAATCTATATTTCCATATCCATCAAAACATTCCATATCCACCACCTCTAGATCCGTACATGCAACACCTGTGATAATACAATTCTCCACTACAAAACATCGACACACAATTTCCTAATCTCATCAGAGTCATCTCACCATGCCGATGTACAACATTGTCATCCTCCATCTCATGTTACTCCTAGTTAATACCACTTATAATCTTCCTTAACTAGTTTGCTCATTTTCTTACTTTGCCCTTTTCTTTGAAAACCATACAACTTGAAATAGTGGTCCAAAGAAGAAATAACAGTTTACCCTAAACTAACATTCATATGAAAAAAAGTAGGGATTTGAAACTTTTTAAAAAACTGAAGACCAAACTAATTTAAAAAAATAATTAAGTAGCTAAATTGAAGATTCACAAATAAATAAATAAATGAGAAAAATATACTCAAAAATAGAAAAAAAATAAAAACCAAAAAGATAATTACTGATTTGCTGTTCAAATTTCTCACGATTAGGAGAGAGAAACCAATTCTAAATAAGTTAATGAATTTCTGAAATAGAGAGACTCCATTGACCGTAAATAAACACAACATTCGAATTTCCAGCTGGAAATTGTTGCTTCCTTCTCCTTCCATCTTTTTTGTTATCAATCAACCACCAATCCCACAACCGCCACCGCCACCGTTATTACCGCCGCAACCTCTTACAATTAAACAAAAACAAAATCATAACAACAACAAAAAGAAACCTAAAATTCTTGTTTTTTTGTTTTCCCTTTTTACCCTCTCGTTTCTCTTCTATTTACTTTTCGATCATTTTCAATGGCGTTTTCTTCATCCATGGTTTCCTTGCTTATTCTTCTCCTTTTATGTTTCTCTTCTGGGTATTCGTCCCCTTTGTGCCTTCCACAATCTTCTTCGTTTCTCTATAATCTTCAATCTCAGTGCCCATTTCTGATCCAATCTAATCCACCTCTTCAGGTACCTCTTTCTCTTTGATTTCAATTTCCCATTATTTATTTATTTATTTGTGTAATTATGTCGATTGGGATTTGTTTGATAGAGGATTTTGTTTTTGTTCGAAGATATTTAGGTTGTTTTTGTTTTCTGTCTGTTGTTGGGTTTATGATTTATTGAGTTTTGGTATCATGTTTTCTTTGACACTATCAAGAGCATCTCTCATCCGTTGGGTAAGGAACTAATCCCTTTTGGATTGCATGAGTGTCCATCTTAACGAGCGTTGCTCTCAGGAATCGAACCCGTGACCATCCTGGTATCTAGCGAGACTTTACAACACTGGATCAACGCCTTGTTGGTAATGTTTTTCTAGTATGAGCAATTGGGTTAATGATCTGATTTGAATAAATCAAATCAATTTTATTCAAATTAAGTCATCATTTTCAATTTTAGTAGATTCCAAACACAATCTCCGTAAAAAATGGGGAATCAGATTTCTTTTTGGTACTACCATGGGTATCCTCACATTATGGGTAAAGAATTAATCCCTTTTCGGGGTGCATGACTGTCCTCCCAACAAGTGTAGCTCCCAGAATGGGAATCAGATTTGACAGTGTAAGACAATTAAAAAGATAACTTGCTAGGAATCTTTTTTGTTACTGATATTCTGATTAATTTCTTATTTTAGGAGATAGACATGAACATAATAGGAATCTTTTGTTGTTGTTGTTGTTGATATTTTGATTAATTTCTTATTTGGGGAGATAGATATGAACTTAATATTGATGTAGGCATGTTGAGATAATTTCTATTCTATATGGTTAATTGTCTTTTAGAATTGCTTGTCTAATTATAGTGAACAATTGAATTCATTATAGAGCCTTCAATGTTGAAGATTTCTTTTATCACTTTAGAGAAGGAGAACAATTACTGTGCTTAGTTCTTTGAAACAATTAGTGCTATTGTAGTATTTGTGCTTTTGGCTTAATCGATATGTAATTATATATATAATTATGATGGTCAGTTTTGTTGGATGATCCTCTGGCATCAAACTAAAGGGCAGGTAATTCAAAAAAGATTTTAGAAAACCGGTTGCGATTTTAAGATTGGGGATCTAATTAAAGCCTTCCTAGAAACCGTTTTTGGTCCTATCTCAAGCATCTAGATAAATATGTATTATAGCGTCGTTCATCCATGTAGCCTACTCCACTAGTGGGACTAAGAAGTGGTTGTTGTTTTACTGTTGGATTGAAGTGTTTACGTTTTCTTTTTCATTTTTTATAATAGGTAGACAGTACTCTTCAAGCCCCCCTCTTTCTTTCCCACAATTTTCCATATGTGTCAACCTGTGTTCATAGCTTGGAGTTTTTTAGTGGATTTTGGGAGAAAGAGAAAGAAAAGGAGAGAACATGAGTGAGGTCGAGAGAATCTGATAGGAGGGGAGGGAGAGTGCTTGGGAAATAGATGAAAGAGTCATGAGGGGGCCATAGTCAATTTTTGTGGGCATGAAGCTTGGGTGAAGAGGATGTTATAAGATGTACAACGGAAATTAATAAGAGAAATTGAGAAATTTTTTAACATGGTCAAACCAATAGTGAACCACATGATTACTTCCATTAGTGAAATGAGGAGAATATTCACTATGATAAATGCAGATCATAATGTGTAGCTGCTCGACACTCAAATTCTTTTCCCATTACACTCACACTCAAACCCTTTTCCCTAGACACCCACCTCTACACTCCGCAGTTGGTCCTAAGTCCAAATAAAAGGTGAATGTTGTGTTAGACAGTCGATAACTACACTTGTGAGCTTATCATCAAATCTAGACCTTTCATCCCACTTATGTGGTCCTCAATTAATCTATTCCTTTTCAAATGAGTAAAGACACATGACTTCGTAATTACCCTTGATTCTTTGTTGCAAAATAATTTGGCTATGTATAAAATGGATATTAGACTTATTTCAAAATTGTAATCACTTTCCCATTTAAAAGTCCAAGGAATTTTAAATTAACTGACTTTTTATTGGATTTAAGATAATGTCCTCTTTATATTGATTGGAGTGACATGCTAAAGAAGAGAAAGGGGCAGATTAGCTGTGGGTAGTTTCTTTGATAATTACCTGGTATGTGGTATGGGTATTGATACGTGGTTTACTTGGGTATGTGGTTCATCATTCTTTAAATTAATCTTAAGAGACCGTCTTTATGACGAACCCAACAAACCCGTTATTTGGTATGCGGTATGGTGAATCTGCTATGCGGCACATAGGGTAAATGAAAGAATTATGTAACTATGATTTCTTTTATTTCGATGTGCTATTACAGGGCTTTTCAATAATTTTATTGATTCTTTAAGCCCTACCAAAATTCTTTTGACTGTACAAAATAAAGGCCACAAATTGTTATATCTAGAGGTTAAGGTTAAGGTTATCTGTCTTGTGACCTGGAGGTCATGAGTTCAGATCTTGGAGACAGTCTCTTCATCAACGAGCATAAGATTGCATAAATCTACCTTCTCCGTACTCCACTGGGGAACTATTGGGATTTTGATTCCTGAATATTTTGTTTTGTCTTTTGATCTCATAATATGAGCTAATAATGACACAGATTAAAAGATATCATTATATTTTGCTAACTCCTCTGGTTTTATATTTTGTTACCCTATACCAATTTTCCTATTCTGGTGATGAGAATTTAATTTTTCATTTTCATTTGTTAAGGTGGATGGAAATTTCATAGAAGGAGTTTTGTCTGGGAGAAAGAGCATTGGATATATTTCTATACTCTTCTATGCTTCCTGGTGTCCATTTTCACGCAGAATGCTTCCTGAATTTGAAACTCTTAGTTCCATGTTTCCCCAAGTAGAACATTTGACTTTAGAACAATCATCAGCATTGCCAAGGTTTTAAACTTTATTCTGCTTCTGTTTTTAAGTTTATGGATGACAATGAAATTCATTTGTTTTTCTATTTGCTTGGTTTGGGGATGTTGTACACTTAAAGTTTAGGGTAGAATGAATTTGCTTCATTGAATTATTCTAAGAATCCATCAGTCATATGATTCAAGGATATTTCCCTCACACTATAATTGCAATTATGACAGCACTTATACAAACAGATCCCTATGATTCAGGGATATTTCCCTCAAACACTAACTGCAATTTGCTAAATAATACAAATAATAAAATATTGTTTCTTGACAAAAACCATGCCACCTATTAAAAATAAGGGCAAAAGGGCTTTCCCATTTAAAAACTAGGGTTCCACGCTTGTTGTAGTAGGTTATGACCCACGATTTGGCCCATGAAGTCACTGCTCTTTGACTTGCGACATGCGCAATGACCATTCGCGCTGCTAAATGCTATTTAGGGCTCGTTTGTGAGTTGAATTTTGGAGAGGAAGGAAGGGAAATGGGAGGCTTGGGAGTCATGAAATATACTTGTGAGAAGGCTGAGAAGCCTTCCCTTTCCCTTCCTGCCCCTCTAAAACCCAACTTACAAACAAACCCTTAGGCCTTGTTTGGGAGTGGGATTTTGGAGGGGAAGTGAAGGGATGACTTTGGAAAGCCTTCCCCTTGTTTGGGAGTTGGATTAAGGAGATGGGAAGGTTTTGGAGGATTTCTCAAACCCTCCAAAACCCTCCATGTGTCTATTTTTAAAGTTCCCCTAATTTGGGGTTTTTTAGGGTTTAGGGAGAGGATTTCCTTCATTTTCCCTTCCCTTCCTCTCCCTTCATAACCCTTTGATCCCTCCCCTTCCCTTTCCCTCCTAACTCCCAAACAAAGCCTTAAGTCGCATGAAAGGGCCGACGACCATTGCGACACCGCTATCCTAATTCAATGGCGTACTATTGACTATTTAGGGATAAGCCATGGTTCATGTGACAGATCACATGATTTTATTGGAAGAGAATAATGCAGAGTTGGAGGATAGGATAGAGGAGAGTAGAGAAGATGGAGCAATGCTTCTGGTTGAAATAACAAAGGAGTTGGGTAACCATAGAGTGGTACCACAGGGAATGGTTCATATTCAGACCAACAGGGCTTGGATGAGTATCATATGACACTTAAGAAAGTAGAACTGCAAATCTTTGATGGAGAAGACCCTATGGGATGGATCGTGGGCTGAAACCTATTTTGAAGTGCAGAATATTAGGGAGGATGTGCGGGTCAAGTTAGCCAAGTTAAGCATACAAGGTTTAACCACCTCGGATCAATTTGCTGTGGGAAACAGAAGACTATCTCACTTGGGATAAATTGAAGAAGGCTTTGATTGCAAGATTTGGAAACCTGTTCCAGGAGTTGATAGAGAAATACATTGAGGCTTTTGAACTAATTTCCTCTGATACAACAGTTACCGGAGGAGCAATGCTTGGGGGTACTTAATTGGTAGCTTTCAACTAGAGATTAAACACCGGATCCATACTTTTAACCCCCAATGCTGCACTCAACCCATGCAATTGGCTAGAGATATAGAAGTGGAGTTGGCTGAATTGCACACATACAACGCGGTTACGAAGGGCAGAATAATAATTGTCAACATCGTGGTTCAGTGAAGTCTGTGAAAAGTGGAGATGTTACATCAGGATGTGAGTCACATTATAATTGCTTCAGCTAAACTATGTGGAGGTTGGATTAGTGACCATAATCGAAACAGGTGTGACTAGCTTTTCACCAAACTGTAGTGGGTCCTTTCTAACTGTCCACCAGGAGAAAAATAGGGGGAGAAGGCTCTAATTCTGCCGAAATAAATGAGGTCTGCGACACTCAACATGTGAAGAAGTGATGGAGAGAAAAGTAAGAGGTTGTATTTTAGGTGTGGGGAAAATTTTCACCCACTGCACAAATGCAAAGAAAAACAGTTGATGTAGTGAATTTAGGAGATAATAAAACTATAAATGAAGATGGTGAAGTGATTGCAATTGAAGTTGAGGAATAAGAATAATTATTTAGGAGCAGACCGTTAGGGCAATTCAATAAGAGCAATTATTTAGGAGCAGTTATGTTGGAACTTGATGGTTTTGAATGCAAATTAATGAGACCATTAATGGTGACTCTTGGGAGTGTGAAATGAAAAAACTCCCAAGTCCCACATTGGATGGAGGATGGAGTTTGAAAGACTTTATAAGCCTCCTTGGGGTGTATCCCGAGGGGTACAATGAGTTTTGTAGGTGAATGATGACTCATACAAACAAAACTCCTCCTCATGCACGCGCACCACCACCTCCTCATGCACGCGCACCACCACCTCCTCTTCCGCCGCCGTCAAGTCAGCTCGGCCTGGTTGGGTTCGGGCTTGGGCCCAACATTATCTTTTAAACAAATTTTATTTTATTTAATTTTGGACGTGTGGCTGACCAAGCTGACCAAGTCAACACACGTGTGACACATGTGTGACTGAGTTAGCACATGGTTGGAAGAGTAACGAGTGTGGGAGAGAAACTCGGTCAATGGAGGAGAATACGTCGGATCAAGGTGGCCGTTGGAGGCCTCAGGCTATAAGTAGAGGCCTCCTCCCTTCATATTTCCTCGTCCCAGTTGAGCACTATTTCCTCGAGTTTCTTCTTTCTCCCTCATACTCTCTGCCTAAGCATTTTTGGCAAACTTCTCTCTCTTTTTTTCCGTGACACTCAGAATTGGCACAGACAACCAAATTGTGGGAATTTCGAGAACTAACACTTATAGTAGATTGTGAGAAAAGATTTGACATTGATAACTATATTGTGGGTGTATTCGAGATCAATTCTTATAGTGCAGTAAGAATTCGAAAACATAGAACTGAACTGTTTTATTCTGGGGATGACATGGTTGATAATCTACTTGCACATTTTGTGCAGTACCACGAAATGACTTAAAGAGAGTGAACTGGTCATGACTTAGCCAATAAGTATTCTTTCGTGTCATTCAGAATAGTTGCAAGCTACTTAAACTACAAGTTATATATTTTTTAGAAGCAGTTATGTGGCACTTGTTTTGTATTTTCATTTTTAATGTATTGTGTGATGGTTGACGGGTATTAAGTGTGTTTTTGTAGTTTTCTGAGTACATATTTCTGTAGGAGTTCCTGGAACTCTATGACAGAAAGCCATTGCTGTTGTGTGTGTAGTATTGGTCTCTGGGAGTTTATTGTATTGTTTATAATTCCTGTGTTTATTAGTAAAACTATTCAGTTTAAGTCTGGTGTTCTATCAGATATTCTTTCATTTTCTACTTTGCATTTTGCATATAGAATTTGAATTCAACCTAAATTTTGGCATACATTATTGCCTTCATTTATACATCTGTTGATATCTCTGTTCTGCTCCTGCTCTGCAGCTTATACTCAAAATATGGAATCCATAGCTTGCCGGCTATCTTGCTGGTCAACCGGACATCAAGGGCGAGATATGATGGTCCAAACAATCTTCTCTCCCTTGTTGAATTTTTTCAGAGAAACACAGGTAAGCTTCTACCGAATCTTGTTTCGAAAACACCCATTTTTTTGGATCTGATTCTTCTTCTATAGCTAGGTGGTTTCTGTAAACAATCCTTAAATATTTTTAACAATTCAATTTACATAGGAAAAATGTGTTGAATACTGATAAGTCACTTTAAATCATTACCTGTCTCAGGATTGGAAGTGAGTGGTAGCATTGCTGTTGCTCAACTAAGCAACATGGCTAGTGATGATAATTCAACTATGAAGTCATTGATGGGTTTGTCTCTTAAAGAAATATCAATCAGGGAACCCTACTTAGTATTCTCTGTATTGTTTCTCTGTTTGAGGATACTTCTTTTTGTATTTCCGAAGATTGTATCGCGTCTTCGAGCATTCTGGGTTTCCTATATCCCTCATCTGAATATGCAAATATTTGGGGAGACGAGTCAAGTAATCGGACGCGTGCTTCATGCAATTGACATCAGGAGGATATGGACCAAGCTAAGACTATGCAAGACCAGGAGCTTTCATGAAAGGGCAAGAAGTGCGCGGGTATGGGCTTCGTCTCTGGCTTCGGTTTCTCTCGGCGAATCATCATCAGCTAGGTCATCATCTCAAGGTTTGAACTAGCAATCTTTTTATGCCATTTGAGGGTAGTGAAGAGTTTATTTTTGTGAGATAATATCCTCAAGCTGCAGCAAAGCTTAGCACTAATAGCTTAATGTTGATTTCTGCCAAAGTTGGGTTTTTGGAGGAAGCAAACATGCATGTAAATTTGAGAACTTCTTTTCTGTTTTTGTAAATTAGTTGTTTGTGAATGAAATTTTGTTTTTTTGTCAACGAACATGATTTACGGTAAAACATTATGATGTTGTCCGATTTATATAGTCGACACCACTTAATGGGACTAAGACTGATTGTTATTGTTGTTGTACTTTAATATAAGAATCTTCCACACTGAAGCAGTCTGAAGCACGGAATTTTGTTCAGGTATTGTCTACCTGTCTACTACACGCAGAAGTGACTAAGTTGGAAGAAAGACCCTTTACACTTGAAGGTTTTTATTTACTCTTATACCAATATCATTTGCAATGGTGTGCCTCGGCGCAACGGTAATTTTGCCTTATAACCTGAACATCATGGATTCAAATTCTAAAAACAAGCTTTTTTGTTGTGAAGGTAAGGTTACATATATCTATCTTCCCTAGACTTAGCTCGGTGAGAATCTTATGTACTGGGCCACCATTTTTTTGTAACCAGTATCATTTCACTTCATAAGCTGAGTGTGTTTTTGGTTGTGTTTTATTTTGACTAAAACAATAACATACCACCTTGACTTGTGGTTTGTTAATATCTTTGAAGTTCAGGTATTGGCTAGTAGAATTGAGAGAGAAGATTGTAGAACGTTTTTCATTCAATAAGTTGGTTCATATATGTACGATATTCTTGAGTTAGGATCCTCACAAGTGTTTCAAAATATTAAAGGGAAATGCAACCAATGATACAATTTTTTTTTTTATTATAATGAAATTACACTTTTGCCACTACAAATAAGTGTAAAAATATGTACTTGGTTTTCTAGGTTTTCTATTAATGGAGAATATCTTCATACTAAATTCTCTTACTTACCAGAAAATGAAAATGTCACTTATAAACTAATTATTAATAAATAAAGTATCACTTTGTTGTTAGGGGTGCTCATACACAGATTTTTAATGTGTAACTTGAAGGTACTTTGATTGATATCATGAAAGAGGTAATTTTTTGGTCGGGTGGCTTGTACAAATTTTGACATTATATAAGCACTAAAGTTTAGTAGAAAACATAAATTGAGAAATGTTTTACAATATATTTCTCAAAAAAATTATAATACCCTAAAATATTTCCATGATATGTGAGGTATTAATTAGTTTAAAATCTATATGCTTTGTATAGATATAGATATTTAAAAAAATTAAATTAATTATTTAAAATAAATACATAAATAAAATTATATTAACATATTTTAAGAAAAATTAATCTTAATATAATGTATAATTAAAAACCAATATTTGAGAACATTAGAGCATACTATTTTTTTTAAAATATCAACGAGATTTTAAAAAAAGAAAAGAAAAATCTAGATACAAAATATTCATTAATAATTGTAAAATTTAAATTATAGGTGCATACAAGTAATACAAATAATATTGATTAGTGGAGGCAACTGAAAAACATGGCATACATGATAAAAGAGAATGAATAACAAATACTTGTTATATGAATAGATCTTGATTGAAAAATATTTTTTCTAAAAAATTAATTATTAAAATAAGAATACTTTATAAGCCATCATCAGTGTTATTAATACTATACCGATCATCAAATTGATTAGGGTATTGGTATAGTCGTATAGCGATTCAATCGGCGTTCACTAATTAAACCGCATATAATGAAATTAGATATATATATA
>NC_032013.1:2795859-2801978 GCF_001865875.1 Lupinus angustifolius
TATATAAACTGAAAAATCAATATACCCATAAATTTTTTATTTTCATTAAAATAATTAATTTTAAATAAAAACCAACCGGTATGACCATATGACTAGTATGGTTCAATTGAAAACGACTGGTATGACTGATTTTTGCTAATTTTAATCGGCATGATTGTATGACCAATATAGTTATTGTACAGTAATGGTATTGGGACTGGTTCACCAATTTACCAGTTGAACCAGCTCATATGAACCAATTTTTACAATAGTAACCATCACTATTATTTAATAACATAGTTTAAAATATATTTACATCTTTTTAGAAAACTCAACCTTAATATGGTTAATATTAAAAATTTAATATTTAAAATATTACAATCATAATAAATTTGGAAATAGCGATATTGAGAGTTTATTTATTTTCAAATAAGCAATTGAGTTTCATTTACGAGGAGTACCAAATTTACTTAATTAAAAAGAGTAAAACATCAATCTGATCCTCTATAGATATAATGATCCTTAAGGTGGTCCTGCAACAAAAAAAATTGACACCAAATATGTCTTGAAAATTTTCAATTTGGTAACACATTACACATCAATTTTCACATAATATTATATAATTTAATACACATTCTTGGAAATTAAAATAATATTTTTTATAATGACAAATCATTCTTATTCTTACTTGTATCTTATAATTTATTCTACAACTACCACATAATTTTCTCATCATTTTTTCTTTTGAATTCACATTTTATAATAGCAACCATAAAAATATTCTCTTGGAAAGATCATTCTTAATAAATCAGAGTCACAGAAAAGTAAATGAAAAAAATATATATTTTATAGTCCAATTGAGAGTTTAAAAAAATTAAAAGCAAATATTAAATATAAAAAGTACACACCAACACTTGTGCTTCCCTTTACTTTTCTTGATAAGAGAGAAAGCTACAAAAGAATCTAAAATAATAAACTTAACTTGACTAAAAGTACACACACTGGTTTAGCACATAACACTATCAAATTTAACTTGATCAAAAGCTAACTCTAATATGTAGTAAAATTTAGAATTTAATAATCCAATAAAAAACGAAAAGAAAATATCCATTAAATCATATTATTGTTTTTTACTTTTACGGGGTGGTGATCTAGTTATTTTCAACTTACTTTTCATTCTAACCATTAATTCTAGAGAAATCTAACGGTTTAGATCTACTCACTAATTCAAACAGTTAGATTTTTCTAGAATTAATGGCTAGGATGAGGAGTAAATTTAATTAAGTGGATCCCTTCTAATAACTTTATATTAACAGAAATAACCTTAAGATTTAATTTACTTTGTTGGTCTTTTGTTAGAAATTTAATTAGGTTTTTGTACATAGAGTTTATAATGAAGTACAAAAATTTATTATTGTGTCTCTCGTACATATTTTTGTTAGGATTACAAAGAGTATATGAATATATTTATATTTTCCAAAAAAATATTATAGAAAATTATTCGATTTTTTCACGAAGTTTTGTAATCCACATATATAAGTCAGTTGATAACACAGAAAACTACACATAAACTGATAAAAGAAAGTTATAAATAGTCGTTTACAAATTGTAGTTTTAAAGGACAAAAGAGGAAAATGGATAATTTCAAAATCTTCTTCAATCTAGAAATTACATTTACACCTCCTGAATTTTAGTGAAATTGCATAAATCACTTTTTTTATATACATAAACTATCTAGTTTATATTCATATATTACGCTAATTAATCAGAAATAAGTGTGATATTTTAAATAAAAAAGATGATGATGTAATTAAATTAAGCAAAATATAGTATTATTGTGAAGAAAAACTCAAATATTATAAGACTAAATGTATTTATTATTTTTGGCTCATTGCAAAATACATCACTAATTCTAAAGTAATATTGTTTAAATCACTTTTATATTATATTATAACAAAAAAAAATAATAAAAAATATTACTCGTATACTTTTGAGTTTGTCTAAACATATATCATATTTTTTTAGCTTAATTACATTTATCACTCTTTTTGTTTAAAAGATTACATTATCTCTCATACGGGTAGTCAATATAACGTATGTATATAAATTAAGGATTTATACATCTGTAAAAAATGACAGATAATTTGTGTAATTTTGAGTGTAATATACTCTGTTATTATTGTTTTCAAGCTTTTCATTGCTCTATAAAAAAATAAACACACTTAACTACCAAACTAAGACAAATGAATGTGTTAGGAATTACAAAGTAATAAACTTAATTAAGATATTTAACTCATATTTAAGACCCAACTCCTTTTCTTCATTTATTATACTTATCAAAACCTCTTGCTTTGATCTTGGAAATGGATATATGAGTGGGAATTTCTCTCACAAGATGCATTCCATGATTTCAGTGAAGATGGTGGGAAGCAAATTTTCCTTTGGAAAAAAAGCTTAGAGTCAAAAGTTGTTTTGGATATGGATTACTTCTACCCTTCACCAAGTTCAAGAAAAAATGAACGAACAAAACAATGATAGGTGAGTGAAAACCATCAAAAGATAAATGACTATCATCTAGTCAATATTGATAGTTAATATCGATAGAGTGAAAATTATGTACTTGTCATTTACAAATTAGGTTTTTGAAAAATCGCCATTAGTTTGGATGTACCAGTTGGGATAACCCCACTTTCCCTTGTTGCTATATATGCTAAAACTTGTCTAAATGACCATTAAGCTACAATTTGATGAAATATAAAGACCTTACCTACTTCTGAAAATGCATATATATTCTAATAATTGTAAATATATATTTTGCACATATTTTAATTTGACTTTAGATTATGCACCATTCTGAAATATGAGACAGCATTTGGAAAGCAAATATTAACAATATGCATATTGAATAGAATTCTACAATTACTTCCCCAGTTTTATATATTAAATATTCTTCAACCCAAACATTACAAAAGATTAGAGATTAAAGAAGAGAGATTTATGAGCTCTTTAAATCGTCTATAGCATTGTTTTTGGACTTCAAGTTCCTCCATAGATACCTTCCACTTGCCATGTCAACAAAACCCCAAAATCCATTTTGAACCATCTGAAAAACCATACAAACATGATCTTCAAAAAACAATGAACAAAAGAAAACAAAGTAAAGGGTCCTAATTACCTATCTATACTTCTTTGCAAATCATGACTTTAATTTTGATTTATTATAAATATTTATATGTGTTAATGAAAATAATTTACAATGGAAACATGCTTTCTAGTGCGTTAAGGTTAATCATTAAAGAATAAAGATTTATTATCTGAAATCATATGTCAATAAAAATAAAATTAATTATTGTTGTTTTTGCTTCATAATTATTCGATGAGACAGAACTCGGGAAAAACATGGTTTTGAGGGTACCTTTTTGAAATCAAAAGCTTCCTTCTTGTTGTCTTTCTCCATGGCTGAGCCACTAGAAGCCAAGTCAATCTCCGGCGTGGAACCTACCGTCCTCCATGCAAAATAACCAGCCAACACGGCGGAGAAGAACACCAAGATGAACCTTAAAGGGCACATGTCTAGAAGGAACACAAACACACCAATAACAAGAAGAAAAACAAAGACAACCCAAGAGAGAAAAAGTAAGTGTAAGAGAATGTTGGGTTTTTGGTTGTTTATTATTATAGTAGAAAAAGAGGGAGAAGGTAAAGATTGAAAAAACAAAAACCAAAAGCAACAAAGGGCACGTTGTTTTGTTTGGAAAAAAATACTAGAAAATTATCAACCACTTCATTTATTTATGTGACTTTGAGGAACATTTGCTTGAGAATGATTTGTTGACAATGTCAAAAGTGGTTCCTCATCCAACAACCATTCTCCTTTGCATATTGGTGATGGTAATGGGAATAAAAATGAACAATTATAGGATAAAAATATCATTACAAATAGAAATGATCAAATCCTTCTCGAATTGATGATGTATTAATGATTTAAGGTGTTTATTTTAAGTCAATGATGTAAATATGTTTTCTACCATTAGTTCTTAATTAATATGATATAAGGAAGCACCAAAATAAGTAAAGGATAAATTATATCTTCTAGATGAACATGCGGCCTCCAAAGTTGACTAAATTTATAGTAGTTCTCCTCAACTCCTAAAACCCAAAAATAAACAATTGCTAAAGATTATCATAGGACACTCCTTTATGGAGCCACTATGTATCATTCTAAGCTATGCATTTATTACTTATTTTCTAATCAATGAGATTTAAATAATATATATTTTGGAATAGAAGATATATCTCATTCATCCTACACTAAAAGACAACTGGCATATTCTTATACTAAGAATATTTTCTTACATTTTTGGATAAAAAACTAACCTTTCTTAATATTTGTGGTTACTCCTCCCAATAAGTGTTATTTACAATAATTGAACTATTGATTTTTTAGTCTTTCTGATGATCTAATAGAACCTTAGATCACTAGACTAACGTCTTATTAATCACTATATCTATTATAGGTTGGGGCACATTTGTAATTTTAGATACAATTTTAAAATATTTGATTTTTTATTATTTAAATTGAGTATCTCAGTCACTTGTAGTGATTTATCACTCAATGAATGGCTGAAAAATGATCCACTATACCATTTGGCTTAGGAAACTTTTTACTACACATCTAGTCATTTGCCAACTTAGCTCCATATAATTAATATTTGTATTTTTATTATTATCTTTGTCCTAATGCCTAAAACTTTCAAGTCTTGTTTACACTACAAGTACAAAAGAATGCCTTAGCTTACTTTACAATATTTCAAAATAAGTCCTAATACAAATCTTTGTTCATTGTTAATATTATCCTACTATGTAGAGCTCATCTAGTTAGTGGCGCATTATGATGATAAGAGGACACTCAAACTCATCTAAAATAGGTCATAATATTATTTTTTTGGTTTCCTCCTATTAGTCTTGCACTGGAGACAATCATATCCGAACTAAAAATATCTATCAGTATGTGAGGCTAACTCTCCTAACATATGTTTTTTCCATCCATAAAAATCGAACCCGAAACCTGGATTAAGAAAATGATGAAACAATTAAAATCTAAAGATAATAAAAGGGGTCGGTATTCTCTTTATTATTTGTGAGAAAAATACATAAAAGATAAATAGTTTAAAATTATATGATGTGATAGTTTTATACTTTAAATAGAATATAATGATATTTTTATAGACAAAATTAATAACTTAACTCTTCAATAATGGAGATGGAGATAAAAAATTTCTAAGAAAATATAAAATTATTTTTTCTGAAAGAAAATTTAGAATCTACTCCGAAACACGGGTGCTCTTATTTTGAAGGCTTAAACGAAAATATTTATCATAAAGCAGTTTCACACTACACTGTTATGGAAATGGAAATAGTTTCAAATAATTAAAATAAAAAACAGAGTTGAGAAAATAGGAATTGATATAAAATATTTAATTTTGAAAAACCCTCTTAAAACAATGATAAGATAAACAATCATGAATAAAGATACAAGTTTTTTTATTAAGTGAGGAAATGTTATAACCTTTCTCTAAATATACTGAGAGAACAATCATAATATCTCTTTAAATAAGAGAATGTATCTCTCTATATGAAACAAGAGAATTCACCTTTCTATATATACAAAATAAAAGAAACACTAAAAAATCACTACAAATACCGAATATGAATAAAGAATGAAACCTTACCTCTCCGGTATTGGATATGTAAGTTCTTGCCTTCTCTTTTGCCATTAAAGGTAAAAGTATTATCACATTGCATATATATAACAAAAACATTGTTATTTTTTCTTTGTTTTTATACATTTTCTTTCCAATACTAGAGATGATCTTACTCTATTTATGGAGACTTTAAGCAAGCAATGCATGCATGAAATGTACTCTCCCGATTTTAGGGATGACAATGGAGCGAGATGAATACAAATAATGTATAGCTATATCCATACCCATACTATTTGTGAATACCTGCACAGATAGTAAATATTTAACGGATTTTTAATTTTAATATCTTTATATATTTTATAATAATTAATATATAAAAATATTTATTATTGAATAATAGAGTATGTATATTATAATTTTATGATTATAGTCCAT
>NC_032013.1:2802078-2922497 GCF_001865875.1 Lupinus angustifolius
TATAAATAAGCATTTTCTTTTGAAAAAAAATATAATTATCATAATTTTATTTTGCCTCTCCAAACTATTCTTTTTCAAGCTCAGCCACTGCATCTAGTTGTGCCTGATGGCTGTTTTGCTTTCTTTTTGGATAAGATGGAAAATGAGCAACAAATAAATAATGCTTACCAAGTAAGCGATACAATTACTTGGTTTACTTGAATTTATAAAATGAACAACTAATTCAATGCCCCATTGTTAAAAAATGAAGCAACATTTCATTTAATATATGCTAACAAAACAAGCAATATCCATTCGTATAATGAACCCAAGTCATGTAGAAATGGGTGGCTACACAAACAAACCATTGCTTTAGGCATCATAGCTAGAGTTTGAAGGGCATCAGGTAGAGTTTGTCCTCATGTTATTTATTTTGTATAACTAATTATATCTCTCATTTTATAGGTAAAGAACTAATTCTTTTCGAAGTGCGTGATTATCCTTCTGTATTATCTTTACTGACAAATATTTTTAAGTAAAGTAGCACAAGGCATGAATATAAATCAAGGAGAAATTATTCCAAAACAAAAAAAATACAAGTTACTAAAGGAGATGCAGTTTAATAAGAATTTATTTGACTCTAAACTCGATTTGAATTTGGAATAAGTTATGTTTCCAACTGTAACTAAGTCAATTAAAATTCATGAATTGTTTGATTCAATTCATCATATTGAATTATTTTTGTTTGTAATAGTTGGTGAACTTATAGAGAAACTTATCGGTAGAAAGACAAATTTGAAAATAATTCATTATTGGGGCCAAATATTTCATCAACTTTGTCAATCTAGGTCTTGTTCTGCATATATATATTATATAGGAACATCAAAGAAGGGTACTTCTTCATTTGTGAGCTTTGTGACTGCATCTCCCTCACACACCTCTGCACACATGCAACAAACTCAAGAACAAAATAATTCAAATTCTACCTTATTCCTAGAGATGTCCATATAATCAATACCTTCGGTTTGTGTGAAACCCTTGACCACTAATCTTGTCGTGTACCTTTCTATACTGCCATCGGGTTTATGTTTGATTTTAAAAACCCATTTGCAGCTTATGGGTCTTTTGTCATCAGGCAAATTAGTGAGGATCCATGTTTGATTTTGGTTAAGAGCATCAAGTTCCTTTTCAATAGCAGCTTTCCAATGAGGGTGTTTTACTGCTCGAGTGTAAGTTGTAGGCTCAATGTGGGTAGAGACTGAGAGAATTAGTGATATGTATGAGGGTGATAAAAATTGATAAGAGAGGTAAAATGATAAAGGGTAGGTGTGAGAGGTTGTTGTGTGTGTATGGTTGGCCAGGGCACAATAGTAGTCTTGTAGATAGGTAGGTGTTTTGGTAAGTCTGGTGCTTTTTCGTGTGTGGGTGGTTCTGTTGTGTTTTGTGTTTGTGTTGGATTATGGCTAGAAGGAGATGTGTCTAGTGTATGTTGAGTAGTGTGGTCAGGTTGAGGATTGGGAGAGTTAGTGTGAGGTAGGTTGAGATTTGAAGTGGGGTAAGGGAACATGTCATCATATAAAGGAGGAGTATGATTAATAGGAAGTGGGAGTCTATGGTCTGAATAGGTTGGTTGTGTATTGTCTGGGAAAATGGTTTCATGAAAAATCATATCTCTACTCACATCATGGGACCTGGAATTCAAATGGAGAACACCATACCCTTTTGTACCTTCTTTGTAGCCCAGGAAGATACACTTGTTTGACCTGGATCAAGCTTAGACCTATTAACAGATATAGTACTTGTGAAGCAGAGTAAGCCAAAAACCTTCAGATGTGTAATGCCAAGCTTTGTGTTGTACAAGACTTCATGAGGTGATTTCCCTTCTAAGACTGGTGTGGGCAATAAGTTGATGATGTGCAAAACATGTCTGATAACATAACACCAATATAGTTTTGGAACTTGACTTTGAATTAAGAGTGCTCTTGCTACATTCAACAAGTGTTGGTGCTTCCTCTCTACCACACTATTTTGTTGAGGTGTATATCTGCATGATGTTTGGTGCTTGAAGCCAAGGAGAATTTAGCACCATTGTCACTTCTCACTACTTTTACCTTGCTTGAGAACTCAGTAGTGATCATAGTGATGAAGTCTTGTAACACTTTTCTTGCTTACCTTTAGTTTTTAACAAAAACATTCATGTGTACATAGACTTATTATCAACAACAGTTAGGAAAAATATGTATCCATGCACAGAGAAATTTGAAATTGGCACCCAAATGTCTACATGTATCATGTCAAAAACATATAAAGATTGTGTTTGGCTAGTAGGAAAGCTTAATCTCTTTTGTTTAGCTAAGTGGCAGACATCACAAACATGTTCTTTATTGAAAGTTAGAAAGGGAAAATTGGCCTTTATAGTGTTCATACAAGTATTGGATGCATGTGCTAATCTATAATGCCATATACTAGAATTAGAAAGATTTATAGAACTGGAAAAAGAAAAAGATTCTTTGTGTTGATGCCTAGTTGTCTTGAGAACATAAAGGCCATATATGATCCTAGTTGTACCAATCACCCTCAAAGAATCACTTTCCCGAATTTGGCAAGAAAACTCATCAAAAGATAATATGCAGGATGAGTTTGAGGTTAACTTAGGTATAGAAAGAAGGTTATAAGAGAAAGTAGGTAGATAGAGGATATTGTGTATGGACAAGTGATCACTTAAGGGGATGGTTCCTGAGATGTATGCAATTACTACAAAATTATTTGGAAGGTTCACAGTAACATGCTTGATTCTGTAGTATGAGGAAAAGAGTGATAAAGAGGCACTTATGTGGTCAGTGGCTCCACTAGCTAAGATCCACAATACATATTGACATTTAGAGTTAGAGGTACCTTTTTCACTTTCAACCCTTTGAGTAGTAGGGGTGGTGCTTTTGCTCATGACATTGTTGTGACTTGTTGTAGCGATTGTGTTAGATTGTTGCAACATGTGGACCAAGTCCTCATAATGTTTCTGACTTCAGCAAAAAATTGTCTCATCCTTATCAGTTTCAGTCAAATCCTTGCTCCTTGTGTCACAAGTCATTGTTGTATTCCTTTGCTCACTTCTTGTGAACTAAAAATTTGGTGGAAAACCATGGATTCTGTAGCAGGTCTCAGCTGTGTGCCCATTTTTCTTACAATGAGTGCAAAACTTCACTAAACTTGCACCCTTACCCCATACTGTCTTGTTCGTTGGTGTTTGGTTTCCTCTTCCACAACTATTTGCTCAGATGTTCCTTTGCCAAAATTGGCCTTTCCTGCATTAGCCCTCTTTCAGGCGCACTTCCTTTTCTCCAATTTGAATATGTTGACATTACCTTGGCATCATCTTGCCCTGTAAGATGTCTTTCTTGTTGACCAACTAGAGAAAGAACTCTGCTCATTATGGACAGATGATCTATCAGCAAGATTTGAGATCTCATAGTTCTATAAGAATCATTTAATCCCTTCAAGAATTTGGAACCTCACAATCACAGATTGGAAGGGTCCTACAAGTATCAAATTCGTACCACAGGATCTTCAACTCAGTGAAGTAACCTGTGATGCTCAATTCTCCTTGCTTAAAATTTGCAATTGATTCTTGTAATTCAGCTATGTGAAACATATTTCCTTGTGAGAATCTCTCCCTTAACTCATCATATACTTCATAAGCTTTGTCGATCCATAAGATACTTTATGTAATTGAGGGTGACACTGATCTTATGCTCCATGATGTTACTAGATTGTTTGCTCTCTACAACTGCTTGAATATTGGATCTGTCTTTGGTGGCATGAGTATGCTTCCATCCACGAGTTCCATTTTATGCTTAGAGATAAGACTCATTACCATCAATCTTGACCACTGATGGTAATTTTCTCCTGCGAGCAGAGGTGATGCAAGGGTCGAGGCTGGGTTTTATGAGGGATATATGTAGAAGGGAGATTGGTCTTATGAAGAATCCATGGCTAATGTAGAAGTGTTTGTGAAAGAAGACATGATGATGAATGTAGCAGAGCTCAATATGAGCTCTGATACCATATGATAAAAGAAGGATGAAGAGAGGTGAACTTGAGAGATGAAGAATGAATGAGTGAAGAAGAGAAAGTGATTGAATAACCTTGTGATGATTAGTGGAGAAATTGAGTTGAATTACAAATTAGTGAAGAAGTTTATATTTATAGAAACAACTAACAACTACTTTCCTACTAACTAATTAAAAATGGAAGGTGCACAAAAATGCACAAAATACACGTGCTCTTCACGTGTAGGATTCTAGTCTAATAGAATAATCCACCCAAGACTTCCAAAACTTGTGTCCCACTTTTTATTCATGAAGATGTGGAGTTGGAGTGTTTTATATATTGAATTGTTGATGACAATAATTTCTTCTATTCTATAATTGAAAAATCCTTAAAACCATATTGTTAAAGTGCAAATATTGTTTTTTCCATCTTAACTACTAAATTTATCTAGGGACTTACTTAAGAAGTTCAATTCTCTCAATGGTATTTTTAATGTTTTGCTTACTAGGTGCGGGTGAAAGGAGATTTGTAGATATTATCGTTCTGTCCAGATAATGAAAACAATTATGTTAATTAAAAAGTTTAAAAATTTACTTGGAAACATGTTATAATAATGAAAATATGCCATCTTAGTGTACATCTTTAGTTTGAGTAGTAATTTTGTTGATTGTTTTCATAAACCAATCATTTTAGTGAAGAAAACTTTGGATTCCCATCATTTTAATGAAGGAAGGTGAACTCTGAGGAGAATACCATTTTTTATGATAAAATGATCGATAAAAAAAATACACCAACAATGTAAGAATATACCGTCACTGTATCATTTGCAATTTATTTTAATCATTATTACTTCTTTTTAATAATACAAATGAATAGTAAACAATACGTATATAAATCTTTATACTAATAATATAGATATTTCATTTCTAACTTACTTTCCTTTTAGTCATTTATTTAGTCAAAGTTATTTTTTTTTAAAACAATCATGTTCTATAAATGTTATATATCAAGCAAATATGGAACAAATACATGAATATAATTTATTAAAACATCACATTCCCACTAATCATATTCTCGAGAATGTCCTAAAAACATTACTCAGATTAAATACCACCAGAAAAATGTTTTGAGATATAATAATTATAGTAATCATGATAATAGTATGAGATGATGTCATAGGTTAGCAATTATATATTTATTTCCAAATTGTTTATATAATTTAGTCCCCGTAAATTATTATTTTAAACTTCTGACTTAAAGTCTGTTTTTTTAATTGACTAACTTAAAAGAATAATAAAAGTTTTATAAATATTTTTATATTTTAACCCATAATACTATTACTAAAATTGTAAATTTTTATAACAAAGAATCAAAGAAGGAAACTTTCTACGGAGATCAAAGAAAGAAAAACTAATTGATGTTGGTTTAAATGATATATGTTTATCTTCAAGTAAGGTTTCGAGTTTGAATCTGCTGAGAGAGTAGCCCACATACTTGTAAATCGGCTCGGACAATTGTCTTCAATGTAATAATACCCGTGAGAAACAAAAAAAAAAGAATGAATAATCGAATTTTTTTAACAATGAATAAAAGAGAATATGATGAAATTGAAAAAAAAAATGAATATCGTAATAATCATGTGAATTAAAAAGAAAGAATAGATTGAATGGTAAAATAGGCTAAAGAAGAAAAACAAGTTACAAATGGCATCATCATCATCATCACCTTCCTCAAACCATCAAAACCCAGAACTGAGAAAAGACATAATCTCAAACCGTTGGATCATATTCTCTCCCGCAAGATCAAAAAGACCCTCCGATTTCAAATCAAAATCCCCAATTCCCTCAAACCCTAACCCTAACCATAACCAACCATGCCCTTTCTGCATTGGCCACGAGCACGAGTGCGCGCCCGAGATCTTCCGGGTCCCACCCGATGGACCCGATTGGAACCTCCGGGTCATCCAGAACCTCTACCCTGCTCTCTCTCGCGATCTCCGGTTCGGTTCAAATCATACGAACCGGTCCGGTTCGGTTCTTGATGGGTTCGGGTTTCATGATGTGGTTATTGAAACCCCGGTTCACTCGGTTCAGTTATCTGATTTGTCGCCTCGGGAAATTGGTCAGGTTTTTCTTGCTCATAGTAAGAGAATTAAACAAGTTGCAAGTAATGATGATATAAAATATGTGCAGGTGAACTATTTTTTATGCATTTATTTAATATATTTTAAGATGAATTTAGAAAAAATAATAATTTGTTGAAGTCATATCTCAACACTGAAGTTATGCTTTGGGCGCTATTTTACTGTATTTGCAATGTGTACTACTGAGGTATAACTTCTATATATTATAATTAGGCAAAACTGTTTATGAAAGTTTTTCATTTTTCATTTTTTTATCATAATAATTATCAAAATTCTGAACCACAATTTACAATTTTGGTATGAATGAGTTCATAATGAGGAGATATGCAATATCTTGTATTTTTTTCTTCTGAAGCTACAGGTTAATAAAGTGATTTTAGCGTAAAAAACTTAGGGAAAAATAACTTATAGGACCAATTTGAAAACAGAAAATAAGTTAAAGGACCTATTTGAAAGAAAAATAACTTATAAAACCAACTTAAGAAAAAAGAAAAGAACTTAGAGGATGTGTATAGTGATTTTGCCTTATAATTATTAATTTTTCTTTGGTCTTATGGAAGAGTAGAGTGCTGGGGGTATTTTTACTTGTAATAGAAAAGTGGCCCTGAAACTCAGAATAATTCTACTGTGCAACTTAAAGCTTGGGATGTTGTATGTTATTGAATGTTGGGCAGTGAAAAACCATCACGAGTCTAGGCTTAATGTTGCAGAGATGAGAATATTGTCTTTAAATGAGTGAATAGTCACGAGAAATAAGATTAAGAATGAACGCATTGAAAACAAAGGAGGTGTAGCAACTATTATGGTAAAGATGGTAGAAACTTGCCTTAGCGTCTTATATGGTTCGGACATGTAAGGAGATGGAAGCCCTAGTTAGAAGAACAAGTTAGGTGAAAAATAATCCACTAGTTAGAGTTAAAGGGAGACCAAGAAAAACTATAAATAAAACCGTTAAAGGGACTTGTATTTGTTGTTGTTGACATTACTAACTAACTATAATTGAATTCACGATTCTTATAAAATAAATCAATGCATATTTCTTGTTTAAGTTATAAATCAATCTATCCATGTTATAAACATTTTGGCAAAGTTTTAAATGGTTCTTGTATTGCGAATACAACCTTCCACTTTTATTTGAGCGTGGGGGGCTAATAATGATTTTCAAGGAATATAACATATGTAGAGTTAAAATCTTGGTGTTGCTGGGGGTTGGATGGTACTTGCAAGCTACATTTCTACCATCTTCTATAATTACTTTGAAAGTGTAATGAATTTGGTCTTGCCTTATTGTGCATATTTAAATTAGTGTTTTCTTCTTCTTTTTTTTGCACCTGCTTCATATAATTATCATTCAATAATCACAATTTTATTAATCTTTGAAGGTGTTCAAAAACCATGGTGCTTCAGCTGGTGCATCAATGAGTCATTCTCATAGTCAGATTCTAGCTGTGCCAATTATTCCTCCTAATGTTTCTACCCGTCTTGAAAGTATGAAATCTTATTTTGATCAGAATGGGAAATGTTGTCTTTGTGAAAGCCAGTCCGAGAATCTTCTGATTAATTCATCTACGTACTTTTTCTCCATGGTTCCTTTTGCTGCTTCATTTCCTTTTGAGATGTGGATTGTTCCCCAGTATCACTCTGCTCATTTCCACGAATTGGATGATGAAAAGGTAACACTTCATTGTACCTAAAGTCCTATTACTGCTCAAGTACAAAATATTCAACTTGATTTCATTGTAAGGCATCAAATACGAGTCATGGATTAAAGGCTTGATTTTAGTTGTCTATGCCTTTATGGTATTAACTGAAGCCTTGGTGCTAATTGTTATGGTTTCAGCGGCTCTTAGAAATTTAGACCCTCAAGGGAGAGTGATTGCATGTGACAAGAACATGTTGAACAAGTAGGTCTGAAATGGTCTTACTGTTAGTTGTTTTCATTGCCATTACGGTAGAGAAGTGAAAGAATTGAGGGATGATAAAAAAACTGAGATTTGAAGAATTGGCTTACATAGAGCAATAGAAGTAAGAAGTAATCAATTTGCTCTCTCAACAAACTAATCTAACACTAACCAGTAACTACACTGTAACTATACTATAATACATCGTTAATTTCTCATTGCTATGGGTTTAGCATAGCACACATCATCATTGTATTGCTATAAATCACGCTTATGCACATTATTAACTACTATATATGCTTGTGTTTATTTCTCCTTTTGGGTTTTCTGAGGTCAAAGATTAATTGTGATTCCTTGACATTTATTTTGCAGGCAGTTGATCTCGGAGGTTTGTTGAAACTAATGCTTCAAAAAATGTCTCTGCAGTTGAACAATCCTCCATTCAATTTTATGATTCACACTAGTCCATTGCATGCTAATGAATCAGAGTTAGCGTACACTCATTGGTTTATACAGATAGTACCTCAACTATCTGGAATAGCAGGTTTTGAAATGGGAACTGGGTGTTACATAAATCCTGTTTTCCCCGAAGATGCTGCAAAGGTTTTAAGAGAAGTAAATGTTGCAGAGTGAAGATAAAGCAGCAAGGATCAATAACCTAATCTCAAACTTGTAAGTTAATAATTTTTTGCTAAACATTGATGTTACAGGTTTATACTTTGAAGCTCCTAGTGAGAGAGTTTCAACTCTTAAGCTTTACTCTTAGTCTTGAAACCTTGAGGTGCTGAAAATTTGAAGTATACTATTTGTTATGTATAAGTGGATTCATTCAGAAAATAAGTATACTGAAATGGGAAAGGCAACTGCACTTTTGTAATAATTTGGTATCTTTCCTTTTTTATTTTTTAACAATTGGATTCAAATAAATTGAATCATAATTTATGATAGAACATTATGGCGTCGTTCGATTCATATAACCGATCCCGCCCGGTGGGATAAAGGCTTGGTTGTAGTTGTTGTATTGGATGAAACTTCTCAAAATCCTCAGCAGCATTTATCCCACCATTGCACAAAATCATCATCATTTACTCATTTTTTATCTCCAACTGGCCCATAAACACTCAAAGTTGGAGTTGCTCTAAATAACCCACTCTTGCTGTATCTCTTGGATTTCAAGGAAAATTCACCAAGAAAAACCCGAGACTAATAAATCTCATTCATGAAACTGATAAAATAAGAGACAAAATTCACAGACCAGGGAATTGAGGAATATAAAAGGATTTCTCACCACTGTGATGAGTCCAAGTGGCCCATAACAGTATCCCACCAATCTGTAATACATTTCAAAAGTTGTTAGAACATGAACTAAAAATATTAGCATATGCTGTCATGAACCTTACCTAATGTTTTGTCATTTCCCTAATGCAAAAGTAAGGCAAGTCATTAATATCAGTTCAAAAGACAGAGGATACATGAATGAGTTAGTGAATTTCTTTTCCATTGTATTTCAACATGATCCCCAGGTTTTAAGCCATCTGAACAATATACAACAACTGATCCTTAATTTCACTGAATGGAGTTAGCTACATAAATTGAAAACATCATAATATTCTATCATAAATTATATAAGTAACTTTTCACATGACTTGATTAGATTAAAGTCATAGCTAACCAAGGCATGGTGGATCATCAACCCCTGCAAAGGAAGGGAAAAAAGATATAGAATTCAATAATAATTCCATAGATAGAGATCCAACAAAGTTTTACCTTAGTTATTGACTGCCTAACACAATTTTCACTTTCCATAGGGACCTAGGGCCGACATTGTCAAGCACACATGTAAACCTGAGCAGGAAACAAAAATCTGCACTCTCTAGAGAGAAATACAAAGCCATCATGAAGTTGTTATCTATCCCTTAAATAAGTACATATCTCTGACATGCTGCATAGTTCTACTTCTATTGGTGAAAGGAGATTGAGTATGAAGTCCAAGGATGATTCAGACAAATGCAAGAGGGAGACATAACAATCCTTCTCAATATGCTTCTCCATGTTTAAGGCTAATTTCTTGGATGATATCATACCCTTAACTTAGGTGCCAAAGATGGTCAACTCTATATAGATATCAAGAAGAGAATTGTGTGTATTAGTGAAACACATGATCATCACTACTCCTTCCATCTTTCTTTTTCATGCACTAGGCCTGCTATGACTCATTCTTTGGCAATACTTATTGCTAAGAAACATGAAAAACATTGAACTTTTCAAGACATGGAATAAAGCATCTCATCATAATAATAGTAGGAGATGAGTCTCATATCAAGAGATAATGCTCATATCACCATATAAAAGTTATCTCATCCGACCACTAAAATTATGATATGCATATTATTTTTTTTTTTAGTTTTTTGAAATATTTTTTTAGAAAATGATGAAATATAACACATGTCATGATTTTAGTGAATGAAGTAGATAACTTATCTCATGAGATATTTTATTTTCATCTTTCATTGAATTTGAGACGTAGACAATACCTCATTAGTATATACATAGAAAATAAAGTATCTCATCATACTTAAAAGATAATTTATCTTGTTGCATCCATTTAGTGTTTTGACATGTGTCTTATTTCTTCCCCTTCAAAAAGTTTTCATTTTAAAATATATTTTAAAAGAAAAAATAAAATATATGTCAACCATTAAATGAATTTAAATATACAATCGTAATTGTGATAGCAATGTTGAGTTATTAGAAGTTTTCACAATTGTTTTCCCATTATAATTTCGAACACATTTTCTCCACAATTACATTAAATACAACAACATAATGAGATGAGCCTTTGTAATTTAAAATAATGTACAATAGTATTTAACTTATAACCCACTCACATAAAAGTACGATGTCCAACTAGGTATGAAATCTAATAATACAAAAATCTTCATTCAAAATACTATATGTTCGAGGTCCAAGATTTGGATACTACGAATTATATTAGTTTATTTTAATAATAAAATTAAAATATAGTAATAAAATTATACAAGGTTGGACAAGTGTGCTTGTTATCTTCTTGTAAGGGATCTAAGAATGCTTTAGTTCTGAAAGCTTTGAATTGTTATGATGATATGTATTGATTATTAATAAATTTTTATATTAACAATATAAAATATTACACTCTTCATTAAAAAAAAGACGTATGTACTAACAATGTAAGAGTTTTTCATATTGTTATTGTATCATTTACCATTAATATTTAATCATTATTAATTCTTATATAAAAGTAATACAAATAAATTTGGTTAAATAATGTATTGACTGTATAAATTTTTATAGTAACAATACATAAATAAATATTGAGGAACTCTCACAACTTCATCACATGATAATTGATAAACATTAAATCCAAGAAAATTAAATTCATCTAAATCTATTTATTAAAGCTAATAAATTTAAATGAATATAATTCAATAAGTATATTTTGATGCATATCCAATCCATCAAAAAAAAGAAACATTAAAAAATGTTTACTTTCTCTTTCATCCATTATCTCAATTATCATTTTTTATATATTTCACTCTGATTTTGATTTTTTTATTAAATTCATATTAATTGTAGGACATTCATATAGAGTTAGTATTAAAAGTTTGTTGTTAAGTATATAAGATAAATAAATAATAGTTAAAAATTACACTTTGAACTTTAAATGTAGCATGTTTGAAGAATGTTATAAAAAATATTTTTTTAAAAGTTAAAAAAAAATACTTTTTGTACAAAGTTAAAAACACTTTTTCAAAAAAAATATATATTTTAAAAGTGATTTTCTTACCAAGGTGATTTCAAAGAAAATATTTTATTAAAATAATGGTTTTTTTAAAAAATGATTTTATTAAAAGTGTTTTCAATTTCATTTAAAAAATCAAATGAATTGAATATTCATCAATCAGAATCCACAAAAAATGAAGTCATGAATGGATTGCAATACATCTATTAAGTTTAGATATGAATAAATTGAATAATTTAAAATGTGATTTAAATGATATGGATTGGTAAATAACTTTTCATCCATCCATTTGGATCCAAATCTAAATCTATCAATATTCCATCTATTTCTCACCCGTATGACTAACTTAATTGTATAGGATGCTCATATGACTAAGAACTTGTTAATTGAAGTTAGAAGATTTTCATTTAAAACTTTAGAAGAAAAATAACACTAAATTTAAAGAATGTTTAATTATTTTCTTAAAAAATAGAGTGTAATATTTATTCATTGACAGTATAAAAATTTATAGACATTCAATATATTATATATCATTCATTTATATTACTTTTATTATTTAAGAGTAAGTGATTGATTAAACATAAAAAATAAATGATGCACTGATAATATAAAAATCTATTATATCTATTGATATTTTTCTCAAAAATACATCATTTGATCATCTATAAATATGGCTTTGACTTATATTTCAATATGAATGGTATGCAGTTGTAACCTCATTAAATTCTAGAATATTTATTAAGAAAACTTTGATTGAATTTAATTTTTAACATCCAATATTCCAATTGGACCTATAGATTACTCAAAGTCAAAGCATATCTGACATAGTGTATTTAGTAACACCAAGAATAAACTTATAAACTTGTTTGACCAAAACTTTGCAATGAGACCTTATAAAATCATAATTTATAAGTTATTTGAGGTATTTTATAAACATATAAGTTAAGAGTTTATTTCATTTTACAGTGGTGAACTAGCTTATCTATTAAAATCTTATGAAACAACTTCAACTCAATTATCTAATTCATCTCCAATCTTATAAACTTTTAGTTATTTTATCTGTATTTAGCTATCTCACTAATTATTACAAATAAAATCAAAGTTGCCCCATATTTATCAACAAATTGTTGATCCAGTGGTGTAAGGCTTCGCTAGATTCTTAATATAATCAAAATGTAAGAGTTTGATTCCTAAGAGTAACACTTATTGGAAGAGTCAACCACACATTTCAAAAGAGATTAATTCCTAACCAAAAGGTAAATGGATACAAGTACCAAAAAAATAATGACCATATTTCCTAATTGGTTGCATTAACTTTAAATTTCTATCAAATACAGGAAAACATTACCACATAAAAAAGATAGGAAAACATCAATGGTTGAGTAATGATAAGTTGATAACTATAATTCAACTAAAAAAATCATTATATTGCTAAGTTAAAACTCATATTCTTAGCAAAGAACAAACTTTCATGTTTCAGATTGAAAACCCAATGAAGAAATCACTCAATATAGGTAAAGAAATATACAAAAGCCACAATAGTGTTAAGTAAAGGACAAAAGCTAAAGAGATATATTGAAATATCTAACATGTTAATATGCTATAACAAAAGCAATAGTCCTTAGTAATCTTATCCACTTATAGAACAATTTGTAGCCAACCCAACAAAATCAAGAAAATTTGTTCATCTTACTCCAAATTTTCTATAGTGAAACAATCTTTGGTATGAACCATAACAATGGCCTTAACTACACTTTTTTGCACCAATAATTTAGTTACACCATCAACTCTATTTTCTGTTAGAAACATACCTTATTCCAACACTTTTATACATTCAAATAGTTATGTTCAACACAACCACTCTAAGGGAAAGTTTCCACTCATAGAAGTGGCTTCAGTTCCATACCAACCAATAAACTTTGAGTACTTGGAAGAAGAATTTAGTGGCCATGGAGTTACTTTTGAAGAAGTTGGTGATAGCTGCATTGCTAAGATGGAAATGAAAAATGGAAGCATTGCTACAATTTTGTTGCCAAGTGGTTTGATTACTTCATACAAGGCTTCTATGTGGCATGGTGGTAGTGTGGAGTTGTTGCATACTTCAGTGTCAGAAGGAGAATATGGTGATGCCATTATTCAAGGAGGGGTGTCTTTAAACTTGAATTTTCAAAATCATGTTGGTGAAGTTTCTTGGTCTCCAAATAATTGGGTTCTGCATAATGTTAAAGGTGATGCTGAGGATTCCATTCAGGTATTTTTTCTTCTTCCTTGTTTACCAAAGGCTACCTTAGTCTTAAAGATTTCAGTTTTAACATGTATTCACATAGATGCCTTTTGTTTTTGTAAGCATTTTAGTATATACATACCTACATATAGTTGTTATATTAATGGCTTAATGTACTCTCATTTTTTTATGCTATTGATTTAGTTACAAAACTTCATGCAGGTAGAATTAAGAAACAGATCATCAAATGACACAGTTGGATTAAAATACATTGTGACTTTGGAAAATGATGCCTTAAACTCTGAGCTTGAAGTCTCAAACTCAGAGTCATTGCCCCTTCAAATGATAGGGTCCATCTTGAATCACCTGACAGTAAGCACACCAGAAGCAACATTTGCATTAGGATTGGAAAGGTCAAATTATTGTAGTAGAGCTCCTATTGAATCACAGTTTATTATTAGTCCTCCGGATTCCGACCAAGAAGAAGGCTTTCAGAAAATATTGAATTCATCAGCACTTAAGCGACTTTTTCCTCGCTGGGGTACCAAAAATCAGAAGAATAATGAAGTAGAAGGAAGCGAAACAGGTACCGACGATATGGCTGGTGAAGAAATGGACGACTACAAGCCTTTACGAGAGAAGATAAGTCTTGTATACACAAATGCACCTCGAGGATTTACGGTGATTGACAGGGTATGTAATCATCTGACCCAATGAAGAATATGATGATTAGTAATGACACACATGCATAAACATGCTCCTCATCCATTCCAATGAATCCCTTGGTTCTGCTGTAACTTCTTTGGAATGGTTAGATTATTAACATAAGTGACATAGCTTCTGCAAAAAAACTTATCTCACAGGATATAACATGATTCTGAATACTATGCTGATAGGTACCATTGCAGGATTATATAATCCAGTAGTTATATCTTCCTCCACCACCTTATCTAATAGTCTATACATACATATGTACCTGTTTGGTTTTCATTAGTTTACCAGTTAAACTAACATGTTCAACTCCAAAGTTCCTTTCCTTGGACACTTATTTCATTGAAAATTGAAAAGGAATGACTTCTGCAAGACTGCAACTATTCCATTACAGAACATCAGGATTTCAGTCGTTAGCTCGGTACCTTATTCGGGAAAAAAATGATACCAAGTTAGAATGTAATTTATATGTCATGTTAGTCGACTGTCATTTATTTTTTTCTAATTTTCCTCGCGATCTCATCGAACAAATCTTCCTTGTATCAGGGAAGAAGAAACTCAGTATCTGTCGGAAGGAACGGATTTGATGAAATGTACCTCTTCAGTCCTGGCTCAAGCTTTGAAAGTTACAGCAAGTATGCTTACATATGTATTGGCCAAACTGCAATCCTAAAACCAATAGAAATAAATCCTGGAGATGTTTGGAGAGGTGGACAGTTTATACACAATCCAAATCTATAATATGATGCTTAAGATTGTCTTTGCTATATCATATTCAGCAAATTAATCAGATAGCATAAAGAAAAAGTATACTATGCAAAATTGTGGTTTGTTTTGAATTCTAATTTTTGGTCAGTGAGATAAGGAATGAGAAAAAAACAAGTTGATGCATACAGATGAGAAAATTTTCCAGAAGGGAATATTGTTTTTGGTTATGCCTAATGGCCTGACAATAGCTTTTTACAATTTCTAATCATAAGTCTTGCTTTCAAGGGTGAGTTTGGCGCAACAGTAAGGTTGTTGTTTAGTGACCATAAGGTTACAGGTTCAAATCCTGGAAACAGACTCTCCGCTTACGGAGATAAGGCTACGTACATCTACCCCAAGATCCTACTAAGTGATAATCTCACGCATTGGGCCACTTTTTTTTAAGTCTTCCTTTCAAGGGGGACATCGAAATCTGACAAATTTTCATGGAGGGGCTGTACTATTACTTTAGCTTATATTTTTTAACACGATTTTTGCATAAGGTTAGTCAAACTCAATCCACTAAAAATAGTTATAAGATGCTTAACCACCCAGTACAATAATCAAGATGCAAATTTAACATGCTAACTTCGAAATAACACGAAATTTAATAGCCGATGAGACATGAGATATAACTTCTAAAAACCAGGTAACTTCGAAATAACACGAAAAATCAAGATAAATATAATAATGTATTGTCTCCATATCTTCATCTATCTTAAATTTGATTGAACAGAGTAAAATGATACATCCAATACCAAATTTGGCATTCATGTTTCAACTCCACCAGAAAAGTAGAATTCAGTCAGAAGTTCTTACAGACTCTTTACACAAAAACTAAAAGCACAATGAAATTATTGAATATTCCTGACCTTTACTTATAAACTGAACTTCCCAACATTAGTTAGAATTAACCTAAAACTGTCACAAAACCGTACCTAGAATGCTGTTAATTCTCAGGTTGTACACTAGAATGAGAACATTATGTTGGGACAAGATAATGCGCTTCTTCCTGATTGTTGATCCAGAATAAGGGAGTAACCATTGCAACGAGAACAAAAGAAAGGCCACAAACCAATTTACGCCTAGTCTTTAGAAGTCGATTTTCCGGAACCACCTTAGGAGGTATCTGCATATCAACAGCAGCACCAGAAAGGCCGTCTGTGGATGAGACTGACTCTGATGCATTTTCGAATGGCACATCAGCATATAAACTTTCATTATCTTCACCATCGTCATAGTTTACATGATCTGCGAAACCAGTCTGGTCATATCTGGAACTAGACACTGGGCTCCAGTCGATACTGCCTGATAATCGACTCCTGGTCCTTCTATTCCGTTTCTCAGAGCAATCTGAATTCACAACATCTAGGTCTTGAAGAGAGTGAATGAGCCTCCTAGGGGTCTCAAAGATTTGAATGCTGTCAACGCTAACCTGTGTGTGCGATCTCTGAGTACAAAACAGAAGACAAAAATGTTAACTCTTGAGAACAAAACAATAATTTGTGATATTAATCACAAACATGTGAGTTCCAAATAACATAAAAAGGCACAGAATGGAAAGCTTGAACCAATATATGCAAATGGAAAGCTTATGTCAAGTAATGTTGTATTCAAGCTTATGCACTTGCTCTGTAACCAATGCTACATTAAAAATCTTACACTAAGTACATGTAGGGTATATGCAAATAATTTGATGAATTCATGGTTAGAAAGGAAAATCATTATCAAAATTCAAAATATTTATGTTCAAACAATTATATGTTCTAAAAAATATATTTATGGTTATTTCTAGAATTCATGACTAGAAAAGAATCTTCATTATCGAATATTTTTTCCCATTAAGCTTATTTCCTCAAAAAATACTGTACTGACAGGGATATGCAAAAGGATTCCTCATAGCAGATGCAACTTCATTCCCAGAATTTCAACATAATATGAGACTTACCAGGGGACTCGAGGTGGTACTTCGGGATACTCTATTCAATTGATTTCTGTGCATGAAACCAGAAAATTCCTCTGCAACTCCTCTATCTCCATTAGAAGGCTCATGATCCACTGAGTGATTGGACAACTGCCCAGCCTCTGAGAACATACCGTCCTTGAGAGACACATCAACCCCTCCATTTTCTTGACTCCATAGCTTCCGATTCACACTCCTTTGCTCATAGTTTGAGCTCATCAAAGGCTGATCTGTTGAAATCGGAGACTCCAAAACAGATTCATATCTAGGCAAAAAGTCTAAGTTCTGCGATTCTGGTGAAATAGATTGAGGAGAGAGGTCTACGTCACCAGAAAAACTGCCACCTCCCATATAGTCTCTTCTGCTGAAATTGGATCCTGTCACTGAAGTAGGACTCGTTAAACTTCTTGATTTTTTGTCAATTGCAACTTTCTTAGCAGTTCGCAAAGCTTCAAATGCAGCATCTTTGACATATGCCATTTGATCAGACTGACACTTCTCCATCTCATCAATTACCAGCTCAACTTCTGAGAAAATGCTCCTGGGATCTAAACATTTCATCAAGAAATTCATCATTTGAATAGCTGCAAATCGCTTCTGTGAATTCCCCTCCGAAAGCTCAGCATCAGCATTGAGTATTCTTAATCCGGATTGTATGAGAAGTCTTGCATATGCTTCAACAATCAAAGGATTGCGCTTTGCTAGCGCCATAACTAGACCCATGTGTGAATTGGTCTGAGTGGACTTTACTTCCAATGCAACAGCTACGTTCTGGCAAACCTTGTTTACCATTTCAGCTGAAGCGAATCGCCAATTGTCTGAATCCACAAGAGCCTCCAAGCAAAGGGCTGCACCAGAAGATAAACACTCTTGAGAACTCGAGAGGGAATCGGAAAGCGGCTTAAAAAGTGAATGAATTATAAGCCTCTTCCTGTCTTCTGGGGTTGTTGGGTCAATCCCATATCTCGCAATAGCTGGAACCACCTTTGAACAAGCCTGCTGAAGAGGGAAAGACCCTGCACTTGAAGCTAAGGTCTGAACTATGGACTGCATGATACTGTCTATCATGGGAACAATCTTGACCCCATGAACCCGGGCTAGGACTTCATAGAGCGAAATTGTGAATTCTCCAGACAATGAACCAGTTTCCTTGGTCTCAGAAACTTGTGCAAGAAATGTCGGAATTGTCTTAAAGTCCATATTTTTCACATATGACTTCAATGCTCTCATTGCAGATTTGCGGCTATCTTCATCTTTGTCGAGATTTTCCAGCTGACGCTGCAGCATCGGACTGAGAGTCCTTCCCACCATTGTTGAACTGAAACCAACATTACCCTCATATTTAACAACGATAAAAAAACAAAAGTGAAATATAAAGTGCCATATACAATTGTATTGCATTAATTAAAAAAATCTCACTTTGGGCATCCCAATGCAGAAAATCTTCCCTCCATTTACCAATTCAACAATTTTGAGCTAAAGTTCATAACATTACTAAGCAGAAAGCATAGAAGTGACTAAAATATTAACTAATTCAATGATTTTCACTTAAAGTTCCTAACTTTTATAAACAAAAAATTGAAAAATTGATTAACCCTTCAAATCGAAAAACAGAATCTTATTGAATCGTTCACCAAAAGGGTAGAACAAGGTGAATATATTTTCTCAAGAACAAACTAATGAAACAAAAAAGGGCATTCACATATTAATTTTTCTGAAGAACTAATGGAAAAAAAAAAGAGAAAACAATTTATCAACTCACATTGTGAAGTCATCATTTAAAAATCTTAAACCCACAGTGCATAGAATCATAAAAAATGGATCTTTCACTAATAAATTAAACAGAAAAAAGGAAAGAAAAAAAAAAGAACACACCTTTATAAGGGAAAAATGAAGATCCTGAAGCTGTGTTGTGAAATTGTGAGAAGAAAGAGAGAGGGAGAGAGAGAGAATGTCTGAAATTGATGTGAAATTGGGTTTAAAAAATGAGCGAGTTTATGGGGTTAATGTTTGTAGCATAAGCGGTAAGAGAATGTGTGCTGTTTTTCCTTTTCAGGAGTGAATCAAATGAATTCAATTGGTTGAATCACACTTCCATTTTCAAAATGCTTTCTTTCAATTCAAACTACACTCCTCTCTATCAACCCAACTTGGTATACTCATTTAAGACTTCGATGTTCGATTCCCGTGATTCATCTCGAAGTCGAAAAAGAGAATAACTTTGGTAATACAAAAAAAAAAAGTATATAACTATCTCTTCCCTCTTTTGATAGGTTCTATCCTAAGGATATATTCTCATACTACGTCATTTTAAATCCTACCATAAGAAAGTATATATCTCAATAGGATAATTGGTATTAATATCATTTTCCCTTTCAATTCTTGGACCTTAACACTTGCTTTTCTAATTGCTTTTTTGAAAAGGTGCGAGTAAAACAAATAATTTATGTTTTTAGATTTATTTAAATATAAATATGATTTTAAGAGGAACAATTGATCCTATTTAATATATCTATGATTTTTTATTTTAAAAATAATAGTTTATATGTTATCTTATAATCAAGTAATTTATATATTCCAAAAAGCATTTTTTGTTTAAAATTTTAATTATAAAAATATATTTTGAGTTGAAAATGTTATTTTATTATTATATAATTACTTCATAATTTATAGAATACCTATAAGTTAATTTACAATAGATGTCTTTTATGAATTATTTTCCGTTTTGATAAATAAATTATCAAATAAAATATCCAATGTTATTTTCCTTAATAACATTATTTTTTTGGTTTTACTTTTAACTTGATTAAGTATAGCTTTTACAATATTTGGTTGGGTAAAAAAATGTTTTCCTTAGGTAAAAATTCATTTGTTGATGAGAATTTTATCATATAAATATAAATGTAAAGATAGAATAAACAATATCAATTGCAATTTATATCCCTACCTCAAGAGAGAGAAGTAACATACATGTGTTTGTTATTGTAACTCAGCCCAAAGAAATAAAATACAATATTGTTTTGTTCTTACTCTTTTAATTTTCAAATATTTTTATTAAATTATGAAGATAAAAAAAGGTCGTACATCTCATTCGTTATTCCCACTTCAAAGTAAGGAAGTAGTGTAATATGTTCACAATCGCATCTTAATTTAAAAGTTCAAAAGATAAAATCTTAACCGATATCATTATTATATTAATTTTCATTTATTATTTAATTATTTATTATTCTGTTACTATTTTTATAGAAATAAATTAATTTAGTCATTATCCAAAAAATATTTTTTTACTAGTATTTAGAAGTTTATTATTTATGTTTTTGTTAAAAGATTTAGTTTTAATCATAAAATAATTTTAAAGAAAAATATCTAGCTTTATTTAAAAAGTATTTTTACAATTAATTTAGAGATAAAGATCAAGAGAAAGATGATTTGTTTATAAAAAAAAAATAGTAGCTTTATCTCTACTATCGCATCTCAAGTTAAAAGATTGGAATAGAGGGACTAACATAACACATCTTGTGACTATGCTTGAGTAGACATTGCTAAAAATGACGAAAAAAGAATAGAGAGGAGACACGAATTTCCAGGTATTTTTTTAGGATTCTCTAGTATTTTTTTGGGTATGTTTTGGTGTTTTTATGGTGAGGATTAGATAGGATTTGGCATATTTTAAAAACACTAATAAAATTCAATATATTTTAAAATACTGATATAATATTCCTTTTTCTGTCATGCTCTAGCATGTAAACTTGACCAAATAAAATTAGGTGTTCATAGGAACGTATGTTGGGATGTTGCGGAATGTGGGAACAACAACTAAAGAATCACCGAGAACGCAAATCAAGATATTGCCAAAACTTTGGAACATGAATAATAAAACCACCAACAATGCAGGTCGAGGTACTACAAAAATTTTGGAACAAGAATAAAAAATCACCAACAACGTATGTGGGGTATTGTCATAACATGAGAACACAATCACCTAGAGCACAAGTCGGGATAACGTTGGAACATGGGAGCATGAATAAAAACAACCAAGAAAATAAGTTGGGGTACTACCATAACCTGGAAACAAGAAAAAAAACTATCAAGAAAGCAGGTTGGGATATTGATAGAATTTGGAAGCAAAATAAAGACAATCAAGAATGCAAGTCAATGTATTGTTGAAACTTGGGAAAAGAATAAAAAAACACCAAGGACACATGTTGGGATACATTCATAGCTTGGGAACATGAACAAAAACAACCAAGAATGTAGGTCGAAATACTTTCAAAACTTAGGAACATCATAAAATAACCAAGAATATGATACAACTTAGAAAAAAACAATCAATAACACATGTATGTGTACTTCCAAAACTTGAGAACAAGAAAAGACATCCAAAAATATGGGTTGGGTGTTGTCAGCACTTGAGAACAAGAATAAAAATAACCAAAAATGCAAGTTGGGGTAATCTTGAAACTTAGGAACAACAAAATCAACCAATAACTTTGGTTGGGATACTACTGGAACTTGTGAACTAAAATAAAAATCAACAAAGAATACAAGTTGAGGAATTGTTGAAACTTGAAAAACAAAACCAATAACATTGGTCGCGGTACGATCGAAACTTAGGAACAAGAAAAACAACAAAAAAAAGTAGATAATGATACCACTAAAATCACATGAGATGTTCGAGATCCGCAAAGCTTTAATTTTTTTAGTACATCAATGCATGGGGACCTAGAAGGAATTGATTTTTATAAACACTAGTAGGATATCCGTGTAATTGTACGATTCGAAGTTTTTTATTGGTGATATGAATTTAAAGAATTAGATTTCAAAAGGATGGTATAATGTTTCTAATCTTTTTGAAAAGCGTTAGGCTAAGATTTGATGGGATATATTTTTTCACAGTAATTTTAATCAAAATAATAAAAAGATTCTCATAATTTATTTGTTAGTTTTATATATTTCTAATAAACTTATATTTTCATCTGAATATATCTACCATTGTTATCCTTTAATTAAACAATATAATGATATTAAATAAATATTTCGCAAATTTTCATTCGTTATACTAATATATATTGAAAAATTGTTATGATTTTTAATCTTCTTAATCTAACATCATATAAATAAGATGATGCACAAACTTACTTGAAAAAAGGAATGTTGGTGGTTGAGAGATAGTGAAAAACTTTATTATACTATTAAACTTTATAAAGTATTGAGGAACACATCATTATCCTATTAGTTAAAAAAATCATCATTAAATTTATTATTATTTGATTATAAAATAAGAGTAGTTTAAAATACATATTATTAATATTCGATTCTAAAATAAGTACAAACAAATAAAATTTAAAAAATGTTGTGGTTGTTAAATTTCTTAATCTATTATCTTTAATATTCTGTTTATGTTATATTTCCTATTATTAATATTTCAGTATTGTAATAGTAACATTGCAATATTAGAAGCAAATACTAAACCTTAAACAAAATATATCTATAATGAGTGTTGCCGAATATTAAAGAATAAAAATAATTCAAACAAAATATAAATCTAATATGTGTGATAATGTATACAACTTTGTATATCTTATGATTGTTTTTAATAAAATAGAGGTAGAATAATCAATTACATGATCACAATAAAATCAAATCAAAGACATATTGTTTTTCAATAATTTGAAAGTAAGATTATTATTATATTAAATTTAGATCGTGAATCATTATGTTTTATATTATTGGAATTTTTTGTATCGGTTATAAAAGTATAATATAACTTTGCAGATCATTTACAAAATGGTCATAATCAATTAACAACATGATTAAGGAAAATATAACGTAAAAAGTTTAAGAAAACATAGTCAATTAACAATTATGAAATATATAACGTAATTAATAAATATATAACGAATATTTAATGATGATTGTGACTCATAATGGTTAAGGCAAAAAAGTTTAAGAAATGTATTGAAAGAGGTTTTGGTTCGAGCCTCACCAATAGCAAATCTAAAAAAATAAAAAATGAGTTATAAGGTAGTTTGATGATTAAGGATGAATTGAAGGAAATTGACGGTTCGAATAACGCCACAAAAAATACTAACAAACTAACCGTTGTCAATTAAAAATAAAGATGATTATGTTTTTATTTTAAACTATGTTTTAAAGTTGTTATGAAACTTTGAAAAAATATTTTTAAAATAGTAAATTAAATATGTAGTAATTATGAATTTAAATAGATCTTAAAATACTCTCAATTAATATCATTTAATCATTTTTTAAAACTTAAATACCAAAAATCTAATATTATTAATAATAGAAAGAATGGTCTATTACATTACAATTAATAAGGAAATCTGAGCACAAAAAAATAAGGAAATTTGTTCTTAAAAATGATAGATTGTGAATTTATTTAATAAAAATAACAATGTTTAATAGTAATTATTTAAATAGATCTTAAAAATTTCGCATTTAATATCATTTAATAAAAACTTTAGTATCGAGAATTTAATCTTATTATTAATAAAATGAACTATGATATTGCAATTAATGAGAAAATTTGATGATATTTAATTTATTTCATAAAAATAATTATTTTTAATATTAATTAAAAGAAAAGTTGATAGTTCCCAAATGCTACCTTTCCAATAATTAACAAATTGTTGGAATTAAGTATGATGATTTAGTTTCTACTTTAAAAATATGTATTAAAATTGTTATGAAACTTTGAAAAAATATTTTAAATATAGTAAATCGGATATGTGGTAATTATACATTTAAATAGATTTTAAAATGTTCTCAATTAATATCATTTAATTATTTTATGTGTCATCTATCATTCCTTGCAGATCATTAAAATATTCTTGTGTAAAATTGAACGGATGAAAATATATAATCAAGACAATGATACAATTTTAAAATATTAAAAATAAATTATTAGTAATTGTACATAGTCACTCGCACAAATAATATAATAACATTAGTATGTATTAGTCAGAATTATATTAATTATTTTTTATTTATAATTCTCATAACTACGTCATTCCTACATAATGACATATACATTTGTTAATTTTGATAAACAATAGATGTCATAGTTTAAAGTACTTATCCAAATCTATAACATCACTAAAAAATGAAATTTTTTTATAAACAATGATAATACTTGCATTAACTATTGAAATTATTGATCAAATAAATTAGCATGTTTTGAGTTTAATCCCAAGTAAAATTATTTATAATCTAATTCAATTAGACACTAAGTTGATGCAAATATTTTTAAACTTAATAATATTAGATAATGAAAAATAATACAACAATTATGATTCTATTGATATGTATAATGTTAATGAGTACCAAACATTCAACTTATTAATTAACTTATCAAATTTTAAACTCATTTACAATTTTTGGTTTTGCATATCATAAAATCAAGTTTTTTCACACTGTGATATTGTATATATTTAAACTTTGTCAGTTTGAACAACGAAAGACATTGAATTTTTCACACTGTGATATTGTATATATTTAAAATCAAGTTCTTATTCTTAGAGAGACAATGCACATGTAATATATATGTTCTTAACCATGCGACAAAAAAATATTACCACGTGCGAACACACGGGTAACTCGCTAATTTATATTAAAGAATGTATTTGCATGATTTTAATGAGATAACTTGGTGAGTTTTCGAAAGGTAAACGAAGTCTCAAATTAAAGTTACTTGAGTTTATTATGATACATGAAAGAGATTAGATTGTCTCATATAATTTGTGACTGTCATAATTCAATCATTTCATTTCAATTAAGAATGGTGATTTGTAAGGTTCAATGAAAGTGTGCAATTAAATTTATTTTATGAATCTTCAAGTCATCATATGAGTCAATGAGTCAAGTAAAAGATTGTTAGATTAATTATTAGTGGTTCATATTATTGGAAGTTACTAATTTGAATTAAAGTATCTAATGTAATGATGGTCGAGAATTAATGAATCAAATTTGTATAGGTATTTTGGTTAACTCCTTTCCTTCTCATTTCATGGGTAGTTGCCAGCAAAATGGAGAAGTTATTTTCTCCAATACCTTCTCATAAATCGTTTTATAAATAGAGCACTTATGCATGAAAAAAGTCATGTCCTTGTTTGCTCTCTTATAAGTAGAAATACAATATGAGAATTAGAGAAGTATTAATGAGTAAGGAATGTGTGTTTCTGTATAGAGAAGGAGGGAAAGTGAATTCTTAAACATCACTAAACGCATAAAGGAAAGGTGAAGATGTGAGAACAAAGACAACGATAAAGTGTAGCAAACAAAAAAAATAGAAATGGAACCATGTATTTCTTAACCTTTTTATCACATATAAACATCTTAATGTCAATATCCTAATTAAATGGTTCTTATAATCTACACTCATAAAGATACAATTGTATTTGACAAAAGATTTAATATGTATACACTGACAGTGTAAGTGATTTTTACATTGTTAGCAAATCTCCACCATTCATTTGTTTGCTAGTATTGACTTTCAAACAAAAGTATTATAAATTAATGGTAGATGATGCGTAAGTGATTTTTACACGGTTAGCAAATCTCCACCATTCATTTGTTTGCTAGTATTTACTTTCAAACAAAAGTATTATAAATTAATAGTAGATGATGTGCTGACAGTGTAAAAAACTTTACACCATCAGTACATAGATTTTAAACTCTTTAACAAATTGATCATTAAACATGCTTCGTCCTTTGGACGGGATAATTTGTTAAATGAATAGGTCAGCAGGGGTGTATGGGTAATGTAAGCATAACCCATTAAATATTTGTATTTTCTCTCCTGGTGAATTGATATGAATACAAATTCACTTTCAAGTTTGTTGAAGTTAAGAAATGGTTAGTGTCAATGTAAAAAATAATTTTGCTAGCGATATTGGAAATAGAGTTCAATTGGGAGATAAATTGGCAAGGAAAGAGTTCTTATATTTGAATTGTAACTAGCAGGTTAATCCAAATGCTACTTGGTTTAGAAATAAAGACAAAACTTGTAAACCTATGGGGACTGGAGCAATATGTTTATATTTTCTTAGCTCATTACCCTTTTTTATTCTAGACACTTTTAGAAGCTTGGTGAATGGTGGAGCATAGTGAACCTAAAACAAGAATTGGAGTTTTGGCTTATGATCTTGGACCTTCAATATTATGTGTGAATGTTCTGCGTTCTCATAATCATTTTCATATAAATTTTGATAGTTTTGGTATGTTAAAACGAGTGAGACTCCTCTCTAATAATGAAAATGAAAGACTTTTTACTATGTATTTTAAGGGTAAAAGTGAAATCTTATTCCAAATGAAAAGGATATAAATATTCATATATATTATTTTTTATTTGTTTCTTTTACGATACTTCCATCTTTATTTATGGAGGAGAGTCACTCTAATAAAACTATGTCATAATCATTTCATGTAAAATAAGGAGTTCAAAATCTGCATACAGAAAGTGTAAAATTTTTACACCGTGAGTGTTACATATTAAATCCTAAAATAAAAATAGGGAATGCCCGTGCAAAGCGTGACTACTTATTTTATGTTGTAATTTGGGTGCTGCTATGAAGAATTTAGCATGTGATTTATGGCAAAATTTGATGTCACATAACAATATGAGAAAATGATGTATGCACTGACAGTGTATGAGTTTTATACATTATTATTATATCATTACAATTGATTTTTTTATCATTGTTGACTTTTCAGAAAATGTAATCCAAATATATGGTGGATAATAAAGTGCATATATATAAATCTTTACACTGTCAATATATACATTTTACACCGTGATGAGACTTATGTAGTTATTCATAATGTGGCTTGATTTGTGGTCCATAGACCAAACTTGGATATATCTATTCCTTTTGCAAATAAAATTATAATTATATTTGATATAGAAGTGTGTTGATGTAGTTTAAGGAATAATAATACAATCATAATATTTGGTAGACTATGCATCACACAAAAAATTGTCTAATTTAGTGGATAAAAGAAAGTAAACTTTATGATTTCATGAGAAATATTTTATATTACCTCTTACAGTTTAATTATTTCTTTGGAGTTTGATTCTAAAATTGATCTAATACTATATATTTTTTATAAAATAATATGATAGATTTTAATCTATGTTTCAAAATTTTGATTTTCTTCTTATTGTCAACTAAAGTCATGACATGGCTATTCATCCCAACATGTCTTACTAGTTGTTAATGTGCCCCTTATGATATTGTCATACCATTATCCAATTGATAGCTTGAATTACTAATTGTTAATTTGATAAACTGGTTACTTGAAGAGAGAAAAATATAGTTTTTAGAGCAAATTATACTAATAGTTATAGGATTTAATGAAATTATTTAAATCACACATTTTTTTTATACTTATATAAACCAAATTAACCAATACATATACTACATTCAATATCTTAAAATATATATTAATATAATTAAGCTAAAATTCAAATTTATATTCTAATTTATTAAAAAAAATTACAACCAATGGTATATCCTCATCTTTTTGGATAAGGAACTAATTCTCTCACATTTTTTGTTAAGAAACTAATCATTTTTAGGTTCATGGCTATCTATTCCAACAATTGTCGCACTCAAAAATCGAACCATCAACCTTGAGGATCCTTACACCACTAAACTAATACCTTATTAAAATTTACTAAGTTTGTAACATTACAAGTAAGTTGGTGATACAGATAAAATTACTTAACATTCAAAATAGTAATTTTATTAGTAAAAGATTCATTTATATATATTTTGTTATTTTAGATGTTATTTGAAACATTTTCAATTCAAGATGTAGCTATGTAGAATTTGAATTACTTGTTTACCATAAGAGGAGGAGAAGGTTAGGAGTTTTTTTCATTACAGGCTATTCATTATTGTGTAGGTAAGAAATTTATCTTCTTTTTTTTTAATTCATGGCTATCCTTCCAACAAATATTTAAATATGAATATGATATATACTTATATTAAATCCTCTTATACACAAGAAAATACATATGTCATAAATCATCCAACCCTGCCCTTGATATCATTTAGTATTTAAGGATGAGGATCACCTGTCATAACTTAGTTTTCCTATTCCTGTCCCAACTTGGTATTCCCATTCCTGTCTCGTGCACTCATATATTGACATAAGAATTAATACATTAATACATATTGACAAATACTGATCAGTTAGGGACATGAGACAAAAACTTTTACGGGACAGACAATCCGGTTACGTATTTAAGAATGGAGAGTTGAATGAATATAAAACCCCAATGATGATACACATGGCTTGAGCAATATACAGACCCTCTCCCCAATGGCTACTCCACAAGAAGCCATTGAAACTGCTCTTACTCCAACTTCTCCCTCCACTTCTCCTCAATCCCTTCCTCTCCATCACCGAGTCGCAATCGTCACCGGCTCCTCCCGCGGCATCGGCCGACAAATCGCCCTCCACCTCACTCAACTCGGCGCCCGACTCGTTATTAACTACTCCTCCGATAACTCCGCTCCAGCCGACTCACTCGCCGCAGAGATTAACGCTGCCGCCGCCGCCGCCGCATCCCTACCGCGAGCTATTGTTGTTCGCGCTGACATTTCCGATCCAACTCAGGTGAAGGTACTATTCGACTCTGCTGAGCGGGATTTCAACTCGCCGGTTCACATCCTGGTTAACTCGGCTGGAACGTTAGACAGTAAGTATCCCACAATCGCTGATACCTCCATTGAGAGCTTCGATCGTGTCTTCGCTGTGAACGCCACAGGTATTGTAATACTTAGGAGTGTTCTTATAGCTTGATTAGTGTTAGTCTGAATTTAGTTAATTTAGTTTGGTTTAGTGTAAACAGACTTTTCATTTGCGGATAAGACTGTATACATCTATCTCGTTAGACCAACCTGTAAGTGGGAGTTTCGTGCTCGTGCATTGACTCGACTTTTGTAGTTTGATTAGTGGATAAGTTTGGTTACTAACTAGTTAATTACTTTTAGGTTATGTCTGCAATGGAAAGAATGAATAGGCCTAGATGGCTACCGAACTCTTACCTCCAAAATCTAACTCTCAAACATATTCTAATTGTTTAATACTCTCTTTGTACTTTGAAAAGTCAAAAGAAATAATGGAACAAATTTTTAACGTTTTGTCCTATGAATCAGCCCATTATGAAGTAGTTAATTTAGTATGTATTCCGTTGATTGCCCAATCTTAGTGATTTCCAAGACTACTTATTCATTATAACTTTAATACGGACAGTAGTATTAGCATATTTTTACCATCTTTGTGGGACAGAGAGATACAACTTATGTGGTTAATGCATGATTAATGTTAAATTACAATATTTGTTCCTTTTTAACTTTCTTTTTTTAGTAAATCAGATTTGTCCATATTTATCTGTCTCTTCAGGAAATCAAGATAACATTAATGAATGTTTTTAAAACTCATACGTAATTAATAAGAGATAATAAGTAAAAAAAATGATTATAATTACTATAGAGAGATAAAGGGCAAAATAGTAAAATATAATTGGAGGTAGTACTATGCTTAGTTGGTTATGAGTTAGTCACTTTTATTTAAGGTTTCAAATTGTCTACCATATCAGCCTCAATTGCGGTATGGACTGAAATTATAGTGATTCGGCCTCATCCCAACAACATTGGGGGACATCGGTTGAAAAAAATATTTCAACCACAATATATTTGCACCATGACAATCACAACCACAAGCTGCAATTTAAAATCATCAAGTATGATTAATGTTAGATTATGCTTCTAGGTATGAGTTGGCAATGAAGGGTTTGGATAGTTTGTATGTAGTTTTAGGTATAACCTCATTGTCACAGTTCTACCAAAAAGTTGGTTAGTTAACTTGCTGAGTGAATGAGTGAACAAGTTAGTTTTAGATAATTACTTTTATTGTTTTATATGTTATATTAGTTATTTTGTGTACATTCACACATTTAATCTCAACTCTGTTTGGCTCTTACCATGATAATCAACAGGGGCATTCCTGTGCAGCAGGGAGGCAGCGAATCGCTTGAAGCGCGGTGGTGGGGGCCGGATTATACTGTTCTCATCGTCGCAGGTGGCGGCGCTGAGGCCGGGTTTCGGGGCATACACTGCAGCGAAGGCAGCTGTTGAGGCGATGACAAAGATTTTGGCAAAGGAGCTGAAGGGCACTGGGATCACGGTTAACTGTGTGGCTCCAGGGCCGATCGCAACGGAGTTGTTCTTTGGTGGAAGGACAGAAGAGCAGGTGAAGAAGATAATCGATGAGTCCCCTCTGGGGAGGCTCGGGGAGACAAAGGATGTGGCACCTTTAGTGGGTTTTTTGGCTTCTGATGCTGGTGAATGGGTCAATGGTCAGATTATTCGTATTAATGGTGGTTACGTGTAGTGTATAGCAAGTATGGGCTACTGTTGATTGGTATGCTTCTATGTTCTCTCTCCCTGAAGTCTTATTTTGGGGGGCCTAGTTTATCTATTGGAAATATCAGTCAATATATAGTTGAAATCCATGTTTTTTTGTATTGTGATAAATTGTTTTTGTTGTGAATAATTTCTGTAACTTGTGCTATCCCATGATGAGTAGTGTTCTGACTTCTGAGTTCCATGGCGCTGTCACATTATTATTAGGTACAATACACTTCACAAACTATAAACTAACATTAGCGTACTCTTGTTACCACTCAACCGACATAGTTTGGTTTTAAGTGAAAATGTTGCCTTTTCAGTTAAATCTAGGGAACTTAGTCTCCAATATACTTAAATCAGATTTTATGGGGGATAAAAATGATAATAAACAAATTTCTGGAGTTTAATAATAATGAAAAACTATATCTTCATTAGTGGTACATTGTATTTTATCCTTGTCAGTTGTCATTACTCATTAATTATGGGTTTACGATTAGGAAGGCTAGAAAACCTGGGGTCTATAGGCTATAGCTACTTAGAACAAGGATCTTTCTGTCATAATATTGCTATTCCATTTTGCAATACTAGATATGCTGTATTCTCTCTCCCTCAAGCTGTTGTTTGTTTGTTTCAATAAAAATAGTGATGACAACTTCAAGGGGTTGCCTTTGATTTAAGGATCGTTTTAGCTTGAACTTAGATTTGTTAATGTGTGGATTTGGTTTGGTATGAAAGTTGGGGTTTTTAGGGTTGTTTTGGTTCGGTTTGGGGCTGTTTGATTTGGCTAGGTTAAAATGTAGTCTAGGTTGAGTGTTTAAGGTATAGGGTAATAGAGTTTAGGGCTGCGGAATTGGTATAGGACTTAGGTGAATGTATTTGGTGGTAAAGGTCTAGGCTTTATGTTGTAGGGTAGGATTATGTGGATGTTTGGTTTGGGTTATGTGTGTAGGGTTGATTCAAGGTTGGAGTATGGGAATTAGGGTTGATTAGTCTCGGTTGGGATGTATGTGTTTAGGGTTGTCTTGGTTTAGAGCGTGGAAAGGTGTAGGGCAGATTGTGATAGTTTGATAAGGAAGAAGGTGGAAAAGGAATGAGATGGAAGACACCACAAACATGGAAGCTTGATAAGTCAAATGTTGCTCGCCACAAGCTTAGAAAGTTTGATAAAAACTCATCAATGGCCACAACCAATGGATAGGGTTTAGGAGAACTCTCAACTAAACAAAACACAAGATTTTAACTTAAAAATCAACTTAACTTCATTAATGATAATTCAAGTACATAAATAGGCTATCTGAATGTCTTGGGTGAGATAAAAGACTAAGTCCTAATTAACTTGAATAATGAAAATCCTAATTAAAACTTAGGCTAAAATAAATATGAAATAATAATGTAAACTCCTAATTAAATCCTGTAAATAATGGTAAGTTATAATATTATCCCTTTGCACGGTTTTGAACTTGATTTGAAGAAGTCCCCATGGTTTGGATGAGATGATTTGCTTGGTCCTTGATTTGAGGGAGCTTGACTAAGTCTTGATTCAACTTTGTTTTCCAATTAGCCGTGTGATCTTTGGTTGATCAAGAGTCCTTAATCCTCTTACTTGGCCGAATTTTTGTGATAGATGATGATCAAATGACTTGCCAAATATAATATTTGCTTGCTTTCTTGTTTGTAGCTGTCCAACTCAATCTTCTCCTTCTTTGTAGCCGCCCAACAAACAACAACTCAATCTCTCTTTGTTCCTTTCTTTGTAGCTGTGATTAGTTTTGAATGAGTGAATTCTTCAATATTATCTTCAAGGACAATATAAATTATCTTGTTGAGTCTCCTACATTCTAGCTGCCTTGTCTTAAGCTTTTTACATTCAATGTCCTAACCATGACATCTTCCCTTGATTTGAGCCGTGCCTAAAAAGCTATTTGACCACGAATGGGTCTTTGATAAATAAAAACCAATCCCATATTTCATGAATTAAAATACTTGAACAACTAAATAATTCCTAAGATAGAAATAAATCTTAAAACTATATGAGAATGCAATCTCATTTATTTGATTCAATGTAAATAAAATAAACCTAAGTTGAAATGTAACTAAGGACATAAATGCCCTCCTTCACGTAATCTCCAGGGTCAATTGAGTCTTTTGAGACCTTAAATGGTCCTGATTTAGCTTTGGCCCTAGTCATAGGACCTTCATGAGATCTTTCGCCCTTGGAATCAAAGACTGCCCTAGGAGGGTTTACATCAAATAGAGAGAATTTTGCATTAATATCTTTGCACCGTTTGCCTTGTGACTGAGAGGTCGTTGTTCAAATCTTGGAAACAAGCTCTTTGCTTGGAGGGTAAGGTTATATATACCTACTGTTCTTTAGTATTGATCGGATATGGCCGGTTAGGGGAGGGGATATTTTGGGCGAGTATCCATCCGGTTTACGCGGGATGGAACACCTAACCTCCCCAAACCCCACTAGGTGAGACCCTCTTGCATTGGGTCTCCCTTTTTTATCTTTGGACCGTATTCACCCTAGACCTCCCACTGACTTAAGTAAACACAGCTCGTCTCTAATGCAAGTGCAGAGATAATATTGTTTCTTTTACTATTCTTCATATACTTCCACCAAAACACCTTGATTATGCATCCATTTTAGTGCAGGATTTTAAGAGTTGATGTAACATATGGAGGAATAGGTTGAACCACTAAAAAAATTGATGTTACTCTGCCTGCCCATGAGAGACATTTTTCTCTCCTACCTTTGAAATGTGATTGAACACTTGTACTGGACACTGAAACTAACATGATTTATTATACTTGGTCAGGAAGAAAGGTATTTCCGATTATTTTGCACCTGTTTTGATAGGTTGAAGACCAATGAGGTTATGAAAATGATGTCTTCTTTCTTTGAAAGTCCTGAGAGAGATGCAAACTCCATATTTGGGTTTAGATAAGTTAAATCTTATAAATGCATATTCCATTTCGCTCTGAGTCCTTCTTGAAGAGGCCATTGGTAGAACCACCACATTTTAACTAGTTAGAAATTCTTATTTAGATAAGTTAAATCTTATAAATATTCCATTTCGTAACGAAAATAACCCATATCACACATCATTCTGCTTGATTACCTTTTATCCATTTGAAATTTACTAGAGCTGCCAATGATATTATGATTGCATGGTTTCTTACTCCTTAATTTATCTAGTGACTATCCTGAGTTAGAAAAATCATGCCTCCTAATTTTTCCCAGGTACATCAAATGCCAAGAATGATCAGTCGATGTCGGTTCTGATGATACAACTTCAAAATAAATTTAGGGACTTGTCACTTGTCTAATAAGTCCATGTCTTGTGTGAGATGACTCAATAAAGAATAGCGTGATGCTAATCATGCTTCGATCTTTGTAAAGCTTAAACAAGTTAGACGAGTATACGAGGAATCACATGTTCTAGTTTTATGGTGGGGCCTGGAGAATGTTGCTGAGTTCTCTTATGAGTGGAGAGGTTGTTTCTCGGACAGATTCGTGACATGGCTTGTAAGTTGGTTTATAATTGGTGTCTGTGCCCAATTGTTCATTCTGTTCTTAATAATGAAAGAAAAAGAAAAGAAAGGAATGTGTGATGTGGCTCCCTTGTCACCAGTGTCAATACTTATTCTTTCTACTTGAAATAGTGATATTTAAGATCCAAACCAATGTTATGCTTATTCTCTGTCTGCAAATTGGAGAAAGATGTTGTAGTAGTAATAGTTATACATTCCATAACCCATCTTCTAAATTTTGGAGGAAAATTCATGTCATTCATAATTTCCTTAAGCCAATCTGCAGTATTATGGGACTTTCTCAAGTAAATCTTCATTAGGCTCTTCTAGGCTCTAGCTGATGTATTTTTTTTTCTTCTGTGTATGTGTATGTATATATATGGGGATTGAATGTTGAGACTCAAATCTCAATAAGAGAATAAACTAATATATCATATTTGAGAATGTTGTATAATATGAGTTAACATACTAGACAAAATAAGATTAGAAATCAATAGATTAGAGAGAAAGTTGTACTAACTCCAATTGCAATAAAGAAGGTAGAATCATGTTTTAGTTGGTTCGAATATATGTGGAAAAGACGATAAAGTTTAGAATAGTATATCAAATAGATGTTAATCCAATTCCTAGTGCAAGAGGTAGACCAAAAAAATTCATAGACAAAATGATTAGAAATGTTTTATCAATGAATATTATTTATGATAAAAATATTATAATGTCATTCCATCTACGTAGTCAACACAATATGATAAAATTAAGATTTGATTATTATTCATTAGTTTGGTAAGGTCTAGAAGAATAGGATCCTATGTCCCCAAAACAACCCTATCCATATGTTCATGTCTAATAGAACTACATCTCAAATCATATAAAATATTATTTGTGATTTTAATAAAAAATTCCAATTAAATGACACATTTTGATTTATCGGGAATACCAATGAGGACAAAAAATCTTTATTCAGGTCTAGAGTGATCAACAACACTATGAAGCAATGATGTAAAAACTGTACTGTACTGGCTAGTTCAACCGGAAAACCGGTGAACGGACCCCTAATCGGTATGGTACAGATGTTAAACCGGCCAAATATCAAAACCAGTCAAAACCGGTGAACCGGTCAGTATTTGACTAAACCGGCCGGTTTATACACATATTTCCAACCCTTCTTCAACACTTCAAGACACATGTTTCCAAGGCATACTTAGATTACACATTTTGGTTTCTAACATTGGTGTGTAATCTCAGTGATATTTTTGTAATCTTGGAGTACTGTCTGAAGATAGGATTTGGTGGAAAAATATAATATCGATATGAGACAATTTTGACTCCTTGATGTTAAATGTTAAAACTCCAAATTTATTTGTTTTGTAGAGTGAGTTGTTAACTTGTGTCATTTATTTATATTTTGCGGTTGTTAAGTGATACTTTTGGATTGATATATGTTTTGCAATTTAGACTTTGAATTTATTAAAGACTTCAAGTTGTTTGTTTATGTGAATTTTGAGTAGATTATGAATATGAATTATAAATTTGAGTATCTACCTATTTGGAATATTTTTGTTATAGGTTTATATATATATATATAAATATAAGTAGGTATATTCGGTTTAACCGACATACTGTTTAATTACTAAACCACTGTATCACTATATCAATACCATGACCAGTTTGATAACCGATACAGTTTTAACAACACTGCTATAAATGATTATTCTACTAGGACTAAAGCACCTTTATTTTTTCCAACTAGATGATGTACAACTCCCTCGAGTCTCTGACATAGCTAGAAATGGCAAAAATCATCGACCCGTGAGTATTGCTAAAATACACGATTGGGTACTCGTACAAATTGCTTATGGGTGGGAACGGGCAGGAATGGCAAAGGCGCAGGGGGATGCGGGTAGTGCTTTCCCATGCCCAAACCCACAATATTTGTGGGTACCTGTGCGAGTATTTGTGGCTATCCAACTGGTTTTTAATTTTAATTATATATTTATGTAATTGTAATAATCAATATATAAAAATAATTGTTACATGAGTAATATGATATTTATATGATAAATTTATGATCATAGTTAAATATGTGTAATTTATTATGAAATATAATAAAGTATATTATTATATATAACCTTAAAATAATAATAAATATATATAAAAATTTAACTAAAAACTAAATATAAAAATTTGCGTGTACCTGCTGGGCGGGTATCACAAAACTCACTCCCGCTCATAAGTTATTATTGTGGATACTCGTTGTGGGTATTTCCAAGATACCCACAGGTCGGGTTTTTTGCCATCCTAAGAATGGGTATCATGATACTCACCCTAGATGTACCCGCATATTTGTAAATTTATTTTTTAATTAAATAATTTATATATATTACACTTTTATTATTTTATAATTATATATTATATTTATTTATTTATTTTATAATGAACTTTGGTACTTGGAATATGATGACAAATTTAACATGTACATAAATTTTATTATTCATCTAATAAATATTTTATATATATTAATTATTAAAAAATATATAAATATATATTTAAATATAAAAACTTGTTGTATGAAATACCTGTTACCCATGTGGATATTCATAAATTATATGGGTTTAGATACCAGAAAACAATATTCACATTTGTTCAGCTCTTTTGTGCATAGCACCTTCATGTTGAGGACTGAGGCAATTCGCCTTGACCAACTTATAAATGTTGATTAAATTCATACAGTTATATGTTAAACGCTTCATGTTAAACAAGTTAACAGTTAAATTAAGAGTTTAATGAATAGACTTATATATTAGTGTAAAATTTTCTACCCAATTACTTCATCATCTACCAGTTAGGTATGTTATTTTTGATCATTTTTATTCATTTTACCAGTTATGTATATTATTTTTGTTTAAATATAAAATATAAACAATTATTAATACATGAATGATGATGGATTAAAAATGTTAAAAACTATTATAAGTGAAAATTGAATAGGTAACTTGATAGGGCAGAGGTAATACTTGCCCGCGTGAATAAGAAACTCCAAATGATATTTTCATTATTAATTCTTGGGAATGACACTTATCGGAATGATGAATTATATATCTTAAAAAAGTTAGTTTCTTATTTAAAGAGTGAGAGATATATTGGTAATAGAAAAAGAGAGGGTATTTTCGTCAATAAGTGAAGCCCAAATAAGTAGAAACTCCAGATTGAGATGTGGGAAAATAAGTGGTCGCAGTTTTTATTAGTTTATGCAATTTTATTTGAATGTTAGATAATATCTCACCACATATTTTAGTTAGGTTGGTAACCGATACACCTTTTATTTTGGGGAATCTGTGTTAATGTGTTCTAAAAGGAATTATTGAAGATTCAATGAATAGAAATTTCACATCTAAATTATAGTTTAAATATATCAATTTATAATGTTTACTAGTCAGTGTTATTCTCACATTTGTTAACATTCTCATCCTTTTGCGAAAATAAGAGACAAAGAAAAAGTGTTTTTCTTAGGTGAATGCAAAATATTTTTTCAAAAGCAGAAAGTGGTTTGATGCACAATACAATTTCTTTTTTTTGTATATGGGAAGTGATATTTTAAATCAAATGTTAGCTCTCATATCACTAATAACATTTTTATGAACTATTAAATATGTCGATGCATCCGTTAATTAATAATTCTATATCATCTAGATAGTTTATCCCAAATTTTAAAAAAAATTAAACATCTATATATATATAATCAAACAATTTTTATATATTTCAAAGACATACATTACATAATCTTTGTGCATATAAATAAATTAAAATAAACTTTTATATCACCAATTAGTTTGATTAGGTTTATTTTATATAAAGAGTTCTTAATCTAAAAGTTTTATACATTATTATTACATACATTAATTAGCTATTACCAATAACTAAGATGAGTAAATATAAATCTTTATGAAAAAATTTGCGTGAAGACGAAACTATATAGAAATAGATAATAATATATTCCCAATACATTAATATTTAATTTTAATTAAATTTAATCTTTGATAGCTTAAAAAACAACCCTATAATATGTGTCTATATAGAGATGTTTTTCAATCTTTATACCTATTGTGCAAACATATTACATTAGTAATCTTGATCTTTATACATTCTTGAAAATTGAAATGGTACTTCTGATGCAAAAATCATGTTCCATTCATGTTCCGTGGGGCAAATGCATATCCAAAATTTGGTTGTTTCTGCATTCAAAACCCAATAATGTCTTCTTTCCTTTCCAACTTTCTCTTCTACAATGATAGTGACACATGAAAAACTACCAATAAAAATATCTCAACATGTGTTCAAGAACAAAACAATGAAACTTGTAAAACTTGAGTAAAAAACATCATGGCACAGTTCACAACACAGGGTCGTTTGAAGTTTCTGTTTAATGGGGAGTTTTTGTTTTCTCTCTTGGATCATAAAGACCCATTTTTTCAACACAAGTGTAGCACTTCAATTCAGAATCATACCCATCATAGGAAGAGGTTAATAAAGCATATTGGTTATTCTGCAATGATTCACTATTCTTCATATTCATATTTTAGTACCAAAACAAACCGTTGCAATGCACAAACACACCCCAATGTTGGAAATGATGGTGTTCGTTATGATGATGATGATGATTTTGATGTTGATGTTGTTGATGATGTTGATGAGTTTGAGAATGATGATTTGTCCGGTTTTCGAGGTCTGGTGTTGGATATATCATACAGGTTATTTTTTTCTTTCTTGTTCTCAATGTTTTATTTCTTGTCTTGTTTTTTGTTTGCATAACACTAATTTGATGAAGTTTGAGTAAATCACTAATTTGGTACTTGGAAAAGAAGGCATAGGAGAATTTAGTATTGATACTATAAAATTTTAGTTTTTTACTGTTCAAAACATTGATCAAGATAGTACTGAGTAGAAAAAATGATGATCAAGTTAGTTCTACATAAAAAAACTAATTTCATGGACAATTTGAATATTTAGGGAAGAAAAGTATAATTTTTAAGTGTGGGGGTGAAATTTTTGTGTACTATAAATTGGTGATTTACTCTTTAAAGTTTTGAATTTTTTCCCTTTATTAGTATTATTATATTGAGCACACTGAAGTATCTACAGTGGTTAAGAGCCTTTTTTATTATGATTTCTGTTTCTGTGACTGTTTTCTTCTGATTTTTGCAATTCTATGATGCATTTTTATTGATTCTGAATTTGAACCTTTCCAAGTTGTTTATTTCCATTAAGTGCTGCATGTTAGGTTGGCCTTAGTATTTTTGGGAATTTCATGCTAGATTGTGGATTTTGATGCATATTGAAATGATGGTACTAATAATTAACCCCTTTAAGAGATATTCCCATAGAAACACTGGAACATCACTTTCTCTTGTATATAGCCACCAATATCAAGACCTTCTCAGTTGTTTGCTTATGGTTTTGACTGCTATCATTTTGTTCCAGGCCAGTCAATGTTGTAGGTTGGAAACGTGCTATATGTTTGGAGTTTATGGAGAAGGTCAGATTTTTCAGCCCTACCTTTTCATTCTTATGTCAATTACCTGATGCAGCATGTAACTTTATTCAATCCATGTAGCCGACCCTACCTAGTGGGGATAAAGGCTTGGTAGTTATTGTATCTGATGCATTATCACTTTGTTTGTTTTGTCATTGAAACATGAATATAATCTAAACATTTTTCTGTTTCCTGGCTTGTAATGCTCACCTGTGCATATAGAAAGCCACAACTATACATTGAAAATAAGTGTATCTATCTATCTATCTGGTTATAAGAGGGTGAGTTTGGCGCGAGGGTAAGGTTGTTGCTTAGTGACTACGAGGTCAAAAGTTCAAATTCTGGAAACAGCCTTGTGGAGATAAGGCTGCAAAGATCTACCCTCCTCAGACCTCACTAAGTGGTAGTTTCGTGCACTATGCCGCCCTTTTTTATCTATCTAGTTATAATTTCAATAGTTGCATTTTCCAGGCTGATGTACTAGAGTATTATGCTCAGACTGTGAACTCTCCCAGTGGATCCTTCTATATACCAGCTGTATTGAGGGTATGAACTCAGTAATGCTTTTGGCTTATTGCTTTTTGTGCATCTTCACAATTGTAGTAACAACATTGACTCTTCATCAGTATTGAACATAAAACTAAACTTATCATCTGAAAATATTGTTTTTGTAAATTGTCTGCTCCTCCATTAGTCCAATACAAAGTAGCTAACATAACCTTTACTTTGTTACAGGTTCCTTATTTACTTCAGGTTGTTAAAAGAAAACTACTCAACAAAAATCTTAGTCGAAAAAATATTCTATTTCGGGACAATTCCACCTGTCAGTAAGTCCCTGAATAGTTATTGATTTTGTTAATCACTAGAAGTACACTATTTGTTATTAATAATTGTGTACACTTCCAGAGTTTGAAACTTGAATATAGAACATATCTACTATTATCTTGTATTGTAATTTGATATAAGAATAAGGATGAACCTATTTGAATACTGTTTCAAAAAGCATTGAATTTAAAGATCTGCTTGATACAGGTCAGAGAATTCTCTTAAAAATCTTTCACACCATTTACTTAAAAAGTCCAAACAAGTGAGGGTTATATGATTTACTTTCCCTTCCCTTCTTTTGTTGCTTAAAATCCAATCAAAGTTCATTCTCCTTTTCTGTAATGCTTCAAAATAGAAGCATTGAGTTGAGTTTGGACAGACTGTATCATAATCTGTAACCTTAAAAAACGGTGGCTAGTGCACGAGGCTTCCGCTTAGTGGGATTTGGGAGGGTATGTGTATACAACCTTACCCTTGCAAGTATAGAGGCTATTTCCAGGATTTGGGCTGTAACCTTATTCCAACTGAAATTTCGACTACAAAATCCCCATTAGCTTCTCTAGTTGAGAGTTGTGTACACAAGTGCTAGGACTGTTATCCGCATTTCATGGTTATGGGGAAGTTATCAGTCTGAAGAAACAATTTTTCGGTTTTTTATCTTTCATTGAAATCTTATGCAATTAACAAAATGATGAAAGATTCAATGGTACTCTGATCATTTTATGTGATCAGGTTAGTTCATATATAAGGCCTTCAACTGACATGATGTTACCTTCTCAACAGATATTGCTCTTCTCGCGAAAACTTGACCGTTGATCATGTGGTGCCCATTGCACTGGGTGGAGAATGGAAATGGGAAAATCTGGTGAGACAATCTTTTTTGGCATCATTATTCATTACTGGCATCAGTCATTTAAGGAGTATATATAATTCTGTGCTAATTTGTTACTCTTGTATTTTGTTCCCGAACAAACACTGAGGTTGTCAAATACAAAATTCAGCATACAAAATTTTGTAATTGTTTTATAATATTAATACAGTATTTGCTGATGATAGGTGACTGCTTGTGTAAAATGCAACTCAAAGAAAGGTCACAAAACATTAGAGGAAGCAAAAATGAGGTTGATTAAGGTCCCCAAGGTATTTCCTTCTTAACTAACCACAATCAATCTACTATCTTTATTTTTTATTCAAATGAGTAGGATATATTTGCAAATTTGGCTGCCAATGACAACCAACAAAGGCAGCCTGATATACAAGGCTCGTGCTTAGTTGGATCTGGGGAAAGTCGATGTATACAGTTTTACTTTCGTAGGCAAAAAGACTATTTCCAAGATTTGAACTCATGACCTCCATGAGGAACTATTGGGCCGAGGCTCACCCTAACCTTCATGCTTATCAAAGTAGCAAACTTGTGGCTGTGCATGTATTCATTTAAGCATGAATGAGGACATGACAGCTTTCAAGAAAGGGTTAAGTGGCCCAATACACAAGTCTCTCACTTAGTAAGCTCTGAAGATGGCAGATGTACTCAGTCTTACCACTGCGGAAAGTGTTTCTTGGGTTAAAATTTAAACCTATAATTGCATTTGTTAATTAAAATATGGTACCTATCTCAAGATATTCATGGTTTTAACTTTGCCATCTTGAAAATTAAGAATAATCTTAGTGTTATTATTCAGGCACCAAAGGACTATGATATACTTGCCATACCTCTAACTAGTGCAGCAATACAAATGATGGCAGTAAAAAAGAGAACACCTGAAGAATGGCGCCAATATCTATCAAAGTCTTCTTCAGAACCATGAATTAATCTTTGGTGCCAATTGTACATACCCATATGTAATGTCACTTGCACATACTCATTTTCCTTTCTCTAATGTCAATAATTGAATAAAATACTTGTACGTAGTACCCTTTCGAATACATAACTAGTTCGTCACTTGTTACATTATTATTACAATACTTTCTTACGAATACAATATGTATTATGCTGAATTCGATATTTAAGGTAAATAATTGAATCATATAACTATATGTAAATACTAATTACTGAGTTAGAGAATGATGTGTACAATAGACCAATAACAGTTTTATTTGTTGTTGCAAAACACTAGAAAAGTGACTTCTATAACCAACATAAACTTTGATTCTTTTGGAAGATCCATCTTGGTGTTAAATTTTGAATATTGAAATGAAGTCATTGGTACCAAAATTGGTGAATTGTGTATTTTCTCATTCTTATATTAGAGAGCCTAAGAGCATCACAAATCAAACGTCCAAACAAGCAAATCCTGGCCCTTATTCAGGATAATTTACTATATAAGGCTATAAGCTATATTACTCAAAAAAGGCAATTATAATATGTCAAAGAGAATAATGTATCTCCTTATATAAGGAGATAGTTTATCTTCTCTATCCATTAAAATGTGACAAATGTGCTATTTTATTTATTTTTTAAAAATATTTTTATAGAAAATGATAAAACATGACACATGTCATGATTTCACTGGCAGGAGGAGATAACTTATCTCCATTATTTTTAAGTAGAAAGAGAAAATGATTTAGTTTCTTAATAAATTGTAATTTTAATAAGAGAGAATCCTCTTATCTCAAGATTAAGTTTAAAAAACTTATTCCTTAGAATTGATGGTTAAGATATAAAGTAAATTTTTTTAAACATTATTGGAGTAAATGGATATCTTTCTTTTTAATTAACAACAAATTTAATAATATTGACATATTCCTTAATCAATATGAAACTACCCAAAAAAATTCATAACAAAACTCATAAAAGGGCTAGTGTCAAAATATATATATATATATATATATATGAATGAGTGAATGTACTCATTAAACAATCTATTAATTTTCCAATACATATTATTAATACACCATTAATTGATTAAGTGTAAACTAAACAAATGGAGTAAAAATTAGTGACATTATATGGGTTGATAGTTGATACTCAAATCTACAGTCCTTTATTAAATGAATCTGTAACTAAATATCATGCAGATTATCTCCAAGTACCACAACATTTGAAAATATGTAAATAAATAATAGCACCTATATAACCTATTTACAACAAAAACCTACAAAAATACAATGATGGATATTGTAACAAAAAATAAACCCACTAGTGAGGGCCTCAAAGAAGAGGAATATGAAGGGTTTATCTGAATGATAAAATTGCAAGTAGGTGTTGAAATATTCTGTGTAGTAATCATTGCTAACCCTTCAAAATTGCATGCCAAATCATTCTGATTTTGCACTTGGTAATACATATTAAATGCATATGATGCATTTCCATTAGCATCCAAATTATTGCAAGAAGATCCATACCCAAGTGCAGTGCAATCTGCATAGGTGCAAGCATAATTTATATTATCTGCAAGTGCGCTTAGATTTTGTGCCTCTGGATTAAACATGCACCATTTTGGGTCAAGATAATACACATTTTGTGCACCCATTAGAACATTATTTTGACCCTTATTACCAGAAAGATCTAATTGAAACTTGGGCTTTCCATCATATCTAAAAATACCCCAATGGCGTTCAAAATTTCCTGGAGCAATGCTCTTAGCATCTTCATCAATAAGCCCAAATAGATAAACTTCAATATAACCAGGCCTGAGAGGGGTACCTTTATTTGAAGCAAGCCTGGGTAAAAGCCCATTGTAAAATCTTAAAGCATTGCCCAAATTTGCATTCTTGTCTCCATCTGTGGGCCACCCAACTTCTCCAACCAAAATGGGCATGTCTCCAAAGCCCACAGATTTGAGAGAAGAGACTAAAGTATCAAAATTTGCATCAAAAACATTGGTGTAAAGAATCCCATTATCATTTATGGGATTTACTGGCCCATCAAAGAAAGCATAGTCAAAAGGGAAATTATCATTTCCATAAAGACTTAGGAAAGGGTAAATGTTAACTGTGAATGGTGCATTATTCTTGTGCAAAAATTGGACTATTTGGGTCATGAGATCACTTAGATCAGGCCTAAAAATTCCTGCTGATGGAACAGGATTGGACTCTGGAGATTCATATACATCAGCATTTAAGGGCACTGTTGCCTTTACTGATGATAGACCAGCCTCATTAAGGGCATTTTGAATGTTCTGTAATGCAGGTAAGGTCACATTCAAGAATGAATTATTGTAGGATTTCAAAAATGGTTCATTCCCAACTGCTACATACCTGTGAAAGAAATATAATATATGATTCAATGTATAACTATGTATTAAGTATAAAATTCTTATCACAAAATCCAAAATATGGTAAAGTTATAAACCAAAAAGCTCAGCTAAAAAAGATTTAGTTTTAATCTAAGGTATCATCTAAAAAACTATTTCACTCAGAGTTGTGGCAATTCCTTCCAACAAATAAATTTTCAATAAATACGAAACTGTTGTATATTAACAAGAAGTTTCGATATCTGACTTACCTACTATTGATCTAATAGGTAAAAAATAGTTATACATGACTAAATACAATTTGTAATTTACTACTTCCATAATCAAATTTGAAAGAAAACAAAAAGCTTTAGTGTAACAACAATAACACAAGTCTTTTTTCATAGACTAACATGATGTTAGTCTAATAGTATCAGACTATATTAGATCCTTAAATAGGCCAAAAGGTAAATGTTTGATTTTTTGAAGCGACATTTGTTTAGAAAGCAGCCACAAACTCCGAATATCATTAATTCCTTATCCGGATAAAGGGATACAATTGGTATAAGAAAAAAGCTTTTTTCATGTCCAAGATAGAGAGGGAAAAGGATCCTCTAATTTACAACAACAAAAGGTTACAGAATTTTGATGTATTTTTATACTGTACTTGGTAAACAGTATAGGGTAGGTCCAAATACATGTAACATTTATAGATTTCTCAAGTACCAAAAACTTCAGAATCCAATATCCACTCTATAATTATAGCATCCTTTCTAGATTTACATTCAATAGTTTTAGATATCACTCATAAAAACTTTAACTGTCCTATGCAAAATATGAATTAAATCACCCAACAAAGGCTATATTTATATGACAGCATCAGAATCACACAAACTCAATATATATGCTAAGTATTAATTCATAATAAGTAAAATTAATGAAAAAAATTAAAACAAACTCACTTGATATTAACTCCACCATTGAAGCTATAACTAGTAACATTCTTTCTAACCCATTGCATGGCACGATCATAATCAACCATATCAGAAAGCTGAATATTTGGAATAGCAACCATTACTTCAATACCAGAACCAGAAAGAGCACTCATAGTTGCTGAATCTGCATCAAATAACTTCACTTTCTGAATTCCATTTTCTTTCATCATCTGAACAACCATATCTGGTTTCAATTGATGTGTTGCTTGTGTTCCCCAATTTACTCCAAGACCTTCCACACTCAAACCCATCATCATAATAATCAAACCCACCAAAACCCATGTCAAAAAACACATCTTTTCCATTTTTACAAGATATTTGAAACAAAAAATGAAGATACTTATAACTTTTTTGTTGAAAAAAGTAAGGAAAAATAAAGTTTTTAGATATTTTTTTCCCACCAATGATGTCGGTTACCTACAGTTCTATAAGTGGGGCTAGAGGAAAAAGAAAAATTTGCAAAGTTTTTTGAGAATAAAATATGAAAATGAATCAAAAATATCTGCTTGTTTTTATGTTTCAATCATTGACCTTGTGTTGAATGAATGATAACCACTAAAAGCTATACTTCATAATATGTAAATCCAAAAAACTTTGGATAAAACCTTTATGTTTTGTAGGATGGTGAAACCAGAAGAAAATTCAGCTGAACAATAAGAATATAGAAGATCTGAAACTTGAATAAATTCCCAAAATGGAAGAAGAAAAAACCTCAGGAATTTTTGTGTGTGATTGTGATGTCCTAACTAGGGATCTAGAGACTTATAATAACCTAATAACACATACTTTTTTCCTGTAGTATCGGGGTGTGTGATTGCTCATCTTAACAAGTATCGTTTTCAGGAATCGAATGTTTGATATTTAGTTATCCTGAAAATCTAGCAGAGTCTTACACCACTAGATTTACGACTTCTTGGTAATAACACATGGTTTAAGTTCTCATGGCTGATGATATAATAGGATGATTTTTTATAGTTTTTATTTCAGACGTAGAGACTAATTTTGAGAAAACTTATAAGTATAATAATAAGCTAGTAGTCCAAGAAGAAAGAATTCTCAATTTTAGTTTTGTTTTCTGAAGTAGAAAGTGGCTGTGTTGTTTCTTGGAGAAATTATTATATATTATATATTATACTTTAAGATCGAACATATTTATTTTGAAGATGAAGGTTTATATACAATTAGTACATCATTTATAATTCATTTGTATTATTCTTTTGAAGAATCAATAATAATTATATATAAATGATAAATAATATAATTACAGGTATAAAATTATAGATTATTCCTATATAATTTTTTCTATATTTTAAATCAATACTAATGATTTAATTAACATGATTTGTTTTAAATGAAATCATGTAAGAGAGACATTGCTAATGGGTTTTGTGTTAAATGAAATCTGTTTTGTCAGTGTTCCCAAACGATGTGAAAGTTTTTTTCTTTTTTAGTAATCAATGAAATGACATATATCAACAAATTAATCATTCATCAATAAATACATAAAATATCATTTATATTTCTAATGATATAGAATGATATGGGAGGAGTTGTAATATAATATATCATTTATATTTTTTGTTTTATATTTAAAAATTAATATATTTTCATAAAAATCTTCTTACTAATAAGTAAATGATATATATATCATATATAAATTAATTATAAATAAACAAAATATTACTTAATAACATATATCACTTTTATATTACTAGAAAGATTTTGTATAATAATTTAGTAGGAAAAAATATCATTACGAGCCGAAAATTGAAATAGGAGAATTGAATAAATGAGAAAAAGGAGGTGGATAGGAGTTGATTAGGGAATGGTGTCCATGTTGAGTGTTGATGCGACCAATGAAGAAGTCGGCAACTATGTTGTGGGTCACGTGGTCGGTCGGTGATTGCATCTCAACTCACCCATTCATGCATCCACGTCTCTTTCACTACACAAACAAAGACACTTTAATAACTTTTTTTATTTTATTTTGTAGAGAAGTGATGAGTTAAATAGCTGATTTATTTTTATATCATATTAAATATCTTTAGAATATTTGTTGACATATGATCTTACATTTCTCAATATAGTACACTATTTGTCTTTAATGACATAAATAAGTATGAACTTAGATAATATATTAATAGGTGCACTTGGAATAACATATTATTGCAATATGGTGATTGGTGCAACTTGCACTAAGCATTGGCCTTATTTATTTACTGCTCAATCAATTTTGTAAAAAAAAAAACGTTTTTCAAAATCCAGGTTAAACATAATACAAAAGCTCTTTAAAATAATGTATATACAATAAAAGTAATTTACGAGTCTTCCACTTGTTTCCAATTCAGATTCCTTAGAAAACTTATCTAAAAACGCATTTTAAAAAACTAAAGTGTATTTTGAAAACTTCTGAACAGTAAGATTTTTTGTCTTCATAGTATGCAAAATATTTATACAAAATAGTAAAAGAGAAATAACAATCATTGTACATTATCTCATAATATGTTGACCACTTATAATTTAAATGTGACAAATTTAAACATAAGTGGCACACAACATAACAACTATATTAATTTATGTATATTTCATTATTTAATTTATTCTTTTTAGATAATGTGAATTCTCTTTAAACTAAACTATAATTGGAATGTCTAATATTTACCATATGTCAATTATTCTTCTTTAGGTATTAGATCTACTTTATTTCGCAACAAGGACCCCCACATGAATTTATTGACCACTTATCTCTTCAATACTAGGTTGAGTCATTGAACCATTGGCTCTAATTCCACTTTTGTGATTGAATAGTGGAAACAATGGGAGATCTTGCTAAAGTATTTTTTCCATTAGCTATGTAATAATATGAAAGAAGCATATAAACGAACTTAACATCATATTTGACCCAAAATCTTAAGGTATTAATATGCTCATCCACTTGTATGTTCTTTAAATCACCCACTTATATATAATGCGATATTTCTTCACTACACTAACTCACTTGGAATACCTAACACATAAGATAAAAGGTTAAAGAGGACACTAGATGATCCCTATTTGAAGATGGTAGGATGCTCTAAGTGGAGACTTACACCAAACAAGCTCACAAACTTTAGTCCAGTCGAGTTTAACTTAGAAATGTAGCTTATTTTGAACTCAAGTCGAGTTTTGAGTCGAACAAATTTTTACAAAAATGAACCGAGCTGAGTACAAGGATTCAATTCGCTTATTTTCAGTCCTACTTGTGAAGATAAGACTACATATATCTACCCTTCTCATACATTACTAGGTGAGAGCCATGTGTAGTTAGATGCTTTTTTTTAAGCTTAACATATATATATTGGTCTGCATCAAATTAAGAAGCATGTTCACTAATGGCTAATGCCTCCACGCCCTTTCATGATGGGCCCAGCTCACACCACTCATTCCAATTTTCACGGAAGGCCATGTTCCTAGAACACCACTCCACAAAGTATCCAGTTGCAACCAACTTACATGGGTTAGAGGTGATTTGTTAAGCTCAAATAGAACACAGAAAATTTGTCATGGCGAGAAATTTTTTAGGGAAAAAGATAGACTGTGCATGGAAGTTTTATTCAACACATCTGTATTCTTCACATGACTAAAGGCATTTTCTTGGGAAGGTAAAACTAATTTATCATGTAACAAGCAAGGTTAGGAACTAATGATCTGTTCCATCTATAAATATTTTGGCTTTGCTCAACATGTTGAAATTATATATGGTCTTGTTTCCACTTTTTCCAGTAATTTGAGATACAATTTTTAAATATTGGATTTTCAGTTATTTAAATCCAGTATACATTTGAATTCAACAAACAAGCAAATAAGAACCAGGAAGTCACATACTAGTTATAACATTTGGCATCTTCTACAAATCTTCTAGGCAAAAAGCTCATCTTCCAGATAATTGTACTCAAAGGTGAATTCTGTCTTGATTCTTTGACACCTGAATAATCACACATCAATGCAAAGACAAGTGAGGACAGCTAGAAGCATGGCTTCAAACATCAACAAAATCAAGAATTTCATGGCCTGAACTAGACAAGGAAAAACATGAAAATGCAAACATAAGATTGTTTTAAATAAATTTTAGAGTAATTATCCATTTTAATCCTTCAAACATATATGCCAGATGACATTAATTAATCCTCTATCAGTACAACAACTTGGTTCCTCAATGATAATTAAATGCCATAACTTTGTCCTTCTAGCGACCAATTGATGTCACTTAAGAATCAATTTGCGGCATAAAAATTAACACTGAAGAACCAATTTGTTATATCTCTAAATGGATACTTTGATCATTCTTGGAGGACCAAAATGATTTACTCAGATTCTTAGATGATGGGCATCTCTGACCTATAAAGTGAAACAAGTGTTTTTTTATACAACGCAATTATGACTGCAAATAACTGGAATTATAAATTCACTCTGCATACCACCCATGTTGCATATCATCATTTGCAATATGGAAATCGAAGTACACGTATGTTCCCTGCTCGTATTCATCTGTTGCAACTTTTGGCTCTTCATGCCGTTGAAACCATGTGTTATACTTTCGGTGATATCTCCATGACTGCTTCTTCAACTCTTTCGCAGCCAAATATTGTTGGTAAGTGTTCTGCAGAAAACATTGGATGTAAGCTCAAGTGATTGAATTCAATGACAGTAATACTAACCACACAAAGTTCATGTACCTGTTGATAATAAAATGCAAAGAACAGGGTATCGGTGCAAAATGGTTCAAGACTGACTCTCTCCCAAAAGGCAGGATTGTTAACAATAGGTGCCTGTACTTGAGGATAACTAGGAGGTGTTATCGTTGCGTGCCTCTGCATAACCCAAAAAAAAGACAATATAAATTGATTATATGATTCTTACAATAAATTTTTCAATAAACATTAGGATTAATATAACTGGAAATGCATACAGGAGAATAGGCCCTAGGACGTTCTGAGTCCTTAGGTTGTGGAAATTTGGAATGTGTCGTGGCTGCATCAAGCATCTGCAAATTATATAATTGATCACGGATTGCACCCGAATTAGCAATTGATCCACTGAAGTTATCATTAACGGCTCCAAGTCCAAGTTCGGAAAAACTTCTTCCAATAACACCAAGGTTACCACGTTGATTGGTTTGCAAGGGTTGGCCAGGAGACAAATCAATTACTCTAGAAGTCTGACCAGGCTCTGGAAGAGAGGCAGATACTCCTGACTGCAGCATAAACAACCATGAATAAATTCTATGTATACAATATACACTCAACTTTTACACTCATGTGAGGATCAAAATGCTTAAATCCTTAATTTTAGCCCTCATTAGCCTAAATGCTTAGAGCACTATTGACTTGTTCATCAGGCTTTCAAATTAGATACCATCTCAAAATTTATTTGTTCACCTATAAGTTATAACAGATTAACAGATAAACGGAAGAAATCATAGAATAAAAATTGACTTTGCCATGCCCTTCAAATATATTTTGATATTTTAGGTGGAAGCCTCATGCACTGAACTGCCCTTTTATTTTAGATGTAGTTTTTTGCCAATTTCCATTGTCACCTAAACTAAAAAGACAGACTAGGAAGGCTGACCCACTGGCTTTCCCATCTTATCATCTCGGGGTTCATTAATGCGAAATTGGATGCATTAGAAGCTGAGTTTAGGCACAAGCACAACACATAAAAATATGTATATACACTTTTCCATGTTGTATGTAATGACAGAATATGTAATCTTATATAAAAGCATAGGAGTTAGTCAGCGTACAGGAGAATCTACAGCATATGGGGATTTCAAATCATCTTCATTTATGAAATTCTTGCCAATCACAGCAGTAGATTCAGTCCCAGAGTCATCAGTGAAAATCTGCTGTTGCTGCAGTTCTTCAACCCTAGAATTGCCAGCATCTGCAGAATACAAAAATACACCAATCTCGATATATTGATATTACAGATTTTTTTGTAAACTTGTATAAAAGGAACACATGATTTTTTTTTACCAAGAACCAACAAATAGCACATTTTTACACAGAATAACTTTTTATCCTTCAGAATGAATATTGTCATTTTACCTTTTGGGATAAAAAAGTTATATTTTACAAAAATTAATTAAAACTCCTCAACAAATCATGACCAAATAACAGTAACACAACATACCTGCGTCGCTAGAAACAACTGACGTCAATGGCTGTTGGCGGGGTGCAGAATGGGGCGAATTGGGTGGCAGCTGTAATGAGGTAGAAGAAATGCCATGGAAACTTGGTGACTGGACCCCAAGTCCCAGACCAGGTTGAGAAGAAACTGATGAGCCTTGAGAGTTAAACTGCATATACAGTAAGCATATCATGCAATATATATGTCTTGTAAAAAGAAAGTCTAAGATCAGATTGAGAAGAAACAGGAAAAAAAACATCAAAAGTTAACTGCACAAACGGTAGCATAACTCGCAAAAAAATAAATTACATTACATAATATACTTGTAAAAAGATCTTATAAAAAGCTGTATATTATCATTTAACAGAAAATTTAACCACCTGATAAAGACATAAAGTTAAATCACAGAGAAGACTATATGTTAAGGAAAATGAAATTGGAAATAAGGCCTCTAGGGAAAGACTATTAACAAAAAAACTTAAACATGGAAGTAGTGTTATCTCAAAGAAAAATCCTGCCACAAAACTATAAGACAGATGATGCTCTATGGTAGCCAATGTTGGGCAGTAAAGAACTAAGCAGAGCAAAAGAATAAGTGTAACGAAGATGAGTTTAGGTTGATGAGTAGACATCCAAAACAAAGATAAGATTGGGAACAGATGTACTGAGGATCAAGTTGGAAGTAGCACCTATCAAGGAGAAGATATCAGAAACAGAAACTAACTAGAGGTTAATTGCTTACGTTAGAAGACCAATAGAGGCTCCAATCAATAATATATCTAGTGGAAGATAATTGGATTAAAAGGGCCACAGGAATACAAAATAAAAATTTAGGAGAAAGTCAGAAACCACAAAAATAAGACCTTACTCTAAAATGGACAAAGTGTATTATGCTAGATAAAATGGACAAAGTGTACAGACTAGGAATAACCTACACAACTCAAGGATCTCTGTGAATGCTAAAAATCTGAGCAAATATCTCCTTAAGATAAGGCACTAGGATCATTTGGTTAGCCTATAATATCTAATTTAAAATGTGTGCATATAGAATGAATCCTACCAGAATGGTATAAGATAGATTATGCTCTTGCTAACTATACATGATTTAGTTAGCCTATACAAAAGATCTAGATATTAGTTACATAGATTCCAACAAATATTTTTTTTATAGTGAGGGGAATGGAAGAGAATGTTGCAAATAGGGCTTCTGGCCCACAATTAATATTGAACAGTGAAAGGAAAAAATGCAGAGGGGGGATTAGTACCTGTTGCAAGAGAGAATTCTGTTGCTGAGCAGAAAACTGCTTATGATTTCCTCCAGCAAGAGAATGCATATTAAGAAGGGCACTGTGCCCTTGTTGCTGCACTTGCTGAAGCTTTTGCAAATATTTTTCCTTCTGGTCAGGAGTAATTTCAGTTCTTCCACGAAGCTGCCCCTGATATTAAAATGAATAAGTCCCTTCAAAGGTACTATAAAACAACGAACTACACAGGATATCTTCCATATCATAAAATTCATAGCATGCCATTATTACAGGTACTAATATGTGTGTTATGCTTCAACTCCCATTCTGCATGCAAGAGCAATACATTTCTATCTAACTATAAATTGATAGCTTCAGAAACCCACTTAGGTAACATACAGAAAAAAATGAAAAAAAATATAAACTCGTGATCATTCACAATTGAACTACCTGCGGGTATGACTTTCAATATTAAAACAAGACGCGTTCCAGATTTCAAGGGCACACAGGTTCAGAATTTAGCTTGATGTCACTTAGAGTTTGATATCCTTGTATACCTCTTAGTAAATAACTAAGAGCAACCAATTGTATAACACAATTTAATTGCACATGCACACAATTATTTTTCTGCTATTTTCTATTAATAAAGATTGCAAATCTTTCTTCAGTTTGACACATCACAAGTAAATTCAAACTCAGAACAGTAAATAAATAATGAATCATATAAGTGGGGAACCACAACTCAACAAAATTAATGTGGGGGAAAAAGAAAATTACCACATCGTTCTGATTCTGCAATGGGCTTCCAGGTCTCCACTGCATGCCAGGAACCGCAGAAGGAGAGAAAACTCTCCCCGGCACAGCTGCAGCTTCATTAACATTACTAGAGTCAACTGAGGCAGTTCCATCATTACCCTTAGCAACCTGAGGCATGACCATTCTACTACTTATGGGGGATACAAGAGGTTGTTCTATCCTATTGCTCCCAAGTCTATCATCAGCTCCTAATACGTTTCTCTTGGTTATTTCAGAGGCTGAAGGAACTGAACCAAGGGCCCCGTTGGTGGAAACCATGTTTCCAGAAGCAAGAGGGATATTAGCTGTTGTTTGATTAGATACGCTGTTTCTGCTGAAACTCCCTACAAGTGCAGCATCAGAAAACGACGGAGATGGTCCCTGGCCAGGGAAGCTATTAATCTCTTCTTCCTTCATTGAGGTAGTATGACTTACAGAAGATGAATTGGTAACATTAGTAATCTCCATGACATTCCGAACAGAATTTGAACCAAGCATGACTGATGCACCAGCTGGTGCAGTGGAGAAGTTATGTGCTGGAACATTCATAGAAACCGGAGCAGCAAGATTTCCAGCTGGTGTTGAAGCAGCAGGACTAACTAGACTATTTTTATAAGGTGGAGTTGTTGCAACAATGCCAGAATTGCTATCCTGGGAAGCTGTGTCATCAGCTTGCTCCTGTAAACAGGCATCTTAATTATTAGAAGTAAGAGTTGCTTGGAACGGAAAATATCAGTAATGTTCATCTACTTCATGACACCTAACAATTATGCAGCTTTTTTTTCCTAAACTGGTATTATGGTACTTCAGCTACAAGCATTTGATGGGACAACATACATGATCCTATACTTTACTATTACTCTTAATATGGATTGTTAAACTTGAGTAAAAACTACTATTATTAACTTGTTCTTTACCTCATAAGTATATGATTTGATACACTATTTTCTTAGGCTATTTACTACTTTTGTAACAATATTTTATGATACAATGCCAGTGAGTCGTATCTAACTTCGAGATATATCTGTTCCCATATCCTTGTCCTAAACTAATCAGAAACGATCCAGACTCCAGTGCATTATTACTGTTTTATTATTATTAATATCACTGCAAGCCATTAAAAATCCTATTAGAGGGCCAACATAATAAAGTGCATAAATATGTAAATATCCTACAGAATTTTTTTGAACAAATTCATTATTTTTCAACTTTCAACAATATTGACTCATAAGAAAAAAATTGGGACATAGAAAAAGGAATACATACAGATGTTTGTGATGCCGATGCTGATGGTGATGCTGACGCTGCCAAAGAAGGTTTCAAGCTTAGCACTGGTGCCACCTGCCAGAATACATAATAAATTAGGAATTCCATATAGAGAAATATTCTAGAACGTTAGCATAATATTTGGATTTCAAAGAATAGATTGGAAGCTGCAGACTTGCAGTCAAAATGGCTAGCAGGGGGGAAACTGTCAACACAAAAATTAAGCCAGGCAATCCAATCCCATAACATGAATATACAAATGCATCAGAATGTGTTAGTATATGGCTTTGTGCCTGTGTTTGCAACAGTGCACAATGATTAATCAAATACCTTAGCAAGACCAGGGGGAATTGTAACTAGATCTTCAAGTGACTCCACCTTGTCTAAAGGTAAAGAGCTGTATAGCTCTTCAATATCACTGAATTCTTCGAAGTCATCCTGTAGAAGGAAAAAAAATAGAAGACACAGAAATTAGGACAAATTCATAAGTTGTGTAGTATCGAGCATGAAGGACTCACTACAGCAGGAGTGAAAGAGGGTAGATATATCAACATCTACTTAGTGAAACTATCTTGACGCTTCAAGGCAGAATGGCAAAAGTGCAACATCCAAAATACAAACCTGATTGCGCTCTATGTAGTCATCCAGGAAATCTTTGACATCATTAACCTGCTCAGGACTTAATTCATCATTATCTAGTAGCCTCAAGATTAATTCACATTGCTTTATATGAGCCTTGTGCCGAGTAATTGATGTCTCCAGATGTGTCTGATAAACAAAGAAAAAATTGACAAGCCATGAAAAAGGTAAACCATTTATTCGATATAAGGAAGCTTCTTTTACTTCATAGTTCATACCAATCTGGGGGGCCTGCTCTTTCCTTTCTTAACAGAAAGCCCTTCAAGCTCTGCTTCAAAGTTATCGATCTGAGATTCTAACTCACCAACCTACTCAGGCATTTAAAATATAAGAAATCTTCCAGACATAGTGATATAAGTATATATTACAAACTAATAGAAGCTCCTTTACATAAAATGTGCCCACACAGACACCTCAATGAGAATCACAAGGAAAATAGGCACTGGACTTTTATAAACAGCGTTGTAAGGAAAGCAAATTTCAATAACAAAAATGTAAAGAGAAATTTTGATTAGTGGAAATTCTCCGAAGAGTCAACCTGCATTAGAGAATTTATCATGTTGCAAAAAACATTAGAATTTAGATACAAAGCAAACACAGCTCATCATTTACCCAACACTGAAATATACATGAAGGAATACGAGCTATAATGCAAAAAGTAATAGCCATGTTTGGCTCACAACAAAACAAAGCTGTAAGTTTTTCATAGATTTTGATTTCATACCACATTGTTCAACCAATCCCTTGTCTCTGCTTTGGCCTTCTCTTTAGGATCCTATCAGAAAACATTTAGAATGAGGTAACACATTTCTCATCCCATAACCAACATAAAATAATCATAGTACATCAAGAAAAACTCAAATGAAAAAATACATTTGAAACAAACATTATTTCCCCGGGACAAAGACTCACAGTTTTAGGCTGTTGAACCAAGCCTTCTTTGGAGAATGCTTTGGTCTTCATTTCCTTCTCACAGATCTTAAACCTTTCCATTTCCTTCTCAATAAGCTTCCGTGCATCCACCAGAGCTTGCTCATAAGAGGCACTAATCTATGCCAAGATGTGTCAAAAGAGAAAATGTTCTGAGTTCAAAACCATGTCATTAAAGGTTAAACACAACAACAACAACAACAAAGCCTTAGTCCCATTAGGTGGGGTCGGCTTAAAGGGCATTTTAAAACATTTCACACCACAGACAACCACAAAAGAAAAGCGAAGCAATACTACCATTTATGCACAACAAAAGAATCAGTGATTAGACATCATAGAAAATATATAGCATCAATGGAAGATCTATTGGAGAGGCTCTCCCCTTCCCTTCTAAGAAATTCACACAACACACACACATATACTTCATGTTTTGTGCATATGTTAATCCTTCTTCATAATTAGGTAGAATTTATATTTTACGATTTTTACCTAGAGTTTTATAGAAATATGCAATTGTTCCTCCTTGCCAGAGAAGTCGCAATGTTAGCAAAGTTTATATATGTTGTTATTATAAACAGTAAAACATGTCTATAGTGATTCACATATCACAGTTGTCCTTTTTAGGCTAGCATAGTAGTGAGTGAAGATTTTTCATTTGATATAATTTGCAGCTAAAAAATTCTGTTACATCGATGTGGCTACCAGGAGATATTAAATTTTCTGTAATGACTGATTATATATCATATAAATATATTTCAATTCCAAGTTATTGTAGATTGTGTTTATTTTTAAAATGTATTGGCGGAGTTCAAACAAAAAAATATGGTGAAGGCTTTAATATGGAAACTAGTGATGAGGAGAATAATAATACAGCTTCAAAATACAAGCGTGGAACTTGAGGACAAACAAATTTCAAAAGATTTAGAGAAACACCTCACTCATTTGATCCTAGTTCATTATGGCATGGCCTAGAAGCTCAAACAAATATGGAAATATACACAAAATGGCCACCTAAAAAATTTAACCCAATATCCATCACTGCGTAGCATCGCTTAATAAATTGGAGTAACACTTACGAGTTAATACAATTCTCTCAGGGTCGAACCCGAACACGTGATTACTGATTCCATATCGTTAAACCAAACAGAATAACATTAAACAATTTCCCTACATAACTAGAGTATACACCATTAAACAACTTTTCCCACATAACTAGAGTATACATCAGAGTAAACATAACTTCACTGGAAAACATCTATTAATTTATCTATAATTCCAAAGGTAAGTCAAAAGCATTTACAGCTCATGCCACACAAAAAACCCTAGATAAGAAATATTAACTTCTTTTCTTGTTTTGTTTGAGAACCTCAGTATCTCGAAATCACTCCAACTAATTGAAGTCAAGCCGAGAAGAGTCAGAAGACCTATTTACGGGGGCAAAAAACTCCCCCTTCATTTTTTATCCACAAGACTCAAACCTGAAACTTTGCTTAAGGGAAATCGAGGTCCATGCCACCTAGACCAATGACCATGGTGGGTAATTAAGAAATAATATCTGCAACAAGTTGGTGATATGGTTCAAGGTACTGGAGAAGATAGAAAAGGAAAATCCAGACCCCCCCTATTATTTTGCTTCTAACAACAAACAAGCACATAGCTAATTCTAGTAGGCCCTCAAGAAAACTGGATAAATTGCATAACCTAGTATGAACCTGAAGAAAGCAACGACTATTTCGAAGTGGATGTGCTTCATAGTCATGCCCTTGCAATTAGTAGCTAATAAACCCTAAAACGTTTTTTTCATAAACCCCAATTAGTCACTAATTGTTAAAGATATTCCTATTCATTTAAAAATAGAAGTTGCGCATGAAATCTCTAAATAATGTAAGAAAACATCATCCATAAGCTTAAAAAGCCGGCCGAGTGCACAAGGCTCCCACCTAGTAGTTTAAGGGGTGAGCAGTTTTACCCTCGTAAAAATATGTTATTTCCAGGATTTAAACCAATGACTGTGGTCACAAGGCAAAACAGCACAACCTTATTGTTGCGCCGAGGCTCACCTGGAATCATGAGCTAAAGAGGTTTTTAAAAAAATGAAAGAAACCTTCTTATCCTTAATCTCACTGGACTGAATCCAAGTCTTAATCTGATCTCTATATCTCTGGAGCTTTTTAATCTCCTTCTTCAGATCGGCTTCAAATTTCTCCTTCTGGTTCGCATTATCAGTATCGTAAACCTAAAAAAACAAATGTTTGAATAAAAATGAACAACGATTGGTGAATGAATTTGAGGAGAAGAGTGGAAAATAATGGAAGAAGAGTGAACCTTGTTCCAGATGCTATCGAATACTTCAACACCTTCTTGGACCTTCTTGAGAACACGATCGATTTCTCCTTGAAGCTTTCGACTCGCTCCCATTTTCGCACATTCGATTCAATTCAATTCAATTCAACAAAGGTATCATTCAATTTTGGTGCTAAATGTGGATTTTACGTTCACTGCGTCACTCTCACTCACTCAATTTTTTCGCTTTTTTTATCTTCCTTCCTCAAACAGAAGCTGGCAGAAGAAGAAGAAGAGTTAATAACTTAATACCATGGGCAAGTTAACATTCATGATTTCTTTTTGTAAAAGAATATAATATGAGTTTATAATCTCTATACTTTTTCACACATTATTCACTATTGATTTGTATTAGTTTGTTTTATATATTAAATTTGTATATTATTTTTAGAGAAAATGTATACATAGTTTTATATGTTGTTCATTCATTAACGTTTTATATTAATTTTTTAAAAAATGTAATCAAATGAATGTAAAATAAAATACTAATTATTTATAAATTTTTACACTGAAAAGATATAAAAATATTAATTAATTATATAAATATTACACTTTTATTTATAAAAAAATTGTATGAGCTTTCGAGATAAAGATGACATTAAGAATGTTTTTGGATAGGTTTAGTTTCAAAAATATATTATTCATTATTCATTTATATTTTTTTTAAAAGTAATATAAATAATACAGTATATAAAATTGTTACACCATCAATGAATTTTGCTTTCATTGTCTCATTCTCCATCACTCAACTTTTCCCTTTTTATCTTCCTCAAACAAACGCAGGCTGGAGAATACTAAATACCATGGGCAAGTTTACCTTCATGGTTTTTGTATCCATTAAATTCTAGTACTTGCACGAGAATATATTATTTTTTTAATTATATGACTTATTTTAATTCAAACCCAACCCAATAATTTGATATAGTCATTTTCCTAGATATGAACTTGATAAAATATAGTTTTTTAGATGGAACTAAGGTTAAAGATTCGACCTTTGTATAAATTTAAACATCATGTTATATCATAGCATCGAAGAAGTATATAGTTTAACCTAAAGTGTATTTATAATATATATTTCAAATAAATGATATAAATATTCTACTAAAAGTCAATGAATTAAGTTAATGAGTTTTATTTTTCATATCATTTTTTGCAAAAAAAATATGGAAGACGTGTTAACAAATAATAAGTAATACACTTTTGGGCCCTTTTTCAAAATAAAAATAGACATATGTATTAGTTTTGACATCCTCACATATCGTTATACCTAACTACTTTATGCTGAGGACAATTATTAGCATTTCAATTGGTTGGATGTATTCAAAATGTTAATTCTCTATAGTTTTGATGATCTCGAGTATATTAAGATGCTAATAAATTATCAGACATCATTGATTTGGCTATTTTTAAGTATGCAAAAAAAAATTAAGAGGGTAATATTTATGTATTGATAATATAAAAATTTATACACAATCATGTATCATTTACTATTCATTTGGATTATTTTACTTGAAAAATCAATGATTTTTTAAAATGAATGACGAATAATAAATAACAGTATAAAAAACTCTTATAATGTCAGTATATACATTTTTTCTTAAAAATTAAAGAAACCAATAATTATGATATAAAGAATATTGACTTATCATCTTTAGTTTACATAGAAGATATTTAATAACTTTTAGTTAATCCAACTTAACACACTCTTGGGTTTGAGCTCCCTTCCTATATGGAGAAAGATCTAGTTGGGCAAAACCTACTTGTCCCACTTAATCTAATAGATTGGGGTCAGATGTAGTAAGAGGGTGTAGACAATTTATGCAAAAAGAGGCAATTGAAAAGTGTGAGAGAAGATAAGAAAACTCAACCCGCAGGAACTCCGAGCAGTCGTGGGAAATTCGTGACCGTGTCTTCGTTCACCGTTGGATCGCGCTTAAATTTGGACAGAAGGTTCACAGCTTATAGTACTTCATTCGGAACGGTTGGATCGGTGAGACGACGTTCGAGGTGGTAGAAATCGAGCTGTTACAGCAACTGTGTTACTGGTTTTTTCTGATTTTTCGTGTTCTCATTTTCAAGTTTGTTGCTCTGTTGTATGCCGTATTGTTGAGCACGTTTTGTGCTGTATTTTGGAGGCACTATTGTATTCCTATTTTGATTATAGTGGAGCTTGATTGACTGGCTTGTGCCCGTAGTTTTTACTTCTCACTTTGGGAAGGTTTTCCACGTTAAAATTATGGTGTCCCTTGTGTGTTACTGCATTATTTGATATTGCTCCTCATAGATTCTAGCAAGTTGGGGAAATAATTATCCGCTGCATATACTATGTTAGAGTTTACATTGTTATTGTGTTGAATTTCCAATTAGAGTGGCATCCGAGCTCTTTGGGGTTTGAGGTATTTGACTTGCTTGAATGATGGAGGCAAATACGCATAAAATGATATGTTTGAATGGCATTAACTATCACTTGTGGAAAGGAAAAATAAAAGATTTATTATTTGTGAAGAATTTGCATATTCATGTGTTTGCTACTGAGAAGCCAGAGTCCAAGTCTGATGAATATTGGAGTTTTCAACATCAACAAGTTTATGGTTTCATTCGGCAATATGTAGAAGACAATGTCTACAATCACATTGCTAATGAGGAAAATGCAAAATCTTTATGGAAGAAAATTGAATCTTTATATGCTTCTAAATTAGGGAATAATAAATTGTACTTGTTGAAATCCTTGATGAATTTGAGGTACAATGAGGGAACTTCCATTTCAGATCATTTGAATGATTTTCAAGGGCTCCTTGATCAATTATCAGGAATGGGTATCAAGTTTGATGATGAAGTGTTGAGACTATGGCTACTGAATACTCTACCAGATTCTTGGGAAACATTTCGAGTTTCAATTACAAATTCAGCCTCAGATGGTATTGTCTCTTTGGAGAGTATAAAAGGAAGTATTCTTAATGAGGAGATGAGAAGGAAGGCACATGGTACTTCATCTCATTCTGAGGTGTTTGTCACTGAAAACAAGGGGAGAAGTCATAGAAAGGAACCGAAAGGTGATAGAGAAAAGGGTAGAAGTAAGTCCAAGCCCAGATACAAGAATGTGGAATATCACTATTGTCACAAAGGAGGTTACATACAGAAGAATTGTTTTCAATGGAAAAGGGAGAATAAAGACAAGAAGGGCAAACAGAACGAAAAGAATCATGGTGATGATAATCGTGTTACTACTGCTACTTGTGCTAATCTTATTATTCTCCGTGACCATGATTTGGTTAATCTTGTATCATATGAGAGTATGTGGATAATTGATAGTGGTGCTACACTGCATGTTACACCAAGGAAGGAGTTCTTCACATCTTACACTTCAGGTGATTTTGGAGTGTTGAAGGGTAATGATGGTGTGTCAAAGGTAGTTGGTATTGGTGATATTTGTTTGCATACCAACATGGGAGTGCATTTGTTGCTGAGAGGAGTTAAACATGCTTTAGACGTTCGTTTCAATTTGATCTCTGTGCATATGCTTGATGATGGTGGTTATGATAATCACTTTGGTTCTGGAAAATGGAAACTCACTAGAGGTAACTTGGTTGTGGGCAGAGGGGAGAAAATTTCTAAACTGTATTGGACAAAAGCTTTGGTTGCTAAAGAAAGTGTGAATGTCATGGATATGGAAGCTTCTTTGTGGCACCGTAGACTCAACCATATCAATGAAAAAGGGTTGAATTGTTTAGTAAAAAAGGATGTACTTCCAGGATTGAAGAGTGCAGAGTTGGAGAAATTTTCTCATTGCATGACTAGTAAGCAAACCAGAGTATCCTTTAAGAAGCATCACCCTTCAAGGAAGTCAGAGTTGCTTGAATTGGTGCATTCTGATGTTTGTGGTCCATTGAAGGTAAAGTCATTTGGTGGTGCACTTTAATTTGTTACTTTTATTGATGATTGTTCAAGGAAGCTTTGGGTCTATTCTTTGAAGACAATGGACCAAATGCTTAAAAAGTTCAAACAATTCCATGTTTTGGTTGAGATACATTCTAGCAAGAAGCTGAAATGCATTCGTACTGATAACGATGGTGAGTATTGTGGATCGTTTGACATTTACTACAAGCAGCAATGTATTAGACATGAAAAGACTCCTTCTAAGACTCCTCAGCTTAATGGCTTATCGGAGAGGATGAACATGACTTTGGTTGAAAGAGTTAGGTGTATGCTTATTGAAGCAAAATTACCTAAAAATTTATGGGGTGAGGCTTTGTACACGACAATGCATGTTATTAATCTTAGTCATGCAATTGCTCTGAATGCTGAGGTGCTAGACAAGGTTTGGTTTGGCAAGAATGTCGGGTATGATCATTTGGGAGTCTTTGGTTGCAAGACATTTGTGCATGTTCTAAAGGATGAAAGGTCCAAGTTGGATGCAAAGACAAGGCAATTCATCTTTATCAGTTATGGTGAACATGAATTTGGCTACAAGTTATATGATATTGTTGAGAAAAAGGTTGTTAGAAGCCATGATGTGAATTTCATGGAAAATCAAACCATTGAAGACATTGATAAAATGAAGAAGACTACACTCGAGGAAGATAGTAGATTGTCTGATATTGATCCATTTTGGACGCATATACATGATTTGGATACAGTTGAGAATAATGTTCAAAATGGTGAGAAACATGATTATGTTGGTGATCAATAGCTTGGAGATGATTTAGATTTTCTCATTGATATTGGTGAAGATGAACATGAGATGTCACAAGATGAGAATCTTGGTGATGCTTCTGAAACACCTCAAGTTCAACTTCGGATGTCTAATAGGCAGAGGAAACCATCAACCAGGTACCCTTCTGATGACTATGTTGTTGTGACAGACAGAGGAGAACCTGAATATTATCATGAGACCATTGAGAATGAAGAAAATAAGAAGTGGTTGGATGTAATGCAAGAGGAAATGAAGTCCTTGTATGATAATCATACTTTTGATTTGGTCAAATTGCCAAAAGGGAAGAAGGTTTTGGAAAACAGGTGGATTTATAGGGTGACGCAAGAAAGTAATTCTACATCTCCAAGGTATAAAGCTAGATTGGTGGTTAAAGGTTTCAGACAGAGAAAGGGTGTTGATTTCAGTGAGATTTTTTCCCTTGTGATGAAGATGTCATCCATTAGAATTGTATTGAGTTTGGCTGCTACTCTTGATTTGAAGGTAGAGCGAATGGATGCAAAAACTGTTTTCCTTCATGGTGATTTGAAAGAAGAGATTTATATGAAACAACGTGATATTTTTCTTGTATAAGGGAAAGAAGACTATGTGTGTAGGCTGAGAAAGAGTCTATATGGTTTGAAGCAGGCTACACGACAATGGTACAAGAAGTTTGAGTCTGTTATGTGTGAGCAAGGCTACAAGAAGACTACTTCTGATCATTGTGTCTTTATTAGAAAGTTTGCCGATGGTGATTTTATCATCCTATTACTGTATATTGATGACATGCTTATTGTTGGGAAAAATATTTTCATGATTGACAGGTTAAAGAAGCAACTAGGCAAGCCATTTACAATGAAAGACATGGGAGCTGCTAAGCAGATTCTTGGTATAAGAATCATGCGAGATATGCAAGCAAAGAAACTTTGGCTGTCACAGGAACACTATATTAAGAGAGTGTTACAGAAGTTCCAGATGGAAAATGTTAAGGCGGTAAGTACTCCTATTGCTACTCATTTTAAGTTGAGTGCTAAACAGTATCCTTCAAATGAAGCTGAAAAATCAGATCTGCAACGAGTTTCTTATGCATCTGTTGTGGGAAGTTTGATGTATGCAATGGTGTGTACAAGATCAGATATTGCACATGCTGTTGGTACAGTTAGTAGATTTCTGTCAAATCCAGGTAGAGAGCATTGGAATGCTATGAAATGGATTTTGAGGTATCTTTGTGGCACTGCTAGTCTGAGACTTTGTTTTGGAGGTGATAAACTGACTCTTGTGGCCTATACTAATTCTGATATGGCTGGAGATATTGATTCCATAAAGTCTACTTCAAGTTACTTGATTAAGTTTGCAGGGGGAGCTGTAACATGGCAATCCAGGTTGCAAAAGTGTGTTGCCTTGTCCACTACTGAGGCAGAGTCCATTACAGAAGCATACAAAGAGTTGTTTTGGGTGAAGAAATTCTTGCAGGAGTTTGGTTTTGTCCAAGACAAATACTTGTTATTTTGTGATAGTCAAAGTGTCATTCATCCGGAAGAATTCAACTTTTCATTCTAGGTCCAAACACATTGATGTGAGGTATCATTTCAACTTTTGGATGCTAGGTTGTTGGAATTGGCTAAGGTTCATACAGATGATAATGATGCTGATATGATGACTAAGGCCTTAACAAGGTGGAAGTTTGAAACTTGTTGTGAGATCGTTGGTTTGGCGATTCTCTCCATATAGTTGTGAGGGGAAGATATGTTGGGTTTGGGCTCCCTTCTTATGTGGAGAAAGACCCAATTGGGCAAAGCCCACTTGTCACACTTAATCTAATAGATAGGGGTCAGATGTGGCAAGAGGGTGCATGCAATTTATGCAAAAAGAGGCAATTGAAAAGTGTGAGAGAATATAAGAAAACTCAACCTGTAGGAACTCTGAGCAGCCGTGGGAAATTCGTGACTGTGTCTTCGTTCACCGTTGGATCAGGCTGAAATTTGGACAGCAGGTTCAAAGCTTATAGTACTTCATTCTGAACAGTTGGATCGGTGAGACGACGTCCGAGGTGGTAGAAATCGAGCTGTTACAGAAGTTGTGTTGCTAGTTTTTTCTGGTTTTTCTTGTTCTCATTATCAAGCTTGTTGCTTTGTTGTATGCCGTATTGTTGAGCATGTTTTGTGCTGTATTTTGGAGACACTCTTGTATTTCTATTTTGATTATAGTGGAGCTTGATTGACTGGCCTGTGCCCGTGGTTTTTATTTCTCACTTTGGGAAGGTTTTCCACGTTAAAATTCTGGTGTCCCTTGTGTATTACTGCATTATTTTAGATCCTCATAGATTCTAGCAAGTTGGAGAAATAATTATCCGCTACATATACTCTGTTAGAGTTCACATTATTATTGTGTTGAATTTCTCATCATACACGTCTATATTTTCAGCTTGTCATTTCAAAATCTCTCTCATCTTCACTTAATCGTTTATAAAAACTAGTATAATTCAATCCATTATTATTTGAGTCTATTTGTATTTATATTGATATTATTTATTGTTGATTGCATAATGGAGTTCTATTTTCCTATTTTATAATTTATATCATACCAATTCAACATCATTCAATCCCTATGATGACATCATAATTAATTCAAGCAAATATCCCATTAAACTATTGTGTCAAACTTGAGTTAGATTAAACTAATCATAATTAGTCCTAAATACTCCATAAAATTTTATATACTTTTATTTCTTATTGAGAGATCATAATAGTTCTAAGTATCAATGAACCAATAGTTCAAGTGATACATAATAATTCTTAGGTTAGAGTTTTGTATATGAATAAAATATTATTAAGAGAGCTAGTTTCACTATATGGTAATGTCTAGCTCCAAAAAAAAATGTATCTTAGGTTAGATAGTTTTTTTATGCTATTAAAGATATTCCTTCACCCTTTTGGATAAGGAATTAATCTCTTTCGAGATATATGCGTGGTTGGTCTTCCTAGCGAGTGTCGCTTCTTCTATGAGTCAAATCATTAATATTTTGATCATCCTATGAATCTAACACGGTCTTACACCATTAGATCAACAACGTGTTGGTCCTAGGGTAAGATAGTTGTGACTACAAAAATAAAAAACTACAAAAAAAATAAGATTTTGAAGTCTATCACAAATCAATATATCCTTGATATGTAGGAGACTATAGTGCCACACACGTGTATAAAATTATCTCCAAAATTCGTTGTCATAACTTTAGAAAACTCTAAATTCGGATACATAAAGTTGTGATGGAAATTAAATTTGCCAGGCTTTATTCTATGTTGTAATATATCTAAATATGATTAAGTTAGAAATTTCTCATCCAATATCCATTCCTTTTTACGTAATAAAAGCAAAGCATGCAAAAACTGCATTCAAATTTAACCTTTCAAAAGCCATAATAGAACACAAAATGATTGGTGAAAACCTACAACCTAAAACAGACCAAAACAAAACAAAAAAACTCATTTATAAGAGGGTGTTAGAGCATTAAATATTTTTTCTCAATCTACTTCCAATGCTCAAAATGATATGATTCAGGTCTATATCTACAATTTAATATGCAAATATCACACGATTCAGTGTTTTAAATTTCAGTTCAGTCGCGATTGTTGTCATAGTTGTAGTTATTGTGATTACGGTCATTGTGATGTAGATTACGGCCTTTGTAGTGTGAATTCTTTTGTGATTAAAAAATACTTTTAAATTCAATGTGGCCCGCTGTGGCTAAATGCGGTTGCATCATTATGATCGGCTTTACACCGCAATTGCAGCAGGTACTGCAACTGCAATATTGCAGTCATATCATATGCAATTTGAAACACTGACATAGTTATTTATTATGTTACTTTTCTTTCTGTTGCTAAAGTATGTTCTTTTGGGCAATCACATGTAATCTTAACTTAATTTGATGTTTTGTTTTTTTCTTAACATGTCCATTTCAGATTCTTTTGCTCTACATGTTTGGTCTCTGGTTGGAATGATGGTTTGTTTTTCTGTTCATTGGATTATGCTACAACTTTGCTATGTGTAAGGGTGTTTCTGAATTCTGAAAATAATCTTTACTAAGGTTTTCAAATTCTATTGATTTAAATTACAAAAAAAACAAGGGAGAAAAAGTATTGCAAGAAGTTATGATCTAAAGAGAAAATGGAAAATGATATGGAAGGTGTTTATTGGTGCAACATATGCTCTAAAATGGTGAATCCAATGAATGAAAGTGAGAACAAATGTCCAATCTGTGAGACAGAGTTTTCTGATGTAATGGAAAGCCTAAGAGGCCAAAATCATGAGAGTATTGCTGATTTAAGGTCTACTTGGGTGTTCTCGCTTTACGCGCCGATCTTTCTAGGCTTGATGGGTGCTTTTATCCCTTCTCTAGCAAGCATTACTACTTCCCAAGGAAGTAGTAGTAGCGGCGGCTCGAGAGGCGAGGAAGAGGTTGAACAAGAAAGGGAGAATAATGAACTTGTACTTCAGAGAAGGCGAAGAGCATCAACTTCTATGATGCAACTTTTCCGCGGTTTACATGTTAGGATGATGTCTGAATCAGATAACCCGGAAAACAATAGAAACATGGGTAACAACAACAGTATGCTTGTTATTGATCCTTTCAACGACAGCGCCTTGATTCTGCGAGGTCCTAACTTAAACCACACGGCGACGAGTAGTCCGAATGAGACTGTTGTTGGTTCCTTAAGTGACTTTCTTGTAGGGTCTGGCTTAGACTTGTTACTAGAGCATTTGGCACAGAATAGCCCAAGTGGATATGCAAGTGTTAACCCTCCTGCACTAAAGGCTGCAATTGAAGCAATGCCTAATGTGATCAATGAGGAAAAGTTGCAATGCACTGTTTGTTTGGAGGATCTAGAGATTGGAAAGGAAGCTAAGGAAATGCCATGTAAGCATAAATTCCATGGTGACTGCATAATCTCATGGCTAAAACTCCATAGTTCGTGTCCGGTTTGCAGGTTTCGAATGCCATCGGAGGATTCAAGTGCCGAAGCTAATACGGAAATGGGAAATGAAGGCAATCAGAACAATGAGATGGTTAGAGCTAGAGAAGAGAGAGTGAGAAATAGAAGAACTTGGTTTCCAAGGTTGGAGTCATTTAATAATTTTCTTCCTTCTCCATGATCAACACTTTGTTTGAGTTCTTGTGCCTCAACAGGACCAACACCTAAATCTGAACTTGTCATGCCTAGTTGTACATTTGTTTTAGATTGTCTGGTCTATGTTTCTTTGTTCCATTCAATCATGTAAATATTTTTGTAACCAAATAAAAAATATGTATATGTTGTTAATATTTGATAATCCATAACAAATTCTAAGTAGCATTTTTCAACTCAAATTGTATGCATTCTTACTATTTACAATCTAAAAGAAAATAAGCATGTTACTGATCTTTAATTCCCATATGATCGGATCATGTTTGTTCCTCAATCGTTAATCTCCCGGCCTACTCATGCCGAAGACGACTCATGCGAAAGTTTAGTTTCATATTGTTCTTAGACTGAACAATAATTATAACTATGTATCTCATCATTATTTTTCTTCTATAATTCTTTGTAACTATGGTACTATTTTAATCTAATGAAATTATTTGCCGATAGAAAAAGAGTGGCAGTCACAACATGCTTTCCTTGTATATTTGACTTAGTATCATAAGTTTTGGAGCAACAAAGATTTTAGAGAACGAAAGAGAGAAATAATGTCAATCTTATTAGGAACACACCATTGTCCTTCTCTGTGAAGGTTGGAAGATCCACAAGCCACAACAGTACCATGAACATGAAGGTTAACATTCTTTCTTCCACCAAGTTATATTTACAACATAGACACCACCTTTATCATTCTCAAATAAACGCTCAAATAATCATCACCAATAGCATCATATCCTGGAAATAGTCTCATCGCTTACGTGATAGAACTGGGACATATATTATCTTAAACTAAGTAGGAGCCTCATGCACTAGGCCACCCATTAATAGCATCAAATGCTTTCAGTTGGACTTCATGAAGAAAAGGTAAACTAGATAGCTATTGCTTTGAGAAAATGTAACTGCTCCTAATCATGATCCCAAATTCCTAACTTTGACGTGCTACCTATTGTACTCAAAAAAGGAAAATGATCTTATACCAATTATATCATATTACAAACAAAAGAAAATATGTTAGTATTCCTGAGAGCGACACTTGTTGATTGAGAGGGGTATGTAAGTTATATCATGGAAACCATGTGTAAATAGATCTTAAGAAATTATAGTTTTTACACCATAAGAATAGTTATAGATTGCGTCTATCCATGGCGACACGATCCACCTTTCTGATGTTGTGTATTGTTCTTTGTTAATAGAGAAATTCTTCTATCTCTTTCCATTTTTTTATATGCTCTTCTTTATTGATGGCTAATATAGCAATGTTTCTGGGTAGAGATTGAGACTATGTTTAAAGTCTTTTTCTGATGAGTATACTACTTCCATCAAGTACTATATATAGATTCTTTTCCAAGAGTCTTACCATTTCATTCACAACTCTCCAATTCAAGAGTTATACTTATTCAAAACAAAAAATAATATATCAGATAACGACTAAAGAGGGTGAAGGCGTGATGACTAGACAAGGTGCGTCAAAGGTAATGGCAAATATAGAGTAGATGAGTTGAAGGAGAAAGAAACATGGCGGAACTATAGTGTGGGCGATGTATGTGTTGATCCAGAACCCATAAGTTCATGTATTGGGTTAGGATCAAGGTGGAGATAAAGACAGAGGTAGTTGAGTTAGATGCTGACAATATCTTTCTAGATGTTGAGAGAATGTTCTCATTGGAGATGAGAAAGAGAATATCGTGAAAAATATTAATTGTTAGCAGATCCACAAAAGCACAAGGGTGATGACCGACTTTGACGTAGGATGTGACATGAGCATTGACTTTGATGAAAGTGATTAAACAAATAAAACTCCTACCCCATTCACGATTTAGCCTAAGGGATATATTACTAAAAAAAGATGAAAACTTCTTCCCCATCAACGATTTCCATAGAAAATATTAAAAAAAAAACTCCAACCTTATTGCCGAGTTGTGTGGGGCCAAGTGAAAAAAAAGAATGAAAATCGGCTATGGGGGGGACGATTTAGGGGAAAATACACTATTTTGGTAACAAGTACAAAAATTACACTATATTGATAATTTTCTGATCAAGTTACACTACATACATAAATTTGCCCTTATTTCTCTATCTATTTCAGTACTGAACTCTGTAAACATGATTTAGACTCTTTCTTGGAGCAGCAAGAATGCCGTTTTAAAAAAAATAAAGAGATTACATTAATTTCCCCTAAATTTTAGTGAAAGTATACAAATTGTCCTTCATTTTGTAATTCTATATAAACTACCCATAATTATATATAAGAATCTGTTTACACCCAATTTAAGTTATACTAATTACACTCAATATCAACCATTCAGTTGGTCCGTTAGATTTAAGAAAATAAATAATTGAGATTAAGTGTAATTAGTGTAATTTAAATTGAGTGTAAACCCTTATTTATATATATATTACACATACTACATCTTTAGGAGAAATACATGTAATTTTTTAAATAAAAAAATAATGATGATTATAATTAAGTTAAACAAAATATAATATAATGTGAAAACAAATCTAAATAGTATAAAAGTCAATGTTCTACTCATTATTTTGGTTAGAGTTATAATATAGTATAAAAGTGATTTAAACACTTCATTAGAATTATGAATATAGTTTGTAACTAACAAAAAATAATAAATAGACATTTACTTTTATACTATTTAAACTTCTATTCATAACATATCATATTTTGTTTGAATTAATTACAAATATTATTATTTTTGTTTACAAAATTTCACATATCTCTGATATAAAGATAATCAATGTAATGTATTTATATTATTAGTGGAGATTTAAAAAATAGAGAGATAATTCATATAACTTTATTAAAATTTACGGGAGTGAATGTAATTTACTCAAAAAAATATTTATACATTGTTGCCATTAAAAAGAAGAATGGCGTTTAAATTTTTTTTATATATATTATTGTGATTAAAAACAAAATGAATGAAAAATCACAATAATTACCAACAGAACAGCTGGTTTCAGTTGGTAATACCAACACAGTATTAGTTTAATAATGTAAGATCGTACTAAATTTTAGGATAATCAAAAAGTAAAAAGATTAATTTGTGGAAGCAATCGTGAATTTTAAAAAAAATTAATTTTTACCCAAAATAAATAAATATAAAAGGTACATTGGTAATACCAAAATAGTAATAATTTGGAAAGCATAAATATTCTCATAGGGAAATGGAAGACTATTGGTTATTATTGGGCATGCTAGCTTCAAATGTAATGTGTTAAAATTAGGTCTAGCCGCACAACATTCCAAACTACTACATATTATATGCTTTCTTCTTTCTTATTATTATTCTTCCAATCATATGAAATTTTTCCATAACATTCATTATTCACAACACAGTGTTGTGCAATAATCATAAACTCATTCTCTTATTCCATCACTTTCTGCTAAACAACCATTTACACATTACACCAATATGCAACAACTTCATCTCTATAACTCATTGAACTACAACTCTTTTTTCACATGCCCAAAAGTCAAAGACATCACACATGTTCTTCCACATAAAACCCATCTCCAAACTACACTTTTTAATACTTATAACAATACCAATCCCCGCAAATTACCTGTCAGTGTTTTAAATTGCGATTGCCATTACGTTACATTTAATGGAAATGGTAGAAAAATGCGGTCGATATGGCCGCAATTGCGCTCGCGATACAGTTGTGGAGACTCATGTGACAACAAAGTTACCAACTTTGCATGTAGTAGTAGTGGAATAGCAGCATTCACTACCTCATCAAGTGAGGATAATGCAGATATTGTTAACAATCTCAGCAAGAATCCTAGTCCTAATGATGAGATTGAGCTTCATGATGGAGTTACCAATGAAAAGAGTTTCTGGGGTGCTGTTGGTTTAATCATTGGTACTGCAGTTGGGCCTGGAATGCTTGGTTTACCTGCTTTAACTATAAAATCTGGTCCATTTCCTTCAACAATTATCATTTTCTTTTCATGGCTTTATGTCATATCTTCAATCATTATTGTAGCAGAACTTAGCTTTTCTGCAATGGAAGAAGATGGTATTGAAGAGGTTAGCTTTACTAGCCTTGCAACAAAGGCATTGGGGAATCATTTTGGTGCATTTGTTGCTTTGGTTTACACAAGTTTGAGTTTTTCTTTGCTTGTTGCTTGTGTTGCTGGCATTGGCTCCATTTTCTCTCCATTGTTTCCAAGGGTTAACACTTTGATAATCCATGCATTGTTTCCTCTCTTTGTTGGAACATTGATTGTCTTTTTTCCGTTTAAGACTATCGATGTCGCGAATCGGCTTTTATGTTTCCTTATGCTTTTTTCTATAACTTCACTTGTTGCTGTTGGATTATCTGTGGCAAGAGCTAACATAATAAGCTCCTTTGTTCTAGCTTCATGGAAACTTTCATCAATAGCTCCTATTATACCTGTAGCTGTACTCACATTGGGATTTCATGTCATTACTCCTTTTATTTGTAAAATTGCTGGGAACACTGTGCATGAAGCTAAGAAAGCAATACTAATTGGTGGAACTGTTCCTTTACTCATGGTTTTGTCTTGGAATTTGATTGTGTTGGGGCTTGTAGGGACTAACACAACAGCAGCCGCCTCTGGTGAACCGATATCGCTTTTGCTTTCGGTAAATCCATCTGCTTTGTCTGCAGTTCAAGGTTTTGCATTCTCTGCTATGGCAACTAGCTTGATAGGATATGCAGTAAGCTTTCCGAAGCAGCTTCTTGATACCTTGGAGTTGATATCCGGAAAAGCCAAAGCTTGTGATGAGCAAGGCATTGGAAAAGTTGGATTTGCCTTTTACTCTGGGATGTCTGGTTATTCAGGGAAAGTTTGGTTCGGAAGCCCGAGGAATTTGGACATTATAGGATCTAAGATGAGATCAAATGAGGAAACATTTGAACCATTTAAAGTCATTGTAACACTATTAGTCCTTGGTTTTTCGGTGCTGATAGCTTCATTCTTTCGCTCTACGTTTTCAAAAGCGCTTGATTTTGCTGGTGTTTATGCCAATTGCTTTCTGTTTGGCATTATTCCTCCTGTGATGGCTTACATACACCAATCCAAGAAGAAAACCAGGTAATGCTAGAGATTCAAAGTAAAACTAATGAATGTTCCACATAACAATATTAAGCATTCAATACAACTATACAAGTGCAGACAAAGTATATAAAATTTGTTACACAGAATGACAGAAATAGTGGGTTCTGTTTTCCTTAATCTGTAAAGTGATTTTATGCTAGGGTGAAGCCAAAGTTGATTCAAACCTGCAAGAAGTGGCACTAGAAATGGTTGTGCAGAGAGCTATAGAAACCTTACTAAGTATACCCTAACGTACTAGTATCCGACAGGGATAGCGTATCATATACTACATACTCGTACCAAACAGAACCGCATATTAGGTCACTATAGTTTATTGTCATTCCTATTTTAGCAACTTCTGAATCATTAGATAAAAAATATTATAGGTTATTTAGTAAAAAGTTTATCTAATATGAATGACAATAGGCACAGAGGTAATGTTTTGGCACACAGACAGAACAAAAAGGTGTGGAATAAAATAGAATGGAAAATTGCAAACATGTCCCATGGATTGCATTTGATAATCATAGAACTGAGCAGGACCAATATATCAATAAGCCACATGTTATATAGTTCATGCATAAGCTTGATCTAGAGTAGTGTCATTATATTGGTTACCATCATGTCTAGTTTTGTGTCAAAATTATGTGAAGTTTAAATTAGAGAAACCCAAACAGATACCATGTTCTCTGTTCTGCCATTTTATACCTTCTTTCTGTACATCTACCCTCTCTCGTGCACTAGGCCACCCTTTGATAGCCCTAAAAGCCTAACTGTGTTATGAGACTTTCGGACGTTTCTTTCGAAATTTTTGTAAACTTCATTCAACTACTTGTAATTTACTCATATTGCAATTTTTTTCAGCATTGTGAAAGGCTGACACCACTGTGATTAACTGTTTTTGCAGGTCATCCATTATTCCAGGAGGAAATGTGACACTTCTACTGCTTTTTATTATCTCAGTCATTTTGGGAATTTGGCATTAGGCACTCTTCCAGTTACTATGCTTATAAAGTGACCAAAAGATAAAATGCCACAAGGAACAACAGTGATGGGGCTAAAATCTAGTATTAGTGAGTACACTAAATCATTTCTTTGTTTCTTCTGAGCCTTTTTTACCCTTTCAAAAGGTCTTGTAGTTCATTCTCACTAAAGGGTGTCATGAACTCATGATATGCAATTAAAAAATTGTTTTACTTGTACAAAAAAGAAATAAATTCTTGTTACTATATGATGGAACACTATAAATTGATGAGATCTGGTAATGTCATCATATATATATAGAGACAGACATAAAACTTTACTTTTCCCCTATCCCATGTTGTGTTAAATCCACATATAGAGACATTATTTTATAGCTATTGCCTTGTTTTGTCCCAATTTTGGTTACCAAATGGATAATGATCTTGAAAGTGAAATGTGATATTTAGTTATAAGTTTTAGAGAAAACATGAACAGCTTCCCATTTGTTCTTAACTTCTACAATGTTAATGCTTCTGGATCTCATAATCAGTCAAACACTATCTCAGTAAACCCATTTATACATGATCCATCTGCCTCATTAACATACAAATCTAGTTCAGTGCTCCTATGTCTGAAAATAATTAATTCATGGTTAACATATATGAATGGTGAATGATCTATTGACAGTGTAAAAAACATTTAAACTATAAATGTATACATATTAAATCCTTAATTATTTAGTTTTGGATTAGTTTTTGCAAATTGAATTTTGATTTATGTGTATAAGATACATTATTATTAAATTCGAACCAGACATGACATTAGAACTCACAAGCATCAAGCACACCTTGTGCTTGCAACTAGGTCATTGACTTTGGTAATATACCAAAACTATTATATTACATTTATTATAAAAAAATTCACTTAATTCATTTACTATCTATACTGTTTTTTTGTATTATCAAGAGTATCTCATATCCCATATCCTACATCATTTGAAACTAAATAATGTAAATTACCTTATTATAATATATATAAATTAAATATGTGGAATTAGTCACAAGCACCCTTATTAATCATTGATCAGTTTATGTTTAATGTCATTATTGGTTTGACAATTTCACCAAAGAGCTTATAAATTAGTGAGCAAGCTTATTTAACTAAAAATAAATCATTAACCCATTTTGCTTAGAGACTACTTTTATAAAAACATTGACTTATAAGTTGTTATATAAGAAGTCAGTTAATTAAATAATATTAATTATAAATATCTTTATATCATTTAACACTAATCAGTGGGTCAATCAAATTTGCTTAGAGATCATTTGCAAAAAAAATACCTTGACTTATGTCTTATAAATAATAAGATTAACTATGATGACAATATAAATTTTTGTATGTTTAAAACAAATTTTTTTAAATTTAATATGGTCTAATACGACTTAATGTAATCTAATTCTATTCAAAGTATCTCAAATGTTACCAATATGTTTGTGTTGTAACTCGATAAAACCACATCATAATGATTTGATGTTATACTACAAATATGTTGTAATATACTTCCAATGATGGCCATAAGATGCAATCGATTACAAATATCAGTGGAAGGTGACCGATATGACTATGTGAGCCTCTTATGGAATGAATGGACATCAAATTCACAAGGAAGATTACATATATGATAAGGTTATATATATATATATATAGCACCTAGAGATATAATTTTCATAGGGACATTTAATGATTAGAGAAAGACTTGTATGGAACATATACAACACATCATATTTAGAGATAAGTGTATTTATGTTTTTTGGTGTTATCATTTAGGATTAAATTTTAATTATAATTAATTTTTTATGTATTGTCAAGATTTTATTTATTATCTTCATATATATATATATATATATCAACATATATCATTTTCTCTCATGATTATTTGATGGACGCTCTTCATTGGTTGGTTAATGCTCACGTTACCATCTGCTCCTTGTTTATCATGATTTTCTTATTGGAAACAAACACACATATATATATATATATATATATTATTAACTTGAGTCCTCCTTTTTATTATGAAGAAGTATGTTATTATTGTATACTAAAACTGTTGGATAAAAATTACCTTTACTATTTTATTGAATTGTATTTAAATAATTAGTGTATTTTAATAATTTTACTTATTTTTCGCTCCTCTCACCCACAAACATTTTCAATCTAACTCTACTCTTCTTAAACATAATTAGAGGTCAAGGACCATATTTTTTCTGGAACTTCATTATATCCTTAAGCACCAACCAAAATTCATTTTTGTTCACCCCTAATCCATCTTCACTTGGTTATCTCTGTCATAACCTGTGAACTTCATTATCTCCCAATCATAATCCATCACCGTTCTCACCATTATAACCGACAAAGTTTCGTTGCTCTCACCCTTTTTGAAAACCTCAAAAATATGGCTCATTTGTATGCTTTAATGAAATCATAATTTCATAATCCCAAACTCTCAATCTAATTTTATTGTGTTTTTTCGATCAAAATTTCAGAATATAATGACATAAGAAGAAAGTGACGGTTGGCCTATACAACTTCTTAAAAATTCTGATTGGATAAATGGAGATGATGAAATTCAAGATCTACAAAATGACCAAGCTGAAAACAACAATAAATCAAGTCATTTTAAATGGCAAATTTTCAATTATGATGAAATTGCTTACAATTTTTACTCTTTATTTGTAAAGATTGTGGGTTTTTGATTAGACGAGGTCATGTAAATGCAAGCACGTATCAATGAGAAGATTATATATGCAAGCATACATCACATAAATTTTGATGAAGACAAAGGTTGATAAAAATAAAGATTGAAGACAAAGTTTGAGAAAGACAAAGATCGACAACAAAGATTGATGAAGACAAATGTTGTATATCAAGGATAAGCTCTAAGACATAAACAAATCAACAAACAACAAAGTCAACAAACAAAGTCAAAAGTCAAGACTCAAGTTCACACAAGCTAAAGCATTCAAGAAGATCTAGAGGCTAAATGTTTTTATATTTTTATTAGGTCTTAAGATGTTTGCTTAGAAAGAGTCTAGGCTAGGATGAGTCCTAATGGAAGTCTCACAAGCTAAAATCAATCATAATTAAAAAAGACTTACATGTATACATACATGATTTACATGCACATGCATAAATATATGATCACATGATTTTGATGCATTTAAAAAGAGTTTTATATCATACATCATTCAAAGTCATGTGTCATACTTTTACAAATCATGTAGGAGGTTCATATGACATTGAAATATCTTTTTTCGAAAATGTGTTAATCGATTAAGAGTTATTTTAATCGATTAAGCAATGAAAAATTAGGAACCCGCTAATCATATGAGTATGAGTTTAATCGATTAAGGGTAGTTACAATTTCCGGTTTCATGAATTTAAAAGAATCAATGATCGATTAGATTATGTGATAATCGATTACCTGCAGCAAAAAATATAATTGTATATTAACCCAAGTTTTTCCATTTTGCAAAAATAACTCACACAACGAAAAACACATTGATTACACATATTTCCAAAAATCAAATTGTTCTTACACTTTCATATTCAAAGAGAGATTTTCAAAGTGTTTTTGAAAAAGAGAGAAAAAGGAAGAAGCATAATTGTCAAATCTTGCAAAGAAACCTTGCATCTCACATTTCTATATTATGAGTTTGTGAGATTTGTAGAAGGGTTCTTAGATTATAGAATAGTGTATATTCAACACATATAGGTGCATCAACAACTTGTAAAGTTTTAGACATTGGCATAAACATATTCTATTGGTGCGTTTAGTATCACCATTGATATATGATTGGTTTGGGAAATCTTAGATGCGGTTAGGTAGTTGTCCTTACTGCTTTATTCAAGGGTCTTGAAGATAAGTAAGAATGGGCTAGGATGAATCATAAGTAGGTGGGGTGTCCGAAAGAGGCGAGAGAGGTTAAGTCGCATTGCTTGGCTTAAAGTTCAAGAAAGGAGCGCTTGTAAAAGTGTAGAATTGGAAAGTGTGTTTGTATATACATTGGTTTCAATTTCCTAGTGAAGAAAAATCTCCCAATATCATAATAAGAGGCTTGAATGTAGTTTACATGTGGACATATAAACAAACCATGATAAAAGTCGTGTCTCATTCTTCTTAACCCTTAACTCTTTAGTTAGTTATTTATTTGCAGAACGAGTTAATCATATATGTGGTTAATTGATTAAACAGTAAGGAAATTTATAAAATTTGTTTGTTAATTAAGCAACGATAATTGTGTACCGTATCACCTATTTACCCTCTCTAGGTGAGATACAGAGCCTTGTGGGACCCAAAAAGTGGTATCAGAGGTAATATGATCATACTAGCTTAACCGCTTAGATCGTTGATCCTAGGAAATATTACCCAGGCTCTGCAAACCCTTTTGGAGGCGAAGACACATCCATCAACCACCCTCTAGTGTCCAGCTTGATTTGAAAGCAACAAATATTATTATCTCTGCACTTTCATACGATGAGTTCATTAGGATTTCTCAATGCAATAGTTCCAAGGATATATAAGACGCTTTGCATGTAACCCACGAAAGCACTAGTAAGGTCAAACAGTCTAGATTAAATACTTTAATACATGAGTATGAGTTATTTCACATGTTTCCACATGAATCTATTTTTTATATGCAAAAGTGATTACTCACATTATTAACCATGTCATTGCATTAGATAAATCATTTGCCAAACATGAACTAACGAATAAAGTATTGAGATGTCTTGATAAGAAATGACAACCCAAGGTGATGACCATCATGGAGTCAAAGGACTTGGACCAAATGACACTCGCTACACTTGGCAAACATCAAGAAGAACATGAGATAGAGTTAAGATGCTTGACACTCAATGAAAAAATGGACGAGAACATCAAAGGAATCTCTTTCAAAGCAACAAAATCACATTCAAGAAGTCAAAAAGAGAAAGTTGACGATGACGAGTTTGATTCCGTCATAAATGATGAAACCACGTTCCTCCTCATCAACAAATTCATAAAGTACTTAAGAAATAATGAAAAAGTCAAAAAGTTTCGTAAGGATGATGAAAAAGATTCAATCAAGATGAGAAAGTATCCCAAAGACAAAGCAACTTGCCATAAGTGTGGGAAAGTAGGTCACATGAGGTACACATGTCCTACTTCTCTCAAGAAGATTGAGCATGACAACAAGAAAGACTTTCGGGACATCAAAGCTAAGAAGACATACATCGGTTGGGATGCACCCGAAGAGGACACTACATCAACAAACAACTCTGAAGATGAAGAATCAAAGAAGATATGTCTTATAGCTCAAAAGCTGAATTCTTGCAAAGTAAGTGAGCAAGATGAGTCTAGTGAGATAAACCCTTTCGATTCTAGTTCAAACTTCGATAATTCCGCCACACATGATATGTTTTATGATGTTTATGTTGAAATGCATGAAGAAAATAAAAAGTTAGCTAAAAAGTATGCATATGGAAAAAGGTTGATTTTAGAACATGAAGAAAGAATTTGTGAATTGCAAAGTTTTATTGATGAGCTTAAATTTGAAAATGAAACCTTAGATCTTAAATATGTTAAATCTTCATGTGATTATACTACTAAGTTAAATGTGATATGTACTTTTGAAAATTGCACCTTCTTGGAAAAAGAAAATAATATCTTAAAGGATAAAGTTGCTAAATTCACAACTAGAAATCACAAATTAAACAACTTACTTGCTACATTTAAAAATGTTGAGATTAGATCCAATTTGGGATATACATACAAAGAATATATTTCACAAGAAACAAGTAGATGTTTTGAAAATGTCGTATCTTTTTAATCCTCTACTTGCTTTTATTGTGGAATGCATGGTCATAATTTGAGTACATGTAATATTAGAATACATTATGTTCTTAATGGAAAATATATGTGGATCGTTAAGAGATAAGATCCCCAAGTAACTAGTATCAAGGGACACAAGATCATCTAGGTACCCAAGACATGCTCTATTCCTTATCAAGGATATCCTTTATTCCATATTGTTTGAAACTAAATAATGTAAATTACCTTATTATAATATATATTTAAAAATATAAATCAAAATTAATCGGAAATATCTTTATTAATCAATGATCAATTTATGTTTAATTTCATTGGTTTGACAATGTCACTAAAGAGCTTATAAATTAGTGAGCAAGCTTATTTAACTAAAAATAAATCATTAACCCATTTTGCTTAGAGACTATTTTTATAAAAACATTGACTTATAAGTTGTTATATAAGAAGTCAGTTAATTAAATGAGATTAATTATAAATATTTTTATATCATTTAACACTAATTAGTGGGTCAATCAAATTTGCTTAGAGATCATTTTAAAAATAAAACCTTGACTTATGTCTTATAGATAATAAGATTAATTGTGATGGTGGCATAAATTTTTGTATGTTTAAAATAATATTTTTAAATTTGATATGGTCTAATACGACCTAATGTAATCTAATACAGTTCGAAGTGTCTCAAATATGACCAATATATTTGTGTTGCAATCCAACAAAACCACATCATAATAATTTGATGTCATACTACAAATATGTTATAATACACTTCCAATGATGTTCATAAAATGCAATCGATTATATATATGAGTGGAAGGTGACAGATATGTTTGTGTGAGCCTCTTATGGAATAAATGGACATCAATTTCACAAGGAAGATTATATATATGATAAGGTTATATATATAGCAACTAGAGATATAATTTTGAGAGGGACACTTAATGATTAGAGAAAGACTTGTATGGAACATATACAACATGTTATATTTAGAGATACATATATTTATATTTTTTGTTGTTATCATTTAGGATTAAATTTTAATTATAATTAAATTTTAATGTATTGTCAAGATTTTATTGATTATCTTTATATATATATATATACATCTTCACACATATATTTTTCTCTCATAATTATTTGATGAACTCTCTTCATTGGTTGGTTAACGCCCACGTCACCATTTACCCCATGTTTATCATGGTTTGCTTATTAAAAACAAACATACATATATATTATAGTAACAGGGGTCCTCCTTTTTATTAAGAAGAAGTATGTTATTTCTGTGTATTAAAACTGTTGAACAAAAATTACATTTACTATTTTATTGAATTGTATTTAAATAATTAGTGCATTTTAATAGTTTCACTTATTTTTCACTCCTCTCACCCACAAACATTTTCAATCTAACTCTACTCTTCTTAAACACAATTACAGGTCAAGGACAACATTTTTTTTTTCTGGAACTTCATTATATCCTTAAGCACCAACCAAAATTTATTTTCGTTCACGCCTAATCCATCTTCACTTCGTTATCTCTATCATAATTTGTGAACTTCATTATCTCTCAATCATAATTCATCGTCGTTCTCACCATTATAACCCACGAAGTTTCATCGTTCTCACCCTTTTTGCAAACCTCAAGAATCTGGCTCACTTGTTTGCTTTAATGAAATCATAATTTCATTTTTCCAAACCCTTAGTCTAATTTTATTGTGATTTTTCAATCAGAATTTCAGAATATAATGACATAAGAAGAAAGTGACAGTTAGCCTATACAAATTGCTTATAATTTTTACTCTTTATTTGTAAAGATTATGGGTTTTCGATTAGACGAGGTCATGTAAATGCAAGCATGCATCAATAAGAAGATTGTATATGCAAGCATACATCACATAGATTTTGATGAAGACAAGAGTTGATTAAAATAAAGATTGAAAACAAAGTTTGATAACAACAAAGATGGACAACAAAGATTGATGAAGACAAAAGTTGTATATCAATGATAAGCTTGAAGACATGAACAAGTCAACAAACAGAGTCAGAAGTCAAGACTCAAGTTCACACAAGCTAAAACATTCAAGAAGATCTAGAGACTAAGTGTTTTTATGTCTTTATTAGGTCTTAAGATGTTTGCTTAGAAAGAGTCTAGGCTAGGATGAACCCTAATGGAAGTCACACAAGCTAAAATCAATCATAACTAAAACAAGACTCACATACATACATACATGATTTACATACACGTGCATAAATACATGATCACATGCTTTTGATGCATTTAAAAAGAGTTTTAAATTATACATCATTCAAAGTTATGTGTCATACTTTTACAAATCATGTAGGAGGTTCATATTGTTAAGGTTCCATCTCAAAACCAATTGGCAATGAGAGGAGTTTCCCAACAGGTATTTAAACCATTACCGAAGCAACGAGGTAAGCGATGTGGGACTTACTTTCTAACATGTCCCCTCCACATAAGCCTACCGGATCAGGCAAATGGTTACCTTTGACCCATAAGTAAAGGGCATCTTTTGGCCCATGAAAACCAGAAAGAAGTTGGGTTCTGTCTCTGATACCATGTTAAGGTTCCATCTAAAAACCAATTGGCTATGAAAGGAGTAGCCCACAGGTATTTAAACCATTACCGAGACAATGAGGTAGGCGATGCGAGACTTACTTTCCAACACATATGACATTGAAATATCTTTTTCGAAAACATGTGAATCGATTAAGAGTTATTTTAATCGATTAAGCAATGCAAAAAAAGGGAACCTGTTAATCATATAAGTATGAGTTTAATCGATTAAGGGTAGTTACAATATATGGTTTCTTGAATTTTAAAGAATCGACAATCGATTAGATTATGTGATAATCGATTCCGACAGCAGAAAACATAATTGTATATTAACCCCAGTTTTTCCATTTTGAAAAAATCTCACAACGAAAAACACATTGATTACACATATTTCCAAAAATCAAATTGTTCTTATAATTTCATATCCAAAGAGAGATTTACAAACTGTTTTTGAAAAAGAGAGAAAAGGGAGAATCTTTATGAATCTTTAGATAGATTTTTAAAGAAACATAATTGTCAAATCTTGCAAAGAAACCTTGAATCTCACATTTCTATATTCTGAGTTTGTGAGACTTGCAGAAGAGTTCTTAGATTCTGGAAGAATGTATATTCAGCACATATAGGTGCATCAACAACTTGTAAAGTTTTAGACTTTGGCATAAACATGTCTCTTGGTGTGTTTAATATCACCATTGATAGAGGATTGGTTTAGGAAAATCCTAGTTTAGGTTAGGTAGTTGTCGCCACCGCTTTATACAAAGGTCTTGAAGAAAAGCAAGAATGAGCTAGGATGAACTGCGAGTAGGTGGGGTATCTAGAAGAGGTGAGTTGATATACAATGAGATAGTGCAACAAAGGTCCCGTAGCTCAGTTGGTTAGAGCGTTGGTCTTATGAGCCGAAGGTCGTGGGTTCGAGCCCCGCCGGGACCATGTTTTTATCTTCATTTTATCGACCCCACCTAGTGCAACAAAAGTTTGGTTTTTGTACATTGATAGTGCAACTTTTATGTCTGAACATCTTGACTTCTTTGTTGTACTTTATTAGTCTAAACCATTTTTTTTAAATTACCACCGACATATGGTAGGTGAATAAGGGTTACCATCTATAATAGTTTAAGACATATCTTCCAAGTACTAGCTTATTGCCAACCCGCTTTCCTATATGTTATAAATGTCAAATAGAGTAATTTCGGTTAGATATTATGATTTATAGTTGAATATTTTGATTGAGGTAATTGTACAATCTTATTTTTAAAAGTTGAACTTTCAAATAATTGAATTACTCATAATTATCTTTGTAGGTGAAGTATATAAATAGGGCGTAATCATTGAAATAAATTTATCATGTTTAAAACATGATAGGTAAGGTCGTCATGAAATGTTTGTCAACTGCATTCTTAGATTCTGGAAGAAAAGCGTAATAGGTTATTAATTATCATGTAAATGTTTTAAACATAAACTTATCATGTTTAAAATGTAATAGGTTAAGTCACATTGTTTGGCTTAGAGTTCAAGAAAGGAGTGCTTGTAGAAGTGTAGAATTAGAAAGTGTGTTTTAATATACATTGGTTTCTATTTCATAGTGAAGAAAAAACTCTCAAGATCAGAATGGAAGGTCTGGATGTAGTTTATATGTGGACAAACAAACAAACCAGAATAAAAGTTGTGTCTCATTCTTCTTAACCTTTAACTCTTTATATTTATGTATTACTTGATTTACTTAACTTGACCTGTATATTATTTTGAGTTATTTGTATATTTTGTTATGTGCATTTACTATGATTAATCATCTTTAAGAGTTCATATAAGTTTAGTGGAATCTTGGTAATCTTGGCGATCAAAGAAAACTATTTTTCAAAGAACAAGAACTGAATAATCGATTAGGTTATTTAGTTAATCGATTATGTGCAAAACAAGTTAATCAATTATATATGTGATTAATTGATTAAACAATGAGGAAATTTATAAAACATGTTTGTTAATCGAGCAACAGTAATTGTATATTGTATCACATATTCAACCCTTAGGTGAGATACAGAGCCATGTGGGACCCAACATGTCATCATTTAAGAGTTAGAGAATGAAATCCCTTTAATTATGTTATTCCTATAATCAAGTTATTCAATGTAATTAATAGCCTTAGTCAATTATAATTATTATAGGATTATTGTCATGGAGACCAGCATGATTCTGAGATCAGAATCACTAGTCATTATTGTATATATACACATATGTATCTATCTATGGAAATTAATAATTGATCACATATTAATCATACTCTCTAACTTGGTATCAAAGTGCTCAAGTCTTGAAGGCTCTTGATCCAATACAAACCATGTGATCCGCTACGATTCAAACCACAAAAATGATCTCTCATCTACTATATCTGTTAAGCTAGATAGAGACAATTATTCATTGTGGAAACCACTAGTGTTACTGATAATCAGAGGTGCCAAGCTCGATGGGTATACGTCATGAAAAAAAGAGGGCCCTAAAGAATTCATCATTGTTGTAGATTCAAGCATAAAGTTCAATCTTGACTATGAATATTGGTAAGCATATGATCAACAACTCCTTGGTTGGTTGATGAACTCAATGAGTGATAACATAGCAAACACAATTATTACATTGTGAAACCTCAAAACAACTTTGGGATGAAGCTCAAAGTCTAGTTGGTGCTCACACAAGATCACAAGTAACTTATCTCAAATCTGAGTTTCATAGCACCAAAAAGGAGGAATGAAAATAGAAGATTATCTCATCAAAATAAGAATCTAGCTAATAAGCTCAAACTTGCAGGCAATCCAATTCAAATTTTGATCTAATCATTGAGACATTGAATGGTTTAGATTCTGAATGTAATGATGTAGTTGTCAAACTTTCTGATCAAACTATACTTAGTTGCGTCGATCTATACGCTCAATTGCCAAGCTTTGAAATTAGAATTGAGCAACTAAGGAACCTCATCAACCAAACTCTCAATGCAACAAATGTTGCTAACAAAACAGATTACAAGGGAAATAGGTTCGATTCAAATAGTAACTAGAGAGGTTCCAACTTCAGAGGTTGGAGAGGAGGTAGAGGAAGAGGTAGAACATCTAAGTCAACATGTTAGGTTTGCAGCAAGATTGGACACACAACAATGCAATGCAACTATAGGTTTGATAAGGCATACTCAAACTCTAATCGCTCAACAAATAATGACAAGCAAGGAGTTCACAATGCATTCCTAACTTCTTAAAACTCAGTCCATTACTATGATTGGTACTTTGATAGTGGTGCAAGTTACCATGTGTTACACCAGACTAACAAGTTTCAAGATCCGACTGAACATCATGGTAAGAATTCTCTAGTAGTTAAAAATGGTGAAAACTTAAAGATTGTTGAAACGGATTCCTCAAAACTAAATTCAGCAAACTTATATGATGTTTTATATGTGCTAGACACTTACTTCTTGTGAGGCTTGTCAATATGGTAAGTTGAACCTTTTTACCTTTTAAATCTGCTTCCTCTTATGCTTAGGAAATCCTTAAGTTGGTTCATACTGATGTATAGGGTCATGCACCAATAATATCATCCTCTAGTTTTAAATATTATGTTCATTCCATTGATGATTTTACAATTTTTACATGGATTTACCGTTTAAAACAAAAATCATATATTGCACATGTCTTCATTCAGCTCAAAAAAATTGTAGAAAATCAGTTCAAAAAAAGGATTAAAACAATTCAATATGATGGTAGTGGTGAATATAAAGTTATTTAGAAGCATGTCATAGAAGCACAAATGTAGTTCAAAATGTCATGCACATATACATCACAACAAAATGGTATGGCTTAAAGAAAACATAGACATATTACAAAACTTGGGTTGACACTATTGACACAAGTCAAAAAGCCAAAATCCCCACGACAGCTTACCTGATTAATAGGTTGTCATCACTAGTTACCCAAAATTAAAGCCCTTTGCATTATGACATAAAAAGGAAATGACTATAACTACTTGAAACCTTTTGGATGTATTTGTTATCCTTGTCTCAAGCCCTACAATCAAAACAAGCTTCAGGTCCATATAACTAGATGTGTATTCTTGGGCTATAACAACTCTCACAAAGAGTATAAATACGTCAATTTTCATGGAAGAGTCTTCATCTAAAGACATGTAGCCTTCAATGAAGATTATTTCACATTCCAGGATGGCTTCCTCAACACAAGAGCTCCTCTAAAACACTAGCCGTAAATTCATCTATCCATTTCCCTTTGCATGTTGCAGGTACTCCACTTAGAGATAAAGTGTTTCGACTGATAACAACTCAAATATTGAATAAGAACCAACTGAGAGCCCTAAAGATAACATCAACAAAGGGCAGGCTCCTAGTGACCTAGTTCAGGATAAAGACATTGAACCTGCCAAATCAGATAAAAACACAAGTGATTAACTGGAAGTTGCATAGAAGAAAGGAAACCAGAAAATGGAGAAGAAACTCTCACAAGATCACAATGGAAAGAAGCCATGCACCATGAGTTTCAGACACTCATGATCAATCAAACATGGATACTAGTGCTATATCAAGACCAAGAGAGCATCATTGACTCCAAGTGGGTTTTCAAAACCAAGTACAAAGCATATGACACAATTGAAAGGAGAAAGGCTAGACTAGTTGCAAAAGGGTTTCAACAAACAGCTGAATTAGATTATGAAGAAATCTTCAGTCCTATTTGTCAAGGCCAACACAATCAGAGTTATACTTGCAATTGTAGTGCACCTCAATTGGGAAGTCAAGTAGGTCGACATAAATAATGCTTTTCTCAATGATCATATAAAGAAAATTGTGTTTATGAATCAACCAGAAAGTTTTGCAGATCCAACCAAACCCAATCATATATACAAGCTATCTAAGGCAATGGACTTAAACAAGCACGAGGAGAGTGGTTTGACAATTTCAAAAAGGCCTTATTAAGTTGGGGTTTTCAAAATACAAAAAGTGACTCTTCACTCTAAGAGGTATAGATCATATCACATTCCTTCTAATATATGTAAATGATATAGTTATGACTTGGAATAACCTCATGTGTTAATGTAATTGATGGCTGGAAAGAAGAAAAAAATTAGGTTGAAAATTTAATTTATATCCAATAACAACAAGTAATACTTTTTGAGACAAAAAAGGAAAAGAAAGATTATTTACATACTTAGCCTCCAATGCAACACTACTAACTCTGACTGGTCATTGACTCGATCAGGTTATTGATCAATGGGTTAGTGGTCGAACCGGTGAGTCATTAGTTGAACCGATTAACTCAGTTTTCAACTTTTCAATAATAAATTCCTAACAATATTATTAGCTCATATCATTTGTAAAAAATGCATGTCGCACATGTAACTTTTGCCAAATAAGTATCAAGTATGAAACATTTTAATGTCAATAATAAAATAATAATTGTACAATAATTTTAAGTTTCTAACGATATTACTGCAATTGTTTTATAATTATAAGGTGTATTGTATATTTATGTATAATATATTACTATTGTATATGTGACAAACAACAAAACAAAAAATTGTTATGCACATATAGTTTTACTTACAATTGTAGGTAGCTATGGCGAGAGAGGCAACGACAAAAGGCATAACCAGTGACAACAAAATAAGCAGCAATAGATAGCGAGAACAATAGAGGCAACAATGAATACTATAGAGAAGGTCTATAACTATGAAGGTTTGAGTATAGTGACTATACCTATATGTCATTTTTCACAGTTTAAAATTATTTTAGTCCAAAATGACATCGTTTTTTTAAATATACCACACAAAATGACATGACCTTATTTTTTATAATAAAAAAAAACCCACTCAAAATGACGTTGTTTTAAGTTTCGCATTTTTTTTCAAAAACTGACTCAGGCTCAACCAAGAACCAATCGAGTCACCAATTTTTACTTAACTCGCCCGAGTCAAACCGGTTCTCACCGGTTCCGAAGCATATCAAATCCAACATGTGGCTCGGTCTGGTGGCCAGTTCAACCGGTCCAGTCTGAGCCGGTCATGGCTCCAATGGACTACAATTGTTAGAGAAACTGAAGAAAATAAGCTCTTTAAAATTACTCAAAAAGAACTTACTAAATAACTCTTAGTTTAGTTGTTCATAAACCCATCTTCAATACATAAGCAGTGACAATATCATGCATTCATATGCTAAAAGTGTTTTGTGTTTCAGGAATTATAATCAAAGTCTGTATGTTATGTATTTTATGCATAACATGAGTGAAAGCTGTTTGCGTCTCTTAAACTCCGCTTATTCATTCCTACTGCCATATATCAGATTAGTGAGTCTTTTCTTTTCAGTAAAACACATAATAAGTGTTCATTAAAAGAAATTGTGTAGCCATAAACCAGAAATTCTAAAACCTAAATTTCCATCCAACAGTTCCAGTTAAATCAACAAGCTGGTAAAGAAACTACATATTTCTGTTTTCCCTGATTTGAGCTAGTAAAGTGATATGCAACAATAACAATTGCAAGACTTGAGAACAGATCATACCTTGTGTATAAATACAACAACTTCAACATATCTAGAATCCTATTTCCTTAATTAATATATAATGTGTACTCATTTTCAGAAGCAAGTAATAACTAATAAGATTGAACAATTGCTGCCTCCTCCATTAAAAATTGGAACAAATAGTGTGGACCTTACAAATTTGAACTTGTGAATTACAAACTATAAACAACAGCAACATCAAATGGTGCATACTCATGGAAAAGCAAAACAGAATATAATTCAACCTAGAGAAGCCGAATTAAACAAAAAGAATGAGAATTACAGGATGAAAGCACTATACGACCTATAGAACTACTTTCAAGGTAGATTTTTAAGACGGTAAGTGTCTGTTTACGAGTTAAGTTTTGGAGAGAAAGAGAATTGAAAGAAATCTCACTTGTGTATTTCATAACTCTCAAGTCTTTCCTTTCTCTCGTTTCCGGTCCAAAACTCAATTCACAAATAGAGTCTATGTTAAATGCCTAATGCTTTCAAGACTAATAATCAAGACCATCTGCAATTTGGATTTCCAAAGGCAAAATCGGAAAAAAAAGAAGGCTTGGGAACTCTCAAACATGTGTATTTCAGGGTTCCCACAACATTCCCTTCAAAAACCAACTTACAAACAACCTGTAATTATAATCACAATATCATTCATCCAGAAGTATATTATATAACATATTTCATTCAGCTAAAAACTACAGAAACTGGAGTAAATGAATCACAAGATGTTTTAACATTTTGCAGTGAAATTCTGGACGCTGATTTAGTAGTGGACAAATAGTATTAGAATCATGCGATGTGATCAGAGTCCTAACTAGAACATGGTATTGATTTATTGCTGTTTATGTGACACACAGAAAGAGTCCTAACTAGTACACCATACACAATAGACATTAAAAGTTGTGAATAAAAAACAGAAAATGTGTTTCAACTTAGAATTGAATTAAACAGAAACCAAAGCAAGCTGCTTTTAAGGCCATGCAAGACCTTCCCTGTTTCAACACACCCATAGGACTTCTACCCATAAAGGCAATACAGAGTACTTTCTTCAAGATCATAATATCAGAAACACACTAAAAACAAGGGACCGATAGAACATGGGCTTACATGCTTAAAACCCTCCACGAAGACGTAAAACAAGGTGAAGAGTGGACTCCTTTTGAATGTTGTAGTCAGCAAGGGTCCTTCCATCCTCCAACTGCTTCCCAGCAAAGATCAACCTCTGCTGGTCCGGTGGGATCCCCTCCTTGTCCTGGATTTTTGCTTTCACATTGTCGATTGTGTCCGAACTTTCAACCTCCAAAGTGATGGTCTTACCGGTCAAAGTCTTCACAAAGATTTGCATTCCTCCCCTCAGACGCAAGACAAGGTGGAGGGTAGACTCCTTCTGAATGTTGTAGTCTGCAAGAGTACGTCCATCTTCAAGCTGTTTCCCAGCAAAAATCAACCTTTGCTGGTCTGGCGGGATACCCTCTTTGTCTTGAATCTTAGCTTTCACATTGTCAATTGTGTCTGAGCTCTCTACCTCCAGAGTGATTGTCTTGCCAGTAAGTGTCTTGACAAAAATCTGCATACCACCACGGAGACGCAAGACAAGGTGGAGAGTTGACTCTTTCTGGATGTTATAGTCAGCTAAGGTACGACCATCCTCGAGTTGCTTGCCAGCAAAAATAAGCCTCTGTTGGTCTGGTGGGATGCCCTCTTTGTCTTGAATTTTGGCCTTCACATTGTCAATTGTGTCAGAGCTCTCCACTTCAAGTGTGATGGTCTTTCCGGTCAAGGTCTTGACAAAGATTTGCATACCACCACGAAGACGAAGCACTAAATGGAGAGTGGATTCCTTCTGGATGTTGTAGTCAGCTAAGGTCCGGCCATCCTCAAGCTGCTTGCCAGCAAAGATAAGTCTCTGTTGGTCGGGTGGGATGCCCTCTTTGTCTTGAATTTTGGCCTTCACATTATCTATGGTGTCCGAACTCTCAACTTCAAGTGTGATGGTCTTTCCGGTCAAGGTCTTGACAAATATTTGCATACCACCACGAAGACGAAGCACCAAATGGAGGGTGGACTCCTTTTGGATGTTGTAATCAGCAAGGGTACGCCCATCCTCAAGTTGCTTGCCAGCAAAAATGAGACGCTGTTGGTCTGGTGGGATCCCTTCCTTGTCTTGAATTTTAGCCTTTACATTATCTATGGTATCAGAACTCTCAACTTCGAGAGTGATGGTCTTGCCAGTGAGTGTCTTAACAAAGATTTGCATCTGCATACAGCAAATAAACAAGTAAGTCAGTAACCAATGTTTTGCTAAGGCCTTTACAAAGAAAAATATACATACATGACTACATAAACAGATGTCTGAAAAAAGAAAAGCAGCCCCTTAAACCCAGTAAATATAGAACACAGATTTATAATAAGTTATTGATCAAAATTTCAAAACAAGAAAAAAAATTAGGCCCCAATCCTTATCATAAAATTTCATTTATACAATTTGATAGGAACATAAACCCCTGACTGAAAAAGGTTTGCAAACAAGGATTCAATTGAACCAAATTAGACAATAAACAAACATGTATCAAACTACATGATAATTTCATCACATATATGTATACCTCCATGACAAATCTCAAACAGTTTCATCCCACGAATCATATTTGCATATCAAATAAGAAACATTTCATAAATATCTAACCTAATAGTAAAATCTTGAACGAAGTTTCAAAAGAAACTCATAAATAGAAAAAGCTCAAACCAGCAACCGTGCTCATTGGACCAAACATCAAGATCCAAGGTCTGAATAAATTCAATTATCGGTTTTCCATCAAATTAATAAAATACGCAGAATACTAATAATCGAATCAAAACAATTAAACGTTCTATATCTATGTTTCACCGGTACAGATTAACAAAAAAATGAATCAAACAGAAGAGAATAATCAACATAGAGAATGCAAAAATGAAAAATAATCGCGAAATCGAAAAGAAGAGAACATAACTACCTTGAAACGGTGTGTTAGGGTTTTCTCTTAAACTTCAGAAATTCAATTTTGTGATTTGTGATGATGATTCTACGTTGGGTTTCGTTTTTTATAGCAAAATGGTGAATTGCTTCATTACGGCAACGGAAACAAACCAATTAGGTTGTTACACGTGGATGAAAAAGGTAACGGTCAAATCCTGCTGTTATAATAAACTTGCCAAGGAATCATTCTCCAATTGTATTCGGTCAAGTTTGGAATGTGTTGTTTAATGGCTAAGAATAAGGCCCGCTTCTAGATAAATCTACAACCTTCTCATTAATGTAATTTTCATTATAAAGTAATTGATAAAATCATTTAATTTCTTTAGAATTAATAACTGGTATGGGGAATAAGTTTGTTCTTAGAGTAAGTGAATCCTCTCTTATTCATATTATATCATAATCAATCTTTAAAAAATTAATACAAAAAATAATATATAATATAATAAACGTATAAAATTATTTACACTAACAATATATAAATATTATATTCAATAATTTATTAGAAAAACTAACTTGTGTCACATATTAATATTTTGTTTATTAAAAATTCATTTATAAGTAATATATCATTCTTTTTTTGTAATATAAGAGAATTTTATATATAATATATCATTATTCTTTCCTTATTCATTTTCATTCTCCTACCCATAAGAGAGTGACATGACATAAGTCACAGTGTAATACTTTATTTATTAATGATTGGTTTATAAGTCATATGCATCACTTTCTCTTCGGTAAAATGACTTGTAGAAGGATTTAATCATTACTGTTTTTGTTTTTGAAGGTTTGCATGATTCTTCTTAAGAAAAATGAAAAATATAGCCTCACCTTCTCTACCTTTGGCAAAGCACGTTCCCTAAGTTTTCTCTGCATTTGTTTCTCCCGGATTCGATCCACCTTTCATAATTAATTCACGCACATATGTCTACATAGTGTGTGAGGGATTTTGTAAATGAAAGACAATGTTCTCTAATGTTGTCTTGTTGGAAACAACTTTTTGAAGAATTAATTATGGCATTGAATATTAATTAGTGGTTGAGTTAAGATAATGTCGTAATCTTTAATTCATTTCATGAAAGATGTAAAGAATAAATTACACTGACATCCTCTGAGTTTTAATAAAATTATAAAAACCACTCCTCACTTTTCTACACCTACACAAACCCCCTAATTTTTATATTTTCATTATAAAAATGTGATAAATACAATTAAGTTAAACAAAAGATGATATATTGTGGAGACAGATCCAAATAATATATGAGTTGATACCTCTTTATTATTTTTGGTTCGTTACGATATAATATAAGAGCGATTTAAACAATATATCTTTAGAATTGTTGATGCATTTTGTAACGAAAAATAATAAAGATACATTGATTTATATATTATTTGGATTTTTCTCCATAATATATCATGTTTTGTTTAACTTAATTGTATTCATCACATTTTTTATTTAAAAGATTATATTATTTCTCATGCAGGGGTGGTTAGTGTAATGAAAGTATAAAAATTATGGGAGTTTGTGTAGGTGTAGAAAAGTGAGAGGTGATTTGTATAATTTCACTAAAATTCATGGAGTGTCAGTGTAATTAACTGAAATGTAAATAATATCTTAGTGATTTGTCTTGCAAACTAGTTATTATCATCATGTTCCTCTCCTTGGTTGCCCATTTGTTCACCTCATCCATAGCTTGTGAAGCACATTCCTACTTGGTAATTAGGCCTATCCCAAGGCCAAGTCACATGTTGTTTATTTTTTTCCTCATCCATAAGTCTTACCTCCCTCAAGTTATGTTTTGTTTCTCTATGACCTGCACTCAATATTCTGAATCATTATTCAATTATTAAACTGAAAATAATAAAAATTGAAAATAAATTTTAGAAATATGGGTTGTCTCCCATGCAACCTTTCTTTAACACTTGACGTATGGTGACCTCAAGGATCACGAAGTTGGAGCAACCAGAGTAGCACAACATTTGATTGTTTATAGTGTCGAGTACAGGTTATAGAGAAGCAAAACGTAGCTGGAGGAGATAAGACTTTGGAAGACAACTCTGTTAAAAAAATAGTGAAGTCGAAAATGTGAAGTCGACTATCAATTACGTCATCTTGAGGATAAGATAGCGCAATTCTTTGTTTTGTATTATCACTACACTATGAGAATTAATCTCGAATCACCCATGATATGGCTATGAGTGTCAATTATCGAATTACCCTAATATAGCTACTAATGTCAATACTTGAATTGCCTAAAATATGAGTAGTTAGAAGTGTCAAAATGGGCTACCCGGACGGGTTTGGGCTAGCTCACATCGAGTTCGGGCTAAATTGGACAGGACTAAAAAGCCCGAATATAATTTATGCGTATCAAATTGTAGCTCAAACTTGCCCTAAGTAGGTTGCTGGTTGTGACAGGTCGGTCCGCATAGTACTAAAAATATTTATTTCAATTTTAACATACTTAATCTATTTAATATATATATATTAATGTATTATTGTATAATTTTTTTAACGCATTTGTTATACTCATGCAACCAAACTCATATATCTAATGTCTTGTGTTTAAGTTAAGACGTGATGTCAAATCAACATATATGATTTTTAGCATAACTCGTTTACTAAATATCTTATTTCTATTGGACTTTCAGTTTCTAACACAATATAATTTGTAACCTCACTTTAATAAACATTTGGATGCTATCCAAATAATATCAATTTGATTTATAGTAATGGTAATATAGACTCATGTTCAAAATGAATTCTATATGTCAAAGTATAATCATCATCAAAATATATGATCGTTATTCTTTATTTTTTATGAATATCATTTGTATGTTATTTTTCAACACTTTTATTGTGAATTATTATGTTAAATTTGGTTTTATGGAGTTCTATATGAAACAATTATGTTCTCTTTTAGATTTGTTGTAAAAATTATTTTCTTTATTATGTTTTTGTTGTAAAAGTTAAATCTATTTAAATACATAAATAAGAACTGAAAAATGAAATTTATATGGTTCAATGTCTTCTCATTTGATTTGATACATTATTTTGCTATTATGCTTAAAAGGATATTATGCAAAATAGAAAAAATGATATAGTACATAACTTTATAACATTATTGTAGTTTATAAATATTTGTGTTATATGAATTAGTCTATTTTTTATTCAAAGTTATAACATTATATATATATTTTTATTATAAGTTATTTTGTAAAAAATTTATCAAAGGCTTATTACCAACCCAAAGGTCTAAAAAAAGATTAAAAAAATAAGAAAAATGGGTACCCCGAATCCGTCCGGGTAAGCCCAGTCCGAACTTGATTTTAACATGGTTCGGCCAGTTCGGGCTAAAAAGTCGGGATTCAACATAAAATGTACAATATGATACCCAAGCTATATATTTTCGGGCTTTGGCGACCCAGCCAGCCCGACCCATTTTGACACTTCCATGAGTAGTAGTGTCAATTCTTGAATATGGTTTAAAACTCATTTCAACCGTATCACGGAAACAAAAAGGGAAAAGAGAGTTGGAAATGTTTCGGCAAAGAGGGAGATAATAAAAGTTGAGGAGATGCGTCTCAATTAGTGTTTTTTAATGGAGAACTCATCCATTTATAGGTGGAGAACTCAATGACCAGTTTGATTTGACAGCTCACAAAACAAAGTCATAAAAAATGGTCAGATTGACTCGACGACCAAGAAAACAATCTGACCGGTTTGATAAGTCTATCCTTATCTCTTAAAAAATCACAAGCCCAGATTAAGTCGAGCGGATGGCGACATCGATGCATGTGTGTGGAGGGATCTTGGTTGTGTGTATCCTCTTCCACCACAAAATTCTTGTACCCTTGGACACATCCCAAAAGTGCAATAATTAGATATAAACACATTTAATGGATTTCTACCACCCAATATGGGACTTAAAAGTTTTTTTCAACACTATAAAGAGCTCAAATGCTCATTTTTCCAACATGTTTTAATAAGCATAAAGGGTTGGCGAAATCAACACTATGCATGTCAGTAAATTCTTTTAAGAGAATAATGGTTTTCTTTAATCTTTATGATAGGTAATGTAATAGTTTTATTATGAGGTGTTACTTTTAAGTTTTAATAAATGAAAAGAACTCTGAATTATTTGAGAAAATTGAAATATATCCTCATACTCTAAAAGTTTGTAATTGCATTCTCCAACTATTAAATCTGGATATAGTTATGGTGTCATTATTAATTGAATGATTAAATCATTGGTAATTTTATTTCTCAATTATTTTTCATCTAAGTTTGTATATCCTTAATATACTTGCTATGTTCTACAACACAGCAACTTAGTTGGGCTAAAGTCATAGAAATATTGGGTAACCGAAGTTCCTCTAACGAACTTACAATTAGATTAAGAGAAAAAGATGTATACACCGACAATGTAAGAGTTTTTACATTGTCACTTCATTATCTACCATTCATTTTTAATTATCTTTGACTTTTCACAAAAAATAATCCAAATGAATGATAAATGATATATTAATTGTGCATAATTCTTTACACTATCAGTACATCAATATTACACTTTTAGATTAATACAATCAATTCCCCATATTCTAAACTTATTCAAATTGGCCTTGTCCAATGGATGCAATTGCAACATGTTAGGGTGTCCAAAGGTGTAATATTGGCATATAGCTATTGAGACAATATGATGTTGGTATTTCATAAATATTTACAAATACTCACAATAATAACTTATCGGTTGAGACAAATGTCATATCAATCTCATGTTTACTCGCAATTCATAAATTTATTTTTTTAATCTTTTTTATTCAACTCAAGAAGGAAATTGAAAAGTAAGAAATTACATTCTTTTGCAATAATGACCCTTGTGGTCATTAGCAAGAAGCAATGATAAAACCTCTTGTGATAATTTAATTTTTCATACTTTCCAACCAATATCTTCGTGAGCACCCAATTTGACCAAGAAATCTGAAATGTAGTTTTTTCACCAAGTGCATATTCTAGATAAACATACTAGTGTTTACTCAATAACTCTATGATTAATGTTGCTATACTCCCATAAGTATGAAAATGAGAAATATCACTATTGACTATCAAAATAACCTGAATGGAAAATAATGCTCATAAAATATTTGTTCCACCCATAAGATATTAAGTCGGATAATACAAATAAGTATGAAAAGATTGTTAAATCTATAAAGACTTGTTTAACACTAGTCTTTCAACCAAATATGTTATTTTAAGTTGATTTCAAATGAGTTTTGATTAGTTGGTTGATTACACTAATTACAAGTTAAATAGTAGATTAAAATACTAAAATAAAGATTTTTGGATCAAACTTTACTAAATATTCATACACGCTTAATTATGCAACACTAATTTATTTACCAATGATTATTTCACAACAATGAGACCTCAATAGTACTAAAAACTAAAATCTTAGTCAATTTAATATCTCATGAAATAAAATTCTCTGTCTAACAACTTTACTCATAAGATGAAGAATTACGACCCACAAAACATACCTCTATCTCTAGCAACTATCATTGTAAGTTTGAATTTTGGTGTAATATCTCAAATATACTAATCACCAATGTCTTGGTCTTATTAGTAGCTTATTAATATAGCTCTATATCTAGTAACTACACTAATAAGATGAAGATAAATGACTCAATAATATATCACTATGTCTAGCCACTATGTTAACATACATCTATGTTTAGCAATCATCTTAATAAAATTGAGAGTTATTTAGTGCTCGTATGAATCTATGTCTAGCAACCATATTAAGACATTTACAATTATGACAAGTTAGTACTAATCTACGTCTAGGAAATATACCAATAAAATAAATTCATAATTTCAGACTTTTAGAACTAGAATTTCTTCATGAATTTAATAAAGTTCGTACCAAAGAGGTTGTCAATCTCTAAGAAAGTACCAGGCAAAGTAGAAAACTCATAAAAATTAACACATATATACAAATAAGCATAAATATGAATTCAAATATTATATATCAAGCAATTATTACATTTAATCCCAATAAGTGAGAAGTTTAGGTAAACATTTTCATGACAACTAGAAACAAGATGAAAAGAGAACAATACAACTCATAAGAGAAAAGATTGTCTCCTCAATAAGCATCAAATGATTTCTCTAACTTTTCCACATTGTTTTTATATCTTATTTCTAGCTAAAACTACCCTAGAAACTAAGAGAAACCGAATACATGATATTTCTATTCGAAGAACTATGTTGGGGGCAAATCTTGCGCTGAGTGCAGGTTACCTTGAGTTGGGCTTGACTGTTTTCAGCTACTTTTCACCAATTTCTGTTCATTTTTTCTCTTTTACATCTGGAATGACATAGAAATTCGCGTGATAGGATTTGTGCAACAATTCAACTCGATGTAAAGTATGAATGACATTTCTTTAACTTTTAAAGTCAAAAAGTGTTAAATCATCCTTAAGAATTAAGGTAATTTCCACATCTAACATTAAGGTCATGGTAAATTGCTTTAAGCTCCCCATGAATAGTTGTAGAGATCCCCATATAACTAGAGAAGTCATTAATGTAAAGGTCCTTATCACACTGAATGAGTCCCCTAAAACCATTTCTACTCGGGTTTGACAATTTACTTCTATCAATATTAAAATTAACAAGGCCAAATGGTGGAAAGATCCAATTCACAAGCTCAGAAATATGCATTGGAACACTGTATTGTAGCCACTCTACATTAACCATCACCTAAGCATTGCGTTTCCTCCAAATAAATCAAAGTGCTATGAGAAATTTTACATTTTTTTCAAAAAAATTATCTAGTCATGAATACGTAATGTAAATAAATTAGTAGCTTGGGACACTGACAAATGAAACCACACTACAAAAATTATATTTTGCATTATGAGATACATATGTTAAATCTCATGGCATTTCAAGGGAGTCCACACCAAATTTACCAATAGCATTAGAGAAGAAAAGTGGGACATATTGAATAGCATCATAAACCTAATGGGAAATCATGGATGTTTTAAGTCTTTAGATATGAAATCGTGACTCATGAAACAAATCATTGACTTTTAGATTACCGTCTTGAATGTCTATAAGAGCAACCATAGTGATTGTTCTTAAGGTTGTTTTCAACCGAATAAGAACATTCTTACTCTGTTCTACACTGTGTCATTTGTATTTCCTGATTTTTGTTCTTAAATAAGAACAATCTTTGGTTGTTCTTAACCAAAGGAAAGTAAGGAGATAGGTAGATGTTGTGGAAAAAAGTAGATGTTGTAGGACCCAAATAAGAATAAGAACGATATTTGTCATTGTGATAAAAAAATATATGTTATTCTTATTTCATGAGAAATTGTAATAAATATAAAATAATGTATGAGACTCAAATAAAGAAAAAAATGTTATTCTCCATTGGAGATGCTCTAAACAGAACTTGACACATAATTGATCCAAGGGAGTCCAATTGTCACACAAGAAAGAAACATTAATTTGGGCGCAAAGTTTATGTTGGTTATTTAACATGCTCCACACTAATTTGTCCAACATCATAATGTTCACTATTATAGTCATGCACACACCAAGATCTCCCTTCCATTTTGGATTAGCAGTCATTTCCCAACTCACTGAAGAGAATTTGTGTCCATTTTTATTTGTGCCCAAACAAAGGATTAGTCCATAACATCAATAATGTCACAAATATTTACTAGAACCAAACAATTTTGCATAACATATGTTAGTATTGAAGACAACACAAAACTTGCTAGAGTTTGATGCCCATATTTATTTGAAATTTTACTCTGCCAACCACCTAAGTGGGATTGCATCAAATCTAAAATAAAATTGAAATGATTGTTTTTGGATCTAGTTAAAATAGGACAGAGATCACCTGTCCCAATTCCTGTCCCATTTTCCTGTACCAGATCAATGAAAAAGTGACACTTCATTAAAAATAAAAATTCTAAAAACATAAAATAACGTATTTGCATTACTTAGAGAAATCTCATTGGCTAGAGATATGAGGACATACTCATTTTGGGATAGCCGATCCCCATTCGCTAAAATAAATGGGAAGTCATGGTGCTTACCAAGGTCATTAGTGAAATGTATTGAAGAGATTCTTGCAAACTTCTCATACTTTGCTCAGCTGATATTTCTAGAACACATGGCTTTGGATTTTTAAAGATTAATTTTCAAGCATGACACATTGCAAAAATTGTTTAGGACATTACTTGAGCCGTTTTGCTTTGACAAATAGAATGTAATCATCTGCAAAGAATAAATGTGAAATAGTTGGACCTCATCTAGTTATAGAAATTGGTTTCTAGTCTCAACTTCTTTGTCTGTAATTAAGACAACTAACTTCTTCATGCAAAGAACAAACAAATAAGGGAAAAATATTTTTTCTTGTAATATAAAAATTGGGTAGTGATTATCATATAATCTATGCATAGTGCCACAATGCACGAGATAATCAACTCGAAAAAATGGAGAATGGGTTTTCTGGTTCCCTTGGAAGAAGGTGAGGTACCACAGACTCAGAAATATTTTTCTCTCATTCTTCTAGAACATTGTTTAAAGTAGTGAAGATGGAGAAGATACATGACATGTCTATACCTCCTTTTCTCGTTCATGGTTCTTCGACTATGAACTAGATGAAGATGGAGAAGAAACATAAATGTCTTTTCTTTTAGCAAAGTGAAACACAACTATGGAGTGAAATGTTAGGGATTTCACATCCTCTTAGAGTCTTAGACTTAGGGATTTTAGAATAAATGATATAACATGTTTCTTCACTTGCCTTCTTTTAATAACAATGAATTGGCTGGTTTTGACAAGTTTACTCTGATTCTGTTGCGCGACTGGTCTCAATGACATACCGTGTCGATAAGGGGTCCGGTTACTTGTCTCTAAACCAAAAAAACATTTGAAAGAACAAAAATTTAATGGTTTGATTCCAACTTTGGTTCAGAGGGTCAATCATGAATTCTGAAAAAAAATTATTTTCTTATCAAAGTGAGAGAATACATATTAGGAGTGAGCATGAGTTGAATTGGGTTGAGTAAGACTTGTCTCTTACCCGACCCTAAATGTTGGTTTAATCATTTTTTTGAACCTAAACTCGAAGCTAACCCGAAGCTAATTGACCCCTAAATATCTATCGGGCAGCCTTTGAATCTGAACTCAACCCTAGACACGATAAAATATAATGCATACTCATTTTAAATAATGTATTATCTATATTACTTATTATTATGGATATGTAATTTGACATATAAAATAATATATTTATATATTATTAATTATGTATATATATATATATGATGAAAAATAAGAAAATCAATAATATTTTTAACTAAAGAGATGTGATTACTCTACACAAAATTAAATAGAGACACATAAAAATATAATGAATGTGTCATAGGACATAGGACGAGTCTGACCGAGTCATGTTTATATCAAACTTGATATTAAATATTGATCGAATCTAATTTTTAAATTCAAACATAAACTCATTCCTATTTGGGCCCAATCATAATTGGGCAAAACATGATGAGGAGGTAGGGTGAGTCTTCACTCCTAATTAATACAACAAAAGCCATAAAAAGATAAGAAGAATAAATCTCAAATAATGGCAATTCCATTTTCTATGTTCCATGTGACAAAATTTGACATAGCAAAAATGTAAAAACAAAATTGGAGCAACAAAATCAACTTTCACATCTGAATTATCAAGGGAGTGACGATGAAACTCTTCGATGCACACTGTCATCTACAGGACCCAAGAATCTTAAGCAAAGCACCGAATCTTATTAAAACTGCTCAAGATTCAGGTGTTGTTCATTTCGTTGTTAATGGAGTTTCTGAACAAGATTGGCATTTAGTTAAGGATTTGGCTCAGAATTACCCTTCTATCATTCCTTCCTTTGGTCTCCATCCTTGGTCACTTTCCCCCTTTATTCTTATCCAATTCATTATTTATTCGTTTAATTTTGTGAAAAAATTAACTTATTTAAAGGTTTTGGGTCTTATGAAACTGCAGGTATGTTGCAGATAGGAGCCCTAATTGGTTTAAGACATTGAAGGAATATCTTGATTGTACTCCCTCTGCTGCTGTTGGAGAGGTATTCTTGTTACTTAATTTGCAAAACTTGTATATGGGTACTTTTTGTTTTCATTATCGTAAAGAGTGGCCTAGTGCACGAGACCGTAAAACTAGTGGGATCTGGGTAGGAGGGTGACTGTATGCAGCCTCGTGATGGAGAGACTGTTTCTAAGAGGAGCACATCTGATGTCCCACAAAGTGTGCTACTTGATGTGATTGGTTGGAAAATAAATATTGAAGTTAAAAGTTTAATAATTAAGTGTTTTTTTGACCAATTACATCAAGTGGCACGTGGAGTGACATTCTTTATGTAAGTCATCAAATTACAAAGATAGTTGAGAATCCACAAATAATAACCTTATTAGCTGCTTTGAATTTAAAAGTTTAAGAAATGATGAAAGAGTATTGAATATTGTGTTCTTAACCAATAATGTGATTGATTTTTTTTTAAATTTCTCAGATTGGAGTGGACAAAGGATCACATGGAAGGACTATTGATTTTTCCGAGCAGGTTTTAGCAGCTATCCATTTTTCCAGACTGTATAGTGTATTTCTGTTAATGGTTATGAAACTCTCGTCACTTCTCTTGGAGCAATACGTAGATGCATCTATTTCTCTTTCTATTGCTTATATCTGTATATAATATGTAACTTCTGGGGTAGGTAGTTTGGTAAGTCATTTGTGTCCCATATCCTTACAATTATCATATAGAGTTTTGGGCTTTGTGAAAACCTGAATCTGTTGAAAAGAAATGTCATGCTGAAGCTTTAACATCAATATGAAAAACAATGAACGATCATATATTCACAGGCAGAAGATTCCCCTTCCTTGCTGAAGAATGTTGGCTAGATGGTTGCTAATTTGCATTAATACGTTTATGTAGGTTGGCGTATTGAAGCAGCAGCTTGAACTTGCAAAAGATTTAAACAAGCCAGCATCTGTACACTGTGTTCGTGCTTTTGGTGACCTTCTTGAGCTAATGAAGTATGAATATCTAATCTCCCTATTTTGTTTCAATTGTTACTTGAAGAATTGTTCATGAATAATGATCTGAATTTGTAAAAAATGAGATGTAAACATTTCTTTTAGAAATGTAGAACAAATATCGAGCATTCACCCAACAACTTAAGCTCTTAGAAGAGTTGGTGCTTGACATGGTATTAGAGCGATATCCACCTTGAAGGGTTTGTCATTTCCTCATATTGAGTTCATTAAACTCATCTGTACATTCCATCCTTTGTTTGTTCCATAAAACTCCTTGGTGCTGGTGTCTTTTTCTCTCCTTAAATTTATTTTGCCTATAACTATGATCTCTCCTATTTTCTCCGCTGGGACAAAATATGATTGACTATTAAAAGTATCTCGGTCGTTGTGAAAAGGTCATATTTTAAACTGAGTTGCTATCTCCTTAGCTTTTGTCCTGATTTTTAGGTAGCATCTGTTTCTGTTGCTGGAATTCAAGCATTGAGAGTGAGTTAAAAAGTCCCAGATTTAATAGGAATGGACAAGGGGAGGACTAGGTATATAGTGAAATGACCTACGAGCCTAATGTCTAGAGGGTTTGGGTTGGACATATCATCACTGTTGGACCCACTGGTGTGGTTCCTTTGCAAAGTCCATTGAAATTGATCTCCATGGTATTGTTAGACTCGCCCCTTAGTGAACAAGTGGTATTAGAGCCAGTGGTTCAGATTGGCTGGATGAGTATTGGCGAAACACTGGTTGATAAACGGTGGTATGAGCAGGTGACCATACCTGATGACTAGCTGTAACATGTGGAGACATGTCTCAGTGAATGGTGAATCGCGTTAAACATATGACATGGCTCTTGGAAAAAGGAAGACCTGACTGGTGGCCTGCTTCAGGTGACGGTCAGCGGTCTGTAACACTGGTCAAGAACTCAAGATGTGGCTCACTTTGGTGAAGAGTGTTAATGCATTGGCATCAGAGATTCACGGCTTTTGGAAAATATGGGCTTGGTGTGCTGGGATTCCCCCTGAACTTAATAGCCGGTGGCATGTTAAAAATATAAAACCAATCTTGAGACTTCTCTTAATGGCTTAAGCTCTTAGAATAGTTAGTCCTTCGCACTTTCTGCAGTAGTAATGTGATGGAAAAAAGAAATACCTATTTATATGGATGTATTCCATATTTTACTGCCGGTTTTAACAATCTGTTTTCACTAGATCTCAATTTTTACACTTTAGGTTTGTTGAATGTAGCAGTCTGGAAATGTAAATATTTATTCTGCCAATTGTCCTTCCAACATTAGTTAAGTCAGGTCATGTGACCCATTTCCGTAAGCTTTTTCAATTGTTCAAGTCTATTAAATAATATAGGAAAGGCTTGCTTTCTTCCTTGCAAGAAATGGAATTGTGATAGCTTTTGGTTGTTCATTTGTTTCCATAAACTCTTTTGAATTGCTGTTAAATTTAGTTCCGACAGAGTATCGAGGACCAGTGCTTTCAGCTGTTGTAGAATTTGACATTAATTTAGTAATCCCTATTCAGCATCCTACACATTCCCTCCTACATTTATCTTACACTAAACTCATAACAAAAATGATAAACTGCTTGCATTTTTATTAGGGAAATCAGTTACCTAAGACTTGTTCCCTTCATATAAAAAAATTAACCACATTTCAACTGCTTGTATTTTTTCTCGTCATGAATGGTTTATATTTGGAAAATATGAGTCTGTGTTCTTCGGTCTTTTTCAGATAATGTTTGTCTATGGCCTCCAAAAAGACGTTGTAAAGTAGGGAAAGTGTCTAGATAGGGTTCTCCCAAGGGGTAGAGAAGGATTGAAAGAAAAATGAGTCAAACACAGCCAACAGGCGGTTCTTTTGGTATGACAAACCTGGGAAGAAGAAAATTCTTACCGATCCTACTTATGGATTTAAGATTCAGGAAATTGGTCTGCCACACAACTGCTGAGGGTTTAGCCTATAATATGGTGCAAGCTTAGAACTTGCAAGTTATACATGACTTGCAGCCTACATCTCTTGCCAATTCTTAGTTACAATTATTATACTTAAACTTCCTTGCCACAACTTACTAGAAAGCGAGTTACAAGAAACTCCCAAACTGTACTATTTGGCTCTTACCACTATCCCAAACCTATTAAGATTCCTTGGTACATAGAAATAAAAACTAGAGTTGTTAAATAACATAAACATGGCCTGAAATAGTACCCATGACAAGAAGCCACGAAAATTTATTAAACTTGTTGGAAATTATAAAAAAAAGGCTGATAAATATTTACTTTTGTACTGTCCATGCATCACAATTCACAATGTTTTGTCTGTCGTTGTATTAGAGTATGCACCAGTCTATATAGCTAGACACTGACTCCATGAAAGTAATTAGTAGTTACAATTTAGTTATTCAGGTTACAATTCTGTTCTAACCTAGTTAGAGAGCAGTAGCTATGTATAAATAGTTATGTGTAAAGACAATTTCAACTCAGTCCATATATCCTCTATTCCCTCTCTTGGGGGTCAACTTTACTTTTCTCCAACTTTCTCGCTAACCAAACACAAATTACCCATCAACATTATTTCAACACTATGATTGTTTAATACAATTTTACTTATCGGAAAAAAAACACTCTGCAATTACTATAGTATTAGAGCTGAAGTAATGTGATCACTCATTAGGTTTATATAGAAGAATAATTTGGTTCAGAGCTTTACTTCCTGCTGTTATTTGCATTATTGGTCGTTTTTTGGTAAATGTGCTTGGTTAGATTCTCATTATCCAATGGAATGCCATGGAATTAGTGTTAATATTGATATTGATGTTTTTTGTTGAGCATTCCGAAGTGGCATCTTCGAAATTAGCCGCCTTAAAATTTTCAACATATCCAGGTCTGTGGGACCTTTTCCTGCTGGTGTCATTCTTCATTCTTATCTGGGTTCTGCTGAGATGGTTCCTGAATTTTCCGAGCTTGGGGCTTATTTTTCCTTCTCAGGGTTTCTTATGTCACTAAAAGCAAATAAGGCAAAGAGAATGCTGAAGATGGTAATTTTCATCACTTTTTTATATGATTGCTTAATCTTCCTTGTAACTTTATGCAAAAAACACTGACATTCTTATTTTCTTTTTCTATTCAGGTCCCTTCTGATAGGATTTTGCTGGAGACTGATGCACCTGATGCACTACCGATGTCAAACATAGATTCTCTCTTTTTTGTTGAAGGAGATACTTCTCTCCCCAAAGAGCTTCATGACCAAATAACTTCATCCTCAACTTCTACTTCGCTCAGTAATTCATCCCAAGTCGTGATAGATGCTTCGATGTTGTCAAAGGAAACTCTCAATCATCCAGCTAACATTCGTAGTGTATGTAGCTCATGCCCTTGATGACACCTTGATTTTTCAAAATAAGCATCTCTTACTATATCATTATCTTGGAGATAGATGTTAATTTTTTTAAATAGATAATATTTTAGCTTGCTTTCTGGAGATAATAATTAAGAATATATTGAACTGACTTCCCTTGAAGCTTTGAAAACCCGCCTCTTAGCTGTCTCTAGTTACCAAAATCTCTCCCATAATAGTGTGATTTCACGAATACGAAACACTATTTGGAAAATTTAGGCATAACTAAATGAATTCAACCTGGGTATAGGTTTCTTAAACCTGAAGAATTTCAACTAAGCTAAGATCTGATCCAGCTGAAATCCCGGCCAACGGTTAGATCCCATTCCTGTAATTCAAGTGGAGATTTTAGGCTAGCCATCTTTAAGTGCAAAGGAATTACACTTAACTTCAGGGCTTCAAATGCAATATTTTATCAGTAAGGATGAAACATGGCAAAGCCTTGAATGAAGCAGGTAGGGATATTTGTTAGGTATATTCAAGTGTGAAGTCCCACATTGGATATGAGTTGATCACTTTATAAGTGGAAAAGACCCATGGAACCATCACCTTAAGGTTTAGTTCAAGGTGTGATGTTTCAATTATAAGTGACTCTTCATTCTTCCCATAGCCCGTTAACAATGGGACTCACAGTGGTTGGAGAATCCCTGATCATGGTGGAGCCCAACAATATTTGCTTTCGGTATATACATTTTGAAGAAATTTCCGGAGGTGTTAACTATTGAACTATTAGTTGCCAAAAGTGTATAGAGAATCGTTTGGTTAGATTTATAGTCTTCAATTCATTCCACTTACAGGTACTTGACTATGTTGCATCTATGCTGGAGATTACCAAAGAAGAACTTGCTGAATTAAGCTACCAGAATACTGTTCGCTTATTCTCCTATGAAGGTTCAAAATTACTTCAAAAGTAAACAAAATATCAGGTTCTTGTAAGAAATGATGATTCCTAACTTGGCAAAATATATTTGGAAAGTGCAATTAGAGTTACTTTCAGGATATTGAAGCAGATAGATTGGATTAACAGTTTGTTAATTTGCCTGATATGATAGTTTACTCCGAAGTTAATTGTATTTAGTGTTTCTCAGTACATAATGTCATGTTATTTATCATTACAATTCTTTAAGTTATTTAGTATGGGAGTAGTTTAATGACAACTTTATATAAGGTCGATTGCCTTGGTGCAATAGTAAGGTTGTTTGCCTTATAGCATGAATTCAAATTGTCGAAACAATCTCTTTATTTGTGAGGGTAAGGCTGTACATATTTACCATCCTCAAATCCCACTAGGTTAGAATCTTATGCACAGGGCTGCATTTTTATAGTGAAATGAAAGTAAAAATAATATGAACACTTGATAGATAAAAAATTGTGCTTGTGATCTGAGACTTGATTGTAACAAGACCCTAAGAATGAAAAGTGACATTAGAGCATGACCTGACTTAAACTCAAAGTATTGCTCTTTTTTTTTGGTTGCTGGTAGTGTCTTCTCTATTAGTCATGCTACTTTTTCTACTCATGTGGAAATTTATCATATGAAATGTCTTACAAATGGCTGAATTAAAAATATCATTTTCAAATTAAGTGATTTTTTAAGGGTTCGATTCATGAGAGTGACACTTATTGGGAGGAGCAGTCATCCACCCCAAAATGGATTAGTTCCTTACTCAAAAAGGGTGAGGAACCCTTTAATTATGACATTAACATTATGACATTCACATGTGATAAGAAAGAGACTGAGGAATATCTGGTTACATTTGTGTTTCCCTTTCTGGTGCACTTCCTGGTTGCATTTGTTTTCACCTCTCCGCCTTCTTTTTATGCGTTCCTTGATGATTAAGAACTCATTTTCCTTCATTCTCTATATGACACTGCATTATCCTTACTCAACCATCATAATGCTTCTCTAATTCTCACTTTGTGTTTCTACTCATGGGATAACATGTTTTTCCAGTGTATAAGTGTCTCTATTTATAGAAGGGTTTATGAGGAGTTATTAGAGAAAATAACTCTTCCGCTATCATGAAAACTACCCATGAAGTGAGAGAGCCCACTAATTTGATCCATTAATTGTCAACCACCATCGCATTAGGTACTATCATTCAAATTAGTAACTTCGTAGAATATGGACCACTTAGATTATTAAATTAATCTAACAATCTCCCACTTGGTCCATGTGATGATTTGAAGATTCATGACTTTAATTGGACCTTACAAATCATCATCCTTAATTAAATTGAAATGATTCAATCATTGTTGTCATAAATTATATGAGGCAACTTGAACTTCTCCATGTATCACAATTCACTCAACTAACTTTAATTTTAGTTTTTATTTACCTTTCGAAATCTCACCAAGTTATCTCATTAAAACCATACATATACATTCTTTAATATGAATAACTTAAACTTTAATTATGGAAATGAAACTTTTAATGAATTCAATTGTGTCATACAATGATAAGCAAACATCTATACATGTATATATACATCAGGTGTTATCACATTAACAAGGACTTGTCTATAATGCTCATTCTTTATACATGGCTAATGGATCCGCTACTATCAGATCGATATCAATATGTTATATAGATACATTCTGTTTTCGTATTTCTTCTTTAACTCACAAGAACTTTAAATCCATATGTTTGGTACCTCCACAATACATGTCGTTCTTAGAGAAGAAGACAAATGTAGAATTATCACAATAAAACTTCAGCTGCCTAGCTATGCTGTCTATAATGTCAAACCCTGAAGTAAAGTTCCACAACCACAATGCATGATTTGTGGCCTTAAAGCATGTCATAAACTCAACCTCTATGTTGGACGTAACAATTACATTGTCTACCATTTTTCCATGAAATGGTTCCTCCAGCCATTAGGAAAACATATCCAAATGTAGATTTTCTTGAGTCCACACATCCTATATAGTCAGAATCCAAATAACCAATCACCTCAAGATGATCTGACCTTTTATACGTGATCATGTGATCCTTAGTGCCTTGCAAATATCTAAGAATCTTCTTTGCAACCTTCCAGTGGTCCATTCTAGGGTTACTTTGATATCGACCTAACATTCCAACAACAAAACTGATATCCAAGCGAGTTCATGTCTGAACATACATTAAACTTTCAACCACTTATGTATAGGAATACATTTCATTTTCTTACGTTACAAATCATTCATTGAACATTGTTTTTCACTGAATATGTTCCCCTTTCTAAATTTGAACTATCCCTACGGCGCACTTTTCAATTCTGAATTTGTCTAATACCTTATTGATATATCATTTCTGAGACAATCCTAACAATCCTTATGATATATCACAAAATATTACTATTTCTATCACATAGGATGCCCCACCCATATCCTTTATTTTAAAAATATTATAGAGAAATTTATTTACATCATGAAACACTCTTTTATCATTTCCAGCAAGTAGAATGTCATCAACATATAGGACAAACATTATAAATTTGCTTCCACTAACTTTCATGTAGATATACTGGTCAATAGTGTTTTCCACAAACACATATGACGTTATGGTATCATTTAACTTTATATATCATTGTCTAGAAGTTTGTTTCAGTCCATATATTGACTTATTTAATTTACACACTAGATTTTCCTTTCTGATGGTCATGAACCATTCGGGTTGGTTCATATAAACTTTCTCGTTTAAGTCATCATTCAGAAAAGCAGTCTTTACGTCCATTTGGTGAAGCTCTAAGTTATAGTAAGTCACTAAAGTCATAATCATTCTTAAAGAATCTTTCTTAGATATTGAATAGAAAGTCTTTTTATAAATAATGCCCTCTTTTTGAGTGAAACCTTTGGTGACAAGTCTAGCCTTGTATCTTTCAATGTTGCCTTTCGAGTCACGCTTGCTCTTAAAGACCCATTTACAACCAACTCGTTTTGAACCCTTAGGAAACTCAACTAGATCCCAAACTTTATAATCGTTTGTTGATTTCAACTCTTCTTTCACAGCATTGAGCCACTTTTCAGAACTCTCACTTTCCATGACTTGTATAAATGAGACCAAATCTTTATTAATGCTCAAGTCACATTCATGTTCAAGTGACTATACAATATAATCGTTAGAAATAGCTGATATTCTTTGCCTTTTAGACCTTATTAATGTTATTTCTTGCGATTCTTCCATCACTTGATCATTAAGGACTTCATTAATTAGCTAATTAACTATTTGTCCATCCTGAGGATTTTGGATATTATATTGTTGTCTCTGTGTGTTATTTAAAGGTGATATAACCAGATGAGCAACAACTTGAGGAGACACCTTCAATGAAGAGGATTTATCAGAAGTCCCCATAATATTCACCTTTCGTGATTTATCATTCCCACTGGTTTGACCATTCTCAATAAACCTAGCATTTGTAGACTCAATTATTCTCGTACTATGGTTAGGACAATAAAATATATATCCTTTTGACTTTTCCAGATAGTCGATAAAGATACCACTAATGGTTCTTGCATCAAGCTTATTTTCATGTGGGTTGTACACCTTTACTTTTGCTAGAACAACCCCAAATATGGAGATGTCTCAAACTGTGTTTCCTACCAGTCCATAACTCATAGGGAGTTTTAGGAACTGCCTTACTGAGAACCTTATTTAGCATATACATAATGGTCCTTAATGCGTACATCCATAATGATAAAGGTACATCACAATAACTCAATATTGACCTAACCATTTCCATTATAGTATGACTCCGCCTTTTAGTCACTGTTAAGTGCCTAATTGCAATGGAATATATATGACTTTTTAGGGCACTTAGTATGCATTTATATCATATTTGTGTACAATTCCTGATAATCTAGTTAATTTTGCTTTGTCTAAGAGTTTATTACATTGTATGTGTTTTAGGACTTTAAATGGCGAAAAAGAGGAGAGAAAGGAGAAGATTGGAGCTTTTGAGCTTTAGATGTCTCGCCCAAGCGAGGGAAGTCTCACCCGGGCCACAAATGGGAAGAAAAACCCAAGAAATACCTGTTGATCCTCGCCCAAGTGAGGCCTGAGCGACAAAACCATGATGCTTCTGTCTGATCCTCGCCCAGGCGAAGGATCCTCGCCCAAGCGAGGGACACCTTGCCCAAGCGAGGTGTTTGTGCCTGGAAATGTTTGGCTTCTCGCCCAAGCGAGAATATGTAGCTTGGGCGAGAGCATGGCAGTTTGAAATTAAAGGGGCGGTTTCAGAATACGAAAGGAATTCATTCAGACCCAAAAACAAAAACTTACATACGAAATTCAAGGAAGAGGAGAGAAGAGAGGCAATCGGAGTTGTGGGAATGACTCCATGTTATATTTTCTTGTATACTTTCATGAGTGGAATATTGTATAGAGAGGATGAGTGATTGATCGTTCATAGTTGGGATCAGAAATGTAATCTTCTAACCTTTTGTACTCCTGGATTCGATTATAACGCATGTTTTATTTGATTTTGGGAAGTTTATCCCGTTTTATTACTTGAGTTTAACTAGTTACTAAGTTTTTGTTCATAGGTTTAAGTTTAATTGGGAAATTAAACTTGACACCGGATATGGATCATTTTCCTTCATGTATCATTATTTCAGGAATGGATAATAATATATGAAGTGTGTTTACATTCACTTAATACTAGATAATCGGTCAAATATTTGAGGAATCAGTATTTGAGTGGTTATCTAAGGATTTTACAATCAAGGGATTGATGTAAATGATTTACTGGAAAATGTACATCAAAATCAATAATTTTATAAATTGCTTGTAATTGAATCCATGGATGTCAAACTGGAAGGAATGATGAATTTCGATCTCAGCTACTTCAATTTGTTATTAAACTTTTACTAAAATTTAGTATTTTCACAACCCAACATCATATTACTACATCAATTCAGTGTAAATAGTTACTCAATTTATTCTTGCTAGAACTAGTGTAAATCCACTCTGCTCCTTGAGGACGATATTCCGGTACTTTACCGGATTTTATTACTTGTACGATACGGTGCGCTTGTCGTCCCAGAAATAGCTAACAATCACACCATTTAATTGCAATGTATAAGACATAGTGTATTGAGCATATATGCCTTGACTTTTGAAAAACATTGCAAATGGTCATTAGCATTGTTCGTTCTCATTGTACTTTCCATAATATTCACCACCTTTATCAGACCTCATAACCTTAACCTTCTTTTCAAGTTACATTTCAACCTCGTCAATGAATATATTCAGGACATCTAATGATTGAGATTTTTCATGCAACAAATATAGGTAACAATAACGTGAGTAATCGTCTATAAAAATGATGAAGTAATTTTCATCACTCCAAGATGGAATATCAAAAAGATCACAAATATATGTGTGTATCAATTCAAGAAGTTTGCTACTTCTTGCGGCAGAGTTCTTTGATGTTTTTTTAGTTTGTTTTCCTTTAATACAATCTAAATAAACATCCTAATCGCCAATATCCAAAAAATGTAAAATCCCACTTTTCGTTAACCTCATTATCCTTTCTTTGGATATATGGCCTAATCTTTGATGCCACAAGTAAGTAGAATTATTATCAAAATCTTTAAGCTTGTTATCAACATCATCTTCAATATTAAATAAAGATTCCTTAAACTTAAAATCAAGATTAAAGCAATATAAATCATTCATTAATATATCAGAACCAAAATAGTATGAATGTTTATGCAAATTAAAACAAGAATGCTTAATCTTAAAATTAAAGCCTATGCAATCCAACCTAGCAACAAAAATCAAGTTCCTTACACATTCAGGAACATAAATATAATTTTCTAGATACTAAATAGTTTCCACTATCTTGGATCAATTTGTATGTCTCAATTTGATAAACTTTGTGACTTTATTTTGTTCCCCATATAAATAAACTTCTCAGTTTCCTGGGTTCAGATTGAAAGGAATCCTTACGCAATATTTGACATATGAGTTGTTACACCAAAGTCTAATCACCAAGTATTATTAGGAACCTCAGTAAGAAATGATTCATCTATAATAAAAACAAAATGTTTATCTTTCTTTTCGAACCATTCCTTCCTTTTAGGATAATCTTTCTTATAGTGTTCATTATTCTTATAAAAGAATCGCTTCATTTCTTTATGGATTTTCCCTTCTTTAATGGAGATCTTTTCTTTCCCATTTCCTTTGTTCCTATTGTTTGGTATGAATCTGTTGGTGCTAGCTGGCTCTTGAATGAACAAGTGAATGAATTCATTCTTAATTTTCTTTAACCTCCCTTACTCTTGAACAAGCATGACTTTTACTTCCTGAAAATTTCATTTTTTTTATGGTGTTGTAGTTTACCTGGAATTGGTCGAAGTCAATAGGAAGAGAGTTAATGGTGAATTGTACTAAGAATCCTTCTGTAACCTCCATTCTCATGTCATTCATTTTTGCACTCACATTCATCGTGTTGGTTATGTGGTTATGAATGGGCTGCGACCAATCAAACTTCTTGATCGTCAGCTCTGTCATGAGATTTCCCATCACAAGCTTGTTAGTAATGTCTCATTGTTAGCAATTATCACAACCCAATTAGCCATTACGATGAAAGTCTCATCCATACATTTCATATGATTATGTCTAACATGATAAATATGCAACAACTAATTTTCATACATGTATAAACATATCTTATTTCGAGCAGTGACATTATGAAACACATAAAAGTGTTACAACTTTTTATTAAAATAATTAAATTCAGATTGAATCAAATGAGAAAATTCACAATCACTTCATTTTGTAATAGTAAGTCTTTGATTCCATTTTAATGTATTCATGATTCAATTCCAAAGATATAAGGGATGTCATAATGTCCATGCTCTAATACCAAATATTAGCTTTAAAAAAACTTTTATAAGCCTTTAAAGATTGATAAGAACCTTTTAATTAAGATCATGACATTTACATATGATAAATGAAGATATTAAGGAATATCTGATTCCATTTGCATTTTCCTTTTTGATGCACTTTCTGGTTGCATTTTTTTCATCTCTTTGCCGTCATTTTATGCGTTTATTGATAATTAGGAACTCAGTTTCTTTCCTTCCCTATATGACACTGCAGTTTTCTTACTCAACCATTTTAATGCTTCTTTAATTCTCACTTTATGTTTCTACTCATGAGATAGCAAAAGATGACATGCTTTTTCAATGCATAAGTGTTTCTCTCTATAGAAGGGTTTAACATGTGTTATTAGAGAAAATAATTCATTCACTATAATGGAAACTATCCATGGAATAGGAGGGGAGGGGGTTAACAATACACCCAACTAATTTGATTCATTAATTATCAATCACCATCATATTAGACACTGTCATTTAAATTAGTAACTTTTTATAACATGAACCACTTAGATTATTAAATTAATCTAATAGGAATAACCGTAGATGGAATAATTAGGAAAGATTTAATGATAAATATTTTTTCAATCTACATGATTTAAGATGGAACAATATCATTTGGGTAGGATTAAGGCTTCTCAAATCAAGTCATTTTTGTGGTGTTATGTGTTTATTAATGGTTGCAAAGCCTCTAGATTTTTGTGCTGTTATGTATTTATTCAACAAACCAAGTGATTTTACGAGAATGTCTAACAGATCATAAAATGACTTCTAGATTGATGAAAAATATGTTATTTTGAGATAAAAGTAACCTTATTTTGTTGTTCATCAATTGAATTATGATATTCATTTTCTTGTATTTTGCCGTCAATGAAATTAAATAATCCAGTTAATGATGATGTTATTGAGAATGAGATTGTGAGTGAGGATTGTGAAACCTTTGAACATCCTTCTGAACCCAGCTCAAAAGAGTAAAAACAACAACTGCTAGATGTTGAATTTTTTTCACAAAACTTTGTATAGATGATGATAGGTTTCAAAGGGTTAATATGTGTAATTCTGTTACCTATTAGAGTATGAGAAAAAGATTATACAACAGTATATGAGTTTTTATATTGTTACTACATTATCTTCTATTTATTTTTAATTATCTTTGACTTTTCAGAAAAAGTAATCCAAATGAAGGATAAATGATGCATTAATTGTACATAATTCTTTATAATATTATTGCATCAATATTACACTCTTAAAGTATTCCCTAACTAAATATGAAGATATGGGTCAGATTATGACAGATGAGCAAGCAAATTTAAGGTCTCAAGTGAGATATGTGTTGTCTAGACAATAGAGGATGAACTGCCATTTAATATTGAGTATAAAAAGACTAGAGAAAAATATTTATACAGGTATAGTATATAAGTTTTATATACTGCATTATCCACTATTCGTATCTAATTTTCATTGACTATTTGACTCCTCAAGAAAGATAATTCAAATTAATAGTTGATGATAGTGATCAGGTATAAATCTTTATAGCGTTGGTCTTGTGGTGTAAGTCCACATTAGATCTTAGGATGATCATAAAGTTAATGGTTTAATTTCTGAGAACGATATTTGTTGGGAAGGAAAGTCACACATTCCAAAAAGAATTAATCTTTTTACCCATAAGATGAGGATACATTTGATAGTAGAAAAAATATTTCTTATAGACAATTTGCACTATGGAGGGTTATATATGTTTGACCTCCATGTTGTTGACACAAATTTATGTATTTTGTGTGGTTTCTTATGCTCTTGTATTTTCTATGTGGTTGTTGATTAATATGATTCAGAATCTGTAAGGAATATTTATTATGCAAAAAGGAAAAGTATTCATTAGGCAATAAGGAAGAGTATTCATTAGGCAATAAAAAAAATTCATTAGGAAATAAAGAGTCAATATGATTGTTAGGAATATTTCACCAACCATGTTAGAACATTTATGTGACTCATTATGCTATTCATGTAGAAAATTATTTTTCTGCATCAGTTTTCTTTTTCATGATGTATAAATCATGTGTCTTATTAATGAATAAGATGAAACCTTCTCTACAACACATATTCTCTCTGCAATTTTGTTTGCTATATAACCAACAGTGATGTACCTCTTGTACGTGATTTTATAATAAAGTTCTTCTCTTTTATACAAACATGTAACATCTAATCACACAAAAGACTCACTAAATTGATTGCAAAAATTAATTTAATTAATTATTTATTTGATTAAACTACAAGTGGAAACGATGGATGTTACAAAGAAGCTACTAGATTTTCATCCCTCACATCAACAATAAGTTTTGCAATGGATATTATAGAAAGGTTATTGAGCGTTGTTTCTGTATGCCACCAATTACAAATTGATACGTCAATAAAGATAATGTCATAATCCTTCATCAAAGTTCAAACCAATCTATATTTTAACTTCTCAAATATAATATTATACTAGTACGGGTCACTACATCTTAGCTCTATGTAAGAAAAATAGTAGATTATAAATGTATATAAAATTCATGATCAACAATTTGAAGTGATAAATTGTTAAACTATTCAATTTGAAGCTATCAACCATATTATATAGTTACTTATACAATTTGTAGAAGTACAAACTAAGAAATCAAGAATATAAGTCTAACTAAAGTATATAAAGGTATTATAAAAATAGTATCATGCATCATTTTGATCACATCTCAAAGAACACACAACATGATTTCATGAACTATAAAGAGGCTTTTACACATTTGAGTTTTTTTCCAATGCATTGGTTAGCAAACTATACAATAGGTAGAAGTACAAAATAAAAACTCAATAATATAATCATAGTGAAATATGTCTTAATGTGTTTTAGTTAGCATATTTCTTAAACAAATTTCATCCATCGATCAATATTTTTAGTTGGAAATCAGAGCAACTCCATATACAACAATCTCAAATATCAAGTTGCCGATAGTAATAACAACACCATATAGGAAATAAAAACTACTCTCTTTCTTTCACCAAATCTCCAAGAAAAAAAATACCATAATACACTTAAAGAAATGATAAGGTTCCTAGCGTAGAACCAATAAATTATACACAAAATAGATTCTGATGTTCTTGATCTAAAATATGATTTTATCACCCGTACATGATGTTAACTTTTCACCTCTTCAAACATAAAACGATTAGAAGCTATAAGGTCTAACACTCTAACGATCATAGAGCTGCGTGTCTTCTCTCAAAGATACAACTTTTAAATTTTCAAAATTCAAAATAATAATAAAAGATTTATCCATTAAATCTTTCTTGATTTTATAGTTGTATGTGTATATGCCTTCCGCCAATAGTACAAATTTTAAATTTTATATTTATCAAGATAACAATAACAATAATAAACATGTCGAAATTACAATTTTAACCTTATAACTAAAACTTGTCAACAATAGAGCTTTAAAACTTCAAAGAACTTATGTTCTTCATTAGTCTATCTCTCTACTTGTTTTATGATAGTATTTGGTTCCCTTACTTATTGAAGTAGATAAGAGAGTTGGTTAAAATAAAGAGGATGCCATAAAAATAAATTTTTATAGTAATATGTAACATCACAATAATATTGATCATTTAGTTGAAAGTGTGCGATGGAATGCAGTTCATCACTCATAGATATTTCATCTCCTTGGACAGGAGCACTATAAAATCCAGTAACACTTTGATCCTATTTCCACGTAGCAAAAAAACATAAGAATAAGTTTTCAAAGTAGCACTAAACATAAATATGACAAAAGATAAATTTTCACTTAAAAATAAAGTACAATTTCTGAATATACTTATCCTTAATAAGCGTTCTAGTTATAATTTTCATTAAGCAAATCTTACCAAACCATTAGAATATAGAGTAGGAAATTAGAGAAACTCATAACAAATACAATTAACACATTAAGAAACAATCTCAAACATCAAATAATCAATAGCATTAAGAAATATATCATAAACTCGTATATTATATACCTAAACCGTCATAGTAGTAGAAACCAATGATTAAATTTCTCAAAACTTTTATGTTGGATATTTATTAGACGCAAATAAAAATACCATATAGAAAAAAAAATACTTTTTATTTCACCAATTTCCCAAAAACAATACTATAATATAATACAATTAAACAAATCTTAAAGTTCACATCCAAGAACCAACAAATTCTACATAAAAAATAGACCTTAATATTTATGATCTAAAACATGATTTTATGACCTAAACACTATCTTAACTATTCACCTCTTCAAACACAAATAATTGGAAGTGTTAAGATCCAATGATCATGTAGTATAAGTTTAGGAAAAGATACCATGGTACCCACTACCCCAAATACCGTAGGTATAAGTATCATATAAATTTAGTCATCATTACATAATAATGGATGCAATAAACTAATGTTGCATGTAGTATAAGTCCCATATAAATTTATTCGAGTATACATTTATAGTGAACCATATTTTTTTGGGATTATGTTTATAATTATGTTATAAATTTATAAGGTCATTTTTTAGCATATCTGTTGAATGTTTATGTTTTATTTTAGATTGATGCTTATTATATTTTATACTATCGATTTGTTGTTTTAAATATTCTAAATTCATACATCATAAATGTGTATGTTTAAAATTAATTTTAATATCAACAGTTTTAACATTTCAATGTTTATACATGCAATATTAATAATAGAAAATTATTAATATTTTTATGTTATAT
>NC_032013.1:2922597-2979576 GCF_001865875.1 Lupinus angustifolius
CGTATGTTCTTCATTAGTCTATCTCTCTAGTTGTTTTATGATAGTATTTGGTTCCCTTACTTATTGAAGTAGATAAGAGAGTTGATTAAAAGTGTGCGATGGAATGTAGTTCATCACTCAATAGATATTTCATCTCCTTGATCTTATTTCCAGTAACACTTTGATCTTATTTCCACGTAGCAAAAAAATATAAGAGTAAGTTTTGAAAGTAGAACTAAACATAAACATAAAAAAAGATAAATTTTCACTTAAAAATAAAGTATAATTTCTGAATATACTTATCCTTAATAAGTGTTCTAGTTATAATTTTCATTAAGTAAATCTTACCAAGCCATTAGAATAAAGAGCAGGAAATTAGAGAAACTCATAACAAATACAATTAACACATTAAGAAACAATCTCAAACATCAAATAATCAATAGCATTAAGAAATATATCATAAACTCGTATATTATATACCTAAACCGTCATAGTAGTAGAAACCAATGATTAAATTTCTCAAAACTTTTATGTTGGATATTTATTAGACGCAAATAAAAATACCATATAGAAAAAAAAATACTTTTTATTTCACCAATTTCCCAAAAACAATACTATAATATAATACAATTAAACAAATCTTAAAGTTCACATCCAAGAACCAACAAATTCTACATAAAAAATAGACCTTAATATTTATGATCTAAAACATGATTTTATGACCTAAACACTATCTTAACTATTCACCTCTTCAAACACAAATAATTGGAAGTGTTAAGATCCAATGATCATGTAGTATAAGTTTAGGAAAAGATACCATGGTACCCACTACCCCAAATACCGTAGGTATAAGTATCATATAAATTTAGTCATCATTACATAATAATGGATGCAATAAACTAATGTTGCATGTAGTATAAGTCCCATATAAATTTATTCGAGTATACATTTATAGTGAACCATATTTTTTTGGGATTATGTTTATAATTATGTTATAAATTTATAAGGTCATTTTTTAGCATATCTGTTGAATGTTTATGTTTTATTTTAGATTGATGCTTATTATATTTTATACTATCGATTTGTTGTTTTAAATATTCTAAATTCATACATCATAAATGTGTATGTTTAAAATTAATTTTAATATCAACAGTTTTAACATTTCAATGTTTATACATGCAATATTAATAATAGAAAATTATTAATATTTTTATGTTATATTTTCTATTGTTACTACTCTCAATTCTTTTGTTATTATTCTTTTTAAAATAATGTTTACCTTGTTAAAATTAGCCTTATGAGATAGTGGTGAAATACTACTAATGTTTGTGTTTAATGATAAAGGATTTGTTTTTTTTTTTTTGTGAGTTGCAATATTAGGTTTTTTTATCAAGTCAAATTTATGAGGTCTTTTTTAGCATATCGATAAAATGATTATGTTTTATTTTAGATTGATGTTCATTATGTTTAAATATCAACATTGATTTTTGAGGATATATGTACAATATTAGCATTTGTATAACATGTGCATTTTTTTTAGTATGTTTTATGAGAAGAGAATAAATGGAGGATGTGATGAAATAATGAGGGGATTTCACTTCCTAGTTAACTTAATCTATGATATTATCATTACTATTAATTTTATGATTGTACCTACTTGAATATTCATCCCAAGCCTATTCACCTAGAAATTAAATTTAATTAAACACGTATCATGCAACAAATATATTGTGCATGTTATTCTACAACATGATTAAATTAATAGATAAATAAAGACATGACATTTTAAAAATACTAACAAATAGGCTTCCGGGTGCCAAATATAGACATTGTAGCGTGGTACTCCCAATTCCTCTCATATTATAAGGAATTTTTTGTGCACCACATTTTTTTGGATTATGTTTATAAGCACTTCTAAAAAAATTATAAGGTCCTTTTTTATCTAATCTCTTAAACGATTATACTTTATTTTAGATAAATGCTCATTATGTTTAAATATTTGAATGTTTACACGTGCAATATTAGTATAGATCTATAATGATTATGTTTTATTTTAGATTGATTATGTTTATATATGCAATACTTGCACTATTTGGGATACTTGCTACCCGAGTACCCCCAAATAATAAGGGTATGAGTACCATATAAATTTAGTCATTATATAATAATGGATAGAATACAATAATGTTGTATAAGTATCATATAAATTTAATCAAGTATATATTTATAGCATATCTTTAAATGATTATGTTTTATTTTAGATTGATGTTCATTATGTTTTATATATGGATTTATTAATTTTAATATTCCGAATTTTAACGACACAAAGATATATTATTTTAATGTACACATTTAAAAAAATAATTGTACATACTTTCCTAATAAAAATTGTCACCATTTATTGAAAATTGAACTGTGTATCATGTCATACATTTTAAAAAATCGTTACAATGAATACAAACAAAAGGAAACAAAGATAACACTTTTCAAACAATACAACCTATGAAACAAAGATATCACTTTATATGAGATGAGGTGAAAGAAACAATGATAACACTTCAAGAAACAAATAAAAGGAAGGTTTTAATAATTCATATAATTAAACCTATAGGTTATTTTAATAGTAATTGGTAATAATTTAGTACAATTGGAATTTTATTTATTATGAGTTATTTTATAATCAAATAATAAAGGGTTATAAATATATATATATCCATAATGAACATTGACTAAAATTAAGTTTATTTTCATATGTAGAATGATTTTGTCATAATCTCATTTAAAAACTTGTTATTCTTATGATAAGCGTTTTTATAAATGTAAGAAAAACATCATCTTACTGAGAAGTGAATGATTGATACTTTATCTTTTTCGTAGATGACATTTTTCTTGTTTTAGATAGTTATGGTAGAATCTCTCCATAAATCCTAAATTCATTTTTCTTATATGTCTCAGCCATGAGATGCAGATTATGAAATTAAAGTTATAAATTATTATTTTTTATAAGGGTTATCAAATTTTTAGAATGTCCAAATAAGTCACTTCATCATGGGTGAATATGAAAATAATGATAAATGGCATAGTGCATGTACAATTATTACATTTAATTTTTTAGAAGTGCAGTACAAACTTTTTTACATTCATTTCTATGGATTTGACAAAAATTACTTCACTACAAAATATTGATATGAAAAATAAATGGAAAAATGTTATGACATATTCACCCATTTCAAATCCAAGTGTCACCATCGAATAGTGATGTGGAGCTACCACTTTACTACGTTGGAAATCAAATATATTTTCTCCAAACATCAATACTCATCCTCACCTTCCATTCAAAATCACAAAACTACTACTCTTCCTTAAAGTCTACACATTTTAAGTTTCAATGATATTCTTTTCTCATGAGCAAGTGACTAAGTAGTATCAAAATCTTTTGACTCAAGTGTTAACAGTTTACAACATAAGTATCACTATTCGTAAAAATGGACATTAAAAAAATTCAATCTATCAATAAAATTGAAAATGCAAGTTGGGGAAGGATTAATGTTTAACATAACCCAAGATGAGTTTGAACCTAGTACTATAAGCCTTGAAGTTGGTCCGGTAGTTGACTTATCTTTTCTATCTTTGGAGCTTCCATGACCTTTAACTATTCTTTTGCTTCCAAACCATAACACTAAAGAAGAATAAGGGAAAAAAAATAATATGATGTGAGAAAGCAAGCTAGATGAAAAGATATAAAATTGAGATATAGAATGTGGAAAAAATGGATTAGACAGAGAAAATTGAAGGGACACTATATTGTGAAACATAACAATAGAGGCACAAAAATGCAAAAGAAATTATAAGATCTAATGATGTTGAACTAAAATTTGAAGAAAAAATTTTCAGTTTTACCAATATTAGTTTGAGAGACTGATATAGTGAATATGCATATATACCAAGAATAACACCAAGAAATTCGAAATAATATATAATGAGAAATTAGACAAAAATATTATCTTCAATTCAAAAAGAACGAAATGAGATTTATCCAACAAAAGTGACGAAAAAAAATGTTAACTTGTTAGGTAAAAATGCTACCTTGTTAAGCATTGGGAAAAAAGGATAGATAGAGAAAGTAAAATGGTTGAAGAGACACTATAGTATGAAAATTAGGCTTATGAGATAACAACTGAAACACAAAAAATGTAAATAAGCTATAAGATATAATGTATGAAAGGGACATCACTTCAGGAAATATAACCAGCCCTTTGCATTATTATATAGATAGTAGATAAAGTTCAAAATTTTAAGGCAAAAACTATGAAAGAGACATCACTTCGGGACATTAAGGCAAATGCATGAAACCAATATGTATTGAAGATCACATTTTTCTGACATTAAAAATGTGAATGTAGATGAGATCTGAAAAAAAGTAAGTGTCAATTAACAAAAAGCCAGAAAGGATAAACATTATCCGAAACACAAATGCATGTACCTTCACTATTTTGTTGAAATCAAATTTTACAGACATTAATAATGTGAATATTGATCAGATGTGGAAAAAACGTAGACCAAATCTGACATTTTCAACAAAATATTGAAGATAAACTTTCATGAAACACATGTTGAAGATGATATTTATAAGCAAGAAACACATATTGAAGATCATAATGTTAATCTTCAAATATTATATTAACTTAGACATCTTCAACATCTTCAAGAACATACTGAAGATCTGAAAAAGTAGATCATGTTTCAAAGGTAGAATTTTGACATCTTCAATAAAATAACCATTCATGAAATGCATGTTGAAGATCATATTTGTAAACAAGAAACACATATTGAAGATCACATTTTTAAGAACAAAAATGTCAAAGTAGATTGGGTCCGGAAAAACACATATTCAAAAAATAAATCAGTTAACATTCATGAAAGGCAAAACCTTTTGAAACACAACCTTCGTGTTTCAAAGGTAAAACCTTTGTAGTAAATAAAAAACCCAACATTACCTTAAGTAGAGAAGAAGAAGAAACGAACAAGTTGTAGAGAGAAGAAGAAGAAGCACCGAATAGAGTGGAGTAGTTGGAAGATAACAATAATGAGAGAGAAGAAAGGAAAATGGATGGCTGAGAAATAATAAGAGTGGGTCAAAAAGTAGCATTGATGTGTTTATTGATGTGGTATCGTTGAAGGTGTCTCAAATTTCAAAAAAATAAAGAGATAGTAGAAGCTTTAAATTACTTGTTACTTTATTACTTTATTATTATTATTATTACCTAATGTATTTTATTATTATTTTTGTGAAGGATAAATGTGTTTTACAATTTTGCCCCTCCAAAATCCAAGTGTCAAAGTATAGAAAATGTTCACTATGGTAAACACACCGACCCCTTCCATTTTTATAAGATAGTAGATTTGGCACAATAAGTCGCACTCACGAGTTTCATATTGCTCCTAGTAGTCACTAATCTCACATTGTATCCTAGTAAACTTTATTTCTTTAGTTTGATATAATATTATATTCTGTTTTTTTTTAAGTGTAATGAACAATATCATTAGATTGATTTCCCCTTAATTTATCTATCATATCATTAATAAAAAAGAAAAAGGATAGTTACTTAATACCATTTACTAAAATAGATAAATATTAAAACCATAATCTCGCTAAAAGCTATAGTGTTTATAGGGAATATGCTTTGTTAAATTGTGTCATGAATGACCTTGTTGATATTCCCCTTGAGAACCCATGACATCAATTGAGCTATGTCTTCTGTCAATTAATTAGCTTGTACAAAATCTAAGTTTTGTAAAAGATGTTCATCTTTTGTACAACTTTTTTATCTCCTTCTCTCAAGGACACATTTCAATAAAGATGATTATTCAAATAAAATGTATAGAACTGATTGACATACCTGGTAAGAAATAAAGTGGAGTGTGGATTAAGGTGGAATTGGTGAGCAATGGCTTATTGTATGAGGGAGATGATACTATATTTGAGTAGAAGTTAAAAGATTAAATTGGGTTAATGGAACAAGACATTATCTTTTAGTTAAGATGCTCTAATTTTAATTGACTTATCAATTTGTAATTGATGACACATAAAAGTGGCATAGAAACAATTTATACTAAAAATAGAGTGGTTAGATATATGTGGTTCCATGTGATATGTAGCTATGCTAGGCAACAATGTTGTTTCCAACAAAAAATGTTTGGCATAGAAGTAGTTCATAAATCATATCATATATCACTTTTGTAAATCAATCATTGGTGAACCAAATATTACTTTATAATATATGTCATTTTCAATAGATAAAATAATTTAATAGGAAAATAATATCATTTTCGTTATAGATACTAATCTCATTTTATTTATTTTTCATATCTTAGTAACAAAAGACTAGTTGTTCTTTTTAATGATTAATGAAATTACATACTTTGATCTTTGAATCTCATTAAAATATATTTTGGAAAATTTCTTATTAAATCTTTGCTTTAGCAATTATATAAGTCTATATATGTGACAACCGGTAAAATCAAAATGAAACCACTATGTTTATCTATACAATTATATAAAGGTAAAATGTGTCTAAGAGACATATATGTAATTGAATAGACGTAATTTTTATATCCTAACTTTACTCTTACTACTATATACATGTAAAATATGCTTAAAGAGTATTAAGGTAATTGAACATGTATAATTTCATTTAATTCCACTTATAAACTTAAATAATGGTAATTGACATACAATATGAATATTCAATTTTGTAACATATACAATGAAAATAATTTTACAATAATTGGATGCAAAAAATAGTGCATGGGGTTGTAGATGATTATTTTAGATTACTTTTTAAATGTGGAACATATTATGTCATTTGAACCACTCAAAAACTAAACAATTTAACCTTTTATGCCATATTCTTTATATCCAAAGATTATCTCATGTTCATCTTTAATGCAATTTTTTAAGATAAAGAAGATCACATTTTTGAATAAGTGTCAAAATACAATCAAATCAAAGATTAAAGACTTATTCTTTCTTAGAAGATAATTCTTTTATAATAATTTATATCATACTCTACACTCAATCTCAAACTATAACAAAAATTATAATATTATCTATAATCAATATTCAAACAAAATTATTATATCAAATATACTCAATACAAGAATATATGATATAATTTTCTAAAATAAAATATTAATACTATAAAATAAGAATGTGGGCTAGCAAGTACAAAATGTGGATAGTAAAAATAGTTATAATCAATTTTCAATTTACCTTTAAATACGAAATAAAAATAGCTTAATTTTTATACTGAAAGATCAAATACAATATTGTCGACCAACCTGCGTTGATCTAGTGGTGCAAGGTCTTGTTAGATTTTAAGACGATCAAAATGTGAAATGTTCAATTCCTACGAGCGTTATTTGTTGGAAGGTGAATCCACAAACCACGAAAGAGATTATGTTTTTATCTAAAAGGTGAAAGGATATTTTTAATAATACAAAAAAAATTAACATTGTCACCTTTGCTTATACATCTAAAATGTGTGTTCATTATCAAGATATATATTTTACTTTGTGGAGTGATATAAAAAAATATTTATTATATTTGTTATGATTGTAATATCTATATACTTATAATTAATATATTTTTACACGGTATATTTTTTTCTCCCCATTTGTTATTAGTTTAATTAGCTAACACTCGTTTATACGTGATTGGTGGTAAAAATGAAAAGTTAAGATAATATAATAAAAACAAAAAAAAGGTTGAATGAAGTAGTAGCCAAACACAAGTGAAAACCCTAATCGCAAAGAGAGAGTATTATCTCTCTTTCTCATCACCGCAGAGGTAACATTCATTTCTTCATATCCTTCGATTCGCTTGTAATTTCTCCATTTCACGTGCTAGATCTAGATTCTTCCATGGAATTACGTCTTTTCAATTCGCATATTTATGTATTTGTTTTGTTTTTTTCATGATATAATTGTAAGTGGATTTTATTCACTCGCTTTTATTTGTTTACTCCATCTTCTTTTGATTGGATTTGATTTGATTTGTTTATGTGTGTTGTTAGTAGTACTGCTGGAAAGCGCATCTGGGTATTTGAGCTGGTTGATGCAAGAATTTGTAATTTGATTTGATACAAAAATTTCTGATTTTGAAGAACTTTGAGGGTCTCACAATTTTTTGGGTTTTTATGAGAAAGTTTTAGAAAAACTTGAAGGAATTTGAATAGATCAGTTTTGCATGGTTATTTAAGATTCTTTGAATAATGATTTCATGGGTTTTGACACAAAAAGTTAAATTCGGTTGATCCAGTCCTTCCTTGGTATTAATCTTTGCAATAGGTTGCTTTTGAATACATACTTTAAATTGATTCAATCAAAAGTTTAACTTATTCTGCAATACTTTGTAGTTAAAAAAATTCCCGTGAGTCTCATGTTTTTTCCTAGTGTTATTGCTGTGGAACAGTTTTTTAAATTGCACTCAGCAACCATAATTGCGGTCACAATATTGTGGTTTTGGGATTGTCTGCAAGGGCATCCTGACCACAATTACGTCTGCAGCAGCCACATTTTCATGCAATTGCGGTAAACACAATGTAGCTGCAACTACAACCACAACTGCAGTTTAAAACAGCTGTGAAATTTCAGTTATTGTGGTACAGTACTGATTACGTAGTCCCTCTGCTATGTCGGGGTGGGTGGTAATTCTAGTTGCAGATAGGTTAACCTTTTCTTTTTGTTGTCATTTTCAGTTTCCATAGAATTCTTTCTCATAGTTAGAACACATTAACACCTCTGGCATTGAATTTTTTTAACTAAGTGTTTGAAAAAGGTTTTTAAATGTTCAAAATGTTTTTTTAACTGAATGCACGTACTTTTCGTTAGAAGTAGTTCATTTAAAGATGTTATGCTAAGTGTAATTGATAAGATTTTGGTGCTTGAATCTAAATTGAAATTGCATTAGAAGATGCGTTGTATAAATGCTAAATAAAAAGAGCTATCTTTGATTATGTTTGGGACAGTTTCTAGGAGGTGTGGATTTGGATTTTTGTGGTAGTAATGTATGGTTTTAAGTTTACAGACTTTCTGTTACAACACATCACAAACACACCTAAGCACATGTAAATGATGATGATATATATGGAGCCCTTGCTTTTTTCTTGTGCATGCTTAAACGCCTTAAAACGTTGCATGAAAAAATGATTGTTTATGCAAGAAAAAGTAATTTTACTTAGTATTTTTTTTCATCATATGCCAAAGTTTTTACACATTAGGAGCCATTGTATGCAAATAAGTACTTAATTATTCGAGAGCTTACGGTTATATTCTACCACTCTCTCCCTTGCATGTTTTAATCATTTTTCCCCCTTCTGGGATCACGTTTCTTTGCCAAATAGAATGCCATATTAGCCTGTGGGTATCACAAATATGATGCAATATGTAGCATATGTTATGTTACTTATGTATAATGCACTGGCATATCTGAACATTTTCAAGGTGTGCCATTTATATAGCATACATCTTAACATGCTTTCTCTGTATGTCATACCCATCTCAACTCATCCATTTATCTATTGGATTTTAATGGGCTAGATTTACTAAATCAAACTCATTTATTGGATGGATAATGGATTGCCAATTTCCCATTATATCCGCATTAGTTATCTATCGATCATGTGCTATCATGCTGTTGCATTGCACAGCCTGTCCGTGATTTATTGGACTAGTCCATTGTGGGTGCTATCGAAATTATCATAGGCTGATATGTGATGCAGCCTCAATTTTGTTCAGCATTTCCCTTCCCCATTTGTTCTCTTCATAGATCCCTCAGAAAAGGCTTTTCCTTAACACACCCGATCATTATTGCCTCCATTCTATTCCACTCATGTGCCCTCTGTTTCTTCTCCGATGAAGATGATGGTGCTGGACGCCCTTTTTTTAAACAAAGGCCCAACTCTAAGCCCAAAGAAAAAATAACCATATTCAAATAGCCCAAGATGTGATAGTAAAAACCAACACATCTTTAAAATGTCCAGATATAAAACTCAGTTTCTCTCCCTTTTCTGAAACAAAGGGTCCTAAGCCTAACTGTAATTTCAAAGAATGAAAAATAACCCTGTTCTTAAAAAGACTAATTTGTTGTTTTGTCACGTTGTGTTGTAGATTCATTGTTTAAAACATTTCTTATGTACATATTCTAATATATAGAGACATATCTACTGAGAACAATTACCAAATTAAGAATGTGAGTCCGGGAACAATAATCCAGGACCATACAACCATGCATGGATGGTCTCAATTAAAGGTTGGTTAGTGATCATATGATGACCTAAAAAAGTCAATTCAATGGGCAATATTTATTGTTCTCATTTCTCATAAAAGAAAGTTTTCTCACTTGATATGTTCCCTATATATATATGTACATATGGATGTATGGTATATGTATATTCTTCCCAGACATGGCATCATCAACTCAATGGATTGGATATTTTTAATAATTTTTGAATGGATGTTAAATGGATAATTGATATACTTGTACAGTTGTACTCTTTTATATTCTGATCCATAATCCATCAAACTCATTATTTGCTACCCTTAAAAATAAACAATAGACTTTGTTATCTTGAGCCTATTGTAAGAAATATAGTTATAGCTCATTCTGCTACATTTACTAATTTCTAGTTATGGTGCATTGACCTCCATCTTGCAAAAATGGAATTAAAATACTTTATTTTGTGAAACCTAAGTACGAATGTAGGATTTCATTATTTTAATTTCCCCTGAACCTTGCTTTTCTAGTTAATCTTCAGTTGTGACAGTATCAGCATGCTAATCGTACTTAATATTTTACTGCTCACGATTGCTTATTGAGTTCGTAATCATTGAAAAGATGCCTAATTGCATATTAAGTTTCTCACTTGCTATAATTGTTGAAGATCCCGATTTACTGGTATTTGATTCTCTTACTCTGCATCTTTAAACATGTATTTGTAAAAGACAGCCATACTTGCATAATTCTCCTTCATACTTGATTAAATGGGCTAAAATATTTGTATTTTGACATTGCTTTTTATATGGTGGTCAACTGATTCTGAATGCTGTTTTCTGAATTTGATGCCATATATCTGTTTTCATAATTGTAGACTAGGCTTATTTTTATCATCAACAATGGCTGATGGTCAAGAATCAGACAAGAACATTGAGATATGGAAAATCAAGAAATTGATCAAAGCTTTGGAATCTGCTAGAGGTAATGGTACCAGCATGATTTCTCTGATAATGCCTCCCCGTGATCAAGTATCTCGGGTCACTAAGATGTTGGGAGATGAATTTGGAACTGCTTCAAATATCAAGAGTAGGGTGAACAGGCAGTCAGTGTTGGGAGCCATTACTTCTGCTCAGCAGAGGTTGAAGCTATATAATAAGGTCCCTCCAAATGGATTGGTTCTTTACACTGGAACCATTGTCACTGACGATGGTAAGGAAAAGAAGGTTACAATTGATTTTGAACCTTTCAAGCCTATCAATGCATCACTCTACCTCTGTGATAACAAGTTTCACACAGAAGCTCTGAATGAACTTTTGGAATCTGATGACAAGTTTGGTTTCATTGTTATGGATGGAAATGGCACCCTCTTTGGGACTTTAAGTGGAAACACCCGTGAAGTGCTTCATAAATTTACTGTTGACCTGCCAAAGAAACACGGTAGAGGAGGTCAGTCAGCTTTGCGTTTTGCTCGTCTTCGGATGGAAAAGAGGCACAACTATGTTAGAAAGACTGCAGAGCTTGCTACACAGTTTTACATCAATCCGGCTACTAGTCAGCCTAACGTTTCTGGACTCATACTTGCTGGTTCAGCTGACTTCAAGACTGAACTTAGTCAGTCAGATATGTTTGATCCTCGCTTGCAGGCAAAGATATTGAATGTGGTCGATGTTTCTTATGGTGGGGAAAATGGATTTAATCAGGCTATTGAGTTATCTGCAGAGATTTTATCGAACGTGAAGTTCATTCAAGAGAAACGTTTGATAGGGAAATATTTTGAAGAGATAAGCCAGGATACTGGGAAATATGTCTTTGGTATTGATGACACATTGAAGGCTCTGGATATGGGTGCTGTGGAGATACTTATTGTGTGGGAAAATTTGGATATTAATAGGTATGTGCTGAAAAATAGTACCACTGCTGAGATAGTCATAAAGCACTTAAACAAGGAGCAAGAGGCTGATCAAAGCAATTTCCGAGATCCAGCCATCAATGCGGAGTTGGAGGTGCAGGAGAAGCTGCCCTTGCTTGAGTGGTTTGCCAATGAGTACAAACGATTTGGATGCACTTTGGAATTTGTGACCAACAAGTCTCAAGAAGGATCACAATTTTGCAGAGGGTTTGGTGGCATTGGCGGTATCCTTCGCTACCAGCTGGACATCAGATCATTTGACGAGTTTTCTGACGAAGAAGTGTACGAAGATTCTGATTGAAGTGTCTTTCACTGTGGAACCATTACTTGGCTTTCGACGATTGGACGGTAGCTCTGTTGCTCCTATGATTAAGACTTCCAAAATTCACTTGGATTTTATGGTACCTAAGACTTTGCCATTTGGTTTTTGATCCATCAGATATGCGGTATTGTTCAGTTTTCATGAAATATGCTTTATACCTTTAATTTTTCATTATCCAATGTAAGTTAATGGCAATGGCAACTCTACTAGACTGTGGTTGATTCCTCAAGAAAGAGCAGCTAGACATTTCTCATGACTCAATTTGAAGATATGAATGTTTTAAAGACTTTTGATATATTGATGTTCATGGCATTTGGATGTTGAGAGTAATGTATCCCCGGTATCAGGAGATAAGTTATCTATTCTGGCCAACAAAATCAGGATATGTTATATTTAATTATTTTCTACAAAAATATTTTGAAAATTAAACAAAACTGTACACATGTCATATTTTTATTGGCTAGAGGAAATAAGTTATCTTCTTATATAAGGGGATACTTTATTCTTTTTGGATGTTATACTCTTGCTTTGTTACACGAAAGTGTCTTAACATATATCATTTTCCCCATCTTGTTGCTAGTGGCAAAGCATGATGAATTGGTTCAGTTGAAGGAACAATTTGACATCTTTACCTTCATTTATCTGTGTATCTTGAATAGGTGATGTTGGTGATAGTGGTGAATGGAGGAGAGGGGAGAAGAAAAAAGAGAGGAAAAAAAAAATCAAAAGTGAGTATAATGCACAACCACTATATAAACAAGCATGTCCCTTATGTTATCCACAAAATGTGTTAAAGGAACAAAGGTTCTCAATTGAGAATGAATGAATGAGTATATGGAGTGATATATATCTTGGAACAGAAGATGTGTTTCCTAATTATAGAAACACTTCCTTAGACTTAAAGTACACACACTTCCTTAAATTTAAAGTACACCACCCTCAAAACCAATCCTCCATTTCGATTAGTAGGATATCTTACTTGGATACATATACTTGGTTTTCTTTAGTCCTTTTATTTGTTTTCCACCATTATCCTATTCCTTTGTTTAGTTAGTGTCATCTTTTAAAATTAGGATTAAAAAACATGTAGCGATTCAACAACTCATCCACGAAGAAAACAACAATTGATGGTGACAACATGATTTTTAATTTGATTTAAAATTATTGAGGGTCAACAATTTGATTTAAAAAACATGTAGCGATTCAACAATTGTATTACTTTTGTTTGAGAGTCAATGGTAGTTAATAAATCAATGGTGGTTAATAAATCAATGGTGGATGATTGACTGACAGTATAAAAAAATATTTATACTGTTAGTTTATACATATTAAATTCTTCTACATTATACATATGTATAAAAAGTGGCACAAATGAAAATAATTTTAATAATTTTAATATAAGAAATGAGAATAATTAATATATATCATTATATACTATTTGAGTTATTAAGGTTGAAAAAGATAAATACACAACTTTTTCTTGATCATTAACCAATTGATAAATATTCTTCCGGGTTCATCTGCACACGTTCAATATTAGGCTACAGAGAGAAATTTATTAGCCACACAATTGGAAGTCAAAAATCATGAACTCACTAAGGGTTTTGAGGCTCATGCCCAATCATAACGAAAGGTAGAAAAAATTGGAGAGGCAGATAATTGGAATAATTTCAAATATACCCAATAATCTAATAATTTGATCCAAAAAAAGTCACAAAGTAGAGATTTCTTTAGTAGCCCAATTTAGGATCAGTTTACACCACATGAAAAAACTAGACAAAGATTAAAAAATGTGCCGAAGACTGAAAATCCAGTTAAAATTAAGATGAAGAAATAGTTAAAAACTAATTTATTTATTTTTGGTATAACTAAGTGTATCCGTTCACCTTTCTCATAAAAAACTCTACATTTTCAAGGTTTTTGTATGTCTCTTTCAACAAGTATCGTTTCCTAGAATTGAACATTTGATCTTTTATTAACCTAGTGATCTAATATGACCTTATATCACTAGATCGACTCTGGAAAGAACTAATTTATTGAACTAAAGAATTTGATAAAAGTAGTAAAAATTATCAGGTGAGTTTCTTTTCCCAATGTGATCAAATTCTGTTGGTTAAAATTTTCTAACATTGGTCATACACAAAATAAGAAAATAAAAAGATGATTGGACTCACAAGTAGAATAAGAAAAGCAACAATGACAACCATTCATTTGAATCATAGGCTATCCATAATCTCATCCTAACTTTGTTTCATATGTCACAACCACACACCCAAACATTACATCTTTTTGGGCTTATATATATATATATTAAAAGAAAAGATACATAATATTCAACCTTATACTATATTTTTCCTTCAACTGTTTTACTTGCTCCACACTACTTCACTTGCTGCATCAGAAATTTCATTCTCCATTGTTGATTTGAATAATGGCTTCGGCTACTTTTTCTGTAGCCAAACCAACTCTTCAGGTTAAAGAACTTAGTGTTTTTTACTATGTTTCAATGACTTTATATTATGAAAAACATGTCACATGTTACATGTTATATTTTATGTTATAGCTGAAGCTAGTTTTTGTTATAATAGTTTACCATTCTTTGTTCTATATTCAGGTTAATGGGAAGAGCTTCTCTGAATTCTCTGGTCTCAGAAATTCATCATCATGTTACCTACAATTTCCTCGAAAAACATCTGAGGACTTGTATTCTGTCATTGCCTTCCAGACCTCAGCAGTAAGTATTTGTTTGGAATGAATGGTTACTTTCTATATAGAAGAGAAAATATAGTGTTAGAATAATTGGCTCGTGTTTTACATTGCACCTCGCAACCCCATTTGCAGCCGCAATATTGCAGTTTTGCTAGTTCCCGCAATAGTTCCGTGACTACAATGGTGACATCGTCGGCTGTACTTTATTGCAATTTTTCGCAATTGTATTAAACACAACGTAACTGCAACTTAAAATATTAATTGAGCCCGATTTCACACCAAAAACTAATTAATAGGGGAATGTTCAAGTTATTATATATGGTTCTTTGCTCATATCATTAAGATGTGAGACATTATTACTTTAATATGTACTTATCAATAAAATGATTATAATCATCAAACTAACTCTTTGAATGGTTGACTTAAACTCTTATGCTGATCTTTGGTGGATATTTATAATGTATACTTCTAAAATCACATTACAAGATCTACATATGCCAGAGATACATGGTGCATAGAAAAGTTTTTGTCTAATATTCCTTCATCACTAGAATTAGGCCCTTTTGGATTTGATGTTTTAACAGATCAAACAGTTATAGTTACATACATTAATGCAGAACATGTGCCTGCACAAAAATACATGATCAACACTTTACACATCTTGCTTTTTTTCCCTAAGTCAATTGAGCCATGCTTACTATATCATAGTTCAAACTAGGCCTTATGACATGTTACAACATTCTGTTCATGTACTTTTGAAGGTTGGAAGCAATGGAGGATACAGAAAAGGTGTAGTAGAAGCAAAACTGAAGGTAGCCATAAACGGGTTCGGTAGGATTGGCAGAAACTTCTTGAGGTGTTGGCACGGTCGTAAGGACTCTCCTCTTGAAGTCGTTGTCATCAATGACACTGGAGGTGTCAAGCAAGCCTCTCACCTTCTCAAGTATGACTCCACTCTCGGAATTTTCGATGCTGATGTCAAGCCTGTTGGTGATGATGGCATATCAGTTGATGGAAAGGTCATCAAAGTTGTCTCTGACCGCAACCCTGCTAACCTCCCTTGGAAGTAAGCTCATATTCTTGTTTACTTTTCAAGTTTTTTGTTTAAAATATTGTTTCATATATGTTATGGTCGTTTTCGATTTAGTCCTTATATGAAAAAGGTTTTGAGTTTAGTGATTTTACAATCGTTTTCAATGTCATTGACTGTTTGTTGTATTTCTTACACATGAGATTGCTATATACATAAGGGTGGAGGGAAGAATTAGACTTGTATTTGCAACTAGAACTACTTAAGGGTTCGTTTGCGAGTTGGTTTTTGGATAAAAATTAAGATAAAGGGAAGACTCCAGAGCCATGAAATACACATGTGAGATGACTCAAAAGCCTTCCGTTTCCCTTCGTTCCCCTCCAAAAACCAACTCGCAAACAAACCCCTAACATGTTACCTTCTTGTCACATGACAAAAACTTTAACTGTTGTGCCAAGAGACTCCCCTTTCAAGTGTCCAATATAACAACTAAAAATGTTGTGTTTGGTTACAATGACAACACATAAGTTTGAACCATGAACACCTTTAAACTATCCAAACCAATTTTATTGTCTTATAAAGAAACTAGTATATAGAGTAAAAGAGGGGATACACATAAAGTTTAGTATATAATGTTGCAGGGACTTGGGGATAGACTTGGTGATAGAAGGAACTGGGGTGTTTGTGGACAGAGAAGGTGCAGGGAAACATATTGAAGCAGGAGCTAAGAAAGTTCTTATCACAGCCCCTGGCAAAGGTGACATCCCTACCTATGTGGTTGGTGTCAATGCTGATGCTTACAACCCAGATGAACCAATCATCAGCAATGCTTCTTGCACCACTAATTGCCTTGCACCCTTTGTCAAGGTCCTTGATCAGAAATTTGGTAATTCACCTTATCACCACATTTTCTATCAAGCTTAATATATATATATATATATGTTGTGAAATTGAAAGCCTTGCCTCTTATGCTTATGATACCATTTTTCTGCTTCAAATTGTGATTGTTTTGTGCACAATAAACAATATATTGTTATACTAATTTGACTTATTTAACTAATTTTAGCAATTGGTCATACCAAGGGTCTAAGGCAAAATTTCATTTCTGATAGCGAATTTGAGATTTACTTTTCAACATGTCCACTTTATAGAAGTCTATCGGACCAGGTGAAGGGTTACCTTTGACCCGTGATTAAAGGACGACTTTTAGCTCATGACAACCGAAGAGAGAAGTTGAGATTTGACTCTGATATCATGTTAAAGTTTTATTTCAAAACAAATTGACAATGAGAGGAATAGGGTACCAAGTATTTAAACCATTCTTAGGACAATGAGTTAGTCGAGCTTAGACTTACTTCCCAACGTGAATACCGATGTTTTAAATAGTTGTTTTAAATAGTTGTCCCAGTTTCTGAAACTCCCAAAATCTTAACCTTTGAGACCATTATGGGCAAATGCAGCCAATGCAGTTGTGATACAATTTCAACAGAGACACAAACCCAAATTTAAAATCATGCTATACTTCACTATGCCAATGTAAACTGACTCTATATTACAGGTATAATAAAGGGTACCATGACAACAACTCACTCCTACACTGGTGACCAAAGGCTTCTTGATGCTAGCCACCGTGACCTCAGGCGTGCAAGAGCTGCAGCACTCAACATAGTCCCAACTTCGACCGGCGCGGCGAAAGCCGTTGCCCTAGTCCTCCCATCCTTAAAAGGAAAGCTCAATGGCATAGCCCTCCGTGTGCCAACACCAAATGTATCAGTAGTAGACCTTGTTGTTCAAGTCACAAAGAAAACCTTTGCAGAAGAGGTGAATGCAGCATTCAGAGAAAGTGCAGATAATGAACTTAAAGGCATTCTATCTGTGTGTGATGAACCACTTGTGTCTGTAGATTTTAGGTGCAGTGATGTTTCATCAACTATTGATTCATCATTGACATTGGTTATGGGAGATGATATGGTGAAAGTGATTGCATGGTATGATAATGAATGGGGTTATTCTCAAAGGGTTGTGGATTTGGCTCATATTGTTGCTAATAATTGGAAGTGAAGCCAAATGTGTTTGTGATTTTCATTTTTTGTGTTCTTTGGTGTAAGTTAAGTTGTACTGAGAAATAGAACCATTGATTTTCTCTTGCTTTCTCATTGTGCAATAAAATTCTTGGTTTCTTATGTTGAAGAGTGTGTGCATGTTGTTGCTAAATTGATCTTCATATTTAACAATAGTGTGAAGTTTAATATATAGTCCTACGTCATTTTGTTCATTTGTATTTCCTTTTCTAAAAAAATCAATAATAATTAAAAATGATATAATAACACTGTAAAACTTGAAATTGTCAACTGATACATTTTTTAATCATGAAATGTATAGTAAAATTTGAGATTGCCTCATGTAGGTGAGACATGTACTTATATTATAACTAAGAATAAAATATCTCATGACAATAAGTTATCTCTTTTTAGCTGCTAAAATTATTATATGTGTCATATTTAATTATTTTCTATAAAATATTTTTAAAATTAAATAAAATATTTTTAAAATTTAATAAAATATTACACATGTCATACTTCTACTAGCTGGAGGAGATAAATTATCTATGGATAAGAAAAAAAATAAGCATTGATTACGTCTAATTGAAATTAGAGGTAAAAAATGAGATAGGAGTAAATGGAGAGAGAAGTGTTCTGAAAAAGTAAAGGAAAAAGGAAAAACAACATTAATTAATATTTATATATTTTTATTTAAAATGAGATTATAATTTTACGCTTAAAATACAAACAAACAAAAATTATCACTTCCCTCTCCATTACTTGAGATGAATCTCACTCCTTTAAACTTTATCTGTTTTAAGCTATTAATTATCTTTCCAACTAAGTTTAGCCTCAACATTAAACTAAATCTAGCGAAATGGTCTTTGTAAAAGTTATGTGGTGTGTCTTCTTGGACATGATCATTAATTTGACATGATTTTGAAAGTTAGACTTCCAAATCATTTATAACTAATTTTAAATATTATATAGCTTTATCGATTTGTATATCCACATAATACTTCCCAAAATTTGTATTGAGAAAAGGGGAACTAATTGAATCAAATATTTTGCATCAATGTATGACCTTCCTCTTCTCCATAGTAGAATTTCTGGAAATTGTTATGTTCTAGTTGTAAAATACAACAAAATGTGCGCACAAAAGAAAAACAATGCATAAAACGCATAATATAATAAATTATGGACATTAAAGTACTATAATACTAATGTGGTTGGTCAAGCATAAAGATGATACTATTAATAGATGGTCAAACTTAGGTAAGTGACATTAAAATGTTTGTTAAAGTATATTGTTTGACTAAAGCTTAATGACATTATTTATGAGCATAATGAAGGTTATTTGATGGAACTTGTTCCCCAACATTGGCCAAGTTCCATTGTTAATAAATGAATTTGACAAAAGCTTCAAATCTAGTTCCTTATTCAATTTTAAACTAGAACCATGGAGAGAATTAAAGAATGGTATGAGGTTTGAGAATGAATCAAAGAAAGATGTCGTGGTCAAGAATATAGAGAATGTGGGGAATGAACGTGAGCGAGTCTCAAGTGAAAAAAATGAGAGTGAGAAATTCTATAAAAGTAATGCTATATCCCCTTAATAATACTCTTACCCACAAAAAAACAACATATGACACTTATAAATTAACCATTAATAAATAAAGTATCACCTTATGACATATGTCATTTTTTTTCCGAGTATGAGAATTGGTAGGATAATTTTATAGGATAATATACATTTTCCTTTCCATAATGATAAAATCTGAAATGAAAGTGACAAGGTCTTAGTTGTGATGTTGACTATTCGACTCCTAATGTCAATACACCTCCACAATATAAAATTTTATAGAAGGCAATAAACTAAGATTGATTCACTTATTCTATTAAATTCCAAATTATTTTTCAAAGAATTTAGATTATTTAATTAAAGCAACCAGAAGAAGTGTTACACTCCTTGTAGTTTTCAAACATTTTATTAATAGACGGCATAATGGAGAGGTTGGAGCCTTTGGTGTTTACAAACTACAAAGACTACACACATTATGATGAAGATAAAAGATTTCGACACATATTAGAGTTGTTAAAGTACTATGAGAAAACGTTCTTTCAGGAAGATTGGAGTTTCCGAAGCAACAATTTCAATTAATTCATGAAATGATTAAATTTGTATTGAACATTATATTTCTTAAGTTTAGATGATCGGTAAAGGATTATATTTGAGGATATTGTTAAGGATAGAGCACAATGCGGAAGCACATGATTGAATCAATTGAGAATAAAAGAGAAGCAAGTAAAGGATAAAGAAAATAACACACAAGATTTAACGTGGAAAAACCCCTCAGTGTGAGAGGAAAAAAACCACGGGCGATCAAGAGCAAAATTCCACTATGTAAAAAAGAAGAGTACAAGAAATCCTCTTATAATGATGAGGACAAATGACAATATTTTTTCTCACAAATACTCTCTCAAATGGAACAAGAATTCTCACCAAGAATGCACTCACAATATATGTGTAAATGAAAGAGATGTTGTGTGTTGTGAAGATGATTTTGAAGCTCTCTATATGTGTCCTTTTATAGGCAAGCAAAGTCTTGGTATCTTGGATTCCAAGCATTGGATGCTTGGAAACAAAGCCATAAAAGTGACATAAAATGCCCTTAAAGAGAGCCATAAAATAGTCGTAAAATTCTTTTAAGGCATAGTAATGAGAGGCATCTAACAAATATAATATGTTCAAAATTGGTACACATTAGCATATTATGTCAAACAACTAGGTTTGAAGGAATAAAATTAGTTTTCAAAGAAAAAAACAAAACAAGAAACACATTAACATAATGGTGACAACCAAAGCAATATTATTAGAACGGTTATGTAATAATGAAATAGGAGTGATAACGGTGATTAACCTAGTCAATAGAAAAAACAAGTGATGATGGGAAATAATGACATAGATAGTGAAGATAACTTTGAGTAGTGAGATTAGAGAACATTGAGTGAATGGAAAACTTTGAGCAAACAATGGTTGTAATGAATAGATGCATCAACGACGATAGTGGTAGCATGAGTGATGCTAGTGAACAACAACGGAGAGAGTAAAGAGTGATAGTGATGGTGGGTTGTGGAGAGTGAAGTGAGAAGGTTTTATTATGTGTTGCTATCTTTATAGTTTCAAACTATTCTAATTTTGAGTTTTCAAAAGTTAGTGTTACAAGTATTAGATGCTTTTGTATTAGAGACTCTTTTATTTGTGCATTCTTTCTTTCTATTTACTTTAGTTTTTCTTATTTGGATATGTTAGTTTGTTAGCTAAGTTTCCTTTCTAGTTTGTAGTTAGTTTCAGTTGGTTATTTTCAATTAGGCCTTTCCTTTTTTAGTTTAGTTTGTATATAAGGATTTCTTTCTTTCTCTTTAATGACACGAGATACATTCATTGCATTTTCTTCTTCCTTTCTATTCTTTCATGAGCAATAAGATTAAGATGGTATCAAAGCGAAAGCTCTAATTCGTCTTCAACCTCTCCTCCTCTTCTCCTCCTCCTTCATCATCTTCCTCCTTCCGTAAAACTCATTTCTTGTCTTATCTGATTGATTCATGGCGAATCAGAGCAATAACACTGACCCACATAATAATCCCTACTTTCTCAGCTCAAATGAAAATTCGGCCCTGATTCTCATTACTCCTCTATTGAATGGTAAGAATTACCATTCGTGGGAAAGATCCATGAACCTTGCCTTAGAATCAAAGAACAAACTTCACTTCATCAATGACACCATACCTCGACCTCCTCTTGATGATCCATGATATGGTTCTTGGGTGAGATAAAATACAATGATCCTATCCTGGATTCAACATAGCAAAAAGAAAACACACAGATTTATCAATATGAAGCAAAGACAGAACATACATACACATAACAAAGCAGTGAGCATTATCCTTTGCTTAAAAAAGAGTATACAAGCCATATCCTCATCTCCCTATCAACAAGCAATCAACATAATTCAGATTCACCAATTCTATCATCTCCAGAACAAATAAAAATCAAGCCACAGAGGTAATGCGTATGTTATTTGCTATGTAAAAATTTATGTTTGCACTGAAAACTTATATTCTGAAAAATATATGTGCTTGTAAAGTAATATGAGCATTCATTTGAATGTAAGGCTAATCAGTGACATACTAAAATTGAGAGCTATCCTGAACAATATAAACCAGAACAAAACAACGCTTCCTTCCCCGGCTTTCACGAACCAGAGCCGTCATGCTCTGACCGTGAAGAATTCATGGTCATACCTTGCTCACCACCGTCGTCGCCTCCCACTGGTGAGAGCCCTGCAATTGATAACAGATGCAAAATATTAGTGATGGTTCTTATGGAGATTAAAGGCTTACAATGATTGATCCATCATCCTTAATTTAGATGTTACAATTAAAGCAATAATGAACCACCAAAAGCAGTCAGGAATCACTAGAAATGCAAAAATATAAATATCAAGAGCATTCATGTGATTGACCCAAAGAGGCAGCCGTTGATCACAAAAGAAAATCTCAAAAGGGCACAAATATGGGATTATTTCAGTTACTAAATGGCCATATTCATTGACAACTTCAAATGTATTAAATCAGAAAATGGATAGGTCATGACAGGTTACATGTTTTTGATAGATCAAAGGGTTTTCAAAAGCCAATTAGTAACCCATAACAAGCTATAAAAGGAGACAACATCATACTATATGGAGACACGACCGTAAGAAGAAAATCAGAAGATGGAGAGGACGACGGTAAGAAGCTTAAAAAAACGGGACACGACCAAAATGAGCTTAAAAAACGGGACAACCGTAAGAAGAAAATCAGAAGATGGTTGTAGACCTTCTTCTCATTTTTTGAGAAGTCAGAGACAACTTGAACCATAACCTTACTATAAAAATTAAGTAATAGCTTTAAGTAATAAAATAATTGTTAATTATTTTTTATGTGAAATTAATAGCTTAGAGACGGTGTTGGTCATAGACTTTCTTCCCTTTTTCAGAGAAGTTAGAGACAACTCGAACCGTCACCTTACTATAAAAACTTCCATATTAAATTATTGGTAGTTATTAGCTTTTATCATGAAATGGACTATTTTCATTATAGGAAAAAAATTATTTAATCAACTTTTATAAACTTAGGTAGGAAATAATAACATGATATAAACCTTCCACTTTTAACTTAATAGCTTACCAAAAGATACACGTGTAATCTAATGTACTATTATTTCTCCATGATTTTTGTTATATAAGGAAAGCAAATAAATTAAAAGGAAAAGTATGATTAAACAAATAGATAGGTAAAATACTAAAACACTTAAAGGGAAATAGAATTAGGCACAAAAAAGGAACATCTTACCCTCCTCCATCACGGGCTAAATCCCTAAATCCTCTTTTCCCTCATCTCCTCTCCATCTCCGGCGGTGGACAATACTGAAACAACCAAAGAAAATTAAGTAGCGAACACATATTTCTTTGATGACTTCATACAAATCAAAAGATGATTATGAGGTTAGTAACTTTGAACCAAATAATACATTTTCATATGATAAGTTACAAAATGATTTTAATGATTTGTATCAAGAATATGTTAAGCTTTCCAAACTTTTTCTAAAATAGAAAAATGAAATTTTTATTTTGGAAAGCCAAAACAAAGTTCTAAAGAAAGATATTGAAGAACTCTCTTCTACCTAATGTCAAAAATGTGTTGCTCTTGAAAATAAAGTTTCAATATTAAGTCTTGAACTTAATAAACTCAACAACAGCATTCACAAATAGACAATATTGTAAAAGTCCAAAGACATTCAACAAACCGAAGAGGTCTTAGCTATACAAATAGTCATATGGCTAAAAATAAGAATATCTTAGGAAAAACAATCATGAGAAGTACTATAAAGTTTCATAAAGAAAGTGTCCATAATACTCATCTTTTTAAAACAAAATCTAGGACATATAAGCATCTTCATACTTGTTCTTACTCTAATAAAGTTTGTCACACACCTAATACTTGTCATATTAGAAAATATGGTGTGTCATCTTGCCAATATGTTTGGGTTGAGAAAGGTGCTAACCCTGTAGGACTCAAATCACATTGGACACCTAGAATTTCTTTTTAATTTGTTTTGCAGGAGTGTCTGAAAGTCATAAGCAAAATGTGGTATCATGAAAACTACTGTTCAAGGTACATCACAAAATAAAATTCAAAATATTCATATTCAAGAAACAAAGGCCTTGTTACCCATGTAGAGAACATCAAAAAAAAAAAATAATCCTTAGTATAGGTAATATTGTTATTATTATTTTTTAAATCTAAGGCCTTGGTATGACCGTCTAACAAGCTTCTTACTTGATAAAAGCTTTACCAAAGGAACGCATAGGAATAAGAGAATCTCAATGCTTCAATCAGATAAAGTAAGACCTATTAAGAGAATCTCAATGCTTCAATCAAATGTCTAAAAGGTTTAAGTATTTTGGGAAATATTTGCAAGCCTTTAGAATTATCCTTTCTTTGACTATCCCTCCTTAAATCATTCACATTGGCCCCATTACAACCAATTAAAGACATCTTGATTTTTGTATGCATTCAAATACAGTCAGTGGTAATTTGGTCTATAATCAAGCCTATGGTAATTTATTTTCATGAAAGTTTCTAAGGAAACACTATGACCTTTAAACACATGAGAGTGATGAGAGAAGAGTGACCCTAATTCATGCAGTTGTTATGACTCAAGGACTTAGCTTGAGTTAAATTTGTTTATGATTGTCTTGTCTTGATGTCTGGATTGTTTCAAAACTAACATGAGATTGCTTGTTATTTTGGATCATAGTTTCTATATCATCATTCATACATGATTATGAAAGTTAGACATAACACTTGCTTGAGGACAAACAAGAGATAAGCTTGAGGAGATTTGATGAGTGTGAAATTATGCTATATTTTCATTGCATTTAACTTGCATTTTAGGACATAATTAGGACTTTAGGTTTGTTTTTAGCTTTTATTTCTCTTTGTTCAGAGATTGAGTGCAAGAAGACAAAATTCAGTGTTGAGGCTATGTGAAGACAAATTGAAGGACCAAAAGAAGTCATAGATGTTATATTACATTCCTATTTTTTAGATTTGTTTTGTTGGGCTTAGCCCAATATTTTGTAATTATGATAAATGAAGGTTCTACATCAAAGATGAGACACTTTACACTTTACATTACAATTCTCTAATTTAGAATTGTGGATCACTTTTCCATCATGAGTGAGTAATCCCCTTTGTTTCTAGGATTAGGACTATGCCCTTTAACATTCAATAAATATTTGTTCTTACATCTATTTCATTGAGTGTTGTGATTTGAATCATTAAACTGAGTTTTATTCGTGTGAGTTGTCTGGCCAATAAATTACACCTCTTAGATACATTGGGGAAGGACCGAGAGGTGAACCCAACTATATGATCTTCAGTTATTCAAACTAGAATCCTAATTCACGAGAGTAGTATTAGGATTCTCGGGAGTTTCTAGAATTCATCTTGGGTTGCTACGAATCGATTGGATAGAAAGATCCAAGTAAATGATTTGATTGATAACCGTACCACAAGAGTAGGTGCGACATAAATTGAGTACACGTGTCGGAGCTCGAGAGAGGGTGACACATATCAAAGAGCAATTCACTCTCACAACTTAAAGTTCATGAAAATGAGCAAAACAAGGATTTACGAGTGTAAAAGCGGTAACCTTTATCATGGGAACTCTTCCTAAATTAGATTTCAATCACGTTTTACAATTTTCATAATTATTCTTGTCAATTGTTCTAAATTCACTTTTAATTCCTATTTGAGTTAAAGATAAATTAATTGTTATAATTAAAGGAGTTTTTCAGTCTTGTGGGATTGATATTTTATTACTTGACGACATAATCATGCACTTGTGATTTGCCCTATCAATAATTCATTCTTCAACATATTGTAAACTTGTCATCGCAAGGGTGTGGTGAGAAGGGAAAACAGAGTACTTGGAAAGGTTGATTTCCAAGGGAGTTGGGTATTTGTGAGCGTGTAAGGTACAATGAGTCTCGATGAGAGAAATTGTAATTAAAACTTAAGATATTTAGTAAAGAAATCTCTTGTGCTGCAAGAGTACTAGACATAGCCTTCAGTGGAAAAGAAGGTGAACCAATATAAAAACTATGTGCGTTTTCTATCTTCTCTCTACTCTATCTCTCTTTTTTTGAATTAATTCTTAGTAATCTTTCTGCAATAATTTCGCTGCATAAACACTTTGATATCATAAGCAGAGAAATTGACCATTGTCTCATCCAACTAATTCACCATTTCTTAGTTGTCATGTAATACTTACAATGATTGGTTGAAAATCTATTTAAATTAAAATTTTAATAATTAATTATTTTTCTAACTAATCACAAGCAATAAAAAAAATGAGAGAATGAGCTACACAATTTTTGAGACAAAAAATCACTTCATGGCATTGACAACTATTGGAAATATTAAGTGCCCATAATCCTTAGACTAAGGGTTAGTTTGAGAGTTGGATTTCAGAGGGGATGAAGGAAAAGAGAAGGCTTGGGAGTCATCTCACAAATGTATTTCATAGCCTTCATGCCTTCTCTTTATCTTCCTTCCCCTCCAAAGTCCAACTCCCAAACTAACCCTAAATGGACACATGTCCATTTAATGTGGTTTGAATCTAAACTCTTTTACATCTAAATGAAAACTCCATGCATGCACTATTTCTTTGATAAAAGCATGAAGGAAAATAAGAAGATGAAGAAGAGAATACAAGAGTGATAACTGAATATTATTGATCTTAGTTAAAAAAATTCAAAGTACAGCAATTTATATATTAACGAGCCTTAATAACACATCAACTAATTATAACAAACTATGTGAAAAATAATATATATATATACAGTTGACTCGGTCAATGACTTTGGGTAGCCATATAAGTGTGGGTTGTTGATTCTTGATCGTGCTTGGCCCAGAAAATGGCTTGGTCATGTGGACTAATATGGTCGGAGTTTTAACCGAGAGTACTAATGCCTTGTGACCGAGAGATGCCTTATTTATGATGTGCCATGCTTGATTCTTATGACTGAGAGATGGGATCCACGTCATGTGCCAAAATTGTGTCATCTGACTGAGATACACGAGCCACATCCAAACCATTCTGATGCACCAAGGTAGCCACTTTGACCGATACTTGTGAGCCAAGTTGGTGTGATGCGTCTGAGTCATCGACCGAGAAGCCTGGATCATGTTGCGATGACTTGGTCGAGGTGGCCAAGTTTCTGACCGAGACTGCTTGCCTATGCTGCGATGGCTTGACCAAGACATCCAAGTTCCTGACTAAATCGTTTGGGCCATCATGCACCAACCTGCAAGAAATTGGCCTATGAGAGTAACATCATCACATTTCTTTGATTTTCTCTCTCAAACACTTGGCAAAATCCCAACAGTTCTATACCATAATGATCATTTCTCTCTTCTGAGTTCATTGGTCACTTTATTTCACTTTCAATTCTTATTTCCTGCTCTGCTTGAGTCATGGATTTTCTTTTCTTATGACCGACTTGAATTCATCTTTGGTTGCATGTTTACCCTCGGTGAAGAACATGCCCAGGTTAGTAGAATTCAAGACTTCTCCTTCTCATAATTTAGGTTGCACATTTCATGATTAATATATCATTTGGTTGTTTGATATTAGTGCTGATCTGTGAGTTTAATTCTGATTAATTTATTAAAAGTGGTTTTGGTTATATATTATTAATATGACTAATCGAACAAAATAAAGATATACAAAGTTTATAATGATCAAATTATTGAACTAATAAAGTCTAACATGTTTTAGATACCATTAGGAGATCATTACAAATATGGGGTCACACATGTAATGTTTAATTATGTTAAGGTCATTATTATGATTAGTCAAATTAAAGTGAACTAATTTAAGAAAGGTTTACTATTATACACATAATCATTAATGTGGAAATATCATATGTCTTATTTTTATAAGTGTGAATAATCATGACTCTTTCATGAAAGAGATTAAATTAAACATCGCTCGTCATGAAAGAACATGAACTTCTTATAAATAAAGGTCATGATCATCAATGGTAGACGTACAAACATTTTCTATTAGAGGATCAAATAAAGCCAATGATAATCTACCATCAGAATGTCACACTATATCAAGAACTTTATTTCCATAAAGAAGGTTCTGTTATCTTTCAGTCAAATGTTGTCTCTTTTTTCTTAACCTTATTAATTAATTATCAAAAAAAATTATTAAAATTTCATTTGAGAATTTAATAGTAAGGTCATAGCTCGTGTCACATTTTACTTTATGCTCCAAGTGAGAAGTGTTTTTTGTTTTTCGTGTTGTCTCTTACATCAGAAATTGGTTCACAACCAAGTTGTCTTTTTTATTTATTCTCTTCTAATTAATTAAAACAATTTGCTTCAACATTTTAAATAAAATCAATCTAGGAATTTAATAGTAATGTCATGACTCGTGTAGTATCTTAATTTCTCGCCAAAGTTAAGATTGGTCATGGTCATTAGTAGTCTTTGTCATCTCTCCAATTAGAAAGGTCATTCATGAGTTGTGACTTTTCTATTAATTCCCTTTCAATTAATAAAATAATTTGTCTAACAAAATAATAAACATTTTATAAAGACTTTTAATGACTTTGACCAACAAGACAGTGGTCTAGTGGTGTAAGGTTTCAGTTATTAACCCGACAAGGATTAGTTCATCACCCAAAAAGTTAAAGAATGCTCTTGATAGTACCAAAATATTAACATTAATTTGATAAAGATAATTAGGATTTGTTCTAAAAATAGGATAGCGGTTTGTTTAAAACTATTTTTTGAATCAATCATCACCTAGGATTTAGGATTACTCTCTGATTTTGAATCAGTCATCAACAAATAGATACATTTAGGATTATTCTCATACTCATGTATCTTTAACCCCAAGTTTCGCGTCTTCATCATTCATACTACCAATAACCGAACTTCAAGAACATTCACCTATGTTCCTTCCATTCCTATATATCATCTTTAACAATAGCATGAACACGACACCCATAGAAATATTAGCTTAGATCAACCCCAAACGATTAGAAGTAACTCACATAGCCATTGTGGTTGTCATTATGTTGTTTTATCACAATTGCACAAAATTGTGGCCACTAATGTGCAACAATTGCATTGTGATTATGATGTTGTTGCAAAGAACTCCTGAAACTAGGATAATATGATTCGATTAAATGTTAATGTTGTTACTCGATTTTAGTTTGTTAGTTGTAATATTGGTTTCATCAATAGATTAAGAGTTTAATTAATTGATTAACTAGTTAGTTATTAGTTAGGTATTGTGGTATATAAAAGGTGATTCTCATTTTTCAATTCAATATCATTTTCTCATTCCTACTTGTTCATCAAGAATATCTCTCTTATCCATAGCTTCTATCATTTTAACAAAAAAAAAATAATATTAATATTGCTATCTAGCTCAAAGATCATAGTTTATTATATGAAGTGTAATGCTTTAAGCGGGAATGTGAAATCCATAACCGTGTTGTAGATCTGATTTGTATGTGTTGCCAAAATGTCTTCTTTCTTGTCTCACTGTAAAAGGATATTATAAGGTAATTTTTTTTTTCTTTTTATTCTTGTTCAAATTTTCTAAAAAAATTTCTTTGATGCACTACATGTAGTATTGCCAATATGAGTCAAGATGTAGAGTTCGCTTGCTCGATGTTATTAGGCGGATAAGACTTGAAAATTGTGTCTATTAGTGCATTTTGTCCGCCAACCAAGCTGGTTTCCCACACAACATTCTTGGCCAGTGGCCTACTGGGCACATTGAATGTTATATTTATATTTTGAGTTACACTCATATCTTCTGAGTTTTGTGAAATTACATAAATCACCTATCTCTTCATGTTTATGATGAAGAGAGAAACTAAGCAAGTGAGAAGAGCAACATAGAAACTAAGTGAGAGAGTTATTATTCACCATCGTGTGATACTAGTATGTTCCTACAGAGACTAAAGAGAATTTGTATTCCATCTTTCTTAGGTAAAATCGAGTATTATCACATAGAGTGAGAGAAGTAAATTTTGTATAACCTTATATTTTATATAGTACAAACATTTCTGGACCAAGTCTATGATTATAGGTAATGTGATTGTAGGTCATGTGATGTAGGTCCCATGGGTGTAGGTCTTGTGATTATAGATCATGTAGTTGTTTATTTCTCAATTTAAAGAGATTTTTCCACGTTAAATTTTATAGTATTTTCTTTTAATTTTCTCTATTTTATTTATTCAATGTTTCCGCAAGCGCACTTTTTACATAATACATATGAAATGAATAGATTCTGATTTTCCAAACAATACTATTTTAAAGTTTCAATCATGTTTTGCCACATTGCAAATCCTACATTAATATCTGAAACATGGAAAATAAATATAAAATTATTTCCATGTCACACTTGGCACTTGTGAATTTCCCTTTGTTTATAGATTGAACTTGGTAGCAACTCTTCAGTTTTTAGGAATGATTTTATTTCAGCAAAGATCTTGGGTAAGTTTTTAGGAACAAGCAACCGCAATAAAAAACGAAAATAGCAAATATACAAAAACACTATGGATTCGTTAATGTTTTATCAATTCTGCCTACCCCACTAGGAACAACGTTTATTATACTATTAGAAATGCCTCAAGGTATATAGAATATGTATATAAAACAATCATCTTGTGTTAATGGAACTCGTTATGCTTTGCCAGCCACAATGCATTTGATGCCACAATTATGAGTCATACACATTAGCTTTCCAATAACAAAAATTTATCCCACTAAATAGGATTAACTACGTGTTCATAATACTATATCTTAAAACATGTTCATTGACAAAGCATAATCTTTAAGTATTTCTTGATTATTATGGGCCTATGTTTTTCTTGGTATCACTCTTTCTCTAGGAATTTGACTAGCCTACATTTGATCTACTCTCCTTAAATTGTGTTAGACAATCTACAACCAATGAATGACTTTATTGAATCTCTATGGTATGAATCATACACATTAGCTTTGTTGGTGAAAAACCACAAGTAAAATTGTTAGTCCTATGACTGTTCCTAGCAGTGATTCAAATTGCAAACTACATCACATGATGTAGCTGCAATATTGTAGTTACGATTATCATCGTGTCATACTGTAATTGTGATGTAACATTAATCACAATTATGTGATAACATCGGATCGCATTTGGGCCAACCAAATCGCATCATGCTATATTGAATCCAATTTTTTTAATCTCAAAATAATTCACACTACAATGGCCACAATCTGCATTGTACCAACCACAATTACAATAACTATAATTGTGACTATAATTATGACTATAACCACAATTTAAAACACACGCTTCTAGCTTAGCGGTGACAATATTTCATACCCCAACACAACAACTTTACTATTTCAATTTCATGAGGTTACAAATTCAAAATTTATGTAACGACAAGTGTACCATATCGTACAAGTAATAAAATCCGGTAAAGTACTGGGATATCGTCCTCAGGGAGCAGAGTGGATTTACACTAATTTCTACAAGAGTTAATTGAGCAACTATGTACAAGATTTGGTTGATAAATTTGCATTGATTTTTAGAAATAATCAAATTGAAATAACAATAGAAGATAATAGAATAAAATGGTTGGGATCGAAACTCATCATTTTTCCCTTTTGACATCCATGGATTCAATTCCTAATGAAGTTACTAAATTTGATGCACATTTTTCATAAATCAATTACATTAGTCCCCTGATTGTAAAATTCTTAGGTAATCACTCAATTACCAATTCCTTAGATAATCGGATGATTAACTAGCATTAAAACCAAATGTAAAAGCAATTCCTATATCATTGTTCATCCCTAGATCAATTATTAGCAAGAAAGACAATCCAGATATGGTATCAAGAACCTTAAATCATGAATTCAGTAGCTAATTGAAATCAAGCAATAAACAAGGGATAAACTTTCCAAAATCAAACAACATTAATATAGAATTGAATCCATGAGTACAAAAGTTAAGAAGATTACATTTCGATTCCCAACTACGAAGAACTAGCCACTCATCCTTCCTATTACAACACTCTGATCATAAGAAATACAAGAAATTCCTGATCTAAAGTCGTTCCCACGACTTCTCCCTTCCTCTCTAGTGTTTCTCTCCCTAAAATCGTGTGAAAAAACTTGGAAAATGGTTGGATAATCCCCTCCGCTTTTCGTAACCGCCTATATTTGTTTCAGACTTCTGGTCTCTCGCTCGAGCTAGAGATTCTCGCTCAAGCGAGAGAGTAAATTTCAGCATTACAAAATCTTCTCGCTTGAGCGACAGATCTCTCGCTTGAGCGAGAGAAGTTGCATTTCCATGCCTGAACACCTCGCCCGGGCGAGGCTCCCTCGCTTGGGGGAGGGAGAAACAGTAAGCATGAGGTTTTTTGTCTTGAAATAGCGCCCGAGCGAGGCTCCCTCGCTTGGGCGAGGGGTACGAGTGTTTTCTGGTGATTTTCCTCTGAATTATGGCTTGAGCGACCATTACCTCGCTTGGGCGAGGCTAGTGCTGTCAAAAACATATTATTCTCTCTTTTTCCTCCATTTTTCATCATTTCTTACCTACAAACGACAACAATTACTTAAATTCATAAACAATACAAGATTGCTAGATTATTGAGAATTATATGCAATTATATCATAAATCCACACAAAGTGCCCCAAAATCATACACATTTCATTAACATTTTGGCACTTAACAAGCAGTGAGGAGGTTCTTGGGGGAGATTTAGAGGAGAGAATATTACTAGGGAGAACAAATATGAAAAGAAGCATTTGGATCAACAACAGGATGGTTACAAACCCAAAGGTTTGTTCAAATCTCTGCAACATTCAGACTACTTTTTTCTTCACCAACATCCCTGAAAGTCATGGCACCAGTGATATGTGGTCTTTCTTTTCGAAGTGGGATAGTGTTGGTGAAGTAATCATCCCACAAAAGAGATATATGAGGGGCAAGAAATTTGGGTTTGTAAAGTTTAAGCAGTAGGACAAGGAAGGTAAGCTTGAGAAGGCATTGTCTAATGTGTGGATTAGAACTTTTAAAGTGATAATCAACAAACCAAAGTTCCATAGAGGAGGTAAACCTATTTATCTTAGGGTGTCTTATGTTGTACATCCTCCCTTCCGTAATAATGCTTTCAAGCAAGCAGGAGGGGATTTGAAGAATGTTTCTTAGAAAGATGTCCTATTGAACAATATAAGTGGAGGAAAGATTGTAGAAAGCCCCAAGTCGTCGGGTTTGGAATTTTATGTCCCTCAAGATAGTGTGCTCAAGACTTTGGGATTGCTTGTAGGGGGACTTCTTCGATATGAGGATTGCTTCAATCTCCATATACGTTATGATGACAACCTCAAGGGGGCTGCCTTAGAATTAGGATCGTTTTAACTTGAAGTCTTGAGTTTTTAAGTTGTAATTCGATTTTGGTGAATTGTGGGGAATTTTGGGTTGTTTTGGTGAGGGAAATGGAAAATATTAGAAGGGGGAAGCGCCACAAGAAAGAATGCTTGATAATCTAGTGTTATTCACAACAAGCTAGGAAGCTTGATAAGAATTAATTAATGGTGGCCACAACCAACAATGAAGGTTTTTAGGAGAATTCTCTCAACTAAAATAAACACAAGGTTTTCTCAAAATTAAACTTGATTTATTAATGAATAAGTCAAAGCTATAAATAGGCAATATGCCTTGGCTGAAATAAACTAAAGATAAGTCTAAAGATAAAATCCTAATTATCTTTAAATACTAAAAGATAATATCATATTTAATCAAATCTGAAATGCAAACGAAAATCCTAAGTAATCCTAAGATAATGTGAAGATAATGAAATTTAAAATCCTAAATTATCAAATAGATAAGATCTAATCCAATCTGGTTGGTTTGTTGAAAAGATAATGTTTGGCTAAGTTGTTGGTCAAAACAAATCTATCTTTACTTGAATCCTTGATTGTAGCTGTCCAACGTCTTAACTTTATCTCCTTTGATTTAATCAATTTATTCCTAAGTCTACATGAGAATGAATTCTCATTTATTCATAACAATAAAAATAACCTAAGTTTAAAATAGATCCTAAGGACATAAATGCCATTCCTTCATGTAATCTCCAGGGTCAATTGAGTCTTTTGTGAAAACCCAATCACAATCCCTAATACCCCAAGTGGTTGAGAGGAGGAAGAATTTGTTGGTTGAGTGGTGGACCGCAGCCTCTTATAGAGATTCTCTATTGTCTCATAAAGCTAGGAGTAAATGGGTGAAGGATGGATATGGTAATAAAGTTATTTCCATGCATGTATTAATAGTAGGTGTATGAGGAACAAAATTTTGGGGGTGTGGGTTGATGAGGTTTATTCGAAAGAAGAAATAAGAGTAGTCTGTGGAGTTGTACTACTGATAAGAGTTCAAGACCGGATGGTTCAACTTCAAATTCTTTCAAGAATTTTGGGAGAAGTTAAAAACGGATATTGACCTTTTTATTAGGGACTTTCATGTGAATGGTAAGATTCCAAAAGGTTTGAACTCTTCTTTCATTGTCTTGATCCCCAAGATAAAAAATCCTACTAAAATTCAAGATTTCAGGCCCATTTCTGTTGTGGGTTCTCTTTATAAAAGTATTGCAAAGAATTTGGCAGGGAGGTTGAAGAAAGTGGTGGGCTCCTTATTTTCATATTCTCAATCGACGCTTATTCAGGATCGGTTCATCCTTGACGCAATTGTGGTGATTAATGAGTTTATTCATTCGACTAAGAAAGATAATTCTAGTTGTTTACATTTTAAGGTGGACTTTGAAAAAACTTATGGTTCAGTCAGTTGGGATTTCTTGGATTATATGCTTGGTAGAATGGGCTTTTCACCTAGATGGAAAATGATGATTAATGCTTGTTTGGCTTTAACTTCTATGTCTATGTTGATTAATGGTTCCCTTTCCATGCAATTTTTGGTCTCTAAGGTATTAGATAGGGGGATCCGATGGCTCTTTTTCTTTTCTTACTGATTGGTGAAGGTTTTGCTGGTTTGGTTAGAAAATTGTGTTCTGGTGGTTTTTTTTAAGGTTATAAAGTGGGGAGACAAAATGTGGTAGCTACAAATCTTCAGTTTGCATATGATACTATCTTTGTGTGTAAATCAACAGTTAGTAATATCTGGTGCATGAAGAGTATTCTCCGTTGCTTTGAGTTGGTTTCTAGGTTAAAGGTTAATTTCAACAAAAGATTTTTTATTTGCATAAGGGGTTCAAATGCTTTTCTAGCAGATTTTGCTTCCTTTTCATTGTGCAAGATCTCTTCCATTCCTTTTCTTTATTTAGGAATTCCGATTGGTGTTAATCCTAGTAACTACTCGATGTGACATGATGTTATTGATAAGGTGGCTAATAGATTGACTTTGTGGAAATGTAAGCATATTTCTTTTGTAGGGGGGTTGTTCTCTTAAACTATGTTCTTTTTAACATGCCTATATGTTTTCTTTATGTAAAGCTCTGAATAAGGTTATTTCTAAATTAATTTCTCTTCAAAGGTCCTTCATGTGGAGTAATAGGAGAAACTTTAAAGATATTTCTTGGGTAGCTTGGTCTGAGGTTTGTAAACCGAAAAGGTTTGGAGGGTTAAGGGGTTAAAGATCTTTCTCGATTTAATGATGCCTGATTGGGAAAATGGCGGTGAAGAATATTGGTGGATCCGGATGCTTTGTGGGTTAAAGTCATTAATTCTAAATATTGGATTGATGATGTCTTTTCCTCTTCGGCATATGCATCAAAATGGTGGAGGGACATATCTAAAGTTGGTTCTTTACATGGAGAGGATGAGAATTGGCTGGAGGAGAATTTGTGGAGAGAACTTGGAGATGGTTCAAAGACTTTGTTTTAGCAGGATGTTTGGTTTGGGTAACAAAAGCTTCAAGATACTTTTCCCTGATTATTTCTATTATCCGAGGACAAAAGAGTTTGGTGGTTGATTGTGGTTCTTGGTCTAATGGAATTTGGTCTTGGAATATGCAATAGACGAGAAATCTATTTGATCAAGAGATAGAATTAATAACAAGGTGATATGCTCTCCTTCAGGGTCATTCTTGCACTGGTGGAATCAATGATGAGTGGAAGTGGAATCTTGACAAATCTAGTTGTTATATGGTCAAATCTGCTTATCTTGAGTCTTTATTCAATTTTGAGTCTTTATTCACAGGTAACATTCTTAATATGAGCTGGATTACTAGTGTGCCTTCTAAGGCATGTTATATGGAAAGTCCTTAGAGGTAGAGTGGCTGTAAAAGTAGAGTTGTTCAAGAGAAATATTTTGAATAAAGGTGACTTAACTTGCAGTCTATATTTATTGAATAATGAAAGTTTAGACCATCTTTTTATCTCTTGTCCTTTTGTGGCTAATGTGTGGAGAGACTTTTATTCGTGGCTCTAGAAGCAGGTTCTCACCTCGTCTACTATTATTGATTTTGTTCAGTATCAGGATGCTTTATGGAATTTGCGGAAGAGAAAATCTATTTGGAGAATGTTGTGATTTACTATTATTTGGTCAGTCTGCAATATGAGGAATGAAGTCATTTTCATGGGGAAACTCTTAGTTATATTCATATTTTGGATCAGATTCAGGTTAGATCTTGGTTACGGCTTTCTAATATTACTCGTGCAAGTTCTATTTCTTTTGCACAATGGTGCATTGCTCCTTTCTCTTGTATTGAACTCTTATGTAACCTATAATCGGATTGACACCCCTTTAATCTATCTTTGCTTATAAAAAATGTTGATGTTGATGCCTGCCCATAAAAATCTGAAGATAGTTGTTGAAATGAAGATCATTTTCAGACCGTTGCACCTTTTGGAGGTGAGAACCAAATCATCCTTAGTATATAGGATGCGCAACCATCCCTAGATACCTACCCATGCTTATGTGACTGCATGAATGAATTTAAGGGAATCAATTATACACTTCAAAGGGAACAAACAAAAAAATCAATTATAAACTAGTACTAGCTTGAAATAGATTTCATTACTCCTACTAAACGAAATATAATCTTTACATGATATTTGCTTATAAAATATATAGTTTTGATCCCAAAAGGATGTTTTATATGTAACATTAACTTCATTCTCTATACATAGTTTTTTAATTTAGCAAAAATACTATATGATTCAAACAAAAATTTAAGTGAATCTCATAGATGTGGAAATTAAACTGATCTTCATACTAGTACGGTAAAATAATTTTATTAGTCATATAGTCAAATTGATTTTCATTTAAAAATACCAATTTTTATAAAAAGTAACTTATTTTTTATCAAAATGTTATTGTAGATGATCAAATATAATATCTACCTTGGTTTATACTTCTCACATGATCTACTATATTCACACATCTTGTTTTACAAATGGGGTAAGTAAAAATACTTATCACATTCTTTATTAATTTTTTAGCATTAATATTAATGTAATATATGTACATACTTTTACCGATATGTAATTAAACTATTGGTTGAATTTAGGGGTGAGTAAGACCTAGCTCAACTTGTAAACTCGTCTCAACCCGATGACTTAGGAACGGGTCTGACCCGTCCAAATAAATATAAAAGGACAAATCCGATTAAAAGGGACAAACCCGTCGTCAAAAAAGGACGGGTTCGGGTCTATGTCCGAGTCACCCGACCCGTCCCTTATAGTTATATATCAAGAATAGTTGAATAAATACTTATCAATATGTTCAGACCGCATAACTCAAATACCTACAAGCTCACACAACATATCTATACCACTTATAATGTCATTCTTATTCCTTACTATTAACACTTAATTTTGTCCGGCAAAAAAAAACATTCTTCAAAATTATTCAAAAAAATGAATGAGTTAATGATTTGCTTTTATTAAGGTTTGATTATCAGATAAATTAAAGATTTGAGAATATCTAATTTGAATTAAATCATATGAATTTGACTAAGCTCCATGAATGACCTTGATAAGAAATAAATCTTTAGGGATTCAAATTATAATAAATCGCATATAGCATTATGGGAAAAAAATCATATCAAATTGGTTGTGTTGCAATATGAGTAAGGTAAAGATTACAATTGTATAAAAAAATAAAGAATGTGATAGTTTTTAGTTTGAATGATGCAATTTACGGTTTGTAGTTTATATACTGATGTATGAGGGATACAGGTTTTAGTTGAATTTACATAAAGATTGTGGTAATTTTGATTATGCATGCTTAAAGATTTGAGAAAAAAATCTACGTTTGTCATTTTGTCTTTTTTTAACCTGGACTCGTCCCTATCTTGACCCATCTTATTTTGAACTTGTCCCTCATGCGTGCCATCCTAATTAGGGACAAGTTCAGGTTCAAAAATTAACTCGGTCAATATTTAGGGACACATAAGGAACAAATTTTACCCATCTCAACCCATCTCACGCTCACCCCTACTTGAACTGTCATACCATCATATTAATGTCCGGTTTGAGGGGTGATATAATATTTATAACAGCAGGTCGAGCATGTATTTCAAACCCAAAAAATAAATGCATGGAGATCAAACTATGAAACTTAACAACTAGACATAATATATCATTCCAACTTCAATAAGACTGATGTGTGGAATGTTAAGAGACACAGCTGGACTCCTGCAGTTCTTCCGAAGAAACGAGTAACCCATATCGATGATGAACTTCTTCAAGAATGAAGATGACTTCCTTGCCTTCACATAAGAGTGCCCCATTATATATGCAACACCAGCCTCCTTAGCTTGAATTAGATCTAAAAGCTCTTCCCTAGCAGCTTGATTCAACCCAGGATTATTAGGTAGCTGAAATCTTACTCGACGCCTCCTTACTTGTGTGTTGTCATCATCGTAAGTGGATTGCAAATGTCGCAGGGTTGTAGATTTGCTGCTAGGGATGCTGTCATCCAAATCAAAATCTTCGTGCTCGGACACTATTAAACTTGAAGTTGATTCTAAGCTTCTAGTACTTATAACAGCCATCCTCCCATCATGTAAAGTTTCAAAACTTGACAATTGTGGTTGTTCCACTGCTTCCATCTGAATAAATTCTGCTAAACTCTGTATGAGTTGGTTCTCAAATTCCCCATCATCCCTTTGAATATCCTTGTACCCATATCTTACAATGCACCTATACATACGATATTGTCTGGGACAAACTCGCCCAATCAGGAAACGTTCTTCGGGTGGGACATGTGGAACAGGAACTGATTTTATACAAACAAAAATCATCACCTTGTGAAATGCAGGGAGGTTAGTTACGAAGTGGGAAAATATTGCAGGTACTCCTGTTGTAAGTTCAGAGTAGATGAGACCTATCCCTGGGACACGGACAATACCAAGGCTAGGGCCCAAACCTAGTAACCATTTCAATGAAACTTTGTTGCGTAGATCAAAGTTGTACTTTCTACGAGTCCAGTAATGCCATACATACATGATAACCATGAAGAAAAAGGATAAGACAAGAGGAACCCATCCTCCTTGATGCACTTTTATGAATGCTGCTGATAGATATGCGCCCTCTATCACCCAAAAGAGTAAAAGGAATACTGTCGCAATCAGGATGCTTTTCTGCCAGACAACGATTATGACTAGCGCCATCAAAAATGTAGTCACAAACATTACTGTTATACAAGCAAGCCCTGCAAACCAAATACTGAAAAAATTAACTTCAATGAGACAAATTTGGAGCAGTGCCTTTCTGATGCAAGTCAAAGAAACCCAGCCTTTATCAAAAAACATAAAAATCATGTGCCACAGGCAACTTTACCAGCAAAGTACTATGTTTTGTTTGAAAGCATGCACGATTACTATCTCTGCTGTAAAAGGGCAACATGCTCAGATTGGAAGCATGAGCATTTGTAAGCTTGTGTAAATATCGATGCAAAACTAACTTTTAACTGTCATTTCCACTCAAGATCAGTAGCAAGAAAAAATATTAAGTTGGATTTACCAGACAAACTAGCAAAAGCATTAGGTTTGATACATACATGATTAGTGTTGTTGAATTGCTAAACTTTCTTTTGAGTATTCCATCTAGTTACTTAATTAAATGTTGCAGATTTATACCAAGAAAAGAAACAAGCTTGACATTAAAAAGTGCATGACTTAATCTATTTAAAATACAATGAAGCATTGAAGCGAAGATATAATACCAAGGATGAAGTTGACCCGATCTCTCTTAATGAGATTGATGAGTGGCTTGTTCGGAAGATGGATAGTAATGGTGATGAAGGTGAAAAATAGAGGGTTTTTCATGATGGTGATGGTCTTGAGTGTGATAATTCGGGGGCCTAGATCGAATAGTAGGCAACAAAAACAAAGAACCATATACCTATACCTTCAAGAGGAAGAGCTAAGAAAGCTAAGGGTAGTGCTTCATCATCTAAAAGAGAGAAATAAGTCAGAAAGAGTAAGCAGTTGAAATAGATAAAAAAAATGGAACATGAAGGTAACACTGAAGAATCTAAAGAGGAATTTCAGGCTTTTGAATGTGATGAATTGGATAAAGAAGAAGTTGAAGGATATGCCGCTGAGTATGTTGTCGAGGAGGATGATGATGGGGAGGAGGATGATATCTAGAAGAAGGATTAGATCTTTTATCTTTAACACTTGTCTTTAACTTTTGATTTTTAGTTGTGACCTTATATTATAGTATTGCTCATTTTACTTTTGTCTAGTTAATTTTAATTTTTTAGTGGCCTAATGAAGTTGAGACTTGACAAATTTTATGGAACCTTATGCTATATTATTTGTTTCTTATTACCTTAATGTGATGTTGTTATGTGGCTTATGCTACTATTAATTTTGTGTATATGTATTATATTTGTTATCTTTTAAATTACTTTATGTTAACCACCACGATGCCGCCCTATTTTCCCACAAAGCAATCCGCAACGCCAAGATGGTGGAATTTTGGCAACCTAAAATTCTTTTTTCTACTATCATTACTTTCACATCCTCAAGTTATTTTATACCAAAAAAAAGACGTAAGAGTGGCAGAGAGAAAAAATGTTTCAAAAGTAAATGCATTACCATAAGCATTTCCAATTAAGGTTGTATCTTGAAATCCAATGGTTACAGCAAGAGTCAGGATCATAAGTATCCAGTTTATTTCTGGGATGTAGATCTGCCCGAACATATGTTTCGAGGTGTGTACAACTTTGACTCGTGGAAAGCAACCAAGTGCATGACACTGCTTGATGATGGAAAAAGTGGCAGTAATAGCAGCTTGACTCCCAACAATAGCTGCAAGGGTGGCAATAACAAAGACAGGCCAAAATATAGCTCCTGCAGGACGAACAAAAAAACATTAACAGTTTAAAATAAATTGCATTAGTTTAGAAAACTACTGCATCAATACCAATAACCAAAGACTCAGGTAAACTAACCAGGTATTGAGTCATAAAAACTATTATGAACGGAGTTGGGATTTTTGGACAAGAAAGCTGCTTGGCCCATATACTGTACTACCAAACAAGGGTATACAACAATGGTAAATGCAAGCTGCAAAAGGAAGAAGAATGTTAAGAAATCTCTTGTAAACATCAATTCAGTAGAAGTACAACAATAGGCCCGGCCCTAGGCAAGTGTACCATGTGCGAACGCCTAGGGCCCACAATGGTCATGGGCCCATTCAAAATAAAATAGCTTTAATTGAATAACCTCATTTTTTGCTACTTTATTTTCTTAATGTGTTTATATTTAAATCTTACACTGGTTCTATTACATTTCATAGAATCACTTTAGTATTAGCTTATAAATTATTGTAACTTGTGTAAGGCCTTGTGGTTGGTTGATTGTATTACTGTGGACTTGTGGACATTAATAGTATATTGCTGAAGTCCTATTGTAAGGAAGAATTTTGTCAACATTTCTTTGAAATTTAAAATTTATAAATTGATATCGTTTGATGTTGAAGTTTCACATTGTTAAAGTTTTTGATAAATTTGGGACCCTTAATTTTTTTGCCCCTCGGGCATTAGGGCCAGGCCTGTACAACAATCAATCTTACTTTACTACCAAGTAATACTAGTTTGTATAACAACAATAATCAAGCTTTTTCCACTACGTGGGATCAGTATAATAGTTTATACCACTAACGAATTTTATGAATAAAATTCAGTCAAGGTGTAAGTTTACCCGTATTGACAAGGCAGTGAAATGACCTAGATCCGCAAACATAGCTTCAGTGCCTGGTGAGAAACAAAACTGTCAAAATTAGTAACCATAGCATCTGAGTTGTTTAAATCTCAGCTTCTGGTAAGCTCAATTAAATTTATAAAATAGAAAAACAACATTACAATTAAATTATAATGCATTAGCTCCATAGATAACATACCAGTAATACAGAGAAGGATCCCTCCAAGAGAAACCCAACCTTCTTTACCACTCTTGATAAAGAACTTGACGATATAGTGTGGGGATAAAGCAAAAATTATTTTTGGATTCCAATATATGATATTATAGAGTCCAACAGAAAAAATGGATGCCAGCCAAATGATCACAATTGGTGCAAACACAAATGCAACTTTTTGTGTGCCATAATGTTGGAGTGCAAACAGGCCAACCAATATGGCACAGGCTAGAAGGACAAGTTCACCTGAAAACATAGATTTTCTATTGTAATATAAAACTGTATGCCTTAGGATTGCACAAGAAATAATTAAAATTACAATATCTTCACCAAAAGACAACAAATAACAACCGGCTCACCGTTAGTCAATTTCGCTTCTGTATCTTTTAGACCAGATAATGATGCTAGAACTGCAAGGTAAGGAAGTCAGTAATAGTTAGTTTCATATTAGAAGAAAGGTACTCTTTATATTAAAGATTTTAACATTTAATGTCATTACTCGATCTTTAATTCAGTTTAAAAATAACAAACAAATCAAAGGAGTTGTTTACTAATCGACTAAAAGTAATTATATTCTATGAACTTAGAGATTAGTAAAAAACGACCCAGTGTATAAGGCTTCCACCTAGTGGGGTCTGAGAACAGTAGATGCATGCAGCCTCCAAGTCACAGACAAATAGGCTATTTTCGATATTTAAACTCATGACCTCCAAGTCACAGACAAACAACCTTACCGTTGCGCCGAAGCTCACCCAACTTAGAGCATGAGTACAAATTTCCTAAATTAATTTTACTAACTTAGCATTTAATTCTTTCAGAAAATTAAGTGTGACAATGCAATTTGTTGCATTGAATACCCAGAATTGTTACAACTATATACATATATATGTGTGTGTGTTGTGTGTGTATGTATGTATAGATATAACAAGCTCCAAAGTCCAGGCCCTCCCAAATTTCAAATATAGCAATAATCAACAAACCAGAAGAATTTTTTCCTTATCTATTAATGGTTATTATATGAACATTACAATATTTATAAAAATCCAAAATATTATTTTCTAGCATAACTTCTTTCACAAAAAAGTCAGGAACATGGGCAATTTGGACAAAGTTATTTCTGCGGTGAACACCAGGATTTACAAGAGTGCCTTACCCGAAATTGCAGGAGTAAGAACACCATCACCTATTACCATGCAAGCACCAAACAATACCACAACAAGCAGGGCCGTTCTTAACCTTTTATGCTTCTCCAGAAACCTTTTCAGTGGAGATGAGGCAACTGCTTGTGATGACGGACCATATTTGTAGGATGACAGTTCTTCATCGGCTGCTTGTTGACTGGGGAGCAAATTAAACTTGGCATGTCTACAGAGCAGAGAATATAGAGCAAATGTCCCACCTGACAATATTTGTATCGTAATTAAAGCAAGCACTTGATAAGCTTTCTACTTGGAAAAAAACTATAAGGTCCCACTATATAATACCTTCGCCATTATCATCAGCACTCAATAGAATGAATACATATTTAAGCAAGGGCATTAACGTAAGGGTCCAGAAAATCAATGAAAATGCCCCAAAAATAATTTCTTCGTCATGGTGGTTTCGCAACTTCCCTTTAAATGTGCTTGTATAAACATAGAGAGGAGATGTGCTTAGATCTCCATATACCACACCAAAGCTTTGATATGCTAATAATAAACTCCTCGAGAGGTTTACCCATGACAACTGCAAAGCACCAGCAACCATAGACAATGAAACATATTGATTGTCAACCAAATATTGCAGAAATCCAAAAGAATCAATACTGAGATGGTGTGCTTAACTTTGAAGAAAGAAATTAAAGAACAAAGCAATGACAAAATTCGATAAGATTAACAAATTAACCAAAAATGTGAACATGATAAGCTATGTTATCACATGGTATATCAAGTTGTATAATTTAACATCAATCCCATTAGTTTTGACATTATAATTCTGTTTCCCACATCTAAACACATAGAATATGCTAGATGTTTCTGATCCTAAAGGCTAAGGAGATGTATATACTATATGCAACCACAAATGAAATCCAACCAATCACCAACGAAGAAAAAAGGTTTCAATACATTAGGAATTCAAATTCAATAAACTAAGCAACCTTTGAAGGAAATGTGTGCATACAGGAATCAATCTTCAGTTTTTTTGTAAAAAAAATAAACCTTTCTAAACAAAATCAAAGAAAAATGGAATGAAGTAAAACAGCAGAATGAATAACAAGATGCAGTCAATAAAAAAATGTGTCACATGGACACAAATAGAATTGAGTTACAGAGGTTCATTAACCTAGATGCAAGCTAAACATATTTCAAAAGTCTCTGTAAAACAATATTTTATACCCATGTAGCTGGAGATTATGAAGCATAGTAACATGTACATAGAAGCTAGAGTTTTGTCCCAAAAAAAGAATTAAAGGGTGTGTGCAGAGTACAGGGAACTCACTTAAAACCAAAGATCCAACACCCAACAAAAAATCGGGTAGGTAGAATCAGCTACATGGATCAACAGACCTAGTAAATCATATTCATAGATAAACTATTTACATCTAAATCATGCTTAATAACTTCATTTATAGTTTTTTTCTTAGTCAACTCTAACTCAAACTATTAGACTACCCTTCCTCTCATCTACTCTCCTTACGAGGGATTTCTTACAAGTCTTCCCAACACATTCAAAATCTATTTAAAGCACGATTCTACTATCTTTAGAGAAGTTACCACAATTTTCCAGATCCATTTTTAGTCTCACTCATCTTGTCAAGCATCTCCACTCATCTCTGTCACCAAAAAAAGACCAAGGTTCTCAAAAGCTGTCACAATCACAGTTTCGGAAACTCCCAAAACCTTGACATTTTAGACAATTACAGACATATGTAGCTAAATGGACAACAATTTTGTTCATGATACAGTTTCGGCGACTCCCAAAACTTTCAGCATCCACAAACTCAGATTTAAAACCTTGAAAAGGACCCAACTCCAACAAAAAAACATAATTCATAGCAGAGTTGCCGTAAATTGATGGAAACAAAAGAGAATTAACAGAGAATGAAAAAAGGCGTTACCGGAGAGGGATTACGAGAAGCTGAAGCTCCAGATTCAGGTTCCATGATGTGAGCTTGTGGCAGTGTTGTGTCACTTCAGCACGAGGATGGTGTTGAAGCTTTACCCTGTGCCTAAGAATGTCAACGGCAATGGGCCATTGGTGTTCATTTATATTGTATCCGTTTCCCACTTTGATATTACTTGCTCTAGTTTTAATAAAATTACATATCATCATTCTACCAAACCTTCAAGAATTCACTTACTCAAGAGTAAGCCTTGAACTTACTCCGAGAGTAAGCCCTTTTGAATTTACTTCTTATTTTATCTATCAATTTTACGAATATCTAATGGTTTAAATCTACTCAATAATTAATCAATTGGATTTTTCTAGATAGTTATAAAACTTACTCTCTAAATAAATGGATCCCTCCTTTTTTTTTTTTCAAATATATAAAATGTGGTAAAGAAAATATACTCTCTATTTATATATGCGCATTATAATAATTACCCGATTATTAGTTGATCTTAAGTAATAGTGTGATGTGAATGTCATAAAATATTATAATAAAAATACCATTTTTAGACTTCTTAATATAAGGCATGTTTCATGCTCACAACTTGTTTAATAAGATCTTCTAATCCACACTTTGGAATATAAATTAATAAGTATTACTAAAATAGGTTTTATTATCTTTTATAATATTGTTAAAGATTAATTTTTCTAAAATTCTTATTTAATCAACACATACACATATGTAAATTAATTTCATTCTCTTTTGTAATATATTGTTTAAGAAGATTTTTTCTAATATTTCTTATTTAATGGAGACATACACATATATAGATTAATAAATATTATTATAATATATACTTATTTTATTATAATACTTATAATATAATATATGAAAAAATCAAAATACCATAGAAAATAAAAAAATGAAAAATAATACAAAAATGGGAATACAATAGAAAATGTGAAATGACTTCTACTCACCTCCTAGCTATACAATAATAAGTTCCCAAATTTGTTTTGATTTATTTCAACCATAGTTTGAGAATGAGGATTTCCTATTTAAAAGAAAAAAGGGTTGTGTTTTTTAAGCTATTATTTTATTTATTCATTTTAACTTTTAGTTAATATGTTAAATCCAAGTGAGGTATGTCTAACTGTAAAAGGGGAGGTGGTATGTGTAGTTTCATTAAAACTTGTGGGAGACCCGTGTAATTTACTCTTATTATTATTGATACACATTATTTAATTCTTTTACAATAGTAAATTACATTTACACTCATGATTTTTAGTGAAATTATATAAATCACTCATCTTTTTTTTAAACCTACATAAATCACCATTAATTTATATACATACATTACATTGACTAGCCCTGCAGAAGATATAAGTGTAATCTTTTAGACAGAAAAAACATGATGGGTATAATTAAGTTAAATAAAAATGGTATATTGTGGAGACAAATCCAAATAGTATAAGAGTCAATATATTTTCATTACTGTTGTCGGTTACAAAATATATCAATAGTTCAAAGATATGTAGTTTAAATCACTAATCAAAATAATGGGGATGTATTGACTCATAAATTTGGACTTATCTCCACAACATATCATATTTTGATTAACCTATATACATTTATCACCATTTTATGTTTAAAAGATTACACTTATTATTTATATAGAGATAGTCACTGTGATGTATGTATATAAATTATGGGTGATTTATGCCCAAGTAAAAGAAAGAAGATTATATAATTTCATTAAAATTCAGAGATATCAATATAATTTACTAGTACTTCTAAAATGATGAGGGTATGATACAGGCCCAACTATAAGCACTTAGGTTTTTATTTTTTATGCAATGTTACTAGGATAGTTAAGAACAACCTTAATATTGATTATCTCTAGTTTTAGGTTGAAGTTAGTATATATGCTTGTTGGTTGTGGTTGTAGGAGAAGAGATGGCATAAATAAAAAAATCTATTTTATGGTGTTTATTCATTTGATACTTATTATTTGTGGTTTCATTTAGGGGAGTTCGAATCCAAACTGGTCTAAAAATAAAACCAAAAATTGCTTCAAAATAGGTCGAAATTGTAAAAATTGAATGTGTTTGAATTGTATTGGATTTAATTTTTAAAGACCAATCGGTCCAGTTTTCGGTTTCACCTCTTAGATTCAGGTCGGACCAAAATTGTTTAAGTGTCATCATATTGTTGTTGTTATCTTGTTGTTGTTGTTGCCATTCTTACTAATGTTGTTGCTGCTCTATTGTTGTTGTTGCTGCTCTATTGTTGTTGTTGCTGTTTACTATTGTTGTTTACTTTATTGTTGACGTCTTGTTGTTTTTTTTGTTTATTGTTGTTTTTGCTGTTGTTTACTTTTAATATTGTTGGACACTTTTTTAATGTTGTTTTGATGTTTTTGAACACTATTATTTTTCTTTTTATGCTTAATATTAGTCATTTTATGGGTTTTGAGTGTCTGTGCAATTTCAAATTTTTATAAAAAAATCGATCCAAACTGAGCCGAAATCGCATATAATATTTGGACTGAATTAGATTGGACACCTCAATATAAACAGTCTATATTGAACTGCATGTTAATTATGTGTTTAGAGTAGATAATATTTTGCCTAAAAATTCATTCAAATGGACCGCAAACACCTTTAATTTCATTCTTGACCATATTTCCTAAAAACCCTTCTCCAGGATTTTGCTGACAAACTACAGGAAAATAAAAAGTAGCAAATTGCATATATGAAACAATTGTTGATGCACTAAGGTGAATCATGGATAAATATAAAGTTATCAATTTCTACTTAATCCAACATTTCCCCCAAAAATTCTACCCATTTTTTGGTACTCATCATACCCACTGCCATGGTAGTCAAAATCGTGTGCCGGCACGTGAGATCGGACGTTTTTACGTGTTCTGACGGCACAACTGTGCTCGATCCCAAAAACGTGTTCGAGTGGAGGTGAAATCGTGAAATTGTCGGGTAGGATCGTGGAATCAGTGGAATCGACGCTTCCACCGTTCCTAGGTGCGGTAGTTCAAAGGTTTTGGGCCGCAACCCGTTTTACAACCCGGTTTGTAAAAAAACCCTAATTTTCTAATTTAATGGCTCATTTCAGACTTTGAAGGGGTAGAAGTGGGGAAGTAAACTTAAAAATATTAAAATCAAACTTACAGAAGTTTTCCTTCTTCTTTGTTTTACTGTAAAACTTTTACATAGTGAAGGTAAGTAGGTAACATCTTCTTTTCTCTTTTCTCTTTTCTCTTTTCTCTTTTCTCTTTTCTCTTTTCTCTTTTCTCTTTTCTCTTTTCTCTTTTCTCTTTTCTCTTTTCTCTTTTCTCTTTTCTCTTTTCTCTTTTCTCTTTTCTCTTTTCTCTTTTCTCTTTTCTCTTTTCTCTTTTCTCTTTTCTCTTTTCTCTTTTCTCTTTTCTCTTTTCTCTTTTCTCTTTTCTCTTTTCTTCCTTCTCTTCTTTTTTCTCTTCCCTTCTTTCTCTTCTCTTCTTTTTCTTCTCTTCCTTTCTCTTCTTCTCCGTTTCATTTTCTCTCTCTTCTGTTTTATTTTTCCTCTTCTTCTGGTAACAGTGGTAAGTGACTAAGTATTAAAGTGACGTTTATGTATGTATGTTAGTTTAGGTAATATATATTATTTATATATATGTTATATATTTATTTATATATATATATATTATATTATTTATCTTATATATATATAGTTTAGGTAATATATATTATTTATACATATGTTATATACACACTGTTTTTTATTTATATATATTATTTATATATTTGTTTTATGTTGTTTTTTTGTATAGTGTCTATTTTGTGTCTATTTTTGTACTGACTATTGTTTTTGTACAGTGACTATTTTTTGTGGAGTAATTTAATATGTCTGGAGAAGATAACTCAAACTCAAGTCCAAGTGTTGGAGGCTCAACTAATGCTCCTGAGTCCCAAAATACTACTTCTGGAGTGCTACAGATTGAAGCATCACCTAGCTGGAACTAACAAGGATGTTGAACCTTGTATTGCTGTGAGTGATGAGTTGAAGAAGGAAATGTTATTGATTGTTGGTGGTTTACAACAAAACTTGATCAACAAGTCCAATTCTTTTTTGAGTGAGGAGGAACAACCTAAAGTTGGGGAAAAGAGGAAAGGAGTTCAAAACTTGTTCAGGAGGAAGGGGATTAGCACTCAAGCCACCATCAACAACATGTTTAAGAAAGGCATCAAAGAAGAAGCAAATCAAGCTATTGCTAGGTGTTTTTATAACAATGCCATTCCATTTAATGTGGCAAGGAGTGACGAATATTTTGAAATGTTCGAGTTGGTTGCGAAACATGGACCAAGGTTTAAGCCTCCCTCATATCATGAAATTAGGGTCAAATATTTGAAGGAAGAGGTTAAGTTGACCAATGCTAGACTCGAAGAACACAAGGCTGAGTGGAAGAAAGTTGGGTGTAAAATAATGACTGATGGTTGGACCGACAAGAGGAGGAGGGAAATCCTGAATTTCTTAGTGCACAGCCCCAAGGGAACAATTTTCTTGAAGTCTATTGATGCATCACACATTGCAAAAACTGCTGATAGGATCTTTAAGATGATAGATGACGTTGTTGAGGAGATTGGAGAGGATAATGTTGTTGAAGTTGTGACAGACAATGCATCCAGTTACAAAGCTATTGGAGAGATGTTGATGGAGAAAAGGAAAAAACTTTATTGGACACCTTGTGTTGCTCATTGTATTGACTTAATGCTGGAAGAGTTTGAGAAGAAAATTCCTATTCATGTAGACACAATTTATAAAGGTAGAAAAATTACTACCTTCATCTATGGAAGGACTTCTCTAATTTCTCTTTTGCAACAACACACAAAGGGGAGAGATTTAGTGAGACCGGACCTCACTCGTTTTGCCACATCATAATTGACTTTGGCTTGCCTTAATGATAATAGAACAAGCTTAATAAGAATGTTCACATCAGCAGAATGGAAGGCAACTAAATTTTCTAGGACACATGATGAGAGATTGATTGAGGATGTGGTATTGGATAAGGAATTTTGGAAGAGTATCGTTTTTGTTTTGAAGGGTGCATTTCTGTTAATGAAAGTTCTTCATTTGGTTGATTCAGATGACTATGAGAAGCCACCAATGGGATTAATATACAAAGCAATGGATCAAGCTAAAGAGAAGATACAAAGTATTTATAATGGTGTTGAAGATAGGTAACATTCATGTACTTTTTGCAATTAATATTCATTTATTCATATTTATTTTCTCTTTATTTGTAACTAACATCATTATTTATGATATTCTTTATAATTATATGCCTCTATGAAAAATCATTGATGATAGATGGGATAGACAGCTTCATAGACCATTACATGTTGCAGGATATTTTCTTAACCCTCAATTACATTATGCTCCTGGGTTTACTGTTGATCTTGAAGTTAGAAATGGATTGTTTGATGCCATAGGGAGAATGGTGCCTGATATTAAAGATCAATCAAAGATTGTTGTTCAGATGGATCATTTTACTAATAAACGAGGTTTTTTTGGTAAGAATTTGGCTTTGAACATGGTGAACCAGAAGACTCCAACAGATTGGTGAGAGTTTTTTGGGATGAAACACTAGAACTGAAAAGGTTTGCTCTGCGTGTACTAAGCTTAACGTGTAGCTCCTCTGGATGTGAGCGTAATTAGAGTGCTTTTGAAATGGTAAGAATTCGATTGAATTGTATTATTTGTTTATGTCCACACAAATTTGAGCATAACTATATTTTATTAACTATTGGTTTAGGTTCACACCAAAAGAAGAAATAAATTAATGCAAAAAACAATGAATGATGTTGTTTTTATTATGGCAAACTCAAAATTGTCAAAAAAAAGCAAGCTAGGAAGGGTGTCGAGCTGACTATTGATGACATTCCATCTGATGATGAGTGGATTGTGGAGCACAATAATGATGATGAAGAGCATTTGGATGGCCCAGAAGGTGATGGTGATGATTTGATGAGAGAAATCATTGGAGAAGATATACACGATGTTGAAGAAAATGAGGATGAAGCCCCTTTGAAAGATGATTATAGATAATTTGATGTGAATGATTTGTTAAATTAGATTTAGTTACATTAAGACTTATGTTTTTATAATGGATTTGGATTTTGGAATTATGTTTTTATCAAATGTATGCTTTGAGATTGGGTTTGGAATTATGTTTCTAGCAAACAACGTTTGGATTTGGATTTATGTCTATTACTTTATATATATATAAATTTATTATCATACATCTCTATTAGTAAGTAAGATCTTACGAGTCGTGTTACGATTCTACATTTACGATCTTTGACCCCCTCCGATCCTAAGTAGAATCTCGATTTTGACTACCTTGCCCACTACTACTTCTACACTTAAACATTAGTCACAACCTTGTTCACACCTTATAACCTCGACCACATTTTAACCCATCTCTCACCCATCCTCCATAACCTAAACCCCAATATTACAATTAAATCTTTTCGATGGATGTAAACCTTTAGATTGGTTATTCTAAGGTAAACAATTTTCTAGCTTTATCAAGTTCCACTATATTAATATTTACATATTATTTCTTTTTACTTGGAAGGTGAAGTGATTATTGCATCTAACACTTAAACTCAATTGTGTAATTCTCCAACTAGTGACTTAATGACTCTTTCTCGCTTATCAAGAGCATTAAATTCCATTGTGAATAGAGAAATCAAGGCTACATAGTTCTTTCAGAAAATAGTTCATTGATGGTATATTTTTATTTTATTATAAAGTTAGCAATGTAAGATAATGCGACAAGGCACTAGGCCTATTGTTGGCTATCACACATTGCTTTTTAAAAATTATTTGAAAAGAATTAACAACATAAGTTAACATGACAATGCATTAGGCCTATAGTGGACTACATCATATTTTTTTTAAAATTATTTTATAAGAATTAATAACATAAGGTAACGCGACAAGACACTAGGTTTACCACATATTGTTTTTAAAAATTATTTTTTTATTTATTCACATGTATATATATTATAAAAAATATTTTTATTATATTTATTAAATAAATAATAAATATGAAAGTAAATAAAAAAAGATTAAAGTGGAGATTTATATAAAAAAGGATTTGGAGATTTAGCTTGAAATCAATTTGGAATTTAGGTTAAAATCAGTTTGAGGGTTTAGGGTTAAATTAAATTAGGATTTACGTTTAAAATCAATTTGGGGTTTATGGCTAAACTAATTTGGGAATTAAGATTTTGGGGTAAAATTAAATTGGGGTTTAGGGTTAGGGTTGCCAAAGGGGACAACCCATGTGGCTGGCTGGACACATAGCCACCACCAACAGTGACGGCGACACCAATAGTGATGGTTGCAATATCAACGGTGATTTTTATATTTCTGCACCATAGTTCAATAGTGAAAGCACATTATAATAACGAAAGATAAAGGAACACAAGTGAGTATAATACCTCTTTGAAGTTGAAGAAGAATGAAGAAAATAATGTTGAGTTCTTATCAACTGTTGTATTCACCTTACTCTTTTCTTTTAGTCTTTGCCTCATCTCTTCTTCAAAAAAAATTAAGTGTATCTCTTTTTAAAAATTAGGGTTGTCTCTTCCCTCTCTTTTCTTTTCAAAATCTGAATCTTCATTCTCCTTGTTTCTAAAAACAAGGTTTATAAAGGGGGATTAAGTTAGGAAATTTAATCTGAATGGGCTCCAACAAGTCCAACTGGTCACCCTCTATTAATCTTATTCATCTATTACTATTTACTCAGCAACTTATTATTGTTTATATTATTTTAGAAAAAATAGATTACCGGTCAAAATTGGGTATTTATTATTGTCCCTCTTTACTTACTTCTTACTAGATAATAAGAGTAACAAATGTTACAAAAGTTATCATGGTAAGAAGAAAGTAAAGATAAAAAAAAAATAGACCAAATTTTGACTAGGAAGATACATATAGAGGGACAAGTTTCAAAGACGATGTTTCATACCGAGATAAACGAGACCACTTGAGGGTCGAAGATACAACATGAGACAACTAGGGGCTCGGGTGTAAAGATGAGATCACTAAGGTCAAAAGACACTACACGAGATCAGAGGGGGGGTCTGGATGCAAGCAGCACCTGAGAACACACAAATAATGAGGAACTTTGCGTCAAAAATAAAATGAGACCACTAGGGGGTCAAAAGACACAACATGAGACTACTGGGTGGTGTGGGTTCAAGAAGGACCATAGAAATGCACGGATAATAAGGAACTCTGAGTCAAAAATAAGATGAGACCACTGGGGGGTCAAAAAGGCACAACACGAGACCATTAGGGGGTCTGGGTGCAAGGAGGACCACTGGAACACACAAATAATGAGGAGATATGGGTCAAAAATAAAATGAGACCATTGGAGGACAAAAAGGCACAACACGAGACCATTGGAGGGTCTGGGTGCAAGGAGGACCACTAGAACGCACAGATAATGAGGAAATCTTGGTCAAAAATAAAATGAGACCACTAGGGGGTCAAAAGGTACAACACGAAACCACAAGGGTTTATGTGTAAGGAGGACCACAGGAACGCACGAATAAAGAGGATCTCTGAGTCAAAAATAAAACGAGACCACTATGGGGTCAAAAGGCACAACACGAGACCACTAGGGGGTCTCGGTGCAAGCAGAACCACGGGAACGCACATATAATGGGAAACTCTAGGTCAAAAATAAAATGAGTGAGGAACTCTAGGTCAAAAATAAAATGAAACCATTACGAGGTAAAAAATAAAATGAGACTACTAGGAGGTCAAAAGGCACAACACGAGACCACTAGAGGCATGGGTGCAAGGAGGATCACGAGAATGCATAGATAATGAGGTACTTTGGGTAAAAAATAAAATAAGACCACTGGGGGACCAAAAGGTACAACACGAGACCACTAGGGGGTCTGGGTGCAAAGAGGACCATTGAAACGCATAGATGATGAGGAACTCTAGGTAAAAAATAAAATGAAACCACTGGGGGTCAAAAGGCACAAGACGAGACCATTGGGGGCTTGGATGCAAGGAGGACCACAAAAACGTACAGATAATGAAGAAATCTAGGTCAAAAATAAAATGAGACCACTAGGGGGTTAGAGGGTGATCAAGGCTGTACCCGATGCAAATAATATAACAATTAAGAACTGTAGTACTAGGAAGTGACTCCTAGGTCGTTTCCCAAGGATTATCTTTCAAGCAAAGATTCAAACACCTTATACTCACACACACAAAGGGGGTTTTTGTTGTTGGATTAGTATGAACAATAAGGAAGTTCAGAAATAGTAAATAACAAAATGATAAAATGGCTAAATTCATTTGGTTTGTTTATTCACAACTCAATCATCGGTTTCAAAAGATTATTTTCAAATTTCAACCATTAACTTCCGAATTTGTTGAGAATCAATTAACTAAGCGATAATCAATTCAAAGTTCCAGAACCTAAACCTCTAACTAGGCGAAATCAGTATAAACATGAAATGGTTAACAAATTCACACGAACTAAGCATTCATGCATTGGAGAGAGTAAATCAACTAAGCGAAGATAAACTTAACCAACCAGTTTCTAAGCAATGGAATTAAGCAAACCATATTCAGAAATAAGATAGAAGAAATAAACAATAAAGAAACCGAAAATGCATTAATAACAAAACCTCAAGAGTTGTGATACATTAGCAAAGGAACTTAGTCCAGAAATTTAGCCTTCCATGGCAACAGAAGAACAAACCGAAAATGAAAAATGAAGAAGGAGTGAAACCCTAGCAGAGCAAAAGAGGGAAAAACGAAAATGTGTTTATGTTTCAAAGTGAGGAAAAGTAAAGTGTGTGTGTTTGGAGTGGGGAATCCGAATTTATCCCCTCCAACACACATAAAACCGAATTGGGCCTAAACAATTTGCCCAAAGCTAAATTACAATAAAAAACTCCTGAAATAAAAATACAATATTCACTTCAACACATATCCTCCACTTCCATAATGCCCAAAATGTCATTGGTGTCAAATATGATTTGAAAATGATAATAGATTTAATCAGGTCAAATAATCCCAAATTAACTCATTTTAGGAATATTAGTCCAATAAAGTCTAAAACACTAAACCATGTGAAAAAAGTCAATAAGGCACCAAGAATCATCAATCATGCTAAATTAAGATTATGAATAGTGTGTAATATATTGCTCATCAATTACCCGGTTTCCATTAACTAACGAAGTTAAATGGAAAATAAAGAAATAAGGCTATGTTAACCGATATGCACCAATGTGAGTCGTGCAAGAAGATCACAAAGAGTAGAAAATGAAACCACTAAGAAAATCATATACTTCACAATGAAATCTAGGAAACGTAATGAAATGGGGAAATTCAAACACACAAGAGTAAAAGAATCAAATCAAGATATTCATGAACATCATCTAATGAATTCAAGTATGCCACGAAACCAATCAAACCAAGAGGCGAGTCACAACAATGATAGAACATCACAAGATATGCTCTCTAAAGTGGTTACACTCATGTGTCTTAGGTTGCAAGTGTTTACACTCAAAGCCCTTCATGAAAACAAACACAACTATAGGCTTGACAAGCCTCTAACATCAACATAATAAGTACATGCACATAAAGATCAAAAGGACTTTTCAAGGTTATAATGGGACCAAGGACAAGGTAGGATAAATATGGGATATGTAGGTAAAACCAAATGGAATATAGAAGCAATGGGGAATAAGTAAAAAGTAAGCAAAAATCAACCCAAAATAAGACCAAATCTCTAATTCCAAACTTCTTTGCCTTACTCAACCTTTTATTCACTTTTGTTTCTCTTTTTTTTTGTTTTTTTTTTGTTTTTTTTAACACTTATGTGCACAATTGTATCAACCATCATTAAGACATAACCAAGAATCCACAAGATTTGAAGAACAATGCAACCTTTCTTACTTAATACCCATTCCCAAAACAATTCTGAAGATCCAAAATTCTCTAAGGTTAGGACAATCATGGTTTTTCACTTATAAGCTTGTAATGAGCTAAATAACAATGAAAGAG
>NC_032013.1:2979676-2980183 GCF_001865875.1 Lupinus angustifolius
TATGAAAGAAAATACCCAAACCTAAGCAAAACCTAAAAGTCAAAGAAAAGCATGCATCAACAAAACCTACAACCTACAATAGTCTCCCCCCACACTTAAACTACACATTGTCCCAATGTAGTACAATCAGAAAATCTAGACATACATATCAATCAATGAAATTGGACTAGTGCAATAAAAAGTAGAGAAGAGAAAGAAAAACTCCCTGATTCATGGAGAGAGGAAAGTGGGTTCAACCAATGAGTCCTCCTCCACAAGTTCATCCACTAAGGAAGGATTTGTGAGGAAAGGCTTGAGGCGATGCCCATTAACCTTGAAGCTCTTATCTGTGGATTCACTTTTGATTTCTACAGCACCATAAGAAAACACATTAGTAACAACAAAAGGACCAATCCACCTAGAACGAAGCTTACCACTCATGAGTCCAAGCCTAGAGTTGTACAACAATACTTTTTGACCAACCAAAAATTCCTTTCTAGAAATCAAGTAATCATGGAATATTTTGGT
>NC_032013.1:2980283-3042044 GCF_001865875.1 Lupinus angustifolius
GTTACAAGTTTTCACAGCCCAATATGCACGATGCTCTATCTCTACAGGAAGATGACATGCTTTACCAAAGACAACCCGATAAGGGGACATCCCTATGGGTGTCTTGTAAGCAGTCCTATGTGCCCAAAGAGCATCCTCAAGTCTGTTGCTCCAATCCTTTCTGTTAGGCTGCACCATCTTCTCCAAAATCCTCTTTATCTCTCTGTTTGAAATCTCATCTTGCCCATTATATTGAGGATGATAAGGTGTGGAAACTTTTTCAACAACCCCATATTTCTTGAGCATAGCTTGCATGGATCTATTGCAGAATGGGTGCCTTGGTTACTAACAACGGATATGGGTATGTCAAACCTGCAAAAAATGTGAGACCTAACAAAATCCATAACAACCCAAGCATCATTAGTCCTAGTGGCCTTAGCTTCCACCTATTTAGAAACATAATCAACAGAAAGTAGAATATAGTAAAAGCCAAAAGAAACAGGAAATGNCTTCCACCCATTTAGAAACATAATCAACAGAAAGTAGAATATAGTAAAAGCCAAAAGAAACAGGAAATGGGCTCATGAAATCAATACCCCAGACATCAAACACCTCACAAAACAACATAGGTTGTTGAGGCATCTCTTGTCTCCAATAAATAGTACCACCCAGTGTTATTAAAGTCGGACCGGTTAATGACTCGGTCAGGGTATTGGGTCAATGAGTTACTGGTCCGACCAGTGGGTCAATGGTTGGACCGGTTAAAATTTAAAAATTTAAAAACATTAGTATACCTAATTAAACAATCAATAAAGAAAATTTTAATACTATAAAATGACACAAGCAAGTTGAAAAAATTATCAAATAATATATAAACTATGCTTTAACTACAACAAAAATGTACAATAAATTTAAAATTTAATTAAACAACAAAGATTTCGTTATAACGTAAGATAACAAGTGACAAAGATAATTACATATAAATTAAAAATATTTGACTTTTTCACCTCATCAATTTGGTTATTTTTTTAATTTTGATTGACTCGGCCGGTCCAACCAGTCCGATCATCCAAATTATCAGTTTTACGCTTAAACTAACTGAGTTAAACCAATTTTGATACAAAACCGGTTAGATGAGAGACTCAGACCGGTTAGATGACCGGTTCACGGTTGAACCAGTCTGATCGACCGGTTCGAGCCGAGTTTTATAACACTGGTACCACCTGCTCTCTGACATTGCTCACAACTGCTATAAATCTTCCATGCATCTTTGAAGATGGTGGGCCAATAAAATTCAGAGTCAAACACCTTTCGTGCTGTCCTTTGGGTACCAAGATGACCACCCACTGCAAAAGAATGACAAAACTGAAGGACTGACTCAATCTCATGATTTGGAATGTATCTTCTAGTAACCTGGTCAATACACAATCTCCACAAATAGGTATCACCCCAAACATAATATTTAACATCACTCTTAAGTTTATCATTTTGAGCTCTAGATGCAAGTGGAGGAAAAACTAATGTAACCAAATAATTAACAATGTTAGCAAACCAAGGGGTGGGGAAAGAAACAGAAATATTCAAAAGCTGTTCATCAGGAAAATCATCTTTGATAGGCATCATGTCAACAACTCCCTCAATCCTACTCAAATTGTCAGCCACCAAATTTTGTGCTCCACTCCTATCACGGATCTCCAAATCAAACTCTTATCCATCTAATCAACCTTGGTTTGGAATCAGCTTTGGTTTGGAATCAGCTTTCTTCAATAGGAACGTTAAAGTTGCATGGTCAGTGAAAACAACAATTCTAGAACCAAGCAAATAATACATAAACTTATCCATAGCAAATACAATAGCTATAAGCTCTTTTTCAGTTGTGGCATAATTTGCTTGTGCAACATCTAAGGTCCTGGAAGCATAATAAATCACCCTAGGCAGTTTGTCCACTTTTTTAGAAAGGACAACCCCCAATGCATAATTAGAAGCATCACATATCAGCTCAAAATGGACTGTCCAATCAGGTGCTTGGATAATAGGAGTGGTGGTCAAGGCTGTCTTAAGGTAATCAAATGCCTCCATACATCTCTCATCAAAATCAAAGGCCATCTCCTTTTGCAACATGTTGGATATTGGAAGAGCCTTCTTGCTAAAATCTTTAATGAACCTGCTAAACCTACATGACCAAGAAAAGAACGAACCTCTCGCATGCAAGAGGGGTAAGACAATTGTGAAATAACAACTATCTTGATAAGATCTACCCCAATTCCCTTATTTGATATCACATGCCCCAAAACTTTTCCCTACTCTACCATGAAATGACATTTTTCGTAATTCAGAACAAGGTTAGTTTCGATGCATTTATGAAGAACTCTATCGAGACTATCTAACCATGCATCAAATGAAGATCCATAGACTGTAAAATCATCCACAAACACCTATATGCAATTCTCTAAAAAATCACTGAAAATGCTCACCATACACCACTGGAATGTACGAGGGGCGTTGCATAGGCCAAAAGGCATCCTCCTATAGGAAAAAGTGCCAAAGGGGCAGGTGAATATGGTCTTCTCATGCTCCTCAAGAGCAATATGGATCTGGAAGTACCCAGAAAAACTATCAAGAAAACAGTAATGAGATTTACCTGCTAAGCGCTCAAGCATCTGATCAATAAATGGCAAAGGAAAGTGATATTTTCTTGTTTCTTGGTTGAGCCTCCTATAATCAATGCACTCTCGTATGAATCAAATCATCTCTCACATTTCTCACCACTGTAATTCCCGTATTCTTTGGAACCACTTGAACTAGGCTCACCCAATGACTATCAGAAATGGGATATATGATCTCAGCTTGAAGAAGCTTTCTGACCTCTTTCTTCACAACCTCAAGGATGACTGGATTGAGTCTCCTTTGTGGTTGCCTTACTGGTTTAGCTCCATCCTCCAAGAGTATCATGTGCATGCACAGGGATGGGCTAATACATGGAATATCAACTAAGGTCCAACCAATTGCCTTCTTATGCTTTTTTAGCACTTACAATAACTTTTCCTCTTGATCAACGTCAAGGGAGGTGGAAACAATAACATGGAGCTTTTCATCATCCTCTAAGTAAGAATACTTGAGGTTTTCAGGCAAAGGTTTAAGCTCCAATACAGGTGCCTGCAAAATAGATGGAACCAAAGTAGCAGACATAGATTCTGCAACCAACACATAAACAAGTAAATTAGTGCAATCTGATTCAACAACAATTGGGTTAGTGCAATCTGATTCAACATAGATTCTACGGAAATTGGGTTAGTGCAATCTGATTCAACATCATTTGGATCAACAGAAATATGCATAAACTCACCAATACAAGAATTACACATTTCAAAATTTTTGCATGTATGACAAGTGTATGAGTCTATCAATGACATAGAATCAAAATCATTAAGAAAATCAGAGATATGCTCATTAGATAACTCATCAAGTAAATCAAAATGAAACACAAAATGGTCCTTAGATGGATGCTTCATAGCATCAAAAATATTAAATCGGACAACAATATCACCAAACTCCATAGACAATGTTCCAGCATGGACAACTATCTTGGTTCGAGCTGTTCTAAAAAATGGCCTCCCCAAAATAATAGGAAATGTGTTACGGGAGGATCTCTCTTCCATATCGAGAATATAAAAAGTAGCAGGAAAAATAAGTTCACCAACCTGAACCAAGACATCCTCTATCAAACTAGTAGTGTAGGCAGTACTCCTGTTTGCTAATTGAATCACTACCACAGTGGATTGCATAGGTCCAAGTGAAAGAGACATGAAAACAGAAATATGCATAACATTAATCGAAGAACCTAGATCTAAATTATTACCTATTATGCATGGTACAACAAATGTACCTGGGTCCTTACATTTTTCAGAAATGTGAGGAACATGTTTACCTATTAGTGCGGAAACATTCTGCCCCAGCTCATCCTCTCATTACCTTTGAGCCTCCTCTTGTGAGTGCACAACTCCTTTAGAAATTTTGCATATCTTGAAATTTGTTTGATTGCATCAAGTAAAGGTATGTTTACCTCTACCTTTCCAAATGTGTCCAAGATCTCATTGTCTACCTCTTCCATCTTCTTACTTTGAATGGTTCTTGGAGGAAATAGAAGAGGAATAGAAGATGGTTGTGTAGCACTTGTGAAAGGTTCACTAGCAAGAATTTGTTCAATAGTGTTCTCAGTCTCTTGTAAAACCGGTTGCTTCATTCTTGATGCAGCTAGATCAACTTCAATCTGTTTGCCTGACCTTAGAGTGATGGAACTCACCCTCTTCGGGTTGACCACAATCTGGGAAGGCAACTTATCAGAATTCTGAGAGTGCAATGTGTTTAATGAAGCAACCATCTCTCCCTTTTGGGTGGTCAAATTCTGAATGGAGGACTCTTGTCTCTGAATGGAAGCCCTGGTCTCTTGTTGGAATTGCATATTCTGCATTATCATTTGCCTCACCAATTCTTCTAATGAAGGTTCACTATATGCAGGAGTAGGATTACTATTCACTTGTTGTTGCCTATGCTGTTAGATTGGAGGAGGCACATATGGTCTATTTTGTGCAGCATTATTATTCTGAAATGGTGGTCCTGGATGAGGCTGTGAAGGATCAGACCATCTAAGATTCGGATGATTCCTCCAACCAGGGTTGTATCTGCTTGATGAGGCCAACTAGTAATAGAACCAAGGGCCAAATAATACAATCAATCTTTTGAAGCTCCCTCAAGTGAATGTGGGAATGCCTTCAAACATATGTGATCCTCTTGGACATCACGAGGCTTCATGGTGGAACATACAATGTGAAACTCCTTAAGATGCTTATAAGGATATTCACGTACAAGTCCATGAAACTTAGGCAACAAATGGATTAGTCCAGTTTTGAGCACATATGGCACATCCTCATTGGGATACTGGATACACAAGCTTTCGTATGTGAAAACAGGTGCAGCCAGCTCCCTTAATGTCCTCTCACGTGGGATTGGAGGTGGTTCATCCATATTTTCAGGGTATGCAACAGAATGCACAGAAACAATAGAATTAGTATCACTATCAGATAGATTAACACTAAGATGAAAAGACTCACTATCTAAAATTAAATTCCTAAATTGTCTAATCAAACTATGAAATGTTCTATCAATTTAAGGATTTATTGGATGCAAAGAGTTAGGATTTCCCCAAGTCATGCACTAAATGCAGTAGTAAGAACCATGTAGGGCAGTAAGTGAAATACATGTTAAATTTCAGTGATCAACCAAAAATTTTCATCAATAAAATCCTAATATCATAGGAAACATCCACAAAAAGTTTCAGGACAAAACTCAAAGGCTAACTAATTTAATTAAATGCAACAAAATCAAAACAATTGGAAAAATAAACTTGTAAAATAAAAAGGAAATAGTAAACAGTATCTTTTTGGATTTTCAGGGTGGGTTCTAAAGACACAGTGTGTAGAGAAAGAATCGTTGGATTTTTATACCTCAAATGCATATATAATGTGTCCAATTCTGATTAACGATACCAAAGTTAGGCCAAATATAGAAAATCAACGGTAAAACTAGTCACTACTTGTTTGTATCTTATAACCAGTAGTAAGGTGATTGACTATGATGCACCAGTATTCAATATATGATGAAAGAAGTGTGGAAACAATGTTTCATGCAAAAATTTCAACCACAACTATATTAACCAACACACACCCGAATCAACCAACAGGAAAATAGCTAAACAAGACAACAAAAAACAAACAATGAATGCTACAGGAAGATTTTGAAACCCAAATAGAATAGTTATTCTAAGACACGCACTAAACTATACTAAGAACCTTTGACAATAACCGATAATCCCCGGCAGCGGCGCCAAATTTGATCGAGGTTGTACTCGATGCAAATAATATAACAATTAAGAATTGTAGTACTAGGAAGTGACTCCTAGGTCGTTTCCCAATGATTATCTTTCAAGTAAAGATTCAAACACCTTATACTCACACGCACAAAGAGGAGGGGTTTGTTTTCGGATTAGTATGAACAAGAAGTAAATTCAGAAACAATAAATAACAATATGATAAAATGACTAAATCTCTTTGGTTCATTTATTCACAACTCAATCCTCGTTTTCAAAAGATTATTTTCAAATTCTAACCATTAACTTCCGAATTTGTTGAGAATCAATTAACTAAGCGATAATCCATTCAAAGTTCCATAACCTAAACCTCTAACTAGGCAAAATCAGTATAAGCATGAAACGATTAACAAATTCATACGAACTAAGCATTCATGCACTAGACAGAGTAAATCAACTAAGTGAAGTTAAAACTCAACCAACCAGTTTCTAAGCAATGGAATTAAGCAAACCATATTCAGAAATAAGATAGAAGAAATCAACAATAAATAAACCGAAAATGCATTAATGACAAAACCTCAAGAGTTTTGATACATTACCAAAGGAACTTCGTCCAGAAATTTATCCTTCCATGGCAATGGAAGAACAAACCGAAAATGAAAAATGAAGGAGTGAAACCATAGCAGAACAAAAGAGGGAAAAACGAAAAATGTGTTTATGTTTCAAAGTGAGGAAAATTAAAGTGTGTGTGTTTGGAGTGGGGAATCCGAATTTCACCCCTCCAACACACATAAAACCGAATTGGGCCTAAACAATGGGCCCAAAGCTAAATTACAATAAAAAACTCCTAAAATAAAAATACAATCTTCACTTCAACACATATCCTCCACTTCCATAATGCTCAAAATGCCATTGGTGTCAAATATGATCTGAAAATGATAATAGATTTAATCAGGCCAAATAATCAGAAATTAACTCATTTTAGGAATATTAGTCCAATAAAGTCTAAACACTAAATCATGTGAAACAAAGTCAGTTAGGCACCAAGAATCATCAATCATGCTAAATTAAGGTTATGAATAGTGTGTAATATATTGTTCATCAGAGGATACAACACTAGACCACTGGGGGGTCTGGGTGCAAGGAGGACCACATGAACGCAAATAATGAGGAATTTTGGGTCAAATGCACAACACGGGTCCACTAGGGGCACGTGCAAATATGAGACCACTAGGGATTGAAGACACAACACGAGACTAATAAAGGTCAGGGTGCAAGGAGGACCACGAAAACGCATAGATAGCGAGAAACTCTGGGTCAAAGGCAAAATATGAGACCACTAGGGGCCAGGTGCAAAGATGAGGCCACTAGGGGTCGAAGGCACAACATGAGACTATTGGTGGGTCTGAGTGCAAGGAGGACCACGAGAATGCACGGATAGCTAGGAACTATAGGTCAAAATAAAATAACACTATGGGTCAAGAGTTTTGGTCATGCATGCATATGATAGTACTAATACAAATGTAGTATGAGTAATACAAAGATGTTTGTAATCATGCATGTGTGATGCGAAGATGTTTGTGATGATGTATGTGTGATGGGTTTCATATATGTGATTAATTGATCACATCCTCTTTCTTTTTTTTCTAATTTTCCCTTTTTTTTTGTTTGAATCTTGGAATCTGCTAGGGTCTGTCTACCTTCCTTACAGATATTACATCATATATTCCTTGTCAATATACACCTCGAGACTTAGTTTCAATGAGTTTTGTTCGCCTGAATCACTAGTGAAAGACATTATAATAAGAGTTATATGATTATGCAATTCGTACATAATATTTTTATAACTTGAGACTTATCTAAATGAACATGCACACATAAATGCATAATTGATAGATGAATAAATTTTCTTTTATTGGTATTCAAAGAATTTTAATGGGAAGGTTCATTGATACATGTAATGTGATTGGTATTACAAGTTACAAAACTTTTGCAAAACTTTTGCTCTAGTATTAGGTAATTGTTTATTCATCAATTGATCTCCCAAGATAGTCGGATAACTTGATCACTACGTTTTTCTTGTTCGGTACTCCTAAGAAATTCATATTTCATCCCATAATACCCGAAACTTCTATAATTCCAACTTGATGTGCAGACATGTGGAAGATATTGGCTTACCCCAATGGTAGTAGACTTTCAAGAGAATTTCTTTTTCATTGCTCTAACTTTTGCTTAGGTTGCCCTTTCGGGTTTTAAACCTAAAAAACTTTGATTCATAACCTAATTTTTGTTTAGGTCACTCTTTTGGTTTTTCAACCTCAAGGATTTCTCATTCATATCCTAATTTTTGCTTAGGCTGGTCATTTTGGTTTTCAACCTAACGAACGTTTCTTTTATTATAAGTTTCTATTTTTAGGCATAGACCTGCTTGACTGTGTCTGTACTCATAGGTTTGGATGAAACATTTTCATCCATGTCTTCTAAGACTAGAACAAGTTACAAAATGTTGCCCCAATATAAAGTAATTGCTCATTCATCAATTCTTATTCCAAGATAGTCGAATAACCAGACCATTGAGTTGGTTTTGTTTGATTCTTCTCATTACTTCTCACTTCTTTCCACATTGCTCGCAACATCTATCATTCCCACTTGATGCATAATACTTGGGGGGATCTTGGTTTCTCCCTAGTATGATAGACTAACTAGAGAAAATGCATTTTCGTTTACTTAACTCTTGCCTAGGTCGCCCTTTCGGGTTTTCAACCTAGTAGACTTTTATTGATATCCTAATTTTTGCTTAGGTTGCCCTTTCAGGTTTTAAACCTAACAACCATTCTTTTTTTCATTTTTTTAGGCATGGAATCTCTTCATCACGTATGTGTTCGCAACTCTAAGTAAAACGCTCTCATCGATGCCTTGTAGGATCGGATCCCTCTTGAGTTGCCTTTGTTTGATTCTTCTCATAACTTCTCACTTCTTTCCATATTGCTTGCAACTTCTATCATTCCCACTTGATGCATAATACTTGGGGGGGTCTTAGTTTCTCCCTAGTGTGATAGACTAACCAGATAAAATGCATTTTCATTTACTTAACTCTTGCCTAGGTCGCCCTTTCAGGTTTTCAACCTAGTAGACTTTTATTGATATCCTAATTTTTGCTTAGGTTGCCCTTTCGGGTTTTCAACCTAACAAGCATTCTTTTTTTCATTTTTTTAGCCATGGAGTCTCTTAATTGCGTCTGTGTTCACAACTCTAAGTAAAACGTTCTCATCGATGTCTTGCAGGATCATATCCCCCTTGAGAACGCATTCTTGACAATATAGAGACCTTCATAGTTTGGGGTCCCTTTTCATAAGCATCTTCTTGATATCGGAGGATCTATTTAAAAACTAAGTTCCCTACTTCGAAATCTTTGGCATGAACCTTCTTATGAATAACTTTTGCAACTCTACCTTTGTATAATTGACCATGGCAAATTATTGCCAACCTTTTCTCTTCAATCATGCACAATTGCTTATACTTGAGGTTAACAATTACTGGCTCTTCTTGTTCTGCTTCCATCAAGACTCTTAACAAGGGAATCTCTATTTCTACATGTGAAACAGCTTCCAACCCCTACACCATTGTTGTCTATGGTGCCCCACATATTCGTCCCTTAGAGATAACAGATGACTCCTATCCGCACCATTGACTAAAACGTCAATGAGATTGATGAGATAATCATATTTTAGGCTTGCTTTGTTCAAATTTCTGTAGTTCACACACATTCTCGGTTTCCCTCATTTCTTGGATACTAATACCATATTAGTCACTCATTCTTAGTTACCCTTCAATTGTTTCGTTACATCTTCTTTTACCCCTCCCCCGTCTTCTCTATCACCAAACTCAATAAGATTATTATCAAATAGCACAAATGAATCAATTGATAAATATTCAAGTACCCTATAACTGGAAAAAGTCTCTACAAAATTGGGATACAAGTATTGATGTGTGAAACATCTAGGAAGAAATAGGACACGAAATATGGATGTTCACAAATGTATGGAAGAAGGGTAAATATATGAGAGCGAAGATGATAAAAATGGATGAACGGGGATGAATCATTAGATAGTCATGCAAATTCACTATGATATTGTCTCAAGTAATATAAATATAAGTCCAAAGAAAATTCAAAGTGTGTGAATTATAACATAATCAAATAATTACAATGCAACTATGTTAATCATTGACTCATAATACCAGTTTTAAAGGACTATTGTCTTCACCGGGAAGGATGACATGGTTTATGAACGATTTGTCTTCCTCCAAGGCACTAATGGGGAGGTGGAGGTAAGGATCAATGACACAACCCTTCTCCTAGTCTCATCATCTATGTCGACACCTAGATTCCTTCATGTTGTGAATTGTTAGCCTTCATTGTTATTCGAGCTCTAGTGTTGAAGTTGTGAGTTTGATTAGTGTTGTTTTTCCTAGGTTGCGCAGTGATTTCAATTTTAAATTTGTAACTCCCAATGAGTTTGGTTTAAAAAATCATTTTGAGTTATTGAAATTATTTCCATTATCAAACGAATAACTTTCCATATAACAAGTTGATCATCCCACAACCATTTTCTATGGTTATAACCCCTCTAGATCATATAGTGGTTGACGACAATCATAGAAAGAGCACACAGGCTCCATAATATGGTTGCATATGTTCTATTGATAATTTATGGTCTTGTGATATATAGAATGTGTATGCAATGGATGTATGATTTAATGCATGCATTTCACATACGTGATATAATGAATGTTGTAGTGACATGAATGTCATGTGAATCCTCCATTTTCTTTTCTTTTTATTTCATTTTTTTGGGACTCGACATGCATGAAATTAAATGATTGGTTGTATGAAGAAGTTGTACATGGATGCATGAAGACAAATATGTAATGCATTTTTTGTTCTTTTTCTTTACACACGACATGCTTATGGATGCTACTACGAAATAGTTTTTTTTGAGTTCATGGTATGCACATTGATGTTATGACATTTTTTGTTTTTTGCTTTTATTTAGTTCATGATATGCATGTAGATGCTATATTTTTTTTCTTTGTTTGACATGCATATATATGCTATTATGATTTTTCATGAGTGCATGTTATTCATGTGGATGTTATGATTTTTTATATGCATATAGACGCTATTAAAAAACATTTATGTGTGCATGATATGCATGTGACGATGAGTCACTATGATTGCAAAATGAAAGTTTTCTCGAATTTATACCGAATAATAAATAACAATAAAAAAAATACATACTTTTGTGTCCTATACAAAGGTAGTTTATCCTATAAGACTTATTCGAGTCTAACATGTCACATCCTAACGTGAAGTGCTAAGGTCCATAAATGCAGAATTTGGTGGTTCCTCTAAGTCCCCGGGCTGTCGTCACTAGTGGAAGTTGACGACTCAGATACACAAATATGACACGAAGATGTACGAGACACAATGGGGTCATATCTGAAATACTCAGTAACAATTCGAGTGATACATCGGCATAATATTGAAATATGCACGAAGGCCCAATGACAATAAGCTAATGTATCCATAACAATAGGTAAATAGGCCCGATAGATGGCTGAAGTAACAATGCATGAATAGTGAAGTGTGTGGGAGTGTAAAAACCTCAAAAAGAACGATGCATAAAACCTCATAAACCTCCCCATAACCTGTACAGGACAGTAAAACACAAATTCTATATACAAGGATTATCTACAAATAAGTAGTTAAAAATATAATGACAAAAAACAAAAATAAAATGAAACGATAAAATTAAAATAATAAACTAAATATGCACACAATTAATCTTTTAAGGCTTGATTGTCAATTATCCCTAGTGGAGTCGTCATGTTATCGCTACCCCACTTTAGTGGATGCAACGAGAAATATGCAAATAAATGCAATGGAGTCGTCATCGATGTTTTTAAGATGGAAAAAATGAAAAATCAGCTTTAAAATAAGGACCGATCTTCTCACAAAGAGAAATTAATTTTGGGAGCGGTAATAGATGAGGAAGGTGTTAGGCACCTCATACCGTTCATTATAAAAACGGTACCTAGATCAATCATGTGGATATTATTTCAAAATATTAATTTTACCCTCACATTATTATACAAAAATAAAAACAAAGAAATTTCATTTTTTTTTTTTTTTGTCTGACAGAAAAATATTTTTTTCCTACGCATCTCTAGCTCCATTAGAGAAATCAAGGCTATGTAGTTCTTTCAGAAAATAGTTGATTAATGGTATATTTTTATTTTTTATTTTATTATAAAGTTAGCAAAGTAAGATAACGCGACAAGACACTAGGATTATAGTGGGCTATCTCACATTAATTTTTAAAAATTATTTTAAAAGAATTAACAACATAAGGTAACGCGATAAAACATTAGGCCTATAGTAGGCTACACCATATTGCTTTTAAAATTATTTGAAAAGAATTAACAACATAAGATAATGCGACAAGGTAATCAACCTATAATGAACTACCTCATATGGTTTTTTTTTTAAATTATTTGAAAAGAATTAACAACATAAGGTAACGTGACAAAGACACTAGGTCTATAGTGGGTTACCTCATATTACTATTAAAAATTATTTAAAAATAATTAACAACAAAAAGTAACGTGACAAGACACTAGGCCTATAATAGGTTACCTCATATTGCTTTTAAAATTATTTTTTATTTATTCACAGGTATATATATTATAAAAAAAATCTTTTTATTACATTTATTAAATAAATAATAAATATGGAAATAAATAAAAAAGGATTAAAGTGAGGATTTGTATAAAAAATGATTTCGGGATTTAGCTTGAAATTAATTTAGAATTAAGGTCAAAATCAGTTTGAGGGTTTTGGGTTAAATTAAATTAGGATTTAGGTTTAAAATCAATTTGGGGTTTATGGCTAAACTAATTTGGGGTTTATAGCTAAACTAATTTGGGAATTAAGGTTTTGGGGTAAAATTAAATTGGGGTTTAGGGTTAGGGTTGTCAAAGGGGACAACTCATGTGGCTGACTAGACACATAGCCGCCGCTAGAAGTGATGGCGGCACCAATAGTGATGGTAGCAATAACAACAATGATTTTTATATTTCTATTACCACAATTCAACAATGAAAGCACATTATAATAACGAAAGAAAAAAAAAGACAAGTGAGTGTAATTCGTCTTTGGAGTTGAAGAAGAATGAAGAAAATAATGTTGAGTTCTTATCAGTTATTGCATTCATCTTACCCTTTTCTTTTAGTCTTTGTCTCCTCTCCTCTTCAAAAAATTTCTAAGTGTGCATCTTTTTAAAAATTAGGGTTGCCTCCTCCATCTTTTTTTTTCAAAATTTGAATCAGCATTCTCCTTATTTCTAAAAATAAGGTCTATAAATGGAGGTTAGGTTTGGAAACCTAATTTGAATGGGCTACAACAAGCCCAACTGGTCACCCCTTTTAATCTTATTCACCTATTACTATTTACTCAACAACTTATTATTTTTTTTTTTATTTTGGAAAAGTTAAATTAGGCTGGTCAAAATTGGGTGTTTATAAGATAGGTGTTGGTGCAGCGGAAGCGGTCGTTGTGCAATGTTGGCCACAAGCAATCAAATAAAAGATATAAGAATAAATAGAATAGAAGAAACAAGAGAGTTTGTTAACGGGGTTCGACCAATTGTGCCTACATCCCCGAGAGCACTGTGCGGCTACCAAGATATATTTGGAGAATAAATATTACAAACCCTAGCACACCCATGAGCCGACCTGCCAATGGGGTGTTTCTATTTGGTGCTTATACTTGGTACACATTATAACAAGGGACTTGAGTCCAATATATAACATTGGTTACTCTACTCTATTCCAATACTAGACAATATGGGACTAATACAATAAAATATTTCAAACATTCCCAACAATCTCCACCTTGATTGAAATGGACGAATATCTCGCTCCTTTTGGAATTCTACACAAGAATCTCCACCTTAACGAATATCCAGCTCCACCTTGCTCAATGTCTAATTCTCTTTAACAACTCCTCCACAACATAGACCTTATGAGTATCTTTGACGATATTACCAAGAGCCTAACTCTCCAAACTTGTAGTGCAGCTTCCCATACCACCATCAAATGGAACACGCCGCCTAGCCACCTATTGTTAGGAAGTCTTTCGATATATTGGAATCTCTACACAAAATTTCACAAACAATCGTCCTCTTCAATACTCAGTCAAACTGAACCTTGGAGCTTCCTTGGAAAGCCTCAACCGCTACCACCATTGTCTACTCTCACAATCCAAGTTCACATGAATTATCATACTCCACCATAAGGAGTATACCCATAGCACACACCTTGTGTCAATGCTAACTAATGTCTGTGTCACATCCTTGCATCCAAGCCAATGCCCATGTCACATCCTACATCAAAGTCAGCCATCGCCCTTGTGCTTTTGTTGATCTACTAACAATTAATATCTTTCATTATGACGTCTCACACGCGTAATTATGATATTCTCTTTCTCATTGATCGAGGTCGTACCCGATACAAATAATATAACAATTAAAAGTGCAGTACTAGGAAGTGACTCCTAGGTCGTTTCCCAAGGATTATCTTTCAAGCAAAGTATCAAACACCTTATACTCACACACACACAAGGGGGGTTTTGTTGTTGGATAGTATGAACATAAATCAAATTCAGAAACAGTAGTTAAACAATGTAATAAAACGGCTAAATCCCTTTGGTTCGTTTGTTCACAACTCAATCCTCGGTTTCAAAAGATTATTTTCAGATTCCAACCATTAACTTCCGAATTTGTTGAGAATCAATTAACTAAGCGATAATCAATTCAAAGTTCCAGAACCTAAACATCAAACTAAGCGAAATCAGTAAAAGCATGAAACGATTAACAAATTCACACGAACTAAGCATTCATGCACTAGAGAGAGTAAATCAACTAAGTGAAGATAAACTCAACCAACCAGTTTCTAAGCAATGGCATTAAGCAAACCATATTCAGAAAAGATAGAAGAAATCAACAATAAAGAAACCGAAAATGCAATAATAACAGAACCTCAAGAGTTGTGATACATTACCAAAGGAACATAGTCCAAAATTTAGCCTTCCATGGCAATGGAAGAGCAAACCGAAAATGAGAAAATGAAGAGCAAAGCCTAGCAGAGCACAAAGAGGGAAAATCGAAATGTGTGTTTTTCCTAAAATGAGGCAAAGTAAAAGTGTGTGTGTTTGGAGTGGGGAATCCGAATTTAACCCCTCCAACACACATAAACCGAATTGGGCCTAAACAATGGGCCCAAAGCCAAATTACAATAAAAACAACTCCTAAATTAAAAATACAATCTTCACTTCAACACATATCCTCGACTTCCATAATGCCCAAAATGCCATTGGTGCCAAATGTGATCTAAAGATGATAATAGATTTAATCAGGCCAAATAATCCCAAATTAACTCATTTTAGGAATATTAGTTCAATAAAGTCTAAAACACTAAACCATGTGAAACAAATTCAATTAGGCACCAAGAATCATCAATCGTGCTAAATTAAGGTAATGAATAGTGTGTAATATATTGCTCATCACTCATCTCCAATGAGAACATTCTCTCAACATCTAGAAAGATATTGTCAGCATCTAACTCAACACCTTTGTCTCTATCTCCACCTTGATCCTAACCCAATACATGAACTTATAGGGTTTTGGATCAACACATACATCGCCCATACTACAGTTCTGCCATGTTTCATTTTCCTTCAACTCATCTACTCTATCTTTGCCACTACCTTTGGTGCACCTTGTCTAGTCATCACGCATTTCACCCTATCTTTAGTCCTTATCTGACATTTGGGTTAAGAGCCATCTACCAATTGGCTCTGATACCAATTGTTGGTGCAGCGGAAGCGACCATTGTACAGTGTTGACCATAAGTAATCAAATAAAGGATATAAGAACAAGTAGAATAGAAGAAACAAGATAATTTGTTAACGGGGTTCGGCCAATTGTGCCTACATCCCCGGGAGCACTGTGTAGCTACCAAGATATATTTGGAGAATAAGGATTACAAATCCTAGCACACTCATGTGACCACCTGTCCGTAGGGTGTTTCTATTTGGTGCTTATACCTGGTGCACATTATAACAAGAGACTTGAGTCCAATATATAACATTGGTTACTCTACTCTATTTCAATACTAGACAATATAGGACTAATACAATAACATATTTCAAGCATTCCTAAAAATAGGAAACCAATGAATTGATATGCACTACAATAAAAAATAATGTTAAAACACACAATGATCTCATTAAAGCGTAATGTACATAATCATGTGTCATACTTTATGTTGAATTTATATATTGCCTGGCTTTGTGTGCATGATATTAATAGTGGTTTATGTGTGCATGTGCTTTCGTTGGTGAAAGCCACTAATGTATAGAGATGGCAAAACGGGTCGCCTAACTCGTTTTGCATGTGCTCGTAAATGCCGGCAAAATTTATACGGGTGTGGGCATGCCTCATTATTTTAACGGACAAAAAATACATGTCCTGCCCATTTTAAAACAGACCAACAAGCATACGAGCGGCTCACAGACATTTATAAATAAATAAAAAATAAAAAAAATCATACAGTACAATAAAAATGAATTAAATAAGGTACTTTAAGATAATTTTTTTTAAAAAAATTAATATTTTATATGAAATTGAACAAATTATATCACATTACAATTTTTTTGAGACAATAAATCACATCACATTATAAATTATGTGATTTTTATGTTTTTTCTCTTAGAACATACCCACGGGCCACTCACATTGTCCAATAGAAATGCCTATATGCATTGCGGACAAACGGGTAGGGCGAAATGGGCAAATAAACAAAATTACTATCCCTGCCCACAAAAAATTACCTGCTATGCGGGCCTCCCGCAAGCTTTGTCTATTTTGCCATCTGTACTAATGTATGATTCAAAACTTAGGTTTTATGTATTAGGAAATTTTAAGTTGTGTTTTGGTCATATTTCTTAATTTAGTAAAATGCTTCAATACTTTATTCACATTGAAATAGTTGATGAACTTCATGGATTCCTCCTTATAGTATATGGTTATGATAGATTCTTTAGTTTTGAACCTGAAACAAACACTCAACTCTAACATCATAATGGTATATATTTCCATCAAGTTGAAATGTTATGTCAAGTTCCCTCATGTTTCTTAAAAGTATGTCACAAGTCTTCAAAATTTCATGTGTTAGCTTAAATAGCAAGACTTGGTTGATCATGTAGCATGTTCCCATAAACGCCTTTTGAATCTTTTGGGAGAATGATATTCTTCCCATTTGTTCAAATAGATGTAGCATGCTGTACAAAGGTATACTAGTCTTGAAGTTCTAGTCTTCATAATTTGTTCTTATTTACTAATGACAACTTCTTGGGGCTGCCTTTGAATTATGAATCGTTTTACCTTGATCTTAGGTTTGTGAATGTATGAATTCGGTTTGGGAAGAAAATAGAGGCTTTTAGGGCTACTTAGGTTCGGTTTGGTGTTGTGTAATTAGGTTAGGGTTTTGTGTTTAGGGTAGGCCACAGTTTGTAGGGTTTATAATGTATTTTGGGCTGTTTTGAGTGAGGTAATGTGTATAAAGTTTAGGTCAAGATAGGATGGAGATTTAGGGTTAATGTTTCGGTTGGATTAATGGAGATGGTGGATTCGGTTTTGAATGGAAATTATGTGAATGAGTTGGAGGTTGAAGGTGACGGTGGAAGAGAATGGAAGGTGAGAAGCGCCACAAGCAAGACTGCTTGATAAGCTATGGAAGTCCACCACAAGCAAGGATGTTTGATAAGAACCAGTATGGTGGCCACGACCAACCTAGGTTTAGGAGAAGTGATCTCAACTAAAACAACTCAATTTTAATTCAAATTTAACTTAACTTTATTAATGATTTGATCAAAATATAAATAGGCAAAGTTGCCTTGGCTGAATAGATAAAATTGAAGATAGAAATCTAATTATCTTCTAATAAACATAGAAATAAAATCCTAACTAATATCAATTAGTTGAGTTGAATTGCTTGTTTGACTTAGCCTTGAGTGTAATACGGTTGGAGTTTGGTAGATGGCTGGCCGAGTTTGTTGAGTTAAGGGAAAAGGCTTGATCAATTTGACTTCATCTTGAGGAACTAATCATATTTAATTTGAATTCAATCTGATTTCTTGTTGGTTGGAGATTAGATTAGGATTCCCTATTTTATAGCCTTGTGCACCTTAAAAGATTGAGCTTCCTATCTTATTTCCTTGTTTCTAGCTGTGTGCATATTCGTTAGTTTGATTAATATCTCTTTAATCTTCATATAATCTTCTATTTATCTCCATGTTTGAAAACGTGTGCCATATATCCTTGAATTCAAATTCCTAATCGTGCATACTCTCTTGAATCATGCCTTGTAAGAAAATGATCATGCTTTGTAAATATGATCATGTCTTAATTTCATTTGTCTTGGTCGTGACTCCTTTGGCCTTGTTTTCCTTGCTTCACGTGCCAACTACTAAGCTTTAACATGTTACAAGGAAATGAAATAATTCTCTAATCCTCCCATGATTTATTGAAATAAAAATACTTAAATAAACCTAAGACTATATGAGAATACAATCTCATTTATTTGAATCAAATGCAAATAAAATAAACCTAAGTAGAAAGTGACCTAAGGACATAAATGTCCTCCTCACATAATCTTTTGAGTCAATTGTGTCCTTTGAGACTTTAAGGACCCCTGCCTTGGTCTTGATCCTAGTTGTAGGACCATCATGACTTCTCTTGCCCTTGGGATCAAAGACTACCGTAGTAGGGTCTACTGAATTTGATACTGACAAAGACACAGACGAGCAACACCAAGAACTCCAAAACATAGGAGGACCTATCATAAGGGCAATAAATAAAAGGGCCAAGGAAGCATACAAGTCATGACATCACTAATTAAACCCTAGCTAAAGGGAGAAGACTTGGATCCAAGGCTGTACATTGCATAAGGAAATGAATAGTTTTTTTCCTGACACAACCATGCCTTTGAACATGGCCTATTTTCTCTTTTTTGATGAGTGTATTTTCCCTTTTCTGATAATTCTATTTTCCCTTTCTTTGATGAGTGTATTTTCCCATTTTGAGTAAGTGGTTCTAGCCCTTATGCCTAAACCTCACATTTAACCTGAATGTATGGTCTTTATCACATTGCATCTTTATTGTCAAAAAAACACTCATGTTAAGAAGACCTCTTATATCTCACATAATAATCTAAAAATTCTTATGAAAAATAGGTGAGTTACTTGTCTGAATTATATTTGTAATCATTCCCAAAAAGATTTTAAAGTTTAACTAAAACTTGGCAAACACAATTCAACCCCTTTCTTTTTGTTATTTTTGATTATTTCAACTTAGTGTGAGACAAAGCATTAAAGGCTTCTTAGAACTCTAATTTTCATATATAAACTATTGTCCCTTTATATGTATTTGAATTTCCTCAATCAAACACAATTTGAATAGTTTGCTTAATAGAGTGCTATGTGAATATTGTGAGAAATGTTCTCCTTTGTTCTTGGCTAAACCGATTTAAAGACTTATCATCGGGATAATCACCCTTCATGGCGTCAAACCACTGGTTTATCATCCATCCTTGGGTGTGGTACAATTCGTTTATCGCAATTCCCCTTTCTTATATGTCATCATCACTGTATTCAATTTTACTCTTATGTTTTTGCACTTACCATTTTCGTTACCTACAACCTACAAACATTCAAGTACAATGAGTTAACAGTTTCTCTCATAGAAAGATCGTTTTAAGGATTTTCTGAAGGGTCATCACATAAAGTAGTATATAGAGCTAGCTCTACGAGAACAAATGAAACTACAAGTTTTATTGGTAACATTTTATATTTTTTCTGTTTTGTAGTTTTTATCTGAATTTATATGTATTACATCAATCATTGCAAAAGTTAGCCTTTAAAAATAAATCAATAACAAAAAAAATAGAAAGTGGCCAAATGATTCATGTTTTGTTTAAAATTTAGTTCAAACCCATAAGTTTTAGTGTTTGAGAAAACTATTGGGAAAAGTTGAAATGCGTACTTTGCACTATAACTCAATACATCGGGAGTTATTGTGATAACATGTTGTGTGACATGATAGCCATGAAGGTTAGCCACATTCTTTTAGATAGGGCATGACAATATGGTACCAAGGTCATCCATGATAGGTACCCAAACAAATCTCTTTCATACACCAAAATATGAAAATCATACTTAGACCCTTAATCTTAGGGAGGTATGTGAGGACAAGTGAAAATGAGGGAGAAAACCATTAAGAAAGGAAAGTGGGGAAGTCACATAGAAAGAGGGGAAGTGAAAAGAAAAGGAGTAAAAACCATGATAATTTATCCTTCAAATCTTGCCAAAGCTCTTCAACATCTTCAATGTAAATAATGTAGAAGATCAACCACAAAGAGTATATACTTGTCACAACTGATGGATATACCAAAGAGACAAAATGAACTCATACATAATTCTCATTTATTTGGATAAGACATAAGTGAAGATGTCTAGAGATTGTGGAAACTTTTAGAGAAAAAAGTATTCAAATAGCCTATATTTGAACAATATGACATTGTTCATTATTTATAAAAAGGTATTTTATAAATTTTGTCCATTTTCATCCCCATCCAAAACCCTCTGTCCAAACAAAATCTAAGAGCTAACTTACTTTACTGCATCAAATAATCACTACATCAACTAACGAATTTATGACATACACTAAAACAACCACCACCCCAAAAGATATATTGACAATTTTAGAGGGGAAATTGCAGTAACTTAGCAATTAGTGCCTACACACATCTGCACTGATTGAATCATTATACACATTAAGAAGGGTTAACCACATAATAAAGTAATATGGTGGTTAGAGTGAAGGGTTTAAGGAATGGAAAGAAGAAGGTTATAGGTTCGAGGTGCACCCCGAACAAAATACTAACATACCATGAAGAAAAAAACCTCTAGTATAACACACCCAGTCCATAAGCACAGATGCACAGTAACAAGCAGATATACAACGGTTGCAGAAAAAGAACAAGGACAATACATAGAGAAAGAAGACAACCTACTACATTCTAGCAATTTCACTTATAAATGCTATCCTCCATGATAATAGCTAGAATATACAGATCAAGGAACTACATGGCGTTTTCGATAGGAACATCATATAAACAAACAAATGAAGGTGCACTCTCAAAAACATGTACTACAAAATCAATATCCAACAAAACCATTTTTCACTGCAGTAAAGAAAAATCCAAGATCAGGTGATATCTTTATCATGTCTTGGATTAGATAGGGAGACAGTGTTACAATTTAGCAAAATATATCAAAACTAAAATCGATTACATCTTAAACTGAAACTGAAACTCTCCAATCATGTTTCGAGAAATAAAGGCTATGGCACCATTTAGTCTCCCTTCCTCCTAAATGAGCAGCCCTCGGTTAGCCTTGCCTTTCCGCCTGTTGGTTGGCATAAGACAGTCTGGCAGTTGCCGCATACCACCACTGTTTGAGAGTGGCTGAAGACAGTGGTTCTGCATCCAAGTTAAACATAATCAAAAGCACATCCCTTTAATTCCTAAAAGCTATTAAATTATTAAAACAATATAAGGGTAGCCTAAAGAGTTGGTTTTCGGAGGGTAACTGGGGGAATGAAAGATTCGAGAGTTATGAAATACACTTGTCAGATGACTCTAAAGATTTCCATTTGTCTTTCTTCCCCTCCAAAAACTCAACACGCAGACAGATCCTAAGAGACAACCATCACGTTGTGTCAAGGTTACCTCTTGTTTTTTACAAGAACAAAAAAAAAAAGAAACAAATGGATCTCACTTACATGTTGAAGCAACCTTGGCATTTAACATCCTGAAATAAAAAAAGAGCAGCTTAGGAAGGGACAAATTGCATAATAAACAAATAATCAAAACTCCAAAAAGATCAAAATACTAAAAACACATTAACTACAAACCATGTACTAAAGAAAATTTATATTTAAAATCAAAACAACAATATAAATAGGGTATATAAATACCATGAAGAAAGAATTCGGGGTCTGAACAAGACGTTTGAGCTTGTGCTTTCTCTTCTCCAACTCAACTGGGGGATTTAGCAGATCAATATCATTCTGAAGAACCTATTCATCAAACAAGTACAGAAACTTTGTCATTCAAAAAAATCATAGGCCACAACATAATAATAATTGAAATCCCATTACTACATTTTGTCCACAAAAATTTCACACAGATTGATAAAATACCAAGAAAAATGAAAATCTAAAATACACCCAAACACAGAAAATAAAAAATTATAATTTTTATTCATCTATCTTCCAAGAAAGAACCCAAAAAGCAATTTTACAAATAACTTATTACCAGTTTTTTTCTAGCATTAAAAAGGGCACAATGTGGTAATAATACATATGCAGATAGAAAATTGAAAACACAACACAAATTATTAGAGGATGAATTTCAGATCTGAACAAGAATTATGGGATATGTATCAGTATTACTCACCATGTTTGAAGCAAATTCTGTAGCAGTTTCAGAGAAGCTCTACCCTAACTATAAGTTTTGCAGCAACAAATAAGAATGTATAAGAAGAAACAAATACTTATAAGAGGGTTATTGGGTTGGCCCAAATGCCCTCATTGCCCTAGTTCTTTAATAACTTTTACCTGAGATTATTTTTATTTACTTTGAAGTTTTTTTTTTTCTTTTTAACTTTTTAAGATTGAAACATGTGATTTTCTTCTTTCATTCAAGGATATTTCGTACCATGTATAAAGTTGATCACTTTCTGGGTAAGTAATCATTCTTTTCAGCAAGAGTCCCTATTAGAGATCAAAGTTAGGCGTCATGGACATGCTGAGAAGGCCGGTTCCTTACCCGATCCTGAATGTTGGTTGAATCATTTTTTTTTTAATCTCAACTTAGACTTGAAGTTAAACCGACCCTAAATATTGATCGGTTTAGCATTTAAACCGGACTCGGTCCGTCCCTAGACTCAATTAAATATAATACATACTCATTTTACATAAAGTCTTTTCAATATTACTTGTTATTATGAATATGTAATTTGACATATAAAATGGTATATGTATATATATTGTTAATCATGTATATATGCTGAAAAAAATTAGAGAATCAATTATACGTTCGACAAAAAATATGTCATTACTCGATAAACAATTGAATAGAGACATATACAAATATGATGAGTGAGTGTAATTATAAGACGGGTTGGGCAGGGGCATGTTTGTTACCACCCGGTCCTAAATATTGACTGAATCTAATTTTTAAACATGAACCTAGACTCAACCATATTTAAATCTTATCATAATTAGGTTATATCAGGTGAGCAGGTAGTCGAGTCTTATTCATTCCTAATCAAAGATTATTCTTTGATCTTGTACTATATATTGACATTAAGAGGTTGTATAGAATTTTACCAAATCTTGGTTGTCTAAGTTTAAATCTATTTTGAATCCCTATATCACATGATGATTTTAAATAGTCCATATATAAACATAATTACGTTTTAAATTATTGAATCATAGTTTAGTTTGATTTTCTTCTTCGCACTAAGCAAAAACATGTTAAGTTCTAATATCTCATCTTGTATGAAGTCGTAGTGATATCTCACCAACACTAACAAATTTTGCATAACGATGAAGACACAAAAATATTAATTATCAGTGTGGATGAGTTTATACTTGATGTATCTAAGCATTTATTTTAGTTAGATACATTAATGTACCTAACCCTTATTTCTATTATAAACATTGTGATTGTATATTACTGCTCGTATAAATATAGATAAGTAGGATTAAGGGTGAAAACATGTTAGTTCAGACTTTGCCTTAAACATACTTGATCTATATAACATATAAAAGTCTGGGTTTGACATGTTAGCCTGTTTAAAAAATTTCAAAGCATATACCTGACATATTTAAAAGTTTGGTTTGACATGTTTAAAAATTTAATCTGGTCTGTTAGCTTATTTATCTGTTAGCATATTTAAAGACATATTATACTACATGTTCATGAAATAGGCTATCATGTCTATATTTAAATGAGCTTATTATAAAACTTTTTTTTTTAAATTGATCTAATTCTAATAATTAAATTATATTTTTGTATACATTTTTATAATATTATTACATATATAATAATATTATTTATATTAAAATAATATAATTTTAATATTCTTATATAATATAATTAAATATATCAGTATTTTAGGCTTAATAAGTTTTTTAGGTGCCCTAAAGTCTGGTCTGTTAACCTAAATAGTCTTTTTAGAAAGCTTGAGTCTAACTTGTTCATAAAAAAGTCTAACATGACCTAGCCTCTTATAGGTCAAGTAATATACCCTTAATAGACGGTCTGACCTATTTCCACCTTCACGTTCATTTGTAATAAGAATTTCAGATTCCTTCTCTCTTCTATCTCTCTCAGTTTTCTTTTTCCTTCTCTCAAGATTCCACTTCCTCTCTTTTTCAATGTTTCTCTTTTCTTCTTCACATAATAACTTCTTCTAAATTCTATCAATAATAAAATAGTCATAATAAGGACTAAAACAAATTATTTTTTCTAGGGACTAAAAATAGAACAATCACATTAACAAAAGACTATAACCTATTTGTTTTTTTTATGATCGAAGAATGGAGACTTTGAGAGCAGTGTTGTGAAACCCGAGCCGGACGTCAAATCGGCAGAGGTCCCGTATTAGGTTTAACCGGTTTAAACGGTTAAACCGTCCGGTCTGACCGGGTGATTTTGTACATAATTAATAATTTTTATTTATAAATATATAGTTATATATAAATGTAAAACTTTATATAATTAATAATTATGTATAATATATTGAAATAATACGTTTTTATCTTTTTCTGGACCGTAGTAAAACAAAATATTAGAACATCGTCCCATTTTTTTTATTTTTAAGTGAGCCGTCCAGTTTACTTCCCGGGTTAATCCGGTTTAACCGGGTTTAACATGGTCGGACCGGATTTTTTTTCCGGTTCAAAGCGGTCCAACTCTCATTCGGTTAAGACGGCAAACCAGAGCCGTTTTCAAGTCCGGTCAGCGGTCAGACCGGTCGGACCGTCCGGTCCGGTTCCAACAACACTGTTTGAGAGTATAAATAATCATGGATCAATTGTCCAATTTGATCTAGTCATATAAAAAAACTAGCGTTCAAATAGAATGCAGTTATTGGAATACAAAATCCGAATAAATTTATGGGTATCCAAAAATTCGTATGATAGAAAAGTTGTAACATTATAATTTAGGAATTTCTCGTTTTTCAATCTAATTTCTATATAACACACGATATTGGCTACCAAATATGACCTTCTTGAGGGGTTTTAATTCAATGAGTTTTATTTGGGTAACTTCACAAAATTTAAGATGTTTAATGAAAGGTCGAATAACTTACGTTTCAAATCGTGTTTTTAATTTGATTTTCCTTCAACGTAGTTTGATCTTTATCAAATGGTTTATATATACCAACGGACGTTGGTTCAAGTGGTACATGAAAAAATGCTCATCGGAAGAATTAGTCCCACGTACATGTAGATGTTCTCGGCTCGGACAGGATTGCCTCTAATATGAGGAAAAATGTGGGAAACCAAAAAAATGGTTTATATATGTTGAAGTAGCTAAAATGAAAGTCATCGAATTTAGCAACATGGATAATGTTTCTCATACACTTTTTAAGGCAGTCAAAAGGTGTAACGAGAAGAAAGAACAAAAAAAAAAATGAAAGATGTGATTTAAAAGGATGTGGGATAGTAAATATAATTATTGAATTATTTTATAGAACTTTTATATTCCTACACTATTTTTTCTTATCCCACCATTTGCACTTCATTTTACTTTTTACCCTCTCACTCTTTCACGTCATATCATCAATCACTTCTATTAATAATGTGAGTTTCCTTCACACAATCTTTGAAAACGATCATCATTGGGGAAGAAACTAATTAACTTAACAAGTTTACAAACTTTTAAGTGTGTAAAAAAAATTAAAAAGTGCAAAAAACTTATGATAAAGGTTGAAGATTAAAATGGAGAAAGATAAGAAAATGAATTGATATAAGGTGAATGGAATCACACGCAAAGATGGATCATAAACTCGTGATCGGGTATCATAATGAGTTTAGCCCAACAAGTCCCTAAGTGATTCAACTAAGAACTAATGAGAGCATTCCTTAGAATATGCACTAAACAAGCTTCTAAATAAGATGGAGGTTGATTTAATTCATAGAATTGAAGTACATTTAAAGGGTACTTGAGTGTATAGAAGAGAACAACCTCTATTATGATATCACAAGTAATGCAATCATAAATATTTTGTCCTCTACTAAGTGCATTTGGACAATAAAAAGACAGTGGAAAAAATACACACTCAACAAATTAACGCGGCTCATGATAAAAACTTCTAAAACCACTCATTTAAAAAGGGAAATTACAATAATTCAGAAAATTATGAAAATTGACTGGCAACGATCATGTCGTGCATGAGTACACGACTCGTGTCATGTTCGAGTAGTCAACACACCGAGGCCGTGGGTCACGACATAGTTATGACGGATAGAATCGCTCCATTCTTCAACACAATGCACCACCTTCTATGCCTCAATGTTTTTGGTATTGTTTGTCTTTGCCCATGTCAATATCAATTATTTTCTCTTATATTTCTCTTCTTTAGTATCTTACACTCTATTTTAGGATGTAGGAAAAACATTTTCCCTAGGATCATTAATAAATAATTAAGATTATTAATAACATAAAAGTGGAAAGTTGATTAATATTCTTTTTACTCTTTAATTGTTGTATCACATGATCAAATATTATGTCAGGCTTTTTGCATATATAACCCATGAAGGGTTGAGTTATTCATATGATGTAACAAAATAGTTTTCTACAATCATTTGATATAAGTTGCTATGCATTTCATTGGACTTAACATTGTCTATTCTACAATATCAGATAAATAGTTGACTCTCTAACTCTTCTAACCCCTATAATTCTCAAGTCTTTAATTTGATCTCGATGCAAACTATTGACAGATACAAGAATGTCAATCCTTATTTAATATCAGGCACACGTTTATAATATTAATTGAACTCTATGTCTTTACTCGATACTAGGTAGACACATTTTGGTCTCTTAATTAGTTAGGGATGTGTTGAGTAGTATCATCGTATAGAAAAAGTAAGATTTTACAAGTTTAGAGTTTCTTTTGGTTTTTGAGTTTATCTCTTAATCTTTTAGAACTTGAAATTATGATTTGATTCTCTTAAAACACAAGTTAATGGATTAAGGTGTGGCCATAATCAATTATCATTTGTTTGTGATTCATGATTGATTAAGGTGTCAGAATAATCCATTATTTGGACCAAAACACTGTTTCACAACAATTAGAAACCAGTAATTGATATCATGATGTCATAATCCATTAACTCACAAATGTCCATCCCACATGCTGATATTTGACATGAGAATCTAGTTACATGTGACTCTACCCAAAAATAAAAGGTACAACACTAATAGTGATTACAAGGTTCTTTGAATCTTTATATGTTTGCATGTGTGTGTTGTGTCTTATGGTTGAGTTATCTTCATCAAAACTTAGTTGTGCACATTGCTTGCCTCAGTGTTTTCACGCCCTGGTCAATCCATGGCCAACACTGGCTCGGTTCAACCTCAACATCTACCACATCATTCCATCCACTCATACAAAAAGAATACATCCACAGCATATATTAATCATTCTAAGAGTCAACACTCAATGATTTACTGGAGCATTACATAACACATTAAACAGTCCAAATATGTTCGGGGCATTACATAAGACAAACAATTTAAACTACACTTAAAGAACATCTCCCAAGATCAGTGAATGAAAATGTTAACCTTCATAATACATGTGGCAGATGATATAACTATTTAGGGGAAAAAGTTTGTAACACTTGCATCAATTCAAGATTCCAACCCGGGTTTTGCATAATGGGAAACAAGCACATGCCACTAAAACCAAATTTTGGTTGGATTAATTCAACTGCTCCAATATTCTTATTGGCTAAGCAAATATAAAAAATGGTATACATGATGCAAAATTCAAAATTCCTGACATTGTCAGCTATACGCTCAGCAAAAGCCAGGCTGTTATTGATGTGTCTGGCCAAACAGTGAAGATTAACACTTCCAAGTTACTTAAGCAACTTGCTAAACATACCCAATAAAGACTCAAGTGTAGATGTGCAAATGGCACATTTCAACATTATCCAATAAATTGAACAAAAACAAAAAGTAAACTCTTCCCAAATGATCATGATTATCAACCAATCAGCAACTTGTTTTCTTCCAAGAAGGAATAAGTGGGAACCTCCAAGTTGTATGGTGCTGGTCCCTTCCTAATTCTTCCAGAAACATCATAATGTGAACCATGGCATGGGCAAAACCACCCACCAAAGTCACCAGCATTTGGCAATGGAATGCAACCCAAATGTGTGCAAACCCCAACCACTATGAGCCATTCTGGGTTCTTCACTCTATCTGAATCTGGTTGAGGATCACGGAGAGACCCGACATCAACACTGTTTGCCACGCTAATATCATCCTCTGTTCGGCGCCTGATGAATACAGGCTTTCCACGCCACTTAACAGTCACAGTAGAGCCTGGCTCAATACTGGAGAGATCAACCTCAAGTGAGGCCATAGCAAGAACATCCTTACTGGCAGACATGCTGAGCACAAACTTGAGTACAAGGAGACGGACCAGAGAGGCATAAACAAACCTACCACCGGTTAGGACAAAGTAGGCAAATGCCCTCTTGCTTGGGTCACCTGGAGGAAATCGCTCATGGTTGTGCTCATCATAAACAATCTTAGAAGATGGGTTTTTAATAGCAGCAATAGTGGCTGGAATGTCAGGAATGATGCTGTTTTCTTTGGTATGGATCAGTGATTCACTAGCAAAACCTAAAAAAAATCAAATCAAATGACATCTGTTACTAGAGTCTCTTTAGTTGGATGCAAAAATAATAAATCAACTAATGGAGAAAAGCAAGCATCAACCTAAGTGAAGAACCCAAAAACTAGGCACATGCACAATTAAAAACCAATTCTCATTTGTTGCTGAATATTTTATCAATTAACACAGGAGATGTAAATTATAATAGTAGCAAAAACAGACACTTTTACCCAAAAGAGAAATATAATAGACATTGAATTGTGTCAACGACTCTTAATATTAAGCCCTGCCAAAATACAGTTAGCCTTCCTTCAAATAAATAAATTAATAAAAGGGAATAAGACAGGAGAGGAAGAAAACAACTGGATTCACAACCAGTTTAAAATCACAGCATCCATTGATTGAAGTAAAAAATCGTAGTGTTTCATATGGTAGTTGGAACCTCCAGGTTACTTACCATGTTTGTAACATCAAAATCCACATGACCAAAACTTTATAGCCTTTCCGTTTTCGATAAAACATAGCTTACTAACTAAAAAGGATTGCCCAGTGCATGAGGCTCCCATCTAGTGGGGTCTGGAGAGGGTACATCACATGTACAAAGCCTTACCCTGCAATGTGTTTCCAGGATGTGATCATGTGAACTCTCCAGGTCACAACCTTGCCATTACATAAAGGCTCACCCTCACATAACTTACTAATTATTTATAGTTTTTTTTAAAAATAAAGCTACCTCTATTACTACTATTATCAAAGAAAAAACAATATTCATGATTTGAATCCATTTAAAAAGTTTAGAGATAGCAACTAGCTTCACCAGGTAGTAGTGTCACATGAAAATGAATGCAAAACAGTTGGGTAGTAAGTAGTAACTGCTTTTACATGTTCAATTATGTTTTTGCTAATATAAAAAGTAGAATGGCACACTTAGGCACCTTTTATTTATCACCGCTAAGGACATTTTCTTGAAGAAAAAGGAAGAGAAGGGAAGAAATTTTTTATAGGTAAACCTTCCGCTGCTTTCGGAGTTTTATGAAAGAAGAATAGGAAAACAAGGGAATTTGAAATGATCATTGGACACCAACTCTGATTCACTTCAAAGTTTCACCAATTCTTGAGGATTTTAAACATCCAAAAAAAAGAGAAATAAATTTGTTATTCAGATCCTGTATTGAAAAAATTGTTATTCAAAACTTCATTCACTGTCACTTTTCTTAATAATAAATGAAGAATTTTATGAGAGGAGCATAATACAAAAAAGTAGAAGAGGATAAAACATCAAAATCCACACAAATCTAAAAGCCTATTGCTGTGCTTACATTATCAATTGAAAAGATAGGAAGAAATTTACGACAACAAATTAGGCAACAGCTGACCACTTTCATGGTTTCACATTCAGCTACTCCTGATAAACTCAGTTTTTACATTCACCAACATTATTTACTTATTATTCTACATTCAATTTTTTACATAAAAAAAGTCTAAAAAAGTCACCGTTTAAAGAAAATTGAATATTTTTTCATCGTCCAAGTGCCCTTCAAGTTTTTTATGCTTTGAAAAAATAAAATGACAAACAGCTAAACTTTCATAGAAGCAGCTAGACACAGCATAATCAACCACAAAGTACAAAACTGCAGCAGCAACAAGGTCTGCTTAGTTCTTTCAAACTATTCAGTACAAGATGAAAACTATTGGAAAGTGGTAGGAGTCATATGGCTTATAACCACTTTTCATCAGAAGGATAGTCAGTGCACAAAGCTCTCACCTAGTAAGGTCGGGAAAGGATAGGAATACACAACCAAGGTTTTAAATCAGGTCCACGACCACTACATACACCAATATGTCAAGGTTTTGGGAGTCACCGAGACAATATCATAATCTATCGCGAATGCCAACAACTGTCCGAAACCGGCCAAGGTTTTCTAAGTTTTCAAAACAGTTATTTAACACCTTGTACACAACCTTGCCCTCACAAACAAAGAGACTGTTTCACTGACCTCACAGTCACAAGGCAAACAACCTTAGAGTTGCGCCGAGGCTCATCATCTTAAAACCAAATTTCATCAATGAAGAAAAAGGAAAAAAAGTACTTCAAAACAAAAAACACTGATAGCAAATGAAAGTAAAATCAACTCCCTCTTGCCTAGGAATTGAAATTCACAAGTGAAAGTGCAAAATAGGCAAACCTCACAATCTTCTATCTTTATTAACACCAAATAAAAAATTCTCATAATGCAAAACTAGCCACATTGAATAAATACTTGAGCTCAAAAAAAGATTCAAATCAACTATACAAAGTGAAAGAAGACTAAATAAACCAATCCACACACAAATATGATTTAAAGACCTAAAATTTTGAATCCAAATTGTTATTCTTATCAATAACAAATCTACAACTTTGGTAAATCAGCCATCAATAACTCAAACATTAAAATGATTTAAATTCATATTCAAAAGCCTAAACAAGAAAAATTCTTATCCTATAAACGCGAGACATACACGTCAATAAATTAAAATCATAAAACAAAACACATCAAATAAATTAAAATCATAAAACAAAACACATCAAAGAAGTTAAAATCAGAAAACAAAAACACATCAAATAACTTCAAATCAGAAAACAAAACACATCAAATAAATTAAAATCAGAAAACAAAACAAATAAAATAAATGAAAACAAAACAACGAGAAACGAAATCGTTTCCATATTAACCTCAAAGTCAAAACCACAAACGAATCGAATTATTACATAAATAAGAAGGGAAAAAAGGTAAAATCAAAACCTCGAAAGTGTGAAACGGAAAGCGAGTGTTGAATAGAAGAAGGAGAATTGGATCTGTTATCATCGATAGGATTCTGAGAATGGAAAGCGTATGCAGAAGATTGGTGGGCCCTCCATTGAGAAGAAGAAGAAGAAAGCCTTCTAGCTGCAACCCTCAACATCTTTTTTTCTTCCTATTATGTCCTTTTTCTTTTGTGAACAAAAAATGGAACTGGTAAAATTATATAAACAGTGAAAACCCTAGAGAGAACGTGCTTTGGAATGTGGAGAAATTGAACTATACCATTCTATTGTTTTGGGCCTGGAAGAAAATGGGCTATTTTCTCGGTTATTATGGGCTTTAATTTTTCATAACATCAAAATTACGGACAACAACGGGCACAAGTGTGTGGATAGTGTTTTCTCGCTTCAAAACCTATAATACAGGTAGTGGATATTTATAGGTATCAAACAAATTGTTAATTTTAATTATATATTTATATAATTTTTAATAATCAATATATAAATAAATTATTACATCAATAATATGATAAATTTATGATGATAGTCAAATAGTTATAATTTACTATAAAATAATAATAATGAAGTATATGATCTATAATATTAAAATAATAAAAAACTATGATCATATATTAAAAAATTAATTAAAAACTAAATTTATATTTTTATATATATCCATATGGCGGGTATCATAAAACATGTTCTACTCATAAGTTAATATTGCGTGTTCCCGTTGAAGATATTTTTATGGGTCGAGTTTTTTTGTCATCCCTAATCAAAACCTAAATTTACACCCAACTTTTTTAGTGTAATTTTTATAGATTGTCACTGTAAAAATTTATACACAGTCAATATATCATTCAGAAATCATTTGTATTACTTTTTTGATGAGTCAATAATAATTAAAATTTTATGATAAATATAGACTAATAATACATAAAACTCTTATAGTGACGGCTTACATTTTTTTTCTCTTTTTTTAGTTTGGATTTAAACCTAAGACATTAATTTTCATAGCGGTTTTTTTTCAAGATTCCAACTATGTTCCCTCTTATTTAGTGCATAGTTCATTGTCTTTCTTCACTTGAACTGCTTCATTTCTCATTAGAATTATATTTGACCTCAAAGTCTCCATTTGGCCTAGGAACCTCTATCAAAACTGACTGTTTCAACATGAAATCTTCATCAAACACTGCACCTATCCTCAACACCACTTTTCTAGAAATTGGATCCCATAACTTAAACTCATTCACACCTTTGATATATCCAATGAATTTACACCACTTTGACTTGAGATCAAATTTAGAGCATTCATCATTATGTACATGTACATACATTGGACAACCAAATATACGCAAATTGTTGTAATTGACTAGGTTACATGTCCATACTTCCTTTGCAATCTTACCATCCAAAGAAGATCGTGGGGAACTGGTGATATATTGATGACATAACATGTCATACTAAATGCCTCTATCCAAAAACCTTTGAAAAGTCCACAATTCAGTCTTAGACATTAGACTCTCTTTATAAGAGTCTTGTTCATCCTCTATGCAACACCATTTAGCTGAGGAGGAGATTGTTGGGTTTATTCAAGTGTGATGTCCCACATTAGATATAAGAAGAAGAGTGAAATAGTTGATAAGTGGTAAAAGTCCAAAATTGATGCTTTAAGATTTTGGTTCAATCATATGTATTGCTCTTATCAAAAGGTATTATTACATTTTACAATAGCAAGAGTCTTATAAGGACATTGCTTTTCCCTATGAACACGACTATGATAGTGGAAACATTCGATGCAAAATATATTAGATTAAGGAGAAACAATAACGGGTGCTTTATTATGATCAAAATCATAGATGAAGTACCAAATGTATTAAACACTCAACTATTTAGAAGGGTGGTGATCGATGAAAAATATGATCCCCGAGAAAAATATTCAGTATTTATAGTCTTCCTCAAGAAATAGTGACTTATCATGAGTCATCTCATACTTGAGGTAGCGTGTCACATCATATTTTTTAATATTGGCTTCCCTAATATCATATTTCTTCTTAAGTGTATCCTACACTTCCTTGACAGTCTTATAGACATTCTAATAATCATAAATATCATCACACATCTCATTCAAAATGAGATTTTTATTGAATATTCATTTTTATTTAATATGGTTAATTCTATCAGCCATGTTATCCTTTATTTCTTTTTAGTTTCCTTAGACACCACATGGAATAATATTAAAAGTGTTGACTATTTTTCTCATAGTAAGGAAAAACATCATTTTCTTTTGCCAACATTTGAAACTATATACTTCAAACCGAAATTGTTGGGAACAAGTGAGCAATGAAATAGTAAAAGAGAATAAAGAAGAGAGAATAACACAGAATTTGATAACGAGGTTCAACCAATTGTGCCTACACCATTGGGGTGTTGAGAGGCTACCTCTATATATTAGAGAATAAAGCTAACACATAAATATATAGCCATCTACCACAACCCTTTAAATATGTCAAGGTTTTGGGAGTCACCGAGACAATATCATAATCTATCGCGAATGCCAACAACTGTCCGAAACCGGCCAAGGTTTTCTAAGTTTTCAAAACAGTTATTTAACACCTTGTACACAACCTTGCCCTCACAAACAAAGAGACTGTTTCACTGACCTCACAGTCACAAGGCAAACAACCTTAGAGTTGCGCCGAGGCTCATCATCTTAAAACCAAATTTCATCAATGAAGAAAAAGGAAAAAAAGTACTTCAAAACAAAAAACACTGATAGCAAATGAAAGTAAAATCAACTCCCTCTTGCCTAGGAATTGAAATTCACAAGTGAAAGTGCAAAATAGGCAAACCTCACAATCTTCTATCTTTATTAACACCAAATAAAAAATTCTCATAATGCAAAACTAGCCACATTGAATAAATACTTGAGCTCAAAAAAAGATTCAAATCAACTATACAAAGTGAAAGAAGACTAAATAAACCAATCCACACACAAATATGATTTAAAGACCTAAAATTTTGAATCCAAATTGTTATTCTTATCAATAACAAATCTACAACTTTGGTAAATCAGCCATCAATAACTCAAACATTAAAATGATTTAAATTCATATTCAAAAGCCTAAACAAGAAAAATTCTTATCCTATAAACGCGAGACATACACGTCAATAAATTAAAATCATAAAACAAAACACATCAAAGAAGTTAAAATCAGAAAACAAAAACACATCAAATAACTTCAAATCAGAAAACAAAACACATCAAATAAATTAAAATCAGAAAACAAAACAAATAAAATAAATGAAAACAAAACAACGAGAAACGAAATCGTTTCCATATTAACCTCAAAGTCAAAACCACAAACGAATCGAATTATTACATAAATAAGAAGGGAAAAAAGGTAAAATCAAAACCTCGAAAGTGTGAAACGGAAAGCGAGTGTTGAATAGAAGAAGGAGAATTGGATCTGTTATCATCGATAGGATTCTGAGAATGGAAAGCGTATGCAGAAGATTGGTGGGCCCTCCATTGAGAAGAAGAAGAAGAAAGCCTTCTAGCTGCAACCCTCAACATCTTTTTTTCTTCCTATTATGTCCTTTTTCTTTTGTGAACAAAAAATGGAACTGGTAAAATTATATAAACAGTGAAAACCCTAGAGAGAACGTGCTTTGGAATGTGGAGAAATTGAACTATACCATTCTATTGTTTTGGGCCTGGAAGAAAATGGGCTATTTTCTCGGTTATTATGGGCTTTAATTTTTCATAACATCAAAATTACGGACAACAACGGGCACAAGTGTGTGGATAGTGTTTTCTCGCTTCAAAACCTATAATACAGGTAGTGGATATTTATAGGTATCAAACAAATTGTTAATTTTAATTATATATTTATATAATTTTTAATAATCAATATATAAATAAATTATTACATCAATAATATGATAAATTTATGATGATAGTCAAATAGTTATAATTTACTATAAAATAATAATAATGAAGTATATGATCTATAATATTAAAATAATAAAAAACTATGATCATATATTAAAAAATTAATTAAAAACTAAATTTATATTTTTATATATATCCATATGGCGGGTATCATAAAACATGTTCTACTCATAAGTTAATATTGCGTGTTCCCGTTGAAGATATTTTTATGGGTCGAGTTTTTTTGTCATCCCTAATCAAAACCTAAATTTACACCCAACTTTTTTAGTGTAATTTTTATAGATTGTCACTGTAAAAATTTATACACAGTCAATATATCATTCAGAAATCATTTGTATTACTTTTTTGATGAGTCAATAATAATTAAAATTTTATGATAAATATAGACTAATAATACATAAAACTCTTATAGTGACGGCTTACATTTTTTTTCTCTTTTTTTAGTTTGGATTTAAACCTAAGACATTAATTTTCATAGCGGTTTTTTTTCAAGATTCCAACTATGTTCCCTCTTATTTAGTGCATAGTTCATTGTCTTTCTTCACTTGAACTGCTTCATTTCTCATTAGAATTATATTTGACCTCAAAGTCTCCATTTGGCCTAGGAACCTCTATCAAAACTGACTGTTTCAACATGAAATCTTCATCAAACACTGCACCTATCCTCAACACCACTTTTCTAGAAATTGGATCCCATAACTTAAACTCATTCACACCTTTGATATATCCAATGAATTTACACCACTTTGACTTGAGATCAAATTTAGAGCATTCATCATTATGTACATGTACATACATTGGACAACCAAATATACGCAAATTGTTGTAATTGACTAGGTTACATGTCCATACTTCCTTTGCAATCTTACCATCCAAAGAAGATCGTGGGGAACTGGTGATATATTGATGACATAACATGTCATACTAAATGCCTCTATCCAAAAACCTTTGAAAAGTCCACAATTCAGTCTTAGACATTAGACTCTCTTTATAAGAGTCTTGTTCATCCTCTATGCAACACCATTTAGCTGAGGAGGAGATTGTTGGGTTTATTCAAGTGTGATGTCCCACATTAGATATAAGAAGAAGAGTGAAATAGTTGATAAGTGGTAAAAGTCCAAAATTGATGCTTTAAGATTTTGGTTCAATCATATGTATTGCTCTTATCAAAAGGTATTATTACATTTTACAATAGCAAGAGTCTTATAAGGACATTGCTTTTCCCTATGAACACGACTATGATAGTGGAAACATTCGATGCAAAATATATTAGATTAAGGAGAAACAATAACGGGTGCTTTATTATGATCAAAATCATAGATGAAGTACCAAATGTATTAAACACTCAACTATTTAGAAGGGTGGTGATCGATGAAAAATATGATCCCCGAGAAAAATATTCAGTATTTATAGTCTTCCTCAAGAAATAGTGACTTATCATGAGTCATCTCATACTTGAGGTAGCGTGTCACATCATATTTTTTAATATTGGCTTCCCTAATATCATATTTCTTCTTAAGTGTATCCTACACTTCCTTGACAGTCTTATAGACATTCTAATAATCATAAATATCATCACACATCTCATTCAAAATGAGATTTTTATTGAATATTCATTTTTATTTAATATGGTTAATTCTATCAGCCATGTTATCCTTTATTTCTTTTTAGTTTCCTTAGACACCACATGGAATAATATTAAAAGTGTTGACTATTTTTCTCATAGTAAGGAAAAACATCATTTTCTTTTGCCAACATTTGAAACTATATACTTCAAACCGAAATTGTTGGGAACAAGTGAGCAATGAAATAGTAAAAGAGAATAAAGAAGAGAGAATAACACAGAATTTGATAACGAGGTTCAACCAATTGTGCCTACACCATTGGGGTGTTGAGAGGCTACCTCTATATATTAGAGAATAAAGCTAACACATAAATATATAGCCATCTACCACAACCCTTTATATCAGCTCAAACCTATAACTTATATTATTGTTATCCAAAGAAAGTTCTAATTCAATGGAATATGAGCCATTGTAGAACAAAAAAAGTTTGTTGATGTCAAAGTTGGAAAAATCATAACCAATACTTTATTCGGTAGTCATTGAAGCACAATCTCTTAATATTTTAAAAATAAATTAGAAACCAACTTATGGAACCCGAAAAATTATTGGCTGAGTCAGAGATTATGTCACTTTCTTTAAGATGTTTCATGGTACTATAAAAAAATGTTGAAGCAGACTATCAACCATGATGTCCCCAAGATAAAATAGTCCAGCTCACCATATAGGACACTCGCTGCACTATGTGAAACATTCTAGAATCGCACCCACAAATAAGGCTGGAAACGAGCCGAACTGAGTTGAACCAGAGCTAAACTCGATAAGGATATGCTCAGCTCGAAACTTGACTCGATTTTGATACGAGTTACTTTTTTAGCTCGAATTCTGCTTGGTTAAAGTTCACGAATTGTTCGGATCAACTCATATTGATTCATTTGAACAACTTAAATAATTATTTTTTATAAATATTGCACAAGGTTATATATATAAGTAACATTGTTTATATATATAATAACAGTAAAAATAAAAAATAATGCATGAGTTATAATATAATAACAATAAACATAAAAAATAATATTTATATTTAAACCTATATATATATATCGAGTCAACTCATGAACCTAACAAGTCGAAGTGTATCCACCTCAAGTTTGGCTCATTTAGTTCATGAATCAAGTTTATCGAGATAAATAACGAGTCAAATTTCAAATGAATATCGAGTTGGTTCAATTCATTATTAGCCCTACCCATAAACATCGGATAATATCACTCTATATGGCTACTGCCACCCTAAATTAAGCACCAAGGATAAAGAGGAAGGAGGTCGAAATGCTTTGGCAAATAAAGAGAGAGAAAGAAAAAGTTGAGGGATCACATCTCAATTGGTGTATTTTGTTAAAAGCTCGAAGACTCAATTTATAGGTCTAGGAACCCAAACAACCAAAAAACACAATGTTCCACATAACATCTGTTACAGAAACCGAAAAGCTAGATGAAGTGCAAGTGGAACAAAAACTGTCGTGTATGGATCGTGCGCTGGGTAGTTGAAGATAGCAAGAGAAGAAGCTTTAACTAGTGGTAAATGATTGATTGTGATTGGTACTCTTTGAAAGAAGTGGGTGTTAAAAATTTTGGGTCACATATACAATGTTTAAGTGTGTTTGGACCATTAGTTTTATTAGCCAAACTAAAATGATATAATTTAAGTATGGTTTATGACTTTGAACATACTTATCATAAAAATTATTGTGTAAATAATAACGGTTTTAGTTCTAGTTTTTAGTGGACTAAATTAGAAATAAGAAAATTATGGTGCATCACTTTTCACGAAAGAAGTTTGAATTCAAAGGTGATTACTCTTCATAAAAGAGCATGAACTCAAATGATCATCATTCTTCATGCGGAGTATGCACTGCTTATAAATAATGGTTTCCAAGTCATATGTACTAATCATCAATCGAATTCCTATTCTAAAATGAGATATTTTCTAATCATCAAGGACATTTGTGCATAATGACTTGGAAGACCAAAAAACTTACATGTTCTACCATAAACATGGCGTTAGATACAAGATAAATGACAAGTAAATATGTTATTCATATTCTCTATGAATATATTCAGGTATACTTCCACTCTATATTTCTTGGTGGTCTTCATAATTTCATATGAATGATATTAACCATATAATGCTCATCATCTTTAAGTAATTTTTTCCATCAAAGTCTAAGGTTTTCCTACATTGGGTTGTAAGTTTGATTATTAGGGGTGATTTTCTGTTGAATAGAATATGAAGTAAAAGAGGTATAGAGCAAAACTTGATATCCGTGGATCATGATAATTTTTAGAGAATAAGACAGATAGGTTAATATTGGATATAAAGAGCACTGTTGTGAGATTTTGAGGCCACGATGTGAGATTTTTAGAGGCCACAAATAAAAACAAGACCGTGAGATGTTGGGTCAATTTTTGAGGATGATCAACACATGAAATTTTGAATAAGGATGGTGATATTGTTGTGTAATGTCTCATATTCTCTAAATAATAACAATACAAGTTATAGGTTTGGGCTAATGTAAAGGGGTTGAGGTAAATGACTATATATTTATGTTATATGAACCTAATGCCTAATGTAACAAGGAGAACAATAGCTAAACGCAAATCCTTATTCTCTAATACATAGTGGTTGCCTCTCAATGCTCCCGGAGATGTATGCACCATTGGCCGAACCTCGTTACCAAATTCCTTGTGTTATTCTCTTATCTCTACTCTTATACTATTTGATTGTTTGCTTGTTCCTAACAATTGGTATTAGATGACTCTTAAATCAGGTGCCAAATTCGAGGTGGGGAAGTTCGATGGAACTGGTAATTTCATATTGTGGCAAATGAAGGTTAAGGATGTGTTGGCTCATCAAGGTCTATCAAAGGCACTGTGTGAAAATAAACCAAATGATATGGACCAACTGGATTGGGAAAAGTTGAAGAAGAAGGCTGCGGAAACCATACGACTCTATCTATCAGATAAGGTAATGTATCATATTATCGATTTGATGTCACTAGCAGAGGTATGAGAGACATTAGAGAAGCGGTTCATGTCTAAGTCTCTAACAAATAAGTTGTATTTGAAATAAAAACTCTAGGGCCTGAAGATGTAGAAGGATGCTGATTTACAATAACATGTCAATACTTTTAATCAAGTGATCAATGACTTATAGAAACTTGATGTGAAGGTTAATGATGAGGATAAAACAATAATATTATTGTGTTTTTTTGCCAAATTCCTATGAATACTTGGTGATAATATTGACGTATGAGAAAGACTCAATCAAACTGGATGAGATCACATTTGTACTTCTATTTCACACTCAAAGAAGATAGAATGTAGGGGAAAGGTCTCACGGTGATGATCTGTATGTGAAAGGGAACCAAGCACGTGGGAGGAGACAAGGAAGAGGAGGTCATGCCAAAGAGAAAAGAACAAATTCCAGGGGCAGAACACAAACAAAGTGCTTTAAGTGCAAACAAATCAAGCATTAATAAAAGGACTGTCCAAATGAATGGAGTCCTAACAAGTCAGTGAGGGAAAGATGAAGTATCTACATATGCAAATATTGCATAGAAAGATGAATCTAGTTACAACAATGAAATTGATCTACTATATGTATCATAAAATCATAATGCAGATGAGTGGATACTTGACACTGGTTGTTCCCACCACTTTACGTCAAACTGAAAATGGTTCACCACATACAGAGCATGCAATTTTAGTTTCGTGAATCTCGGAAATAATAAAGCATGTAAAATTATTGGCATAAGATAAATTAGAATTGTGATAGATGATGGTGTAGTGAAGACTAGGGATGACAATGGGTACCCAGATCCGTGAGTACCCATAAAAAATACCCGTGATGAGCCGGGTTTGGGTCCATGTTTTTGGACTCGTGATGGGCCGGGTTTGGGTCCGGGTCCGTGTTTTAAGACCCAATATTAGATGGATCTGGGTCTGGGTAAAGAGGTACCCAGATCCATGGTACCCGGACCCGCTATTCCTTCCTAAATATGTGTATCTATATATTTATATATATAATATTGTTAATTCATGATGTGATATTTTTAATTCATAAATGTGATTGTTATGTTGTTAAACATTGATGTTATATTGTTAAATAGTGATGTATTGTTCTGTTACTAATTGATATGTATAATTCAATATTTTATTGATTGAACAATTCTTACTAAATCAATTTTACATCATAACATTGAAATAATCAATTTAAAATGTGTTTAAAACTTTAAATATTTTAGTAATTTTTTCTCTTGTTGATTAGCTAAATAACATATAAGATTGTAGGAAACAAACACATAATTACTTAAATTACTCGCAGTTATTCTTAATGTCCTTTTGGATTTGTGTGTACACGTAGATCCATTGGATACCCAAGGATCTGTGGATAACAGACCAAGCGGATATGAGCATGGGTCTGGGGCGGGTCTGTGATAAAAAAATGAAGCAACAGGATGAGTCCGGGTAATGCACTACCTAGACCCATTCAGATCCATTGTCATTCTTAGTGAAGACGTTATGTAAGGTTAGACACATACCAGATTTGAAGAAAAATTTGAATTCTTTGGGGACATTGCAGGCCAAAGGATTTAGCTATAGAGTTGATGGGGACAATGATATTCTTCGAGTATGAAAAGGTGCTCTGACTATGATGAATGGTAAGAGAACTGTTGAGAACACTTACAAGTTATAGGTGGAGTTGCTAGAGTGGCTGAAGAGATTTTAGTAGATTCTGACCATGATGCTACAAAATTATGGCACATGCGTTTGAGACATATTATTGTGCATGACATGACAACACTATGCAAAAGAAGACGGTTGATGAGAGTCAGCAAATGCAAGCTAGATTTGTGCAAGTATTGTATGCTTGGGAAACATACACAAGTTAGTTTTAAGGCTGGCCAACATAGGACTCGGGGCATTCTAGACCATGTCCACACTAATGAACGGGGATCCACTCAGGAACCATCCCTAGGATGTTCTAGGTATTTTGTTACCTTCGTTGATAACTTTTCTCATAAGGTTTGCGTTTATTTTCTAAATAACAAGTCATAAGTCTTTCCCAAGTTCAAGGTTTGGAAGATAGAGGTAGAGAATCAGATTGGTAGAAAAATCAAATATTTGAGGTCAAACAATGGTATGGAGTACAAAGACTTACAGTTACAAAACTTTTGTGAGGAACATAACATCCAAAGGCATTTTTCAGTGAAGAAGACTCATTGACATAATGGTGTTGCAAAGATGATGAATATAACTCTTATAGAGGGGGACAATTGTATGAGACTGAATGTTGGAATTTCCAAGGATTTGGGCAGAGACACTTAGTATGACAAGCCATGTTATCAATAGATCACTATAGTCTTCATTGGATGGTAAAGTTGCAAAAGAAGTATGGACATGTAACCCAATCAATTATAATATGTTACGCATATTTGTTTGTCCTACTTATGTACATGTACCTAGTGTTGAACGATCTAAACTTGATCCTAAGTGAAAGAGGTGTATCATAATTGGATATACCAATGGTATGAAGGGGTTCAAGTTCTAGGATCCAGTTATCAGAAAAGTGGTGTTAAGCAGAGATGTAGTGTTTCATGAAAATTTCATGCTGAAACAATCAGTTTTTAAATAGGTGCCCAGTCCAAATGGATAGAATTCAGGATCAAATAAGATTCCAGTGAGCAATGAAACATTTTAGGTGAATAAAGGCAAGAAACCATGTACTAGTTCAAGTCAAGAACATGATGATTCATAGGCAGAAAGTTCAGGGGCGTAGGAGTATATACTTGCTAGAGGCAGTGATAGACATCCTATCAGACCTCCAGAGAGATATGGCTTTGAGGATAAGGCTTCAATTGCTATCCATATCAGTTCAAGAGGTCCTTGTAGCTTTCAAGAGGCTATAAATAGCCAAGAGAAAGAACAATGAATGGGTGCCATGATGGAGGAGATATAGTCTTTACACAAGAACCAAACTTGGGAGCTTGCTCCATTGCCCCCAGACAAGCGTGCAATTTGGTGGAAGTGGGGTTAAAAGAAAGGGAAAAGTTCAAGGCTTGTCTTGTAGCAAAAGGGTGTTCACATTAGAAGGGGAACAACTATAATGAGATTTTCTCTCTAGTGGTGAGACACACTTCTTTCAGGGTAGTGTTTGCCTTGATAGCCAACCGTGATATGCACTTAGAACATATAGATGTGAATAATGCCTTTCTCCATGGTGAATCAAAGGAAAAAATTTACATGACACAACCAGAAGGGTTTAGTGCAGCTGGACAGAGTCACTTGGTTTGCAAGTTGAAGAAGTCTGAGTATTGGTTGAAGCACTCTCCCAGATAGTGGTACAAGAGTTTTGACACTTATATGTTGAAGATTGGTTGTAAGAGTTGTGAGCATGATTGATTTGTTTATGTGAGAAGTCTTGATGATGGTTCTTTTATTTTTCTGCTACTTTATATTGATGATATGTTGATTGTTGCTAATCATTTGAGCGATATCAATGAGATGAAAGTCATGCTAGGTATGAAGTTTGAAATGAAAGATTTAGGGGCTGATAGGAAGATTCTTGCGATGGAGATTTACAAGGATAAGAGAGCTAGAAAAATATGGCTCTCCTAGCAAGCTATGTTGAAATGATCTTAGAGAGATTTGATATGAGCAATGCGAAATTAGTGAGTACTCCATTTGAAAATCACTTCAAGCTTTCCCTATATTGGTGTCCAAAGACACATGAAGAGAAGAAGTATGTGTCAAAGGTTCCTTATGCCAATGCAATGGGTTGCCTGATGTATGCTATGGTTTGTACTAGACTAGATTTGGCACAAGTAGTTAGTCAAGTATGCAAGTACATGTCAAAACCAGGGAAGCAACATCGGTAAGCAGTCAAATGAGTTTTCAGATATTTGAAAGGGACTATAGGTCTCAATATCATGTTTGGCAGCCAATAGAGTAAACATTCAGTTGTTGGTTATGTTGATTCTGACTATGCAGAAGACTTGGATGATAGAAGGTCTGCACCATGGTTTGTCTTCATCCTTACAAGTGGACCAATTATGTGGAGATCATTAGTTCATTCTGTTGTTGCTATGTCCATAATTGAAGCAGAGTACATCAAAACAGGTGAAGCTTCTAAGGAAGCCCTATGACTTATGGGGCTGGTAAATGAATTAGGCATTGAGCAAGGTGGAGTTCCTCTACATAGTGATAGTGAGTGTTATCTTCTTGGGAAAGAACCCGATATATCATGCTAGGACCAAACATGGTGATGTGAGATTTCACAAGATCAGAAAGTTGGTAGTTTGTGGGCAGATCCTATTGCAAAAGGTCCACACTTCAGAAAATGTAGCTGATATGTTAACCAAGATCGTTACTGTAGACAAGTTCAGGCATTACCCGAGCTTGCTGAACATTTACTGATGCTAGACTATGAAGCGCCCCCAATCCAATGGCAGAAGATGGAGATTGATGATATTCATCAAGGTGGAGATTGCTATGCAATTACTCATATTAGCTAGATAAAAACAATACAAGTTATGAGTTTGAGCTGACGTAAAGAGGTTAGGGTAGTGAGCTATATGTTTATGTTATATAAACCTAATGTAACAAGGAGATCAATAGCTAAACACAAATCGTTATTTTCTAATACATAATGGTAGTCTCTCAATGTTCTCGTGGATATAGGCAAAATTGGATGAACCTCATTACCAAATTTCTTGTTTTATTCTCTTATCTCTACTCTTATACTATTTGTTTGTTCGATTGTTCCGAACATAGAACATGTTGATTAACACAATTTTATGTGTGCACAAAAAGTTATTGCGATAAAAGTATGCATTAATGGTGTATGAGTTTTATACACTAATATTGTATCATTCGTCATTTATGTTTTTTTGGCATTGATCTTTAAGAAAATACTACAAATAAATAAAGGATAATGTGTTGATGAGTTTTGGATGATATACTAACGAATGATGAATAATATTATGTATACATCTTTATACTGAATTTGCATACATATTTCACTCTTGATCTAATAAGTTAATTTTTCAAGGGAGATATTTAATTGTATTTGTATACATTGAAGAGATAAGAATGGATTGTGTGGTTAGGGATAAGGACTGGCCCAGCCACTCTTTGGTGATGATGAGCACATACACTACACAAAAATTGCATTAATTAGTATTATTATAGTTATATTTTGTTATTTCCCTTCATTTCTCTTATTCCCATACATTTTGAATCATTCAGTACAATTTGTATCTCTTTTCTCAAGTCCTAAATTTGCCACGGAGAATAAGAGAGGATAAAAACTAAGATTACATTATCAAGAAATTTATGATAAATATAATGAATTAATCAAATATAAAAAAGAAGATAATATCATCGAACAATATAATATTTGAAATATTATATAGTAAATTATTAGTCAGAAGATAAATATTAATAAAAGATATCATTGTAAAACAAATCATTAAAAAAATCATCATTTTATTACATTATTATTTTTCCATATAAATGTAACATTATAATTGATAAAATAATTAATACTGAACTTTAATTTGAACATATCAATTGAAGAACATTTTTATGAAAAAAAATAAGAGAAACAATGTAAAAGTTTTATATATTATCCGATTATCATCTATTGTTCATTTTTAATCATCATTAATTCTTCAGAAAAAATAATGCAAATGAATAAGGATAAAATATAAATATTATACTCGAAACATACTTACTAAAAGAGTATAATATATATGTATCAATATATCATTAATTTTATATTATTTTTATTTATAAGTCAACCATAAATAAATATGAATAACTGAATAATGAAATGACATTGTGTGTTTTTTCTCCTACTAAAACTAATATGAGGAGTATAAATGTCACTTTGTCTTTATGGAAGGACAATAAAGTAGTTAAATTCCAGAAACAAAGCGTGCTAGGAACATGGAATAATGAGAAGAAGATGCGTTCCATTTGATGCCACGAAACTAGACGGGACAAAGGGAATAATAGCCGCAAAGGTTGACATATTTTCTTAATAATACGGTGGGTATATTTTTATGCCGTGAGGAATTAATATCTTTTATAATTACACTGTTGTTCCTCCAAACTAATATTATTCTTGGGAATCGAACTTATAATTTTTTAGTCTTCTTAAAAATCTAATGAAATCTTATACTACTATACCAATTCATTTTTGGTTGAAAAGGTTGACGTAAGGCATGATGCAGCCTAAAGAATATAATAATAATCATATCCATTTTAGCACTCAAGTACGTGATTCTCAAATCTCAATAAGCCACATGCTCGTGCTATTTGTTTACAAAATGATTTTTGAACAACCATATTACCATGATTTTTAATTGCTCTTTAATTTTTGGATGAATTTTATGAGTAGTATGAAGAAAGAGAAGATATAAAGTAAATGAAAGAAATATATATTTTTATATGAGTGCTAGATAGAGTTTATTTATTAGTTTGATAGTACTTGTCATGTCTTGTGTCGCTTAAAGGCATCATATCCCACGCATGCAAATGGGAAGCTTTAAACTTTTTCAGAGTGCAAGTGCCCAAGAAGCTATCACCCGCAGCTATCACTTTCATTACATCCTTTTTGTACTTATCTTTCACTATTCAAAGAAATTTGTAAACAAAGTTTGAACTCACATCCCTATTTTAAATAATTATAAAGAAAAAAGGTAATTCATGAACTCCTCTACAAACGTACTTTGGGAGTTTAAGATAATCGAGAAAAAATTAAAAGTTTTTTAGACTGTTACTAGAGGTGGATTATATAGGAGATAGGTGGGCACCTCCTGATTTTTTTTTTTAATTTAATAAGATATTCTTTTATGTATTACTTGTTGTCTTTGATCAAAAGAATATTTAATTATGAAATTTTAAGTTATAAAATATATTTTTAACCAATCATAACAAATGACACATAAGACGACACACTTCTTAGGACAAATTATGTATTCCCTTTACCTACACTCAAGCAACATCTTTATGGAGATATTCGTCAAAACTCATATATTTCTTTAATTTGTAGTTTGATAAATAATTATAGTGCAATTTGTGTGGTTCTTCTAAAATTTATACATTATATATCAAATTCTCTTAAATGTGTAAATAATATTGGTGTTGCTTATAATAATGATATGATTTCATTTGAGTTTGTAATGATTTTACACTTGATGAAATAGATTATGTACATAATGATAATAAATATTCTTAGAATGCTATAAGTAATTTAATATGGATAATATATGTAATTTTGTCCAAAAGTTCTATCGTATAGATTTCAATGAACAAGAGAATATTAGTTTGATATGTCAATTTCAACATTTTATTATTGTCGTCAGCCATTCAGATTTGAAAAACTCTCAATCAGATATTGTTAGTCATATATTGTTTGATCGAGTTATTCATCTTATCTTAACTATTGTGGTTGAACTACTATATAAATATCATCTTCAACAATAAAAACAACAAAAAAAATTACACAGTAAACTTGAACATGATCATTTCTTGCAGACAACATTGTGATTTATATTAAAAAGAAAATTGCTACAAAATTTACCTATGATCTAACCATGTACGTTTGTTTATATTTTTTGTTACTCAAATGATTTTAGTTATAAATTCGTCATTAAATATTGTTTCCCTAAAGTTTAGATCAAGATTTACCATTGAATGTTAATGTTTCATTTTATATTATATTATTCATCAAATGTCTCTTAAATATAACTAATACACATGAATGATAAATATTATACTCATTATCTATAACTCTTTAAACTAATGGTACATAAATATTGCACTCTTAAAATATATGTTAGTGATTTAATCAACTTCCTAATGAAGTTAGGAGAGAAAGTGGGAAAATGATTATAGAAAATGAATAAAGGTGATCATATGTAGAGATAAAATACAAAGGTGTGTATTATATGTCTCAAATTAACTAGTAATAAGAGAAAAAATATAATAGATATATAAATTATCTAGACAATGTAAAACATAATAACATGTCATACACCCATATATATTTTCATATCAGAAGATAAGTTATATCTTACAACTATTAAAATTATGACATGTTATATTTCACCATTTTGTAAAAATATATTTTTCAAAACTAAAAAAAATAGGACACATTTCATAATTTTAGTGGATGGAGGAGATAACATTGTTCTAATATGAGGAAATACCTTACTCTTTTATATATATATATATATATATATATATGGAGTGACTCAAATGAAAATAGTCTCATACAGAAACCTTGAGAACAATAAATTTGAGCCTTATAACCATAAGCGGATGAATATGATTAAAAGTTAGTTATTCGTGATATGATAGTCATGTGCATATATCTTTTAATATTGACTGTTTAAATAGAAGTGACTCGGGTGACAAAAATTGTAATTGTGAGAAATAAGAAAAATTAATATAAACCATGAGATCTTATTTGAAGGGCCAATATTAAAAGAATTGATCATGTGACCAATAACTAACTTTTAATCCTAACCATCTACGTATAGTTACAAGACACATATTTATTGTTCTCATAGTTTTTATATAATAATTGTTCATACTTATTCCACCCCGGTTAAATCCGGGTTATTCCATGTTCGTACCGAGTACGTAACTATACTGAGCATTCCTCATTTACAAGGCCAAACCTGCACTAGGCTTAATGCAGGTATCATTATTGCATCTGACACACCATTAATGCGCACCTGACTCATTATTAATGTGTCGTTGATATTTCACCTACCATGCCACATGCAAGTTCTACCCGTCCCTCGAAAGATCGATAGTTACAGACCTACATGTTGGTTAAGGACAACTCGATATACGTCCAACATACACCTAATATACGCCTACCATACCTGCTAAATTATAACCAACCAATGGTCAGGTGCACGTCAACCATTCCAATCTCTATAAATAGGACGTTCCCACACAGGAAATATAATTAATATCTCATTCCCCCATTTATTACTTGCATTTAGTACTTCATGCTCTCATTTCTTTCTTATTTATTCTCACTCTCTCTCATAAATCACATACTGACTTGATCGTCAGAGAACCTTTCTAGGTACCTCTCCCAATGAGTCCAATCAACATTCCAACCAAGGCTCCAGACTTCTATTACTCAATTGGGCATCCAATTTCAATTATACTCGATCAACCCCTTAGCCAAGCAGAACTAGTCACTACAAACATGCCTCTAAACAACGATACTCCCTCCATTGATCCTCCATCATGAGTACTACCATGCCAACAAGCAAGCCAAAATCATCCCCCAAACCCTACCCTAGAAGCACCCACCACTCAACAGCTCCTCCAAATGATCTAGACCCAAGGCCAGATTATCCAGCAGCAAGCCCAACTGTTAGACGAACTCCGCCAACACAAACTTGAGTCTAGTAACAGACCCTCTTGGCCAGTTGCCGATGAGCACTCCGCTGAGTCTGCCGAAGAATCCCGTCGTATAGCCCCCATGTCCTCACTATAACCTAAGCACTTAGCTCACCCAAGTAACATTGACGAATATGATGGCACCGCCACCTAGACACATTTGAGGCCTCTATACTTTTTGATGGAGCGACTAACCTCATCATGTATTGAGCCTTCCCCCTCACCCTTAAACGTACTGCCTTGCAGTGGTTTACACGGTTGACACCAAATATCATCGATTAATGGGCAACTCTCGCTAACGGGTTCAACATCCAGTTTACGGCAAGTAAGGAACAACCAAGATCTTCCTACACCCTTTCTGGTATTTGGAAATAACAACACAAGCTTGTCCGTGCATACTTGGACATGTTCAACATAGAGGCCATGAAGGTTCGCACCTTAAGTCTAGAGGTGGCAGCACATTTATTGGTTACAAGGTTACAAGATGGCCTCTTTATACAAGAATTGGCCAAATATTTGGACCTTACCATGGAAGACTTCCGGTCGAAGGCTCAACAATTTTTAAACCTGGAAGAAACTCAACCAAGCCGTCCATCTTCTGCCCTTAGAAACAATATAATTCATATATAAATTATCTGTAGACAATGTAAAACATAATAACATGTTATACACCTATATATATATAATGAAGTATATTTTCATATCTGAAGATAAGTTATATCTTACAACTATTAAAATTATGACATGTTATATTTCACCATTTTGTAAAAAAATATTTCTAAAAACTAAAAAAATAGGACACATTTCATAATTTTAGTGGATGAAGGAGATAACTTTGTTCTACTATGAGGAAATACTTTACTCTCATATATATATATATATATATATATATATGGAGTGACTCAAGTGAAAACAATCTCATATAGAAACCGTGAGAACAATAAATCTGAGCCTTATAACATATGTGGATGATTGTGATTAAAAGTTAGTTATTCATCATATGATAGTCATGTGCATGTATATTTTAATATTGACTTTTTAAATAATGAGTAACTCGGGTGACAAAAATTGTAATTGTGAGAAATAAGAACAATTAGTATAAACCATAAGATCTTATTTGAAGGGTCAATATTAAAAGAATTGATCATGTGACCAATAACTAACTTTTAATCCTAACCATCAAGGTATAATTATAAGACACATATTTATTGTTCTCATAGTTTTTATATAAGAATTGTTCATACTTATTCCACCCCGGCTAAATCCGGGTTATTCCATGTTCGTACCGAGTACGTAACTATAATGAGCATTCATCATTTACCGGCCAAACATGCACTAGGCTTACTACATGTATCATTATTGCATTTGACTCACCATTAATGCACATCTGACTCACTATTAATGTGTCATTGACATTTCATCTACCACACCACCTGCAAGTTCTACCTGTGCCCCAAAAGATTGATAGTTACAGGCATACAGGATGGTTAAGGACAACTCGATGTACGTCTAACATACACCTAATATATGCCTACCATACCTGCTAAATTATAACTAACCAATGGTCAGGTGTCACATCAACCATTCCAAACTCTATAAATAGAAGGTTCCCACACAAGAAGTATAATTAATATCTAATTCCCTCTTTTATTACTTGCATTCATTACTTCATGCTCTCATTTCTTTAATATTTATTCTCTCTCTCATAAATCACATATTGACTTGATCGTCGGATACCCTTTTCAGGTACCTCCCCCAATGGGTCCAAACAACATTCCAAACAAGGCTCCAGACTTCTATTACTCAACTGGGCATCCAATTCCAATCATACCTGATCAACCCCTCATCCAAGCAGAACTGGTCACTACAAACATGCCTCTGAACCACGATACTCCCTCCATTGATCCTCCAGCACGAGTACGACCATCCCAACAAGCAAGCCAAAGTCATCCCCCAAACCTTATCTTAGAAGCACCCACCACTCAACAGCTCCTTTAAATGATCTAGACCAATGGCCAAATTTTCCAGTAGCAAGCCCAACTATTAGCCGAACTCCGCCAGCACAAACTTGAGTATAGTATCAGACCCTCTTGGCCAGTTGCCATTGAGCACTCCGTTGAGTACGTCTAAGAATCCCGCCCTATAACCCCCCGAAACAAAAGACACTCATACAACCCACCCCTCCGATTATAGCTCTTCACGAGTAAGACACCCCTTACCCGAAGCAATCATGTCCTTACTGCTACCTAAGCACTTAGCTCACCCAAGTAACATTGACGAATATGATGGCACCACTGATCCGCAAGACCACTTAGACACCTTTGAGGCCACTATACTTTTTCATGGGGAGACTGACCCCATCTTGTACAGAGCCTTCCCACTCACCCTTAAACGCACTACCTTGCAGTGGTTTACACGGTTGGCACCAAATATCATCAATTAGTAGGAAACCCTCGCTAGCGGGTTCAACATCTGGTTTACGACAAGGAAGGAACAACCAAGATCTTCCTACACTCTTTCCAGTATTTGGCAGGAACAACGCAAGCATGTCCATGCATACTTGGACATGTTCAACATGGAGGCCATGAAGGTCCTCAGCTTAAGTCTAGAGGTGGCAGTGCTCTTATTGGGTATAAGGTTACAAGATGGCCTCTTCAGGCAAGAATTGGCCAAATATTCGGACCTTACCATGGAAGACTTATAGTCAAAGGCTCAACAGTTTATCAACCTGGAAGAAACTCAACCAACCTGCCCATCTTTTGCCCATAGTGTACCAACTCCCTTCATTGGAAACCAAACAACCAAAATTTCCTGAACAACCCCGAGATAACCCACCCCAACAACCCAAAAAAATAAAAATAATCCACCTACAATCCCCTTAATGCTAGTCGCTCTAGATTACTACAAGAAGTCATTACCACTCATCTGGTCCAGCTCCCTAAGCCCAACCCGAGGAGAAAGCTGGGAACCCAGGATCTAAATACTACAACTTCCAAACTATTTTTGGGAACATTATAGAAGCGTGCACCCAACTATGAGACATTGTTGAAGACTTAATTCATGCTGGTCATTTGCAGTAGTTTGTTACCAGGGTAGCCCGACATGGATGATGACCACCGTCATGTCGACCTAGTCCCTCTAAGAGACACTCTCTTCCAAAAACTCAACATGAGCATCCTCCGAACAAGGATTGGGGAGACATGTATTGCTCTAGTAACCAGCGATAGAGGATTCCAGTGAACATTAATACCATATCATGAGGATTTGCCACAGGGGACACTTCTAGAGCAGCTCATAAGAGGTACGTCTGGGAAGTTATGCAGACAACTTATGGAATCCTCGCCAGCAATATGAAAACAGGGTAGCACCCCCACTCTCCTTCGACGACCGTGATTATGAAGGTTTTGTTCGCGGTCATGACGATCCCTCGTCATGACCGTCAAGATTAATAACACGAATGTCAGAAGACTTTTTATCAATCAAGGTAGCTCGACATATATTATGTTCCAAGACTTGTTACTCAAAATGGAACTAAAGCATATAGGCTAATTGCCTTATGACGACCAGTTGGTTGACTTCACTGGGCATGGAATCACCTCGCGGGTATGTGGACAACTAGCTCAACATTAGGGAGCAGCCCCTAACCCAGACACTATACGCAAAGTTTTTGGTCATTGATTGTAATTATGCCTACAATGTTATTCTAGGTCGGCCAACATTAATCCATCTTGAGACAGTGGTCTCCACGCCACACTTGTGCATGAAATTCCTTTCATCTGATCTCAGGGTATGCACTATGAATGGGGACCTACATAGCGCCAGAAGTTGTTACCATATGAGCCTCTGCCCGAATCAAACATCAAGGAGAAAGCCACTCCTGATGAAAAGACAATGGGGTGTACACTTGGTTGAGTTAGATGTCAGAATAGATGAAGGCGAGTCCCGACCTCAGCCCGAGGGCGAAAAAGCATTTGTGAAACTTGGGCCAACAAAGTACAATTTGGTATACATTGGCAATACCCTTACCAAAGCTCAAAAGTCGAGGTGTAACAATATGCTTGGTCAGCTGCAGATATACCGAGGATTGACCCCTCAATCATTTGCCACTGGTTAACTACACACCTTGGGGCAAAGCCAATAGCCCAGAAGAAAAGGAAAATGGGCACCGAAAGAACAACTGAAGTTTCTCAGAAAATATCTGAACTCTTGGAATTCGGTTTTATCCGGGAAATTACTTATACCACTTGGCTGTCAAATATGGCACTGGTCAGGAAACCACCAGGGAAATAGCGTATGTGCATAGACTACACAGATCTAAACAAAGATACCCTAAATATCTATACCCCCAAACATTGATCACTTAGTGAACAGATCCTCCGGCTATCAATATTTGTATTTCATGGACGCCTACTCCAGATACAATCAAATACCTATGTACCTACTAGATCAAGACAAAATTGCTTTCATCACACCTAAAGCTGCATATTGTTACACGTTCATGCTTTTTGGGTTAAAAAACGCAGGGGCTACCTATAAGAAGATGATCAATAGTGTTTTTGAAGATCAGATCGGGAGACATATAGAGGTTTACATGGATGATATGATTGCAAAAAGTCTACCTATATAAGATCATGTCTCTATTTTGGAAGCCATCTTCAGGCGGTTATGTAAATTCAACATGTTCTTCAACCCGGATAATTGTATCTTTGGGGTTGAGGCTGGAAATTTTCTCGGGTTCTTGCTAAGAGGCCGAGGTATAGAAGCAAATCCGAAATGTCCAGCTTAGTCAAAGAGGTTCAACAATTGAATGGATGATTGACAACGTTATCTAGATTTCTCCCAGCATCCGCCAAACAGTCTATTCCACTCTTTCAGCTACTCAAGAAAAGTAAAACATTTGATTAGTCGGATGACTGTTAGAAGGTTTTCCAAATTTTAAAACGATATTTGGCCACTCCCTTAGTGCTCTCCAAGCCAGAATCTGCTCAGACTATATGTCTACTTGGTAGTAACTGATGAAGCCGTGGCAACTGCCCTGGTTAGAGAAAACGAAGAATGTCAAAATCCAGTTTACTTCACAAGCAAAGCTTTGCAAGGTCCCAAGATTAGGAATCAAAAGTTGGAAAAGGTCACCTACGCCCTCTTAGTAGAAGCAAGACGTCTACGATAATACTTTCAATCCCACCCTATGGTGGTGAGAACAAATCAACCTATTTGACAAATCTTGCATAAACCAAAACTGGCCGGATGAATGATCTCTTGGTCCATTAAACTCTCACAGTTTGACATCCGATATGAACCTTGAAAAACCATCAAAAGTCAAGTCTTATCAAATTTCATCGCCTAACTGACTGCCCAATCGGATAATTCTGGTCAGACATGGACAATTTATATGGACAGTTCGTCCAATCCCCAAGGAAGTGGGGCTAAAATATTACTCGATAATGGAAAGGGCATGACTACTGAGCACTCATTAACCTCCACATTTTCCACATCAAACAATCAAGATGAATATGAAGCATGCATAGCTGGTTTGCAGTTAGCCAAAGAGGTCGGTGTAGAAAAGGTAGTTATCTACAACGATTCCTAATTAGTTGTCTCGTACATAACCAAAATCTACCAAATGAAAGACACATTGTTAGTTTATTTAGGAAAATAATTTGCAGAGGTTAAAGATTTGATGGTTAAGTTTAAAGAAGCCTCCATCCAACATGTCCCGAAAGAGTAGAACGTCTGGGCCGATATCCTATCTAAGTTGGCTAGTACAATAAGTTCGGGCAATAATAGGTCGGTGGTTCAAGGAATAATTCTGAGGTATAGTGTCATTGCAGTTGAGCAGATATCTATCCCAAACAACTAGACCAGTCCCATCATCAGATACCTATTACATGGCGACCTTCCAACTGACAAAAGAAAAACAAAGATTCGTTAGGCATAATTCATGGTTCACGATAGAACAAGGCTGTTTGTATTGCCACAACTTTTCTACTCCAATGCTTAAATGTCTTGGCACTGATAGGGCACAGTACATCCTCCAAGTTCTTGATAGTGGTATTTGACTATTTCACTAAATGGATCGAAGTGTAAGCCTTATCCACCATCACCTCAGCCAACATCCGGAAGTTTACTTGGAGAAACATTATCACGCAGTTCAGGTTTCCGGATGCTATAATCATAGATAACAGAACACAATTTTCAGATTGGAGGTTTAAAGAGTTTTTGGCCGGTCTTCACAACAAACAACATTTTACTTCAGTTGGACACCCTCAGACTGATGGGCAAGCAGAAGCTGCTAATAAAGTCGTCCTAAAAGGAATAAAGAAGAGTTTGGAAGAGGCAAAATGAACCTGACCTAAACAACTACTTCACATCCTTTGGGCCTATCACACAACTCCTCACTCTTCTACCAAGGAGTCACCATTCAACCTGACCTATGGATCTAATACTATGATCCTGGTAAAAATCGGCAAGCCCACATGGCAGACGATGAAATTTTATGAAGCTGCCAACTCAACTATCTTAAGGCACAATCTAGAGTGGATAGAAGAAGAGAAAGACCAAGCCCGGATTAGAGAAACCACCATCAAAAGACAAACAACCAATAAATACAATGCTTCTTTAGTCCCTAGAGACTGTGATACCGACAGTCTGGTCCTTCGAAAAGCAGACATCGGTCGAGCCAAAGGGAAGCTAGAACCAAACTAGGAAGGACCGTATCGGGAAACAGACAAAATCGGTAAAGGGGCCTACAAACTAGAAAACTTGTCAGGAAGGGAGATTCCTCGCACTTAGAACACAATGAAACCATCAATTTTTTCTTAAAAAGTGTTAAAGTTATATATGTCGGTCCCTTTGACGACCGAACAACCCATGTAACCCAGTACAACTTATATGTTAACATGGTATTATTAAAACAAATTCTGATAGGACTCGAAGTGGCGATCAATGTCTTATAAAACCCAAGCGTGAACCACGTCTCCTTGATCCCCCATCAACTAATCCCCTCAAGGCGTTAATTTGTCCCCCTTTTTGACGGCAACCAACAAAGAAAATTCCAGAGCGGACGAAGTCCCCTTGGCTCCACATCATCTAAGCCCTCAAGGCGTGGGTCTGTCCCCCTTTTGATGGTGACCAATAAACAAAATCTGAAGCGTGGACCAACTCCCCTTGGTCCCTCTTTAATTAAGCACCTCAAGGTGTGGAAACATATCCTTTTTGATGGCGGTCAAGAATTACATCCCCAGCGCGGACTAAGTCCCTTTGGTCCCCCATCAACTAAACCCCTCAAGGTGTGGATTCGTCCCCTTTTTGACGGTGGCCAACATATAGAACCGAAGTGTGGACCAAGTCCCCTTGGCGCCCATCAACTGAGCCCCTCAAGGCGTGGACCGGTCCCCCTTTTAACGACAACCAACAAACAGAACCCAAGCGGGGACCAGGTCCCCTTGGTCCCCCATCAACCAAGATTCTAAACCTGGTTACCCAAAAAGTATCTAGTTTAATTAGGTGCAGCAAACTAATCAAGAAAGGTCGATTAACTCATCTTGTCAATCTAGGTGATGATTACTTAAGAAAAATTCAAGGCATTTTTATGTAATTCGGTTAAGGGTTACTTAAGAAAGATTCAAGGCGTTTTTTATGTTATTCAGACTAGTCAGTTTAATTCGGTTAAGGGCGACTTCAACATTATTTGATTTAACATTATTGGGATTATTCTGATTAGTAACTTCCGATTATTTAAAGGTTATTCAGACCAGTCAGTTTAATCCGGTTAAGGGTAACCTCAACATTATTTGATTTAACATTATTGGGACTTTACCACTTAAAAAATTCTTAGGATTTAAAGGTTATGAGATCATATTAGAATGCCCAGAATAAAGCGAACAAAATGCATAGTGAAAAGGAAAGTGACTATTTCATTCATAAAAAAGGGTCACATATAATCCGACCAATTACATCAAAGGCAAAAACTCAAAAATTAAACTAAGACCCCCCCACCCCTGTCCAGAACGGGAAGCTTCACCAAATCATCATCCTCATCGGCAATGAGCTCTCCTTCAAGAGTAACCTGATCATCTATCATCATCCAAGACCAGTCAGCCTCTGGGGGAACTAAGTAGACCTAGGCAAAGGCATTGTCCCATCCCGCGTTAGTCGTCGCGACAGCTTCATCATCTAGACTCAAATATGATGCCTTCATATTGGAAAATTCATCAGTCAGCTGGGAAATAGCAACCTTGCGTGATTCTTCTCGCTCTTCCAACAACCTCAACTTGTTCCCAAGTTGACGCTTCCCCTCCTTAGCTCGCCCCAGGCGGTCACCCAAGGCACCCAGCTCCCTTTGGGCGATCCCCATATTCTCTTAAGCCTGTCAGGCCGCCTTCTGAGAATCCTTGAGTTGGAGCGACATCGCATATAACTGCTTGTCGGCTACCATATTTTGCTCCTTCAGACTCTTCAAGACTTCAACATGTTTCTTATCAAGCTCGTACAATTTGGTTGAATGCTGCTCCAGAAGTTTGGCCAAAGCCTCTTCCCCAACTCGGGTGGCTAGTACCCCATCACCCTCAAGGTACTTAGCCATAGAAGCAGTCAAAACCTCGGCTTCCCAGACTTTCCTCAGCAGCTCTACCACAAGCATATACTCCATGGTCTCAACAATTCCCGGGTTGAGCAACCCTGCCTCGACCGCCATTGGGATCTTGTAAAGGTAGGAGGACTTGGCGGAAGATGTTTTCCCTTTGCATGTACTGGGGGCCCTTCCCTTTGCCGATTCCTCTGAATGGGCAACGAGGGTCCTAGAAGGCACGACATCCTCACTAGTTAAATCAATCGGGCGAGTTGTTGTATGAGCAGGGACGGTGGTGACCGAAGGTTCAGAGCGGATAGGAAGAACATCCCTTGACTTGGAAGATGGACCACCTTCCCCATGAGGAGGTTAGAAGTAGGCTGGTGAGTCGAACCTCGCCATCTTGGGGATCTCAACACCCTTCCTTTTCAAGATGGCTCTCCTCAAGAGGCTTGATCGATCAGCCTAGGCACCTATAGCAGCTGCTGAAAAAAGGACATACAAACATAAGTTAGTCATTATAATTAACTATCACAAAAAGGGAGAATAGGGCGCATACAGCTGGATACTCACCAATCCGCCACATCCTGTTCTCGGGCATCCTGCTGATCGTAGGAGAAGTTGAAGGACTTGTTAGATTTTTGATGGATTCCCCCGTTTCAGAAAAACGAAAAATGAGGTAGACCATCGGGTCATACTCCCTAGTATGTCGGGTACATCGAGCTTCCACCTGGAAGAATTTGTTCTTCCAATTCTTCATGGACCCTTCAAATGGGTGGAAAAGGTCACATCCATTCCTAGATTGTAGTGACGTCCACCCTCACCGACCTTTATTACTTTCGTCTTTGTTGGTACTATGACCCATTCGGAACATCCATAAGAAGAGACAGAGTGTGCATAGTCGCTCCATAACCTCGCAAAATATCTTGAAGGCCTGGATGAAACCTAGGAATTTGGATAAAGCTGAGAAGGAGCCACCTAGAGATGACACAACACCTAGAGATTACGCGACACCTTGAGATGGCGCTTCTCCTCCATGATAATATCTTCACAGACCTGTTCTTTGTCGGTTGTGCCATGCCATAGGATGTTGTTGGTCGGGCGGGTTAACACATCCACTGTTGGACACTTATCTAGGACGAAGAAGGAGGGAGTACCTAAGACTTCACGGTCCACCCACAAGTAGTTGGAGTCGGGACCCACCATCTCTTCCATGATGATGAATTGGTCAGCACGATTGGCAAAATTCCTCCCCATGAACAACCTATCACTAGAAGAAGCGTCAGATTCCAGGCTAGACATATCATCTAATACTAGACGCCACTTCTTGTAAAAAGCTGCCCGGTCCACCATAACAACTTCATTTTTGGCCTTTTTCTTCCTCAGACCCCGCAATAGGGCCGACAATGAGAGTTGTCGTGGTTGCATCCATGCAGTTTGACTACTACCCGAGGCATAGGTGAGTTGAGCTCGCCTCATGGGTCATAGTAAATACATAAATAATTAAAGAAAAAGAGAAGGAAAAATTACGGGGTATTTAAAGATGAAGGTTCTGGAAGGAATAAGAGTTTGTTCGTCCGGACTCAAGAAGCAGTACAAGCTCGGTAAGAGGAATTCACGAAAAAACAAAGTGAGGAAGGATGAAGGGGAAGGATCTCTATTTATAGGAAATGGGTTGGATCTGGACCTTCCCCAAAGCCCAACCCGAAGAAACATCCATCCGTTCAAAATCACCAGAGAGCAATCCAACAGTGACCCGAGAACCAAACCAGGGGATCTGAAACGAAATGACGTGTCGGTTGAATAGTCAAGGTCTCCAAATGAAACGTTACCAACCCTCCACATGTAGACCAAAGACAGATTGACATCATGTCCTACCCGTGCGCCTAGAAGCTACTCATGTAGTCAACCCAAATTAGGAGTTGACCGGAATCAACTAGTCTGAGCATCATAAACCAAAACACTTTGAGTCTATCATCCCACCCCACTTTTGGCGCCCTGATAGACTGGAGGCAACTGTTCCATCCCGGTTAAATCCAGGTTATTCCATGTTCGTGCCGAGTATGTAACTATACTGAGCATTCTTCATTTACCGGCCAAACCTGGGTTGGGCTTACTACATGTATCATTAATGCCTCTGACTCACTATTAATGCGCATTTGATTGGTCATTAATGCGTCGTTGACATTCCACCTGCCACGCCACCTATAAGTTCTACCTGTCCCCCAACATATAGACAATAACAGGCCTGTAGGGTGGTTAAGGACAACTCGATGTACACCCAACATACACCTAATATACGCATATCATACTCCTACCATACATGCTAAATTATAACCAACCAATGGTTAGGTGTCATGTCAACCTTTCCAAACTCTATCAATAGGAGGTTCCCACACATGAAGTATAAGTAATATTTTATTCTCTCATTTATTACTTACATTCATTACTCCATGCTCTCATTTCTCTCATATTTACTCCCACTCTCTCTCATAAATCACATAATGACTTGATTATCGTTGAACCTTTTCAGGTACCTCCCCCGATGGGTCCAAGCAACATTCCGACCAAGGCTCCAGACTTCTCTTACTCAACCAGACATCCAATTCCGATCATACCCGATCAAGATTAAAAAACAATACTTAAGTCACTCATTTTATATATATATATATATATATGGATAATATGATAGACTTCTTGCAACATTATTGGAAAAAAGTCTATTCAAGTTAAGGGATATTGGGCGAGTGAATTATATTATTATGAGAAGTGTGGAAAGTGAGGACTTTCGGTATCGAGTATATGCCTGATATGAAAAATAATATTTAATTTGGATTTTTAATAAGCCTGCCTTACAAAGTTTGCTTTCCCACTTGCTCTATTTCCAAATTCGGTTTAAAAGTAACTGATTTGAAAAGTTAATATCCAATGGCAATTTATTTAACCGATTTGGAAAATCTACTTTACAAATCGAGTTTGAAAGTAATCGATTTTGAAATTCTTTAGTATTTAAAAAAAGTGCTAGCCACATGCTGACCGTCAATTTAGTGTCTAAAACTACTAATGGTGTCACTATTGAAAGATAAATTTGAGGAGCCTTCCCCTCCCAACAGATTGTTCCTCAGCAAGGAGCCAACTTGTTGAGAGGTTATTTCTCTCATTTTCGGTGTGTTCTTTTTATTTGATTAAGTAAATGAACTCGTTTTTATTCTTTGTTCGTCATCTCAGCTTTGTTGAAATAAATTCCACCGCCGGTATAATGGTTTCAAGAATATTTCAGATACAACTTACTTCTTAATAATCATGTGAACGAGTTATTCCTTCTTTGCCCCATCTCGGCTTTGTTATAATAAATTATAACGCCGGTACAATGGTATCAAAGCAATCCCTTATTACATAATTATTAAGTACCTTTGAATACCATCTCGGTTTTATGGAATAAATTCCAA
>NC_032013.1:3042144-3043768 GCF_001865875.1 Lupinus angustifolius
TATGGTATCAGAGCTCTTTTTATAAAAGAGCTCTGCTACATTCAATGGAACCCCTACCTTCTTCAAACATTCCTATCCAAAGTATGTCTTCAATTTTGGACATAAACTCACCCTACCATGTACACCCCTCAGATAACCCTGCATTACCTTTGGTCACACCTCTACTGAATGGACAGAATTATCATCAGTGGGCAAGGGCAATGGAAGTAAGTCTCAGCACAAAACAGAAACTGCCTTTCATAGATGGAACCATCAGAATGCCCCTCAAAACTGATCCAATTTATCCAGCTTGGGAGAGAGCCAACAATATGGTGATTTCTTGGATAAATAGATCAGTGAATCCTTCGATATCTCAAAGTATCATTTGGATAAAGAAGGCTCATGAGGTATGGGAAGAGCTGAAGGAAAGATTCTCACAAGGCAATCTTTATAGAATTGGTGATCTTCAAGACTCACTATCAAACTTCAAACAAGGAGAATTATCAGTCAGCAATTACTACACAGAGGTCAAGACCATTTGGGATGAGCTTGATAACCTTAGGCCCCTGCCAGTATGCAATTGTGTGGATCCAACAATCTGCACAGCTGAAACTGGAGCAAAGAAAAATTGTGAAGAAGACAGGATTATCAGGTTCCTCAAAGGGCTCAATGATGCATATTCAGGAGTAAGGTCTCAAATCATGGTGATGGAACCATTACCAAGCATGAGCAAAGTGTTGTCTTTGGTGACACAACAAGAAACTCAATTATATGGCCTAGACACAGATGCAAAGGCAATGACTGTGACAGGAAGCTGGAAGAAAGGAGGTACACAAGGTAGAGGATCAATTCAAGGAAGAAGGCCACCAAACTCACCAGGTAGAGGATCTTGGATCAAAGGTGCAAGTCCAGGAAAATATTGTTCTCATTGCAAGAAAACAGGTCACACAGTCGAGGTATGCTATAGGCTGCATGGATTCCCAGCCAACTTCCAATTCACCAAGAATGAACAAATTAACTCAGTCATAACAAATTCTTCAAAGGAAGAGGCTCAACAACAGCAGACTGGCTCCAAGAATGACCAAGATGGAACAATCTTTGGACTCACTCAACAACAATATGAGGGCTTGGTGAACATGCTGCAACAGAATAGTTCTATAATTCCAAAGCATGAAGACCACAATGTTGGTCATGTAAGTAATGCCATGACAGCCTGCAACATTAATCATAAAACAGAGGAATCAGGTAACTCAGGTAGTATTCTAATCCATAACAATAGTTCTTGGATATTAGACAGTGGAGCAACTGACCATATATGCTCCAACTTAGCCCTATACTCTGTCTACTACAAAATAAAGCCAATAAAGGTGAGATTACCAAATGGCAACTTGGTTACTGCAGAAATCTCAGGAACCATACATGTTCTGCAAAATCTAATTTTGCACAGTGTGTTATACTTGTCCTGTTTTACTTATAATCTTTTGTCCATTCCTAAGCTAACCTTGTCTCTATGTTGCATTGTTTCCTTTAATAACTCATGTTGCGAAATTCAGGACAAGAATACTTTGAGGATGATTGGTACAGCTAAGATGATCAAGGGATTATACATGCTAAAAGCTGTCAATTTTCATCACAAAGCCAATTC
>NC_032013.1:3043868-3044321 GCF_001865875.1 Lupinus angustifolius
TTTATGTTGATGACATAATTCTTTCAGGCAATAATATCACTGAAATTAACCATCTTAAACAATTATTGCATACTGCTTTTCAAATTAAAGATCTAGGTGACTTGAAGTTCTTTCTTGGCTTTGAGATCTCTAGAAATCACTCAGGTATCATTATGAATCAAAGAAAGTATGCTTTGGAGATTCTTTCTGATGCAGGTTTCCTTGGCTGCAAACCATCCAGCACACCAATGATTCAAGGATCACACTTGCATCAAGACAGCAGCAAAGACTGTTCTGATCCTAATGCTTATAGAAGACTAGTTGGTAGGCTCATTTACCTTACAAATACTAGACCTTATCTAACTTTTTCTGTCCACCAATTGGCTCAATTTATAGCCAAACCTACTGTTGTGCATCAACAAGCTGCCAACAAAATTCTGAGATACATCAAAGGCTCTCCTGGTTTGGGCATTT
>NC_032013.1:3044421-3087014 GCF_001865875.1 Lupinus angustifolius
AGTGCCAAGGCACACCAGCATGACCGAGACAGGAGCACCAGCACGAGCCTGAGCATCAGCACGAGTCTGACCACCAAGCCAAGTGCCAAGGCACCTAGCACGAGCCTGACCGTGCCAAGTAGTGCCAAGGCACCAAGCACGAGCCTGACCGAGCCAAGTGGCACCATGACTAAAACAGCAGCACCACTGGTGCAGGCAGAATCCATTTCTTGTGTTCCAAGCAAACGTGGAAACGTGATTAATTTCTTTTAATCACGTGGGTTTATTCTTCTAATTAGTTAGTTAGTTAGTTAGTCTTAAGTCTTAATCTATATAAGTCATAGTTCTCCTTTTAGTGTATCATCTTTTCAATTCAATCATTGTTAATTCATTTTTCAATCAATAAAGGAAGTTCTTATTGCTTCTTCATTCTTCATTCATCATTCAAGAATCCTAGTAGGTTTCTTGAGCTTCATCATCAACTTCAAGTTTATGCGTAGTCACTTATGTTCAATCAGTTATTTGTATTTTGAAAATATGTCTCGTTACATAATATCCACACTTTGTTCACCATGATTCCTCTCAAAATTGAAATGCTCATTTTCTAAAAAGAGATACAAATGAGTAATATATAATATTATTTAAGTAGTTTATATTGATCCATCCCGGTCAAATAGTTATCAGTTGATCGGATTGGACTACTTAAGAGTGATCAAGCTCGGATGCCTAACAAGGACTTACGTCACCAGAGCTTACGTTACCAATTGGTTAGCTGACCTAGCAAAGGAAGGCATATCGTCAACTGGATATGACCTCAAGTTAGTATTGGGGTCACGCCTCTTCCACCCACTTGTCGCGCTTCTGAAATTTGCTACATGCCGCCTACAATTTTCACATAACTCTCTGCTCTACGGCAAGGACAAGTCTAGACTGCGGCTACCAAGTCTACAACAGGCTCTAAGTCAACTATGCTCAGAATACGGCTTGACCAGGCCACTGACATGCATAGAGCAGCCCCCTGCTCTGCCAAAATAGCTGACAAGCCCAAATGGTCGACAACTCCAGCATTACTAGTAAGATAATATTTCACCCATCCCCACTATAAATAGGGAGTCTTCTCCTCACAGATAAGATAGATAAGATATAAGACATGTCTACTCTCTAACCTTATTCTCTATCTCTTAAGCATTATATTCATTCATACTCAGAGCTATTGCTTTCCCCTCCACCGTTATTTACTGACTTGATGGTCGGAGCATCTTTTTAGATACCTCCCCCGACGAGTCCAATCTTAACTCAGACGAACTTAGGCTCTGGCTTAACACAAAGGAACACTCCAAAAAGCAAAGAACATAGATATATAATTTAAAATGAATATTGGGTTTTGAGAACTTACATTAGGCTTAATTTATTCAATTTTCAATTTTCTTTATTATGTGTGTGGGACTTCACCACTCACTTGTTTTAACTTAGATCTCTATGATAAGAAAGCAATTTCTATGAATAGTATGATATATATGCATATAATAGATCATATAAAACATTTAGAGCAAAACACATCGCTATAAAAGAAGGATTTCGTATAGCTTAAAATGGGGTTTTGAAATTTGCATGTCTAGTAGGGGTGAGCAAGACCCGATCCTATTCGTTTACCTAGTTTGACTTTATCATGGTTGGCCCAAATAGGGTCGGGTCTCATCGAGTCTAAGGCCAAATTTGGATTCAAAAATTAGACGCAGACAATACTTAGGGTTGAGTAAGGGACAAACATGACACGACCCGTCTCATGGTCTTATACTTATCATGTTTATATGTGTCTATATTCAAATGTGGATAGAGTAATGACATCTCTTTTGTCGAATGCATCATTGATTCTCTAATGTTTTCCATCATAAAAACACGACTAACAATATATATACATATATCTTTTCATATGTCACATTACATATCCATAATAATAAGTAAAATAGTGAGAATATTTTACCTAAAAGAGATATGCATTATATTTAATCAGATTTAGGGTTGGGTTTTGGTTCAAATGGTCGGGTCTAGATACAAAAAATGATCATATCAACATTTAGGGTCGGGTAAAGGACAAGCCTTATCTAGCTCAACCTAGTTCATGCTTAACCCTAGTATCCATAATGTAGTTTAGGGCGATGATTTTTCGGGATGGGGTGTGTCACCTAGTGAGGAAAATATTATTTAAATTAGTCCATTAGGAGATCCAGGTAAGACTTCTTTGTTGGTCTCTAAGCTAAGGCAGACTTGGACCTACCGATGGATGTACCTGAAAAGGTTCTTCGATGATCAAGTTAGTATTAGACTAGAGGTAATTCTTGGGAGCAATAAAAGAGAGGCAAGGGGTAAGTAGAGAGCAATAATGACAAATTATAAGTGATGAATAGCTTGAGAGATTATAATCCTTCACGTTGAGGGAAACCCATATTTATAGTGGTTAAGATGGATGACGTGGCTCTGAAGGGTACTATTGACATGGTCGGCCATCCTGGCATGTCGGGGGCTGCTTTTCTCGTGTTGGACGACTTTGGGAGGTTCGTACTATGTGCATAGTGGACTTCTAGGTGGTGTCAGGTCTGGTGGTCGTATTGCAATATTTCCTTGTCGTGTGGCAGGAGGGTAAGTGGGATTTGCAGGCAGTGTGATAGGTTGAATGTCAGGAATGTGGTCCCAAAAGTTGCCCACCATTTCCGGGCAATTGTAAAGCACGTGATTAAGCTCTTTGCCTGACCATGCCCGGTTCTTGGTCGGCCAAGGAATAAGACAACTCGACTAACATGGAATGCTTGATTGACCGGGTAGAGCAACATGGTCGGCTAGAGAATAACACATGAGGTGTTCGATTGACTAGGTGAAGCAGCATGCTCAGCTAGAGAGTAATATAGTTCGACCAACATGGGATGCCCAGTTAACTGGGATGGAATAGTTGTCCCCAGTCTAGTAGGATGCTCAGCAGTTAAGCATGTTGGTAGACTTAAATGATACTGATGGAATGCTCAGCATGGTCGGTAAGAGAATAATATAGCTCGGTCAACATGGGATGCCTGGTTGACTGTGATGGAATAGTTGTCCTCAATCTAGTAGGATGCTCGACAGTCGGGCATGCAGGACTTAAATGGTACTGATGGAATGCTTAGCATGGTTAGTCAGGGAATAACATAGCTCGACCAACATGGAATGCCTGGTTGACTGGGATGGAAAAGTTACCCCCAATCTAGTAGGATGCTCGGCAGTCGAGCATACTAGTAGACTCTTTGTCAGCCTAATGCTCCAAAATGATGCGGTGCATCCAGGGGAGGGCTTATCCTATAGCGAATTCGAGAACGGATCCTGAATCAGTGGCTTGGTCTTCTCCTTGGGGGTAACTGAGAATGAGCCAAAAGGGGGTCGTTATTCTAGACTTGAGTAGTGGAACATCTTTCACAACTAGAGGAGAACGCGGTTGCTGCTCGTGGGGTGGAACCAGAATTGTCGGCCAAGGGGGACGTGGTGCACGCCTTGGGGATGTAAGTTGACCACCGCTAGTTGGGATGTGGTTGACTCCTTTGGTGGATGACCTTGACTACTGACCCTGGGGAACGTGACCCGTGCTTTTGGGGGACTCGAGATAGCCGCCACCAAAGGTGGAATTAACCATCGCCTTGGATTCTGATCTTTATTTGTTGAGCGAAGTTTTGTTACTCAGGAGGTAAAGAGGGCGTCAATGTTCTCCCCACAGACGCCACCAATGTTCTTTTATGGTTGATCCGGGTAAGACTTATTTGCTGGTATCTAAGTTAAGGTTCGCTTGGTCCCAGTGATGGAGGTACCTGAAAAGGTTCTTCAGCAATCAAGTTAGTATTAGACTAAAGGTAATTCTTGGGAGAAATAAATGAAAGGCAAAGGGTAAGTAGAGAGTAATAGTGACAAGTGATAAGTGGTGAATAGCTTGAGAGATTAGAATCCTTCTTGTTGAGGAGAAACCCTATTTATAGTGGTTGAAATGGATGATGTGGCTCTGAAGGGTACTATTGGCATGGCTGACCATCCTGGCATGTCGAAGGTTGCTTTTCCCATGTTGAATTGCTTTGGCAGGTGGGTTTTGTAGGTGACGTGACATGTGGGATGTCAGGATAGTGGTCTTAGAAGTTGTCCACCATGTCCGAGCAATTGTAAGGCATGTGGTTAAGCTCTTTGCCCGACCACGCCCGGTTCTTGGTCGGTCAGGGAATAAGACAGCTTGGCCAACATGAATGCTCGGTTGACCAGTTAGAGCAGCATGGTCGGCCAGGTGGGGCAGCATGGTCAGACACATGGAGCAGCATGGTCGGCCATGGAATAACACAGCTCGACCAACATGGGGTGCTTGGTCGGCTGGGTGGAGCAACATGGTCAACTAGGGAATAACACAACTCGGCCAACATGGGGTGATCGGTTGACTGGGTGGAGCAGCATGGTCGACCAAGGAATAACACAGCTCGACCAATATGGGATGTCTGGTTGATTGAGATGAAACAGTTGCCCCCAATCTAGTAGGATGCTCGACAGTCAGGCATGCTGGTAGACTTAAATGATATTGATGGAATGTTCAGCATAGTCGGTCAGAGAATAACAAAGCTCGACCAACATGAGTTGTCCAGTTGACTGGTATGGAACAGATCCTTTATATTAGTACTAGATATTTAAGGTCAGTATTCCAAATTGAGTCCAATAGTAACAGACTTTAAACTTTAGCTTTCTAAACCGGACATTATTCTAAAGAAGACATTTTTTTATAAAAAATTAGCCACGGTTATACATGTGGCAAACATGTAAACTAAATTGTCTTTATAAAAGACTGAGAGACGCATTTTGAGCGGTGGCTATCTCAATTGAATCCAACCTATCCACTCAAATTTAACCCAGATTTTCAGTCATCAGTGTATTTAGAACACTGATATATTTCAGGCTTATAATTAGCAATTTATTATTATAACAATATTCGTTTTAACACAACAAAAGGAGCAGAAAGAAGAACAAGCAGCAAAATGTAAAATAAAAATAGAATAATACTGAGATCAAAGTTGACGAAAATGAGGAAAAGAAACAAAAGATATTGGCACCTATATAAAAGAGGGTCTCCTTCTCTGTTGCCATAAATTCAAGTCTGCATATCAAAAAGGCAAAACCAATCATATCCGTTGTTGTCTGTAACACTTAGTTGCACCATTATGTAATTTGATTATTGGAAGAGAAGCTAATACATAAACTTATTTTACTTTAATTGCATGTTATATGCATTATAGAGAGATTTAACTTGGAATAACATGATCTGCAATTCTCTCATGTATATATAGTTGTGAATAAAACATAGCATTAACTCCTTATTCTTTCTCCATTTAATCTTTGTTCCTACCCGGCGAGCCGAAGAGTCCCATGCTTGGTCACTGAGGTGGGCCCCGCTTGTTGGGACCACCAGAGTTGACCCAAGAGACAGCATGCCCTCCGTACTTCACCAACCCACCTGCCAGCACAGCAGACAGGTTGCAGAATGGCTACCAAACCAACCACATGCTAGAAGACAAGAATGGCACAGTGTACGGTCTTAGGAGACCGCCTGACACAGGAAAAGCAACTCCCGACAACACCTTTGGTCGGCCACGCGTCGCACCACCCGCCAAGAGCCCAATGTCAATTCTCCCTTCTATAAATAGGGATCTCTACCGACAGGAAGTATCATAAGCTCTTCACTCTTTAACATTACTCATTCTATTGCTATTTGTCTTCACTATTCTCATACTCCTGTTCACTTAGTTTGTACACTGACTTGATCGTCGGAGAACCTTTTCAGGTACCTCCACCGGCGGGTCCAACTCTCCTACTTCCTCTTGCTGCTTTGACGACTATCCTCTACCCCTTCATCAACATCTGATCAACCATTGTCCGTATTTTTGTGTTCTAATAAAGAACACTCTTCAATCCTTTGGAGGATTATGAGTCATTTTTCTGTGCTTACGTTTATATTCACTCAGAGAGTGATAAAGAAAGATTAATATTTGAGGGTATTTTTTTTAAAACAAATTGGTAAACACATCTTTAAGGTGATTAAAATGGTCAGAACTAAAAATACTTGTTTACTTGTCTACATTCACTTGCCTATTAGTGATTAGTAATTGCATAAAGTTTAGTTAAACAATAGTTACTTTTAAACAAAATTCAACCCCCTCTATGTACCTTATCTATTTCATTCAAACCTAAGCCTTTTCAGATTTCATTACTGTAATCTTAAAAACGAGAGTGAAATGTGGTGGTTCAAAGAAAGTGAATGTCTTCCAACATAAATGGATTTGCAATTCAAGAAGAAGAAGAAGAACAGAAAGGAAATAAAGAGATGAAAAATACCTTAGCACCTTTATTGAATGAATATCAAAGAAGATTACAAAATCTTAATTGCATAATACAAAAGAGAATGAAGATATTTAAACTAGGAAGAAAAGGAAAAACTACTCTAACTAAAATAACTAATTCTCTAACTATCCTTAATGGCACATGTCAAATATGTCAATTACAAAGTGATACAGAAGACTAGTAATATAAGCAAATATTATGTGCAGTTGTGGTTGGAATGCAATGCTTGCAAGGCTTTGGTTATGAATTGGTTCACTTGCAGCTACCAATTCGAGTGTAGGTGAAATGATGTTGATATCTGGTCCATGTCTTGCATGACTCCTTTGTCCTATCTGATTGGTGTGTTGTGTTTGTTTGTCTAGAGTGCCTTCTATGTTTGATCCATGTTTGATGTCTTGTGTCAATTTGTCTACTATGTTTGGTTCCTGTGTGATTGATCCATTGTTTGCTATATCTATTATCCATGCTTGATGCTTGATGTCTTGTGTGTTGGTAGATTCATGAGTCAGCTTGATGTGTGTGTACTTGTTGATAGTTCTGGTCATATTGATCAGTGTTGGCTTGGTGTAAGTGTGAGTAGTTTCTGCAGTGTGACTTTGTTCTGATGTGTGATCTGCTATGTCCTTTGATACCCCCCCACCCCCACAAGTTGGGGCGCATATGTTGATAAGGCCTAGCTTGGACTGAATTGATGAATAATCTTTGGATCCCAAAGGTTTGGTTAGAGCTTTAGCTAATTGTAAGTGAGAAGGAAAAGGAAGCAATTTGATTTTACTTGTAGTGCATTTTTCTCTGGTTGTGTGACAATCAAGCTCTATATGCTTGGTTCTCTCATGGAAAATAGGGTTAGTGGCAATATAAATGGCGGATTGATTATCACAATAGAGTAAAGCACACAAGTTAAAAGAAAACTGTAAATCTTCAAGCAAGTAAGTTAACCAAGTAATTTCACAACTAGTGATGGTCATTGCTCGATATTCAGCCTCACATGAGCTCCTAGATACGGTTTTCTGTTTCTTAGACTTCCATGAGATAAGAGAAGTCCCAAGATAAATACAGAAACCTATTGTAGATCTTCTAGTGTCTGGGCATGTTGCCCAGTCACTATCACTATAGGCTTTAAGTTGAACAATTGAGGTTTTATGAAAGAATAAGCCAACAGCCGGAGAGCCTTTGATATATCTAATAACTCTAAGAGCAGCATTATGGTGAGTTGCGTTAGGTTTTGCCACGAATTGTACAAGTTGTTGAACAGAAAAACATATGGCAAGCCTAGTGTTTGTAAGATAGATGAGTCTTCCTATGAGTCTTCTATAGGTTGAAGGGTCAGGGAAGGGATCAGAGGAGTCTTGGTGAAGGTGTTTGTCATTAGACATAGGGTAGATGATGGTTTGCAACCAATCATGCCAATATCATACATGATCTCAAGGGCATATTTCCTTTGATTCATAGAAATGCCCTTGTTGTTTATGGAAATCTCAAAGCCTAGAAAGAATTTTAAGTCACCTAAGTCTTTGATCTTAAAGGTTTGATGCAAAATATGTTTCAGATGATTGATTTCACTTATATTGTTTCCAGTAAGGATAATGTCATCAACATAGACTAGTATGGCAGTGATAGATATATGAGAACTCCATTTAACAAATAAAGAATGATCACCCTTGGCCTTATGGTATCCATGCTTAAGAAGAAAGCTAGACAATTTTGAAAAACATTGTCTACTAGCTTGCTTGAGACCATAAAGAGATTTTTCAAGTTTACAAACATGGTTTGGGATGGGTGATGTGAGTCCAGGAGGGAGGGTCATAAAAACAGTTTCATTGAGATCCCCATAAAGGAAAGCATTATTGACATCAAGTTGGTTAAGGGACCAGTTATGTATAGAAGCCAAGGCAAGAAGGAGCCTAACAGTTGAGATTTTCGCCACATGGGAAAAGGTTTCTAAGTAGTCTAGTGTGAGTATAACCCTTGACAACCAATCTTGCCTTGTATCTCTCAACTGATCCATCAACTTGGTATTTGATTTTAAAAACCCATTTGCATCTAATAGGGGTTTTATTAGGTGGAAGGTTAGTGATAGTCCATGTATGGCTGTCTTGTAAGGCCTTTAATTCAGTGTTTACGACATCCTTCCACTGGGAAATTTTAATGGCTTGAGAATAGGTTCTTGGCTCAATATGAGTAGAAATAGAGAAGGCTCTGTTTTGATATGGTAAGCACATATTGTGATAGGAAAGGTATTTGGACAAAGGATACTGAGATTGAATGGTTAAAGTAGTCTTATTGAGAATGGCACAATGATAGTCTTGGAGGTAGGTAGGAGGTTTAGATGATCTATTACTTCTTCTTAAGTCAGGAGGAATATCCTCAGGTTTATCAGGGGATTGATGTGTAGGTTGTTGCTCACTAGTATTAGGATGATCACTGTCTATAACATTATGCCTAATGAGAGGAAAAACATCCTCATAGGCTTTATCATCAGAGATAATATTAGGTTCAATAGACATATCAAGTTGTGTGATAGGGGTGGATTGAGATTGGTATAGGAAGATAGTCTCATGAAACACAACATTTCTAGTAACTTCTAAAGCCTTAGTATGTAGGTGCATAACTATGTAACCTTTAACTCCTTGCTTGTATCCTAAGAAAACACATCTTACAGCCCGAGGATATAACTTAGTTCTAGAATTTTTTTTGGGTACTAGCATAGCACAATGATCCAAAAATCCTAAGATATTGTAAATCAGGCTGCTTGTTATAGAGGATTTCATAAGGAGTTTTCTTGTCCAAAACAGGAGTAGGTAAGAGGTTGATTATGTGAGTGATTTGTTTAATGGCATAGGACCAGAAAAGTTTAGGCAAATTTCTTTGTATCAACAGAGCTCTAGCCACATTCAATAAATGTTGACGTTTTCTCTCAACAACTCCATTTTGTTGAGGAGTGTATATGCAAGAAGTTTGATGCAGAATCCCTTTGCTTACATATAAGGATTTCAGAGTGAATTCAGGGCCATTATTACTCCTTATAGTTTTTATTTTGGTAGAAAATTGGGTTTCAATCATGAGGATAAATCTTGGTAGGAGTTGTGATGTTTCAACCTTAGTTTTCATAAGATAGATCCAAGTAAACCTAAAGTAATCATCTACAATAGCCAGGAAGTACTTATGGCCATGCAAAGATGTCACAGGGAAAGCCCCACATATGTCAACATGAATTAAATCAAAACAAGCTAAAGAATGCGTAATGCTAACAGGTAAAGTAATTTTCTTTTGCTTAGCCATATGGCAAACTTCACACAATTGTTCTTTATTAGAATTAACAAAAGGAAAATTAGTCTTGACTATGTCCATACATGTATGAGAGGCATGTCCTAATCTATAGTGCCATACGTTTGAAGTAGGAAAGCTAGGACATCTAAAGAATTAACTTCATGATGTATCTTTGTAGATTTTAACACATATAGGCCATTGGAAGCCTCAGCTGTACCAATCCTCTTCGAAGAGTTCTTCTCCTGGATGATACAGCAAGAAGCATTAAAAGATAAAGTACAAGGAGAGTCATGAATGAGTTTAGATATGGATATAAAATTATATGAAAAACTTGGTAAGAAAAGGATATTGTATAAAGTCAGATTAGGCATAATTGAAATAGTTCCAGAAATGTTGAAGTGATTTCATTACCATTTGGTAACTTAGCCCTAATTGGTCTTATTTTTGTAAAGCTATCAAAATTTGATAGGCTTCAATTGATGTGGTCCGTAGCACCACTATCTAATATCCAATGCATGAATTTTGAATCAAGTTTAGGGTTACCTTCATGTTGTTCAATTATCTGTGTTGAACTGACAGAGAGAGCATTGCAATGATCACCCTTGTTTGAGCACTCATCACTTCTTTGTGTATTTGGTGTTTGTTGTAACATGCTTACAAGGCCCTGGTTTTCTTGTTTGCTTAGTCCAAAGACCTTGTCTTCTTGATGTTATGTTTCCATCTTACCCTTTCTTTCATGTTCATCCATGGTGGCAGATTGTGTGAAATTGGCTTGTTCTCCTATATTGAGTGGAAAGTTTGCAGGAAATTCATGCAGCTTGTAACAAGTATCCACTGTATGTCCATTCTTTTTGTAATGAGTGCAAAACTTTGTTGGTGAAGGTGGTCTGCTCCATGTTCCTCTACCATATGTACTGAAATTTCCTCTTGCAAGGGAATTGCTTCCTCCTCTACTGGTATTGTATGATCTTCCTAAGTAGTTCCATCTTCTAAGATTTCTGGATAACGTCATTAACTTTGACTCTGAGTAGTGACCATATATTTGTGTTTATTTCTGTGTGACAAGTGAAAGAATTTTACTCATTCTGGGAAGGGGATCCATGAGCATGATTTGGGATCTAACCCCACTATAAGTGCCATTGAGTCCTTTTAGGAGTCTTATTGCCTTATCCTCATTTCTGTGTGTAAGGGCATCACAAGAGCTTCTAATTAAAGGCCTAAAGATATGTAATTCATCCCAATAGATCTTAAGTCTAGTGAAGTATTCACCAACATTAAGATCTCCCTGCTTCAAGTTTGTTATTGAGTCTTGTAGCTCTATTATTCTAAAGAGATTACCTTGAGAAAATCTCTCATTCAGTTCTTCCCATACTTCATGAGTCTTGTCTATCCAAACTATACTTTATGCAATGGAAGGTGTAACAGATCTGCTTATCCAAGATGTAACAATGTTGTTTGCCATCTCTCATGCACAATATAATGGATCTTTTTTGGGTGGCATCGTGATAGAACCATCCACAAATTCTCATTCCTGCTTGGATATGAGGCTCCTTTTCATTGACCATGTCCATTGTGATAGTTTTCACCATTCGGCAATGATGATACTAGGGGAGTTGCAGGATTTTCAGAAGGATGGGGATAGTATGTTGAAGAGAGGTCTTGTGCATGATCTAATGTCAAATGTGTCGAGGTGGAAGAGGATGGAGTTGTTGAGTCCATTGATTTATTGAATGTAGCATAGCTCTTCTAGAAGAGCTATGATACCATCAAAGAAAGTGAATGTCTTCCAACATAAATGGATTTGCAATCCAAGAAGAAGAAGAAAAGAAAGGAAACAAAGCGAAGAAAAATACCTTAACACCTTTATTGAATGAATATCGAAAGAAGATTACAAAATCTTAATTGCATAATACAAAAGAGAATGAATATATTTAAACTAGGAAGAAAAGGAAAAACTACTCTAACTAAAATACTAAATAAAATAACTAATTCTCTAACTACCCTTAATGGCACATGTTAAATATGCCAATTACAAAGTGATACAGAAGACTAGTAATATAAGCAAATATTATGTGTAGATGTGGTTGGAATGCAATGTTTGCAAGGCTTTGATTATGAATTGGTTCACTTACAGCTACCAATTCGAGTGTAGGTGAAATGATGTTGATATCTGGTCCATGTCTTGCATGACTCATTTGTCTTATGTGATTGGTGTGTTGTATTTGTTTGTCTAGAGTGCCTTTTATGTTTGATCCATGTTTGATGTCTTGTGTCAGTTTGTCTGCTATGTTTTGGTTCTTGTGTGATTGAGCCATTGTTTACTATGTTTGTGATTCATACTTGATGTCTTGTGTGTTGGTAGATTCATGAGTCAGCTTGATGTGTGTGTACTTGTTGATACTTCTGGTCATGTTGATTAGTGTTGGCTTGGTGTGAGTGTGGGTAGTTTCTGCAGTATGACTTTGTTCTGATGTGTGATATTCTATGTTCTTTGATAGTGGTGACAGACTTAGTTGATAGGAAATATGAGTGGGGAGAGAAATAAACATTCAGTTTTAGAAATGGTCTTCGGTTTTGTGGAGGAGGGTACAACCATTGATTTTTTTATACGAAAATGTTAGTATTTTGTGGTGGTTGAGAATTGAACCCTCAATCTCCTTATCATTCTATTACCCAAGCCTTCCACCCTTACCAGATTTTGAAAATGGTCATTAGAAACCACCCAATTTCTAATCCCTTGAAATATTTATAGAAATGTTACATCATTTTTATTTAAATTGGTAATGATATACCCAATTTTAAATCCTCAAATTTTTAATCATTTTGCACTAGTATAATCAGTACTAACTTTATTCCATAAACCATCATTAATATTAGAAATTTTGCTATTAACTCATTCTAGAATATATTTTTAAAGGGGAAGTAACAAATAAATTATATTTTGTACAAATAATTTTGCATGTAAAAAGTGAAAATTATTTTTTATAAATGGGAAATGTTGCAAGTCCCTTTATAAAATTAAGATGATTTATTTGGTAATAAATAAATCTTTAAAAATGGTTTGATAATGCATGTCCCGATTAATGATTGAATTGAGTTTGAATCGTGCATTCGGTCTTACATACACAAGACTTTTTTTGTTGAAGTTTGATAATTCAAATTTAAAATTTGATTGAGAATTATCATATATTTGACGATTTGGTTGAAGATTATTTAATGATATCATCTCAAATTATTAGCTAGTTGACGATTTGGTTGTAGATCAGCTAAAGGTAATGATTTTTCACTCCGTGTGTCCTAAATTTTAGTAACAAAAATACAATTTTTTTCGCAATTAAAAGTTAAAAGAATTTTTTAAAGTGTATATTATGTTTATGATTGAGTAATTGAGGAAATTAAATTACCAGGAGAAAATATTTGATCAATTAAAAATTTAAAATTGAAGGAGAAGAAGGAAAAAATGCATTGAATCATGCACAATACAAAAAATATGTATAGGTTTCGTTTATAATTGCTGAATAAATCTAACACTAGATTTATTTTTTTGACTTTAAACTTTTACCAAGATTTTACAACAAGAAATATTTTTTATTAGAGGAAATTATACTGAAATCTCATGCATTTTAGTAAAATCATACAAATCATGTATCTTTTTTTTCACACCTACAAAAAAACCTCTAATTTATATATATATATATATATATATATATATTACGCTGACTACGCCTATATGAGAAATAAGTGTAATCTTTTAAATAAAAATAACGATGAGTGTAATTAAGTTAAACAAAATATGATATAATGTGTAGACAAATCCAAATAATATACGACTCAATACCTCTTTATTATTTGTGGTTCATTACGATATGGGGAAGCACATCTGATTTCTCACTTTTTGTATCACTCCATGTATCATCACCTCTAATTGGTTAAAAAAATATTTAAGTTAAAATAACAATTATTAAATATTTTCCTGGCCAATCATATCTTCTGGCATATTGAGTGACACAAAAAAGTGGGACAGCAGATGTGGACCCATGATAGAGAATGAGAGTGATTTAAAGAATATCTCTTTAGAATTGTTGATGCATTTCGTAACAAAAATAATGAAGATACATTGATTTGTATATTATTTGGACTTGTTTCGATAATATATCATATTTTGTTTAACTTAATTCTATTTATCACATTTTTTGTTTAAAATGTTACACTTATTTCTCGTGCAAGGATGGTGAGTGTAATGAAAGTATATAAATTAGGGTTTTGTGTAAATATAAAAATGAGAGATAATTTGTATAATTTCACTAAAATTTAAGAGGTCTAATTTATATTTTTTGTTATTTAATTCTCTAGTGTGTACTCTAGGTCTTGGACACATATTAAGGATACGTTTCTATGCAGAAATGATTTATTTAATATCTAAATATGTGATATTTTAATTTTTTTTTCATACAAATTTACTCTCTTAGATATTCTTAACATGTGCGATATAGGGCAGAAATTAGAAAAATATTTTCTATTACATGCCCTTTAATTATATGTTTAGGAAATTTTATAGAAAAAAATATATTCTTATTATCTTTAGAGATTCTTTAAAATTTGCTTGTTAACATATACAACACAAATACTTAGTATTAGTATAGTGGATACTGGAAAATCAAACCCATAATTTCAGGATCAAAGGTTATCAAGACCTTATTTAAGTTTGGCAGTAACTGTTTTATTAATATATGTAATATACACATTTTGTATATCTTAATATAAATGTGTTTGTTGGTCTAGTGATATTAGGCCCTGCTAGATCTTAAGGATGATCAAAATATCAAAGGTTCGATTTCTGAGATAACACTTATTAGGAATGACAACTACACATTAAAATGGATTAGTTCTTTACATAAAGAATAATAAATACCTTTGGAATTACTAAAAAAAACTCAAAAGTAGTTGACATGGTGAAACTGCTGCATCCAAACAAATATTACTAGTGAGGTTAATGAAGTACATATCCTGGGGTTACTTCACCTTCGGTCTTAGGGTTAGTTTCTTAGTAACATTCTATGTCATCATAACCATCTCTATTAGTAATTATTAAGCACATACGTTTTCCATTTTTATAAAGAGAAGAAATTAAAACACAATTTTTATTACTTCAGGGTTAAAGGTCAAGGATACAAATTGAAAATATAATTTTTTTATTGTAAATAGAAAGTATTTATCATATAAAAATATACAAAGTCAATAATACTTTCTTTATTCAAATAATTCTAATAACAAATTTCATTTTTGTATCTTTATTGTTAATCTTTAGGACTGACGTTAAGAAAACCAAAAAAAGTAAGTTATTCACTCTTATTTTTAACCAAAAGGTAGTAGTCCACTTCAAATGTAACTCACTGATGTAGAAATAATGATGTATTAATATTCTTTTTGAAATAAAAGATTTTTTAGGAAAAGTGAAAATTTGTACAACTAACGAAATTTTGGTTCAAGTATTCACATTTTAACATTTTATGTCCCACAGCTATTTTAATTTGTCCGACTCTCAAGAACTACTGAAAATTGTTGTTTAAAATAGTTGCACAACTTATTAATGAATAGAGATTTCTTGTACCAAATCATATTTTATATATTATTCCTTATTAATGAAGGTTAATTTTTTTAATTGATATGATATGAAACATCATATGAAATAAAATATTTTTGTTCTTTATTAAGAAGCTTTTAAACAGTTGTGCCAAATATGTATATCAATTATACAATATTAAATCCCAAATTATCATGGAAAATAGATTGTTGTACCAATCATAATCTTTTTAAATATTCATTTACATGTTTTGAGCCATTAATTCAATCTCCTAGAATCATGCCCAATATATTAAAGGAGACAAGACAATAATAATATACTAATAAAAGAATTGATCAAAGAAAGACAAGATCGATCATATCTATAATTGTCACATTGGGAATAATAATGTTGAACAAAAAAAATAAAACTCTGAATAACATACTTACCCTCTTCACCCCATTGCATGTGCAAACTATTCCCTCCTATTCCTTTCTTCATTAAAAAAATAAGAACCATAATCTCCAAACTCATGTTGATCAGACACAACATTATTCGAAGATGATGTTGCATTTGCTGATGATGTTGTTGAGAATAATGTTGGAGCTGAAAATGACTCATTATATTGATGATAATATAAGCCTGAAGCAGCACGTTGTAGATCATCATCATCTCTACTACAAAGAACTTGTGCATATTGCATTAGGTTTGGAAACCCTTCATCTGAAGAAGATGATAATGTAAAAGGTTGAGTAGAAACCGGTTGCGGCGGTGGCGGTGGTGGTTGTGGTGGTGAATTAGAAGGAATGAGTTCAGGGAAATTAAGCTTGGCTTTGTTTCCTTTGAATTTCAATGCTGCAGCATCATAGGCAGAAGCTGCAGCTTCTGCTGTGTCAAAGGTTCCAAGCCATACTCTTGCTGCTTTTTTAGGGTCTCTAATTTCTGCTGCCCATTTGCCCCATGGTCTTTGTCTTACACCTCTATAATGTCTTTTCTTTTCATTGCCTTATAAAAAATTATAAATAAAAAAACATGCATCATTCTCATTAGTTAGGCCATTTTAGTTCACCTTGTAATTTTGTAAATATATTATCTTATTAAATTTTCTACAAATCATCTTACCTAAGAGAATGAAAATAACACATGTCATTATAAATTATCACACATATTAATTCTTTTCTTAAGGTGTAGGAGGATTTGTAAGATTATATATCATTTTTATATAGAGTGTAATATCTATGCACTATAACTGTGTAAAGATTTATACATAATTATTACCTTATTCATTATTTATTTATTTTATAATTAAAAATGAATGGTAGATAATAAATTAACGGTATATAAATAATACATTTCTTTTTTCCTACGTGTATAAACTAGTAAGAAGAACAAATATACCAAACTAGTTGTCTGGTACACTAGTCAACATCATCATAAGATAAGCACAAGAACAAATAACTATAATGTTGAAGGCAGATAAAGGAAACTTTTGTCATTTCAAAATGAATTGGTAGATCAAAATAATGCATATATGCAATAGTATATTGAAGCAAAGAAAACATCATTTGGACTCTTTTTGCTGTTCTTTTTCTTTTAATTTTTTTTTTCAATAAGAAAGAAGATACATCACGTAATTGCACTCAGGTCATTGGTGAAAATATCTTAATAAATATTTTTAGAAGCATGATGTTAAAATCTTTATCCAGACATCTCCTCCTACAAGTAGACTATATTTGAATTGTAAAAAAAGTTTAAAAATAAATCTATATAAATTAAAGTAACACCAATTCTGACAACAAATCTTTATGTAACACAAAGTACAATATCAACAACATATATTCACAAAACATTTTTCTATAAAAATTAAGAATTAAAGTGAATGAAAACTAAGTAATAGTTTATGTACCTTGATGTATAGGCTGAGAAGGATCTTGCATCTCAATAGGATCAGAAGTGATTATTTTCCCATGTGGGTTTTGGTTTGAGAAGATGGTGTTATAATTGTTACTCATAAGATTTGAAAAGGAGAAGGGTGAAGCTTCTTCCCTTTGATTTTGAGAAGGTGTTTGAGAAAATGGAAAGTTGAAAGAAGCTTCTTTTTTCTCCCTTGAAGGGAGAGGACTCTTCCCTTGTTTTCGATCCACTTTGTTCTTCTACTATTTTATATAACAATCTCTTTGTTTTTGTCTATGGTTAAGCTTACTCTCATATATAGCTTCTAGCTACAACTTGGTATAAAAGTAGATCTAAGATTTCTTAAAAAAGAAGATAAGTGATTAAAGATGAATAAAACCAAGATCAAACTAGGGGATTCTCTTTACTACTTCTCATCTTTTAAATATGAAAAAGAGATTGAAAATAAAATATAAACAAAAAAAAAGCATAATAAAGAATAGAAGAAGATAACATGGGCTTGCTTGTAGGGTTTCCATTGCTTCACGTTAAAGTCAGATTTGGCCTTGGAGACTAGAGGGTTACCATTTTTTTTTGAAGCAGTCTTGCTTTTAAGTTTTATTTTTATGAATTGTTATTTGAAATTTAGATATTATATTTTTTTTTTAATATGTTCATTTAAAATAAAAATATAACTCAGTCATGTCACGAACTCCGCATATAGGTATCCTAAGATAAATTACAATATTTTTACTAAACTAGTTCACCAAACAAATATTATCTAAAAAATAAATATTTTAAAACAACATAATATTTTTCGATAAAATAATCTATGATTTTATATTAAAACGTTTTTTTACTAGTAACATCTTATTCATCATTATCATATTATTTATTATTATCTTTAAAATAAACATTATACATATATGTGTTTTAATCAAAGTTATTACATCATTACAGTTCCATCGTTTTACTCTTCATATCGGTATGGTGTGACAATTATATCAGACATGCAATTAAACTCTTCAATATCAAAAATTACCAATCAAAAGTGGTCAAATTATATTATACGATGTTGGTGAAAACTAATTTGTAAAAAAAATATAATATTAATATCATGATAACCATTCAAACATTGAACTCAATAGTTATTTATAACATAGTTAATCATTGAATAATTTCAATAATTAAATTATATATTACAAATAATAATAATAATATATAAATATATTATATTTATTATAATATCTATAACTTAATTAGTATCCAATTGTTAAGTTTTTTATTGAAACATTATATCACTTATAAGTAAGATATGATAAGATGGAAAAATGATTATATCCATTAATGAAGAGACAAATATTTGTTTTTTCATGTTTTTTCATGTTTTTTCATATTTTTTCATTGACAAATATGATATTTCATTATATATAAAAGGTAAAAATGTATTTATTAGTGTTATAAAAACTGGTTTGTGCCGGTGGTTCAACCGATAAACCGTTGAACCGGTTTCAATACCGGTACGGTATAGTAATTATACCGTTATGCAATCATACTGGTTAAAATTGGCCAAAATCGGTTATATTGGCCGATTTTCAATTGAACCGTACCGGTCATACCGACCAGTTTTTATTTAAATTAATTTTTTAATAAAATTGAAAAAATATTGATTTTTTATTGATTTTTCAACATTAATAATAATATATTATATTTTTATATCTAATTTCACCGGTATGCAGTTTAATTAGTGAATCACCGGTTAAACCACTATACCAGTACCCTAATTGGTTTGATAACCAGTGCGATATTAACAACACTGGTATTTATCATGTTACGTTTTTCTTCATTTTTGTAGAATTAGTCTCTCAATTAATGGAAAGAATCGTTAGTCAATAAGATGAAAATCATATTAATGAATGAGAATCTTCTCCACTAATGGAGAGACAAATAGTTCATTTTCCTTATATTTTATGACAAAAATGTTATTTCATTATACTTAAAATAGTATATATATGTCATTACATGTTAGATTTTATTTGGTTTGTAAATAATTTGTCTCTCCATTAATTGAAAGGATTCATACTCCATATTAATGATAGTAAATATATATGTGCACAAGACAAGTGTGAAACTTCATGTGCAACTTAATATAATTAATTGAAAAAATATATTTAAATTAAAAGTTTAATAATTAGGTGTTTTTATAACTAATAGCATGAAGTGATATACTTTGTGCCGATAGAACATGGGCGCCTATTTGAGGTGTATAGGTTAGGTTTTACACGTGGCTATTTATGTGTCGGGAGTGGCTTTCTTGGTATCCTACCTTCTGACGACTATTGTCTGTATTTGGAGTGCAGAAAGACTTATGGGGTTTAATACATTGAATCAGAATCTACTTTTTTTCCTGATATTTGAGTGATGTTATTCTTTTGTATTTTGAGGTTATATTTTAGATGAATGTATTAGTAGAAGATAAAAAACAAATGTGAAGTAAAGGTAAATGAGAAAATAGTTTCTGTATGACAAGTATTAGTCAATTTTACTTTGAAATAAATATATTATAAATGAATATTAAATGGTATAATGATTGTATAAAACTTTAATACATTAACTTTAAACTCAAAATTAGTAGTATAATTTACCAACCCGTTGAACTAGTGAATCGATCCCGTATGGGAGAACAATTTTACTAGTCAACCAATTATACTGTTAAAATTGGCTAAAATTTGTCATATCAGCCTGTTTTTATTTAAACTGTATTGATCATAAAACTTATTTTCATTTAAAATTATAATGTTTTTACGAAAGTGATTTAAATTGGAGGATTAAACATACAATCACTACCTTTGTATATACTTCTAAAACATTCTCTATCATCAAGTCACATATTTTGTTTTAACATATATATATATATATATATATAATTTAACTAGTATACAACTTAATTAGTGAAGTACCAATTGAACTACTGTACAATTATAACAATATTGTGATCGGTTTGATAACCGATATGCTATTAATAATACTGCTCAAAATAAATTTATTTGTTACGAAATTCTTATTTTTATTTTTGGCTGTAATAGTGTTTGTTATTTCTTTGGTTTACATCAATTGAAATACACGAAATTATGAAATATATTATTAACCATATCATGAATTTTGAATAGAACTATAAGTTACCAAATCATTTGTCTTTTCAATAATCTTATTGTAGTTAAGAAAATGAATAGCTATAATTTCATTTTGTTCGAACCTGGTCAAGAGGTCTATTACTCATTGCTAAATCGGATTGTCTGACCCATCTGTTAAAGAATATTAATTCGGGTTGAACCCTTCAGAAAAACAAACTAATCGACATAGTATATTTCATTATTCTTCGAGTATGATGTGCCAATTATCTAACCAGCGTCACATTGAGGTCACACATAAGGTTTTTATTAACTCTGTACCTGCAAGAGACAAAAAGTTGTTCCCTGTTCTACGTATTAATCTATCGAAATAGGCTATTCGAATGGGTTTGGATTATCCCACTTTTAGTTTCGACTAAAGTGGATTTAGCTAGAAAGTCTAACTAAATTGTGTATCTTAAATGTAGCCCAAACTTGTTCAAAGCGGGTTGCTGGACAGCTCTGATAAATTTTTATTCAAAAGTTTAATAACTTTGCATCTTACAAATTATTTACACACACAAAATTATAATACATTAAACAATTGTGACCTTTTTTGGATGAGCATCTGACCCATTCACATTGTCTGAATTTTGATGAAGACATCAATATTAATAAGAAGAAGAAAAATGATTGAAGACTTGAAGCATGGAAAGCAAACACCTCAAATATATAAGACTTTATAGTTTTCTAAGATAAGTTCTTCATTTCTAAAGTCATTTACTTTTTTATATCCCAATGCTTTTAGACATGATTTTCAAAATGTTTTTGAAAAGTTTAATTCGATTTAAAAATGAATTTCAAAAGATTTAAAATGAACTATTAGAAAACTGAGTAACATGTTAAGTGAAACTGAGTAACGTGTTACCTGAAATTGATTAACATGTTACTCGAAACAAAGTGTCAGGTTACCAAACAAAAAACAAGAGAGAGTAACTGATTATTCTCGTTTGTAACCAATTACTCAACTTGACATAAAGATTGAGTAGTCAATTACTACATGAGTATCTCGTTACTCGGTGATGATGTAGTAGTTTTGATTTTCAAGCTGAAATATCTTCTTCCCAGATGAACCATTGCAACTCCAATCGATTCCTACCTCTTGAAAATAGTACGGTGGTTGGTTGGAACTCTATTTAAAGCATTCTCATGTTCAGAATGAAAACACAACTTTCACACACAAGTCCTAACAACTTGAATCACACTTTCTAATTTTAAATTCAAGTTTGTTGTTTTCTGCACTTTCATTGACTTCAAAAAACTTATCATCATTGTGTTATATTGTTACTATTTGTCTTATAAAGGATTGAGATCAAAAGTGAGAAAACATTAGCAATCCTAAGTAGAGATGGCAAAATGGGCATTGACCACGGGCACGCCCGCGTAGCCCATATTTTTTGCGGGCAGGGCATACAACTTTTGCCCATTTGTCTGTTTTGCCCGCCAAGTTTGCGGGCATTTCCGTTGGGCATGCGGGCGGCCCATATACATAATTTAAGGAAAAAGTAAGAAAATTTTAAATAAGTTATGATGTAATGTGATTTTTAATCCCTAAAAAAAATTATAATCTAATTTGATTTGTTAAACTTCATATAAAATATCAAAAAAATTGTTACTTTTTTATCTTCAACTAATTTATTTAATTTAATTTCAATTATTATATGAATTTTTTATTTTTTTTTAATTATTCAACAACGACCATGGGCCACCTGCAAGCCCGTTAGCCCATTTTAAAAGGAGCAGGATATTGAATGTTATTTGTTAACCAATGCGGGCATGCCCACGCCTGCTTAAATTTTTGTGGGCATTTGCGGGCAGGGGCTAAACGGGTCGGGCGGCCCGTTTTGCCATCTCTAATCCTAAGCCTTAGTAAGAATTCTCCATTCTCCATACTTTGTTAAATCACGATAGGGTATGGTGAGGGAACAATGTAAAACAAGAAAAGTGGTGCACTTCCTTGTTGGGGAAATTTAGTGAGACTCTTGAGAGAAATCTTGGTGTCAGATTTATAAAGATTGAACTCAAACATAGTGAAAATCTCTTGTGTTTATCAATAGGACCAAACGTAGTCTTCGGTTGATTGAAGGTGAACCAATATACATCTTGTGTGATTTTCTCTTTCCCTACATTTTTACTTCGGATGTATTTGATTTTTGCTTTCATAAGTCTTTTGTTGCTTAATCTGATTTCTACACTTTAAGAAAAAGCAAAAATCTACGAAATCTACAAAAAAAATTAGTTCATCCCCTCTTAGTTTGCCATCTATACTTACATTTTGTAGTTGCAGCTTCTACTATAATGCTTTAAAAAATTGTGAATTGCTAAATCATAAATAATGCAATTTTAAATATATTAAATCATTACACTTTAGACAAAATATTAGATTTATAGTAATTACAAACTACTAGGAAATAGAAAACATAGATTCAACAAAATTAACATTCTTTTTCTCATTCATTAGACTGAATAATTGATTCTAAATCCCATGAGAAAGTTTTACGTCTTCAATATCAATGACATATTGTTCATAATCATCTTATTCATTATCATATTCTACAATAAAAAATTAATTGTGTTAATAAAATTGAATGACTAATTTAAAGTTATAGGAGAACTTGAACTTAAAAAAAATTATCGACAAAACCATGCAACCCACTACGTGTGCAAAGAGAGCTTGAACTATTTCATCATTTAAAGAACTTCTATTTTGTTCAAAACTCAAGCACCAATGCTAAAAGTAGATCCTGATGCAAGTATAATTATTGGAATGCTTAATACATCACAAACCATATTTGAAAGAGCATAACATGCGTGACTTCGATCCTTCCAACAAGATACAATATAAAAACACATATTTTGTGGAATTTGTTCTAGGTTTGCCTCTAAATAAGTATCAAGTTCACTTTTCCCACAAAATGTCATTCTTTTTGTGTTCTTATGGTGCTCAAACTACAAAATAAATAGCCAAATTTATTAAACTATAGATACATATAAAGAATGGAAAACGAAATAGTTATACAAAATTTATAAAATCAACTTATATGGGCTTGGTATAAGGGTACATGAAACTTCTTTCATTTTCTTCCTTGTAATGAAGATGAAGCTTGCACTTGTGAGACTCTCATTGGATTGATCACCCTTGTTGATATACTCATCATAAAGTCTATACAAGTTAATTTTGATCTAACTCACATTCTCCGCATAAAATGGATCAACTTGTTCATATAAACATTGTACAAAATCAAGTTTTTTTAGATGGATCAAGAATAGCCCGAAATGCCAATACCATATTACAGTCACTCCAATACTTTTCAAATTTGGCTTTCATGTTGTGATCTATTTGTTGAATCATCAAATTTTCATTTGTCAATAAAGTTCAAAAGACATTCTATAGTCCATATTTTCGCCTAAATACAAATTTGATGTGGGTAAAAGGAACCAGATATCAACTTTATAATATTGTTAAATGATCTCAAAAAGTCACATATTATTTTAGCTCTATTTCACTCATCTTCTGATGGACACCACATATAATTTGCATCATGTAAAGTAAAACTATTAAAGGCATGGTAATATTTGATTGCACTCTCAAATATTATAAAAGTAGAGTTCCATCTAGTGACACGGTTAGATCTCAACCCAATTGACGTATCAATTCCATCAACCAATGCAACACAAGCAAACCATTGTCTTGTTATACTTTCACTAACCTAATTATATTTCATACTTTGTCTAATTTTTTGCAATGCATTGCTTGCAACCTTCAAACCATCTTGAACAATGAGGTTTGAGATATAAGCACAACATCTTACATGGAAAAATTCTCCATTAAGCAACATACTTTTTGAAAATACTAAATATTCTTTTACATGATTTTACATGTTGTCATTTGAGGTAGCATTATTCAAAGTGAAGGAAAAACCTTTTCTTCAATTCTCCAATCTCTTAAAACTTCCAACATTTTCAATGTTAATTCTTTCCTAATATATGGAGGTTTTATGTGCGCAAATGCAAGAATCTTACTATTTAACTTTCATTCATTATCAACATAATGAGCGGTCAAAGAAATAAAACCATGATTTGTGCATGTATTCCAACGATCAGAAGTCAAACATACTCTACCAGAAACTTCAAGTAATTCTGATTTTAACTTTAATTTCTCAATATCATAAAACTTCATCACATCACATCAATATTTCTAGTAATGGATCTATAATCATCATTCATAAAAATTGGTATTTTCTAAATACCCTCTACTCAATAATATTAATGGAAGACCATGTGAAATGGTTAATTTAGATATCATCTCACAATTAACCTTAGGGTCAAATTTTCTCTTTTTTAACCTCCTCCACCATTATCAAGTACATAACACCTATATCATTATTTTTAGCAATTTTATTGCAATTGTCAACATGACAGATTAAATGTGAAGTTTCATTTTTAGTTGAACAACTCATTAGTTTTTTACACCATGAGTAACTAGCCTTTTCTTTTCCATATACAATATCAGCTTTTTCAAAGTACCTCCATGCATATGAGATTAGGGCCTTACCACTTTTCAATTCTAGTTGAGAGGTTAGAGGTATACCCATTTTCTGTTTTGATTGAGAAGCATTTTACTCTCTTTCTTTTGTACATTTCCACTATTATTTTATGTAACTTCGACTAAAGTTTCTAATATCTCACAATCACCAATACTGAAATCCATAATATGTAAACATGCAAAGATGAACAACTCATTTTTTAGTTTTTAAAATTCAATATGTTTGCTATATGGGTTTATACGGCTATTGCCACCTTTTCTGCCGTAGATGTAAATCAATTGGATCAAAACAAGATTCTTAATTTTGTAAAGTCCATGGACATTCACGAGCAGGAGCAATAATAAGTTAATAACTTTTGACATCACAAATTTGTTTGATTGATCCATCTGCAGTTAAGGAGTAAGATGGGTAGAGTAAAGCTGAACTTGCACGAACATAGTAGATGACTCAAGTAAAGTGGGTAAACATTATCGCCCAACTAAAATTCAATTCAATTATTCAATTTAGCACCATATGGTATCCAGAAAAGTTCATATGCAATATTCAAAATGAAATGTAATCCTAACCACCATAGATATATGCAACATTTCAAAAGTAAGAATGTAAGATGAAACAACATCATTTCATAAAAATTGAATTAGTAAATAAAATAGTGAATGGAAGATATGTAAATAAATTAGTGAATAAATAATGTAGGTGCTGAGTGTTTGAGTGAGAAGGGGAAAACTAAAAATTAATGAATTAGCGTTTATTATATAAGAAAATATATGGTTGACAAATAAGAGAGGATATCCAAATTCTTATCCATATACCAAAAAATTTATAATGACCCGAACAAGAACGAGTAAGCCTGACCGGAACCCGAATTTATTATGGTCCAGTCAGATCGAGCTAAAAAACTTGATTTAAGCCAAACATTTGAAATGTAATACTTGGGCCTTATACCTTTTCGGGCTTTGGCTGGCTGACCCATTATACATGCCCATACTTTTAGAACAAATTCTATAAGCAACTGAGCTTCATGTGGGAAATTTATTTATTTATTTTTAAGCCGGAAGCAACACAAGTGCCGGAGTTTAAGGATGAAGATCACTTGTCTTCAACGGTATCCTATTCTCTGTCTCAGTCAATCATATATTAACACGTGAATAAAATAAAATATTTAAAAACAAAAAATAATAAAATGAATCACTCTAATTGACTTAGGACATGAAATGAAATACCATTTGAGACATGTGAGCTCCATCTGAAGTTTAAACCTAGGATAATATCCCAAAACTCTACTAACTAAAATAAACTCACAGAGAGTAAAGATAATTGTGTCCTGTTCCATATGTTATACTCTCTTTATTAACTGTATTTTAGTTAAGGTTCTCTCACCAATATTTATGTTCAATCTCTAGGTCCTTTTAGATGCACCACTAGGTCGTCTCACCAATATTTATGTTCAATCTCTAGGTCCTTTTAGATGCACCACTAGGACGTGTCAAATAGCTAACTCTTGGAGTAAGGACATTCCCATAAGAACATCTATTGACCTAAAGCTCAACCCAACAAATCTTAAGCTCGATTTAAATTATATCGACCCACAAGTATCCAAGTCTTAACTTAGCGTAGAACATTGGCGTGCACCACAAAGCAGATAAATTTCTAATCTCACTACTTCCATTGATCTTTACATTAAGAGTTATGAAGATTTACAAAACATGGTGTAAACTCAAGGAGAACGTGATATAGACATGTGAAATATCCTAAGGAGCCAAGAATATCTATTTGAGGCTTCTATAACTCCCTTAAACTCTTGCCACCAAAGTACATATGAACCTCAATAGGGACCATTTCATCCTTACAATGGATTAGGATTTGCTTAGAGGGTTACTCCTAAAAAAAGGTCCATAGAGACTAGGAGGACTGCCCTTAGTCTATACCAATGCCCGGTTAATGGAACACCTATACAGACAGGAGCACAAGTTCAAGGACCAAATTAGAATAATTTTCAATCTAGTAAACATTGTTACCACGATGGGAGGATGGCGTATTCCATTAGACGTGAATGTAATACAAGGATAAGGCGTCATTTTACATGATGCCATTGTTCAAACCATAGATTCGTAAGTGTACAATTATGTCGTCAAGTAATAAAATATTCATCTCAAGAGGACTGGAAAATTCCTTTATTATTTCAATTAATTTATAGTCAACTCAAATAAGGATTAAAATTGAATTTAGAACAATTGAACAGTTGACAAGAATAATTATGAAAATAGTAAAAATGATTGAAAACTGTTGGGGATGTTTGAAATATGTTATTATATGAAGTCCCACATTGCCTAGAATTAGAATAGAGTAGAATATCAATGTTATATATTGGACTCAAGTCCCTTGTTATAATGTGCACCAGATATAATCACCAATATGAAACACTTCATGGACAGGTGAGCTCATGGATATGCTAGGGTTTGTAATCCTTATTCTCTAATAATATCTTGGTAGCCGCTCAGCGCTCTCGGGGACGTAGGCACAATTGGCCGAACCCCGTTAACAAATTCCCTTGTTTCTTCTCTTCTATTTACTTGTATGTCCTTTATTTGATTGCTTTTGGCCAACGCTGCGCAACGATCGCTTCCGCTGCACCAACAATTGGTATCAGAGCCAATTGGTAGTTGGCTCTTAACCCAGACGTCAGATAATGGCTAAAGAGGGTGAAGACGTGATGGCTAGACAAGGTGCGTCAAAGGTAATGGCAAAGATAAAGTAGATGAATTGAAGGAGAAGGAAACATGGCGGAACTGTAGTGTGAGTGATGTATGTGTTGATACAGAACCCCTTAAGTTCATGTATTGGGTTAGGATCAAGGTGGAGATAAGGACTCATGTATTGAGTTTGACCCAGAGACGAATGCTGACAATATCTCTTTAGATGTTGAGAGAATGTTCTCATTTAAGATGAGAAGTGGAATATCCTAATGACATGTCAGAGATGTCATAGTGAAGGATGTTAATTATTAGCAGATGCACAAAAGCACAGAGGCGCTGACTGACTTTGATGTAGGGTGTAACATGGCCATTAGCTTTGATGCAAGTTGTAACACGAGCATTGGTAGAGATGCAGGGTGTACCATGGGAATTGGCTTGGATGCAAGGATGTGACACAGTATTAGTTAGCATTGACGCAAGGTGTGTGTTGTGGGTATACTCCTTATGGATGAGTATGGTAGTTCTTTTGAACTAGGATTGTCGAAGTAGACAATGGTGGTAGCGGTTGAGGCTTTCCAAGGAAGCTCCAAGGTTCAGTTTGACCGAGTATTGAAGAGGATGGTTGTTGGTGAACTTTTTTGTACATGTTCCAATATATCGAAAGACTTCTTAGCAATAGGTGGCTAGGCGACGTGTTCCATTTTATGGCGGTACGGGAAGCTGCACTACAAGTTTAGAGAGCTAGGCTCTTGGTAACATCGTCAAGGATACTCGGACGGTCTATGCTGTAGGGGAGCAATTAAAGAGAATTAGACATTGAACAAGGTGGAATCATATATTCGCTAAAGTGGAGATTCTTGTGTAGACTTCCTAAGGAGCGAGATATTCGTCTATTTCAATCAAGGTGGAGATTGTTGGGGATGTTTGAAATATATTATTATATGAAGTCATTGCCTAGAATTAGAATAGAGTATAATATCAATGTTATATATTGGACTCAAGTCCCTTGTTATAATGTGCACTAGATATAAGCACCAAATAGAAACACCTCATGGGCAGGTGGGCTCATGGGTGTGCTAGGGTTTGTAATCCTTATTCTCTAATAATATCTTGGTAGCCGCTCAGCGCTCTCGGGGACGTAGGCACAATTGGCCGAACCCCGTTAACAAATTCTCTTGTTTCTTCTCTTCTATTTACTCGTATGTCCTTTATTTGATTGCTTTTGGCCAACGCTGCGCAACGATCGCTTCCGCTGCACCAACAAAAACTAATTTAGGAATTGTTCTCAGGATAAGGGTTACCGCTTTTACACTCGCAGATCCTTGTTTTGCTCTTTTTCATGAATTTAAGTTGTGATGGTGAATTGCTCTTTGATATATGACATCGTCTCTTGAGCTTCGACACATGTACTCAATTGAAGTCGCACCTACTCTCGTGGTATAATTGTCAATCAAATCCTTTACTTTGATATTACTATCTAATCGCTTCGTAGTAATCCAAGGTGAATTCCAGAAACCACCGAGAATCATAAGACTACTCTCGTGAATTAGGATTCTAGTTTAAATAACGGAATGGTTGAATAGTTGGGTTCACCTCTCCGTCTTTCCCCAATGTATCTAAGAGATGTAATTTGTTGGTGAGACAACTCACCCGAATAAAACTCAGTTTAATTATTCAAATCACAATACTCAATGAAATATAAGTAAGAACACATGTTTATTGAATGTATAAGGGTATGGCCCCAATCCTAGAAACAATATGAATTATTCACTCATGATTGAGATGAGAATACCAAATTCTAAATAGAGAGTTATAGTGTAAAAAAGTGTCCAGTCCATGAGGGAGAACCCTCATTTATACTAATTACAAAAGTAGGCTAAGCCCATAAAAACAAATCTAAAATTCAGAAAAATAGGAACAAAATTTGTCATCCACGATCATGGGTGTGGGACATAGCCTGATCGTGGATCGTGGCCTCCAAAGGATGGTTTTAAGCATTCTGGATGACCCACGACCGTGTGCAGTGGACATGGCCCGGGACATGGCCCATGGGTGGTGGGCACGACCTGGTACACAACCTGAGCTCAAAATCAGCGATGCACGACCGTGGGTGGTGGAACACGACCATGGGTCCAAGCACGTCTTGGGTGCGTGTATCGCCTTCACTTCAAGTTGCTTCTCTTCGATCCAGGCTCCAAGGGTGACTTCTTTTGGCCCTTGAATTGGTCTTCACATTGCCTTAACACAGACTTTCATCTTCATTGCACCTAATCTCTACTCTTGTTGGCTTCAATTCATCCAACCTGCACAACATAACCAAAAACACCCGCTCAACCCGAAAAGGATAAATAAAAGCTAAAAACAATTTTAAAGTCTTAATTATGTCCTAAAGTGGAAGTCAAATGCAATGCAAATATAACATAATTTCACACTTATGAATGAAACACCTACACAAATAGGAGCACAAGTTCAAGGACCAAATCAGAATAATTTTCAATCTAGTAAACATTGTTACCACCATAGGAGGATGGCTTATTCCATTAGACGTGAATGGAATACAAGGATAAGGCGTCATCTTACATGATGCCATTCTTCACACCGTAGGTTCACAAGTAGAGTGGATGATAGGGATAATGCACCATCCTCAACTTCTGTTGACTATTAAATCATCTTTAAGGTCAGTTTATAAGTTGTTATTCTAAGAGCAATGAAGGTACTAAAAAAGCTATACAGTTATAAAATATACTTATGAGGTGGCTCTCAAGTGTTTCATTTGGAGAATGATCATTCTCTTTAATACTGAATCAAGATGATGACATGTAACACAAAAAATATCTAATTATCCTAAATTTAAATTATTTGTTAATAAAAAATTTAAAAATTAAGAAAAATGCTTTTTTTTTTCTTTATTGTATTATAGTACTGGAATCTATAGTATGGGAAAGTAATTGTACTCCTCCACTTCCCTTCCTCCGCACCAGGAAGTATATGATGGATTAAATTATCCAAAGCTAACTTAGGATTAGTTTTGGTGTTCTTTGTACAACCCTTCAAAATCTATTGTCAATAATTATATATTTTATTACCATGAGATTGTGTTTTGTATTAAAGTAAGAATCTCATGTGATAGTTTACTGCTTTTAATATATTTTAGCTATAAGTATAACAATATAATTTTAATACAAATTGTTAATATATTCATGTGTGGAGTCCTATATTGAATATACGTGAATTATAGATTACTCTCTATAGTTTTGGAGATGAAAGATAATAGCGATAACTAAGACCGCTTTCCAATCCGACTAGAAATAAAAGAGAAGATATTAATTGTGATTGTTCTTCCAATTATCAATTTAATTAAAAAAAATAGTTTTATTAAAAGAATTATTTAAATTAATTGAAATGAAATTATTAGAAAAGATACGACATTGCTCGTGAATGATAAGTGGTATTAACAACCATGACTACTTCTTAATCTGAAGTAGAAAGAAATGTATGACATGAGTCGTGACATTCATATTAAATTCCCAAATTAATTTTTTAATTAATTGTGTAACTAAATGATAATTTTAAACTCACTCAACAAATTATTTTCTAATAAGAAATTTTTTTGAGTTATTAATTAATATGAATAATGTTTTAATTGGGAAAATTTAATTTTTAGAAATAAAAAATTTAAAAGGGTGTTTTAAGGAAAAAGTTAATAGAAAAAATGCAATATTGGTTATGAATCATCCCTATCTCATGAGATTGTAGACATTACTCATGAAAACGATAAATATTTAACCTAAGTTGAGAGGAAAAATATGACAAGAGCCATGATATTCGTCTTAAATTCTTTAAAATGATATATCTTACACTATAATTTTTATTTATCTTTAATTAATTGCTAATTATTATATAGAAAATTATTTAATATTTATAGAATATTAATTACTTTATTACCTTCTTATATAAAGGAAAGCCATTTATTGTCATTTAAAAATATTATTATTATTAAAAATGAAACTAGAAAAGAAATATAAGAAATACATGCTACATTGGCCATGAGGTGCCACGGGACTATGACTCCTTACTTGGAGAGAGAGACACATCAAGCACATACTTGTCGTGGCGCATTAGTCGAGAGATGTTGGCGGCCCTCGTCAACTGTGCAACATTGGCTTGTATAATGACTTTGTCGGAGGTGAAGTGGTAAAAACATGACATATGGCACGTGGAAAATTAATGTCTATCGGACACGAATATCTGGTTGCGACTGACATTGATGGTATGACCAAATTCAGAGACTTAAGCAACTTATGTTGTACCATTCAAGCCAAGTTGACATGTTTGATTGTGGAACAATGGCCAATGATTGCTGAACAGAACATAAGAGGACAAAGTTCAAATTGAGGTCTATCAACTCTTAGATTAAGGATGCTCGAATGTTTTTCAAGGTCAGTTTTTAAGATTTTTACAACCATTTTTCTCATGCATTTTCTATCTTTTCATAGCAATACATTATTGGTTTTATAATTTTCAATAAGAAATCTAACAGTCAAAGAGAATAAAACTCATTCCAAGACATTTGAGGAGTTAAAGACTCATGTGTTTTTGGTAATTTGATAAGAATATTTCATTTAACTTTATAAAATCATAAAAACTACCATAATGTCCATGTTTGGATAAAAAGTTATTGATATCTTTATAAAATAATAAAAATCCTTGTAATAGTCATAAATGGTTAAAAATGATTAATTGTCTTTATAAAACCACACAAATTATCATTTTTGTCAATAAAAATTACTATATTGCTCTTCATCCTTTTCTTCAATGTTTGACCTCTTTACTTTTTGCATCCTAGATAACAAGCAAATAGAGGATGCAAGTTGGGTTATTGCTAGAACTTGAGAACATAAACTAAAAATAACCATGAACACAACTCGAGGTACTTCTAGAACTTGAAAAAGAAAATAAAAACCATCTAGAACACGAGTAGAGGTATTGGCAAAACTTGAGAACTAAAATTAAGAAAAAATTCATGATCACAAGTCGAGGTACTATTGGTTGAACAATTTTTAATTAACATCATTTACACGACTTATAAGGAGAGAGAAGGGAGATTTTGTAATGTTCCAAAGGTATTAACATCTGGTCCACCAATATTAAAATCGTATATATGCTAATTGCATGAACTAATTTATACCCTCAACTAATACATTTAAAAACTTAATTATTAAAACAAAAAGGTGAGAAGAAATATATATTTTTATTATTGTATTAACATTAGTTTATTTTGCTCATATGTGTCCCTATATGCAAATGGGAATCAAGACTATGTATTCTAGGTTGAAAATTGTAAATGTGTTAGTTTAATTTTAATTAATTGAGCTTGAAAGAAAAGAAGCAAATTGTAAATCGTCATTCATAGTTCTTGAGATAGTAGAGACAATACTAATGACTGTAATCACTTCTCAACCCAAATAGGAAGGAAAGAGACAATACTAATTGTGATTCTTCTTATAATTTTCAATTTAATTTTAAAAGCATTTAGTAAATTTTATTTTTATTATAGGAATTATTTTAATCAAAAAAACATTTAGTCATGAATAGTCTTCCCATTCTAGGAGATCCTAGAATTATTAACGACCACAATCACTTTTCAACTAGGAGTGAAAATAAAAGATATGACATGAGATATGATACTCCAATTAAATTTCCAATTAAATTTATTAATTAATAGTAAACATAGTCAATAAAGCATTTTTAATATGAAATAACTTCAAATTGTTAATTAATAAGAGTATCATTTGAATTAAGAAAAGTTAACTTGTAATAAATAATCAATTTAAAAAGGCTTAAGGAAAATGTTAAGAAGAAATAAGCAATATTTGTCATGAACTGCCTTGTTGTTTCGAAGATGATAAAGACAATATTATTAATTGTGACAACTTCTTAATCTGGATCGGGAGCAAAGATAAGGTACAAGTTGTGACTTCTCTTAAACTCTTTAAAATAATATATTTAACATTTTTATTATTTATTTAATTAATTATTATATAGAAAGATATTTATTATTTATTCGAATATTATTCACTTTATTACTTATCACTACATGGACTTGGGCCACTGCATGGACTTGGGCCATGTTATCGGGTTGAGGTATTAGAATATTATATGCGAATCATATTTTCTGGGGTAGAACTTGGATCATAATTTCTAATAGTATATTGGTACATTTAATGTTCTTCGGGACATAGGTTTTATTTATTGAACACCAATAACAAATTATATTGTCTTCTTCTCTTCTATCTATTATCAACTTTTTATTTAATTTTTAGCAGTCAATGTTGTGCATCGATCTTTTCTGTTACACCAACAAATTATGATTTCAAACATAACCTTTTGAGAAAGTACACTTAAGTTTTACTATCCAGACTCATTATTATTCCTGCCGATAGATCAAGATATTCATAGCTTTACTTACCTATTACTAAAATCAATATACTTAATATTCTAAAGGGAAATTATATTTATACGACATAATTTTGTATTGTCCTATTTTACGCTTAATAAGAATTTAAATTTGCATCTTTACTTATCCCTTCTATCTCTGTAAAATTAAATCTATCGAGGTCACTAACAATAAATTTTATATCTTCTATTTTATATATGAATTTTATTTATATTAGTATAAATCTATAATAATAAATTTATTAAATTAAAAAATAATACATGTCAAAAGAGAAGTATCAATATTGCAAAAATATACAAGTAAATATTGCAAAAATATACAAGTAAATATTGCAAAAAATTATAACACAACAACCACAATATTTAGTATACAAATTATTTATAATTTAAAAATCGATGAATTGCTCTAGCTAAACCTAGATTGTTATATCTTTAAGGCACATCTGATGAGATTATTTTGTTCATATGAATTTATGTTACAATGTATTTATCAAACCTAATACTGAAATTGGATGTGAAAATAATAATACTTATTTTAAGAGTACGACCATCAATTTCTAGCATTTGTAGTGTGTTAACCAACTAGTCTAATTTTATTATTAGATTGTTGATTGATCTAAATAAAGCTCTTACAATTTGTGTTTTCATCACACCATGTTGAAAATAACCAAATGAAAGAGATATATAGGGAACTTGGAAGGGAATTAACACTCAATAGCATTATCCTAATTTCAACCCTTGATGACTCAATGATACCCGAGGAGGGGAAACAAGGCTACACGAGGAATGTCGAGTCATCAATGCAAAGCTTATGCAATGAAACGAAAAAATTTAATATACACTACTCTAAATCGTTTCCTCTGCCACCAATAAGAAGCAGTCACCTAAATTAAGTGACTATTTCTTATAGGTGACAGAGAGCAAGTAATATGCAAATGGATCAAATCAAGGAATTTTATTGAGATTCTTGCATGGAATGGTATCAAACAACAATATGCAAAATAATTGATTGCATCTAGTTAAGCCAATAGAGGCAGCTATGAAAGAAGGAAAAATGAAAGAATACAATAGCTATAAACTAGTACACAATCCCTCTCAACTATCATATTGTTTAACCATAAAATACACTGTTCTCCTACATTTCAACAACACAAATTGTCATTCTTCTTGTTATTGTATACGTATGCCTAGGAAAAATGTGGTTCTCGTGTCCCTAAGATTATTCAGCAACAGAACCATTCCTTAACTCGGAGAGCTCGCTCTCGAAGAAGACCGAGTGGAGAGCCCTAACACACTGCTCAGCTTCACTATCATTTACAACCAAGGAGATATTCACCTGACAAAAATGAAATAGAATAACATGAACATTCAAACCTTTTGGAGTCTTCACATTTATGTATGTAAATGCCTCCGTTTTTCATTCAAAGCCTGAAGTCGAAAGAACGCCGAGTGTGGAATTAGGATGACAAATTTTATGCAAAGATAATACAACAATATCTTGATCATCTCTCCCTTCAAGTAAATGTGCTTTTTTCATATGAATACAATAGCCAATCATTTTCCAAGGTGACTGAGCCTGATAGGTATTATTAGATCACTTGACACACGGCAAGTGTACAATAAGAACACATGCAAGCCTTTGCATTTGTCTGGGGATGGAAAAGCCTATTGTTCATGATAGCAAATATGATGGAGAATAATAAAAATTTGATTAATTGGGTACCTTAGATGCACCCTGAGAGATCATTTGAACAGTAATGCCAAGTTTTCGAAGAACATAAAATGCCTGCGAAAAATTCCAATCAGAAATCAGTCACTTAAGTGCTACCCTAAAAAAGAGCTAAACATAGACTGATTATGATAGATAGTCTTGCATGATGATTCTTTATAATGGATTATATAAACCGGCATTCGATGATTCAAATATTCTATAGTTCACAACTAATCCAAACACACCCTAAATCTCAACATGAGAAAAATAACTTCAAGATAAACCTCGAACTAATATTCAAATAAACAGAGTATTGCACTACCTTCTCCAATATGAGTGATGACCTCTGAACATTTCCGATGAGAGAGATGATGGATCTATTCTTTAGGAGATTCACCACAGCAATTTTCTCCAGTTCTTCAACAACATGGTCAAGTTCCTGGTCAAAGATAAAAAAATTACAACCAAACAGATTGATGAAATGGATGGTGTATACATCATCAACAAGGCTATCAGGAATACTGGAAAAGAGGAGAATAAAAGACCGCGACAATCATCAACAACCAGGAAGCTAGTGAAAGAAACAGTGTTTTACACTTGCCTGCTGAATTATCTCTCTGATCCATAGCTTTGATGGATCCAATGTCAAGGATATACTAACTTCACTTGTAGCCACAACATCAACTGATATGCCAAAATCTTCGAAGGTCGAAAACACCTGCAAAAGTATGAAGTTCAAGTTAAGACTGAAAGGGATTCAAGTTCAACCACTGGGAGGTCAGATCAGGCAGGCATTAGCTTTCTCACCTTAGCAAGGAAGCCGTACTGACCAAGCATGCGTGTGCTTACAATATCCAACATGGTCACATTGCGTTTCAAAACAATGCTGGTTAATACAGCCTGTAGATGTAAAAAATAAAACTTAACATTGTCTGTCGTTTTCCTGAAGATGAATGGATTTATTATTTACGCCAAGACTATAAATTCTAAAAACCTTGCTCATATCTCTTCCCTTGGCGATGAGAGTACCAGGAGCTGTAGGGTTGTAAGAATTTTTAACCCGGACAGGGATATCACCTTCTCTAGCAGGTCTCATAGATTGGGGATGCAGAACCTGCAAATCGAAGAAATAAATTATTTAGGCTAACCTTTTTTGACAACATTACTCTGATTATCCATTGGACATAAAACAACCGTGCACCACAAACAGCACTATAGACAATAAGTGATAACAACCCTTTCGCTGGGCTTTGTAGCAAATAGGGTAATTAACACAGGCACAAGACAAGCGTATCAACGAAACAAATCTGAGATTGTAAGGAGGGACTAGTTAATGGGCCAAAAATGTACTTATATTAACCATTTGATACCAAAGAAGTTATTGAGTGATTCAACTAGCACTTAACAGCATCCAGCTAGAAACAGGGTTCCTAATTCAACAGTTTTTTGGGAATGAGGTATCTAAAACCCGACAGCTCCAAAACTAAACTCACTAGAGCATTTCATGTCAGCTACAGTAAAATAGATAGAAGAGTGTGATTATCAGCAACAGTATTGCTCACACAAACCCTTTAAACTCTTCTCTAGTTTATCACTATATCCTTATACTAAGAAAGGTAAACTAAGCTAAGAAAAAACAGAGAAGCTGAATTTCTGAGATTTTCTATTATGAATTTTTAGTTGTACAAACTACAAACGATGAGAGTATACTTATATAGGACCGAAGCTCACCTGGCATCAGACTAACTACTAGCTAACTAGTCTGTTTCAAGATTACACAAATAGCACTGCAGTGATTCACACTATATTCTATAATACTTATTTTGTTCATATATTTTTCTTTGCAAAGCAGCAGTTCCTTCATTTTGCTTTGGCCATATCTGTTGCCTATTCAGCATACATAACGAACAATTTCTAAAATCTACTCATTATATGGAGAAATGCCTCCTTAATTGTAGTACTCTACTCTTTCAATGATTGAGAAACACCAGGTATATGTTGTTCTTGTACATCCTTGATCCTCCTCTTATCTGTGTATTCTGAGACAGAAAACTTGAAATTTTGTGATTTTTATGCATACCTTATATTCCCTTAAAAATTATTCAGTTCCTGTATCTTGGTCACCTAATATTTTTATGATTGGCAAATCTGCTCTGGAATTTAAATTTCTAAGGTTCACCTGTCAACTTAGTAACATAATTTCATAATGTGATATTGTACATAAGTTGTGTTATTCAGATTGTCTTTGATGTTAACCAACTGGTCCCATTAAGAGCTTAATAAACTTGCCAGCATTAAGTTCAGATGTGTTGTGTGATTCACATTATTAAAATTTCAGGAACTCATACAAAACAAGTTCTACAAGCCAGGTGGTCTAGAATTTTCTGGAGCTGGATTATGGTACTCATTCAGATTAATGCAGATGATATGTTGCAGATTCAAACAGCTTAATTGCTGCTTCTACAATATGCATGTTACATGCTGGTATATTTAAAACACTAGCCCACTTATTTTAGCATCGTTGGAAGCTGATTTACTTTTAGCTTAATTGCTGCTTCTACAATATGCATGTTTCATGCGTAAGGATGCCAATAATTTATTGCCGTATTTTGAGCTGCACTCTAGTATGGAGCAGAATTTGCATTTTTTCAGGAGGATAGTATTGAGTTCATGGCTTCTGCATGGTTTTCTCATGATTGTTTTAAGGATGTTAACATTGATATGTACAAAGATTGAACAGATTTGCTCCATTTTTTTTGGAGACATGGTCTCTGATTTTCAATTTCTCTATTTTGGAGGATACCTTATTCTCCCCCAAGTTATGCACTTACACTTTTTTCTCTTTTCTCTGACAAATTTCAGTTTCTATAAAAAACAAAACATGCACACAACGTTTATAAAGTAACTACACCTTATAAAAAAAAAGTGTGATAATTTGATATTAAAGCATTATGAAGCATGATTCAACACTAAAGCAAAACTAAGAGAGATTGTATAAGGCATATTGTTAAGATACCTGAGCACCAAAGTAGGCAAGTTCAGCAGCCTCATCAAATGTCAAATATGGAACAGGTGTTGCTTGTGGGCATATATTTGGATCACAGGTTAGAACACCATCAACATCCTTCCATACCTGTTTAGGTGATGAAAAATTAATTGCGTCCTTTTTGTCTCCATTTTGACTTGCAACAAATTTGTGTTTAGATACAAACCTGGATCTCAGGCAACCCTAGTGCTTTTCCAATTGTTGTAGCTGTCAAATCACTTCCACCTCTACCCAGTGTTGTCACTGCACATGATTTCCGGGCCTTCAAGAAGAAAATCAAGTCACAACAATTTTCTAAATTGAGAATTCTGATTTTAGCAATACAAAAAGCTAGGAGAAAAGAATGATTCAAAAAGCAAGGCATCACAAAGACCTTTCCGAGGAAGCCTGTAACAATTGGAATTGCAGGATCAGAGACCCAATCACCATGTAGCCTCTTTGCAACAGCAGGATAAGTAGCTTCTAAAATGTCGGCATTTGTGAAGTCATCAGTTGTTATAAAACCCATCTCAAATGCATCATACTGGAATAAAATTAGATTAGCAACAAACCACTATGATCAGGACTGCGAAATCATAATCTGAAGAACTCGTTCAGATCTACACTACCCTTCCTTAGCAATAAAAAACCTAACTACTTTTTAGTTGCAATATGTATTAGAAAGGCAAATAAGAAAAACATACTTGGCGAGCCTTAACACCGATTTTATTAAGATATGCAGCAAAGACCCTAGTTGACATGCACTCTCCAAAGGAAACTAAATAGTCTTTAGTGCGTTGAGTCAACTCTTTTATCATAGCTATCCCCTTCAGAAGTTGCTCCAATTCTTCTAGATGCTCTGGAAATTTTTCCATAGAACATTAAGTTACTCAAAACAATGAGTAGTTCAACCCATGAGTAGATAAAATAAAGTGAAAAAAATACAGAAATATAAATGTATTATAAAAATATTGAAAGTTAAGTTGCAATTATAATTAAAAACCAGGATAACTTTTAAACTTTTTCTTGGTTTGAGAAATATATAGCGTTAAATAGATTCCCAGCTAAAAATATTTAATTTCCGGGAAAACTTAAAAGCTCTTTAATTTACAAGCTTCTTCAGGATATGCTGATATAGATAGACTTGAATGTTGATAATCATAATTCTTAACTAAAAATGGAAATTACAGAACAAAATCTAACCAACAATTGATCTACAGCTTTGGACAAAAGAAACTCACTTGAAACAACAGTTCTGTCCACTCCGAGCTCATCCACAGTCCTGAATAAGATAAGAACACCCACTGAGAATATAATAACTGTCTAATATAAGTGGAGTTTCTTTCTCTAATATTTGTGTTATACTTCAAAAACACATAAAAGAAAACTCTCTTGCCTGAGATGCAGGTCTTTTATAAAGTCGAGTTCTTCAATTATAGAGACATTAGTAGCACCGCAACTTACAGCTTTTTCTCCAGCCTAACAAAACAAAAAGAATAACACAATTCTTTAAGAATAGTTCTTGAGCAACAGGTGAAAAAACTAAAAAGGGTCTTCCTCATTAGTTCTAGTGAAGAATTCAATCATAAAAAATTCTTCATTACGAAGTTCTACCTATAATATATTGGAAATTCCTTCCTAAATTTCGCTTTTTATTTTTAAAAAACAAAAATGAGGGAAAGCTTATTATACCATTAAAAGCTTGTTTGTTGTTTTTCCCATAGCAGAGAGAACAATTATTGGCCTCTCTTGTGGGAAGCTTAGTATAAGAGCAGCAACTTCTCTCATCCTCTCCGCTGAAGCCACCGAGGAACCACCAAATTTCATGACACAAGTGTAACTGCTACAACTTTCACTTTCACCGAAATTCTCATCATTCTCCCCAATCACATTGTTTTTCTTCTCAAGCACATCACTTCTTCTTGTTGTTGTTGCCTTACATGTGACACTTAACAATGATGTCACTCTCTCACTTGAAACAACTCCTCCTGCACTACACAAACCAGCAGGAACAAAATTCACGAACCCGAATCGAGTTTCACAATCCAAGCCTCTCCTTGCTGATACATAAACATTCGCTTTAACACCACAGAGTTGCAATGCACTTGCCATTTTTTACTCCAAGATAAGTTTTTTTTCGACAAATGGAGGATGGAATTGTGATTTCTACCTTCCGAAGCTTGATCTACAAAATAAATGCACATTAAAAGTAAATTGCATATCACTCTAAATAGCTATGAAAAAATGCATAAAATTCATTTACTTCCGTCCAGTCCATGTTTGCAGTTCAGTTTAGTGAGGAAAAGCTTCTATACTTTTAAAATAAATCTTTCCCGCTCAACTTAGACCATTTTTTCCGAGTTGAATTTGGGAGGGGGAGGAAAAAAGAAAGTCTGAGGGCCATGAATTATCTGAAACCTTCCATTTTTTCTTCATTTCCCTCCGAAACCTCAAATAACTTGTAAGGTTTGTTTGCAAGTTTGTTTGAGAGGGGAAGGAATGGAAGGAATGAGAATCACCTCACAAATGTACGTATTTCATGACCAAAAGTCTTTCATTTTCCTCACTAAACCTCCAAAAACCAACTCACACATGGAAATGGACTGTTACTGACTATTTGCGAAATGAGTTTTGGAAAAGAAGGAATACTTTAAAGTTATCAAATCCATTTGCGAGTTAGTTTTTGAATGTCAAACAATGAAAATGGATGTTTCGAAGTCATTTTGTCTATTTGCTAGTAATTCGTGACTCTCAAAAAACCAGTTCGCAAATAGAAAATGACAATTCGGAAAAAAGAAGAAAAGAGAAGCATAAGAATAGATAGAGAAATAGTAGTAATAATAATAATAATATAAAATAAAAAACCTTAGAAAGAAAGAGCCTCAGAAGGTGGAAATGGAAGAAGCGAATGAAGGTGGAATGAATGAGAATAGAAGTAGAAAGGGAAGTTGGTGGCTGCTGCGGCGCAATAACCACTTCTTTTGTTTTTTCTTGTCTTCCAAATCTAAAACATCAAATGAATTGCACAAAACGTGATTTTGCATGCTCCGGTTTTTCGCTTTTAAACAAGTGAGGAATATTTTTTTTATTATCAAAAATATTTTTTCATATTGGATAAATAATTAATTCTTTTAGGTGTATGGTTAATTCATCCATAAATGTTATTCTCATAAATTATATTTCATTTGATCTTTATGTTATTTTAAAGATTTAGTGAGACTTATATTATTAGACCAACTTTGTTGGTAACAGATTGGAGGGATTGAATTTAGTTTTGTTAAAATTTTCTAAATCTAATTTCTTGGTGATTTTAGTTTATCTAGTCTATTCTATTTATTTTCTATTATATCTATTTCTATTATATAAAACCAAAATATATTTTGTTAACTTATTTTTTTTAGTTATACAAATTATCAAAATATATTTTAGTAACTTGCATTTTGCATACAATTATTAAGTTCATTTTTTTTATAAAATTAACAAAAAAAATCTACCTGTAATTATATAGGTATAACTTCATATTTCACTTTCGCCCTCAAACATAAAACAAAAGAAGTATAACCAAAATAAATATATATACATAATTGTTACTAATAAATGCTAAAATTCACGGCAAATTGACTTGGTTGGTAAATTTTGACTGAAAAATTATAGTTTTGGTACACATTCTAAAATAATTACTAAAGTAATACACTTTTCACAAAATTGGTAATCTCATAATAGAGCTCCCTTTTTTTCCTAATCCTATAACACTTGGCAATAGGGTCGTAGACTTTAGTATATATCAATATTTTAATATAATCGGTAATCCTAGTGTATAGTTTCTTCTTCTTCTTTTTCAGGTAGTGAAATCGTCGTCAATAGGATGAGAGTTTATATATATATATATATATATA
>NC_032013.1:3087114-3095973 GCF_001865875.1 Lupinus angustifolius
AATAATAAACAAATGAAGTTCCTAAATCCAAGTGATTAGGTTAACCGAAAATTCAAAATAATAATAAATTGATGTTGATAGGTTTCCTGAATCCAAGTTGTTAGGTTAACCAAATGTTCAAAACTAAAATAAATTAAGAAAACAATTTTAGGAAATAAAAATTTTGAATTAGAAATATGTCACTATGAACCCATATTCTTTTTTTCCAAAAAGAGAAAGAAAAAATGTTTTTTTTTTATTTTAATTTTTCGAAATTTTTAATATTAAATGTATAGGAAATAATTAATTTTATTTTTATTCATATTTTATAAAAAAAAATTCGAAACAATTTAAATAATTAAATATACTAACAACCTAATTTAAATTTGAAAAAGGAATAACAGAAAATTATTAAAATAATATGAAATGATAGAGTCAAAGCAGTCTGTTAAGATCTCTAAAATTAAGAGATTAAATTTATTTGAATTCGAAATTTTTTTAATCGAAATGTTAGGATTCGGTGGTTAAAAATTCACTATAAATAGAGCTTATAATGAACATAAAAAGTTTTACACTGGAAACACTAAAAAAATTCAGCCAAAAAGTCACCTACACTAAGAGAGAAAAAACTCTCCTTTACTTTCAGAGTGATCCAGTGCAGGCGGGTTCATTCCATTCCCGTGCACTTGCCTGGAACATTGAATCACATCAGTCCGATTTGCTTACTTTTCAGTCCTTCACGTTGACCAAATATCCAACCAATCACTACACCCACTGGAACACGGGTTCCAATGCAGCCGTGTGCACAGAACCATCCGTGCACCCTCCTCAACCATCCAACACGGACATGCCACGTGTTCAGACTCTTCGCACTATCATCTCCTTGCCCATTCACCTGCTGCCACGTGTCCAAGAGACACCCAAGTATCACACACTAGTCTCATCCTCACATTGCAAATTCCCACAAAAAAGGTAGGTCATTTTTATATAATTTATTCTATTCTTCACTACTTTCATATTATGATAACATCATCCAATATATTCTTTTTCACCATATAATAATTTTATTTGACATAAAATAAAATAAAATAAAATAAAAAACAGTAGCATATATTTAAATAATTATGATTCCTTAAAATTAGCAAAAATAAAAATTCATTTTCATATATCTACCAATTAAGCAAACTTTTTTTAATAAAAATCATTTTCTAGAAATAACTTGTTTTTAACCTTTTTTTTTATAAATAAAATATGACAAATAAGTTTTTCAAAAAAATAAATTAATTTTAAGATTTAATCAAAGATGGAGAGAACGTCGCCCTGGAGGCCTCTTTCTTCTCAGATCATCTTCAAAAGGTCGCGCTACGCCGCTTCTTTTCAATCGATAAATCTCAAAATCAATTTAGTTCCATTTTTTAAAATAACAAAATAAAAAATACTTTTTTCAATGATAAACAAAACTTGTAAAATATATATTTTTGACTAAAAATATATTTTCTTTAATTAAAATACATTCAATCAACAAACGTTTTTTCTACTTAAAGAACTACGTAAGCCTTGATCCTCTTAATATATTTTTGACCAAAGTCAATCTTGTTAGGCATAATACTAAAAACCTATTTTTTCTTCTTAATAATTGATTAATTAATCATTAAATTTAATAATAATAATAATAATAATAATAATAATAATAATAAAGTCATATATCTTACTGAAGTGTAGCGGGCGGGTAGGTTGCTAATACCTTTCCTACCTTGTAACCAACTCCCGAACTTAGATATCAAAAATCTAAAAGCCCAAAGTAATTGATCTTAAAAGATTTTTCTACATTTTTAATATAAAATTGTAGTAGCGACTCTAAAAAAAAGTCGTGCAGCCGAAAATCGAGGCGCGACAATATGCAAATACACTATTTGATATTATTGATAAAAAAGACACTTTATTATTAAACTTTTAACTAAAATATACTTTCTAACTAATTTAATAGACAAAGTGCCACGACAACAGATAATTCCATATTTTTAACGTTTGAGAGAGTATCCTCCCACCTGAATGAGCTTTCTAAGTACAGTCAAACATCTAAGTGAAAATTAAGGATCAATATAAAACTTCATACTCAAGTAACCCAAGCACGTTTCACTTGGACCAATGAAACATTCATTGGTATGTAAACAATTTTAATAAAGCTCAACCAATCAAACATAAAAATTAAACCAAATAAACATAAATTTGTCTTTTTAAAACATAAAAAGAGGTTTTCCAAAAACCTAAACAAAAGGACCTATTAAGGAACAAAATTGAGGTTGGGATTAAAAACAAAGTAAACAACTTATTCTAATGTCTTAAGATAACAATAAACATAAGTTTCCTTTGCTCAAAAGCATGATTTAATAAAAATACTGCAGCCAACTCCTCACCTAGAAGCAAAGGCATTTATAAACTGCATTCTACAGCAACTGCAATTGATGACTCTATAAGGGTAGTATTTCTCAAGTACTTCACTCACATCATACCACGAAAATCGGCAGCCTGTAACAACACGGTTTTAATCTGCTCAGGGAGAAGATCCAGACCTTCTCTGCATTGCTGGCAAAAATCATGAAATACTAGATATCAGAAACAAATGGTGTGATACTATGCTACCCAGTACCCATAATTGAACATCAAACACTTGTTATGAAACAACCTGAGAGAAACCTCATAAGATCTTTACCTATCATTAAGCTACTATTTACTCTTCTCAAAATTCTGTAGTTGGTTTTAACTTATTCAGATAATTCACAAATAAAAAAGGGCAGCCCAGTGCACAAGACTCCTACTTAGTGGGGTCTGGGGATGGTAGACGCAGCCTTACCCCACAAGCATAGAGGTTGTTTCCATATATTTGGTAAAGTTCATCTGCATTAAAACTGAGGTAGCTTCTTGATTAAACTATACCTTTTGTTATAGGGGTGAAAGGCATTTTTGACAACCATGAATGAAAACAATTACTGTAAAAAATTTCACAACCATTGAGTCATTGAATGAACAGCCACAAAACCATTTAGTCCCCACCTCAACCTCTCATAACTGACAAGCCTCATGCATATAGTACATACTTCAATTAAGCATGGAGTGGAAGAAAGGCAGAGACTACAAGTTTTTTATGGTTTTTTGTAAGAAAATTGACATGCAGTCTCGACGTTTGTAGTACTAGGAGTACGTTGCCAGGTGTCTAAATTTGCAATGGCTACAAATATCAGTATGATAGTGTAAGCCACAAATATACAACATTGTTTACTACATTTGTCAAATGAAAAAAAAATGTAGGCACAAGGCATCAATATCGCAAGAATAATCGTCTGTAAAATGTGTTATTGCCCAAATAAATATTAATAGCAAACACAAGCAAAAAGCAAGGAAAATAAATAGCAGAAATTTTGAGGTAAAGCTTGACACAGGAAAAAGATTACATACCTCAGCTCTGTACACATCTAAAACAAAATCATTGAAACAGCTGATAACGGCTTGCTGAACATCCAATCCGAGGCTATCCAATGCCCTCATTGTGGAAAGGAAAAGACCGGGCTTGCAGGCACAAAACATGTGGACATCGATAGCTCTCCCTTCTCTTAGCCTAACCTCAACCTAAAATTTTTAGAAAATTTGAGCTCAAAGAATTGACATGTTGGTACATAAATTATTTTCACCAGTGTTTCTACTCTATCTAAACAGCTTAATTAGGTTTTGATAGTCTTAAATAGGAAGACTATGTTGGAGTGAAAAAGCAGTCCAAAACTTTTCACCCCGAAATTTTCTTCCAAAATTTGTTCACCGAACTTAGCCTTAAAGTAATAAAATAATAGTTACATAACAAACAATTAAATAAATTGTCAAAGATCTAAGTAATTGGGAATAGTTTTTCCCCATGATACATTAACTGAGTGATGAAAAGCAAGTTTGTATTGAGGTGAACAAATACCTTAGGCGAGTGACTTTTAGGGGTTGCCAAGGAGCTAAGACATAATTCATCTTTCACCCGAGAAGGAAGGGTAGGCAGACTGGGTGTCACCGGGTGAAAGCTCGAAGGAGGTGTCAGAGATGAGCCAGATGGAGTTGACCCCAGCTCATTATGAAGATCATTAATCTTCTCTATTAAATCTTTCAAGTATTCAATTGCATCCCCAAGTATTGAAGCCCTGTCCATCTACAAAAAAATGATAGAAGATTAGCATGTACAACAGGATACGACGCAGATATACATAAAAACTTACATGGATCATATCATAAATACTTCAAAATAAAAGACTTCTGAGTGCAGCATAAGACCTCAGACAAGACAGAATAGTAAGGCCACTTCACGAGTGGGGGGGAAGTTGCAATTTCAAGCTTAGTCATTCACTGTAGATACAACACAAACTAACATTTGATAAGTGTCCAAATATCCGGAATGGTATTGGTACCTGACACAATTCAAACCGGTATCTGACACATAAATACAAAAAGGGCGGCCCAGTGCACGAGGCTCCCATCTAGTGGAGTCTGGGGAGGGTAAACGTATGCAGGCTTACCCTCGCAAACCTGTTTCCAGGATTTGAACTCATGACATCAATGTCATAAGGCAAACAATCTTGCCTTCATTTAAAAAAAATCACATGAAAGCATCACAAGGCCTAAAACAAAAAAATAGCTGGGCTACTCCATGATTGGAGAAAAATTGTTCTTCTGAGCTTAATAATTCATTGCAAAAACAGCACAAACTAAAATATGGATTGGTATTGGTATTGGATACAAACCGGTGTCTAACATCAATGCAGCACACAGTTTAGAGTATTTCATGGTTTTCTGGGCATAAAAAGGGAAACAAAAGAGTTACTTAATGATTTTTTCCATTCAATAAATCACTCCAAAAGGAACCAAACACCAAAAACATAAGTCTATAGAAATGACAGATTAGCATGTTCAGTGGGGTAACATATGTATATCTATATAAAAAGTTACATAAAGCATATCATTAAAAAAATTAAAGCATCATTACCTCATACACAAGACAAAATTGTTGGGCCACTCCATGATTGAGGGGAAAAAGTGAAGAAAAAGTTGTTATTTTAAGTTTAGACTTTAGCCATTCATTGCAAATACAACACAAACTAACATTTAACAACTGGTATGGTATTAGTGCTGGATATAGATAGGTATCTGACATCAATGCAGAACAGTTTAAAAGTATTTCATGATTTTCTGGGAATTAAAACAAAGGAAGCAAAACAATGCTTCACGATTTTTCCATAAGATCACTCCAAAAGAAATCAAACACAACAACAACAACAATCAAACTTTTATCTCACAGTTCAGCTATATGGATCAAATAACGTTATAATGTTCTATTATAAATCATGTACAACAATAAAAAATATTAATCTATGGTTTTATAAAAAAGGAATCAAACACTGAAAACATAAATGCATAGTTCTCTTTGTATAAAAAATATGCATAGTTCTCACATAACCTTCAAAATTAAAACCATTCAATTTAAAACACAGTAACAGACTAACATCATTAATTAACTTCACAAGTCCAAAAAAATGGGTTAAAGCAAAAATAGAAATAGAAATTCTTCATATCAATTGTTTTATACCTTGCTAATCTTTGGCACAACAGACCTAAGCATGTAAAGCCTATCATTGAGTCTCTTCCGGCGGCGCCTCTCCGCCATGAGATTCTTTGCCGGCGCCACTTTCTTCTTCCTATTCCCTTTCTGACTTCCACCATTATTATTATTATTATCACCATTATTATTATTTCCTTCAAAATTGTTCCCTCCATTATTCACATTCTCCTCATACTTATCAATCTCATCAACATCATCATCATCAGAATCATCATTCAACCCAATCCTCCTCTTCTTCTCCATCTCCTCCATCGCACTGAGCCGCGCCGCAGCCCTTATCTCCAAGGCCCCCAGCTTATCAACCGGGCCTTGGCGAAATGCCGGAGCCGGAACCTCAGTACCCAGCTGCTGAAAAACACTACCATGGTTCAAAAACGTCGAATTCGAAGCTCCAGAACCATGGCATTGTTCTCCAACCACACACATTGTGTTGTGATCAAACCCTCCACCGAGTTCAACTTCACGAGTTGGATTGAACTCGGGGTTTGAACTCAGCTCAAGAATGTTACTATTATTGTTGAAACTCATCAGAATAGAGGAATTGGAATTGAGTAAAACAGGTTCAGACCCATAATCAAAACCATTAGTAAAAGGGTTGTTGCTATTTAAGTTGAAAAATGGTGTAGGAGTGAAAGAAGGGTTCAAAGGTTGAATGAGAAAATTTTCATTTTGGGTTATGGAAGAGTTCATGAACCATTCATTAACTTGAAGAAATGATTTGAAGGATGAAACGTCGTCGTTTTTTATGGTCCATGATGAGGTTGGTAGTGGTGGGAGATTTTCTTGAGAGAGTTTGGGTTCTTCCATCCAATGAGTTTTTAGAATCTCACTCTCCATTGCAAAATGATAAACCAAAAATAAACATGAGAGAGAAAGAAATAGAGTGAGAGAGAAGATTAGGTGTTAGAAAGAAGATAAAGGAAAATCATTACTTTTTGTTGTTGTGTTTGTTCTAATACTTGTGATCCTTAAGAAATGGAAATGAGTTTGATAAAGAGAGAAGGATACCTGATGAGTTATTATATCGTTGATGATTCATATTGAATTATTATTAACTTTTTAAAAAAGTAATACAAATGAATAATATATTACTTGTATATAAATCTTTATAGTAAAAGTTCGTACATATTTGTTAAAAGTTATGTAATGATTGGGATGGAAAATGAAATAGGGGTTGGGGTTGGTTTTATATAGAAGGTGTGTGCATTAGTGTGCTTGCTAGCTCCCTTTTATCTTTTCTATGTGCTTGAGTGTAGTTATGCAAGTTTTTCTCTTATAGTTTTAATCTTTTTTGAACACTATTTGGGGATGATAATTATTTTTTGGCAAGTTATTCTATAAATTATAAAAGTTAATGATAATAATTTATTCATGATTATTTAAAATAAAGTATACAATTTATCATTAAAAAACGTATTTTTAAGAAAAAACAGTGCAGTGATTTACTTATTTATTTTTCATTTAAAAATTTAAAAAGCAACAAAAATAAATTTGGTGAAAAAATTAATCAAGTTCTTTGTTTCTTTATAAGATAATAATAAAACGTATTGATAATTTAATAAATAGAAATTTCAACAATGTACCTCGACCATCTTTAATAATAAAAACATTATTTCATATATTTAATGTATAAGGTGGTGTTTATTTTAGATTATATATGTAAAAACATTGTGGAAAAATCTAAATAATTACTAATTTCTACAGCATGTTTGAAAAAAATATAGACTGTGATATACAACAACTTTTCTTTCCATCACTAAAAAATGTTACTTTTTAAGATAGAAAGTTATACATTCTAAGTATTTTAGAATACAATAATCTGATTGTTTATAAATTTGATCCAAACACACTAGACAATTGGAAATTTTAATTATTCATTTACAATCAACTACTTATTTATTACTACTAAACATTTATTATTCTTATCATCACTTTGTGATGGAGTTACATTTCAATATAATTTGTTTTTTAAATTATTAAATTTAATAAAAGTTAAAGATAACATTTAGTAATAATTGTTCAAAATAAAATCATACAATATCGTGTGAAACTCGTTTCAAAAAAATAGTCCGAATAAATTATTTACGTGTATAATTTAATTAAAATATTAAATATGAATGAATTTTATGCAAATCAAAATGAGTTATTTATAGATTTTTAGTTTTAAAATAATTATAAATCCTATTGATAGTTTTTTTAATTTATGTGGGAACTTACATCTATAGTAATATATAGAGCCAAACCATAGACTATTTTCTACTTTCTTTTTTAATATTTAGAGTAAATTATACTATCATTTTCTGAGTTTTAGTAAAATTATACAAACTACCCTTCCATTTTTTATACCTACAAAAAAAACCCTAATTTTTATACATACCTACACTAACTACCTTCTGTGAGAAATAAATGTGATTTTTTGAACAAAAATGTAATAAGTGTAATTAAGTTAAACAAAATATGATATATTCTAGAAACAAATATAGATAATATACGAGTCAATACATTTTCATTATTTTTTGGTTGTTAGAGTATAGTATAAGAGTGATTTAACTATGTCCTTCGAATTATTTATGCATTTTATAATGAATCAAAAATAATGAAAATGTATTGTCTCATATTATTTGGAGTTGTCTTCAAAATATATCATCTTTTGTTTAACTTAATTACATTTATCATCTTTTTTTGTTTAAAAGTCACACTTATTTATCATACAGAAATAGTGAGGGTAATGTATATATGAAAATCAGGAGTTTTTTGTATATGCAAAAAATGGAGGAGTGATATAATGTTTTTATTATTCTTTAACAGCAAAACTAAATTCTTATGCTTTAACATCTGGTTATTCTTTGCTAAGATATCTAAAATTTGAAGTCTCAAAGGATATATGAATGATGGATTAAATGTCAATCATTTTTCTTCAATAGTAGCAAGTTTGAGATGCTCTCATTGGAAAAAATTCTGTTTTATAAATTTTTATCTTGCATGATGTACATATCCACCATATAGTTTACTATTAAAGTTCACATTAAAGTTCACAGTGAACTGAACTAACTCGGTATTCGTTCGAAACTCGACTTGTTATTTAACTTAATAAACTTAGTTGGCGAACTAAATGAGTTAAAGTCGAGCTAGAAATTGAACTCATTACATAAACGAATCAAATTTGAGTTGGATACAATTCAACTCGTTCAGTTTATGAACTGACTCGATATATATATATATATATATAT
>NC_032013.1:3096073-3096518 GCF_001865875.1 Lupinus angustifolius
ACGAGTTGAACTTGAGCTAAAAATTGAGCTCGTTAAATAAATGAGCCGAACTTGAGTTGAATATAGTTTGACTCGTTAGGTTTATGAGCTGACTCGATATATTTATTTATATATATATATATATATATATATTAATTTTTATGTTCATTGCTATTATAACATGACTCATACATTATTTTCTATCTTTATTGTTATTATATATATAAGTAAAGTTATATTTATTTATATAACATTTTTAGTATTTTTTTTTAAAATGAATTAATTATTTAAGTTGTCCAAATGAACCAATCGAATTGAACCAAACAGTTTGTGAACTTAATCGAGCTAAAAAGATAACTCATATCAAATTCGATTCGAGTTTCGGGCTAAACCGAACTGAATTGTGATTCGACTCGGTTCAGCTCGTTTCTCGTCCTGATTACCATGTATGCTCTATAATATATAT
>NC_032013.1:3096618-3098352 GCF_001865875.1 Lupinus angustifolius
AAAATTAATCAAGTTCTTTGTTTCTTTATAAGATAATAATAAAACGTATTGATAATTTAATAAATAGAAATTTCAACAATGTACCTCGACCATCTTTAATAATAAAAACATTATTTCATATATTTAATGTATAAGGTGGTGTTTATTTTAGATTATATATGTAAAAACATTGTGGAAAAATCTAAATAATTACTAATTTCTACAGCATGTTTGAAAAAAATATAGACTGTGATATACAACAACTTTTCTTTCCATCACTAAAAAANAAAAAATGTTACTTTTTAAGATAGAAAGTTATACATTCTAAGTATTTTAGAATACAATAATCTGATTGTTTATAAATTTGATCCAAACACACTAGACAATTGGAAATTTTAATTATTCATTTACAATCAACTACTTATTTATTACTACTAAACATTTATTATTCTTATCATCACTTTGTGATGGAGTTACATTTCAATATAATTTGTTTTTTAAATTATTAAATTTAATAAAAGTTAAAGATAACATTTAGTAATAATTGTTCAAAATAAAATCATACAATATCGTGTGAAACTCGTTTCAAAAAAATAGTCCGAATAAATTATTTACGTGTATAATTTAATTAAAATATTAAATATGAATGAATTTTATGCAAATCAAAATGAGTTATTTATAGATTTTTAGTTTTAAAATAATTATAAATCCTATTGATAGTTTTTTTAATTTATGTGGGAACTTACATCTATAGTAATATATAGAGCCAAACCATAGACTATTTTCTACTTTCTTTTTTAATATTTAGAGTAAATTATACTATCATTTTCTGAGTTTTAGTAAAATTATACAAACTACCCTTCCATTTTTTATACCTACAAAAAAAACCCTAATTTTTATACATACCTACACTAACTACCTTCTGTGAGAAATAAATGTGATTTTTTGAACAAAAATGTAATAAGTGTAATTAAGTTAAACAAAATATGATATATTCTAGAAACAAATATAGATAATATACGAGTCAATACATTTTCATTATTTTTTGGTTGTTAGAGTATAGTATAAGAGTGATTTAACTATGTCCTTCGAATTATTTATGCATTTTATAATGAATCAAAAATAATGAAAATGTATTGTCTCATATTATTTGGAGTTGTCTTCAAAATATATCATCTTTTGTTTAACTTAATTACATTTATCATCTTTTTTTGTTTAAAAGTCACACTTATTTATCATACAGAAATAGTGAGGGTAATGTATATATGAAAATCAGGAGTTTTTTGTATATGCAAAAAATGGAGGAGTGATATAATGTTTTTATTATTCTTTAACAGCAAAACTAAATTCTTATGCTTTAACATCTGGTTATTCTTTGCTAAGATATCTAAAATTTGAAGTCTCAAAGGATATATGAATGATGGATTAAATGTCAATCATTTTTCTTCAATAGTAGCAAGTTTGAGATGCTCTCATTGGAAAAAATTCTGTTTTATAAATTTTTATCTTGCATGATGTACATATCCACCATATAGTTTACTATTAAAGTTCACATTAAAGTTCACAGTGAACTGAACTAACTCGGTATTCGTTCGAAACTCGACTTGTTATTTAACTTAATAAACTTAGTTGGCGAACTAAATGAGTTAAAGTCGAGCTAGAAATTGAACTCATTACATAAACGAATCAAATTTGAGTTGGATACAATTCAACTCGTTCAGTTTATGAACTGACTCGATATATATATATATATAT
>NC_032013.1:3098452-3225644 GCF_001865875.1 Lupinus angustifolius
TATATATATATATATATACACCTGTTAGCAAAGTTGTATTCATGTTAAATAATTGAATTGATGTAATTTGTACTTTATGTTATACTATTATATAAAGTGAAAAGATGAGATGAGATGGATATGATAATTTCTAACCGGTGGGAGGTTACTATAACTGTAATACTCGTCAAAACAATAAAAAAAAACACTAACACCCATTTCTTTTATTTTTTGAATGGCTTCAATCAAACCGTGAGATTCTTTTTATGAACAAATCACCCCCTTTTCTCTTCCCTTGCCACTGCATGGGGGCTTTGGAATTAAACCTTTCATTGTCATGCATTTTTATCCTTTAATGTTGAAATCAATTTTTTATGTTAAAGACTTAAAGTCTCAACCTTAATGGATTTAATCTTGTAGGAAAAGGTATTTGAAAGAAGGGACGTCAAAGTTCCTTATCACCATGTTGATATCCATAGGTTAATAATGTGAATATTTATTATCTCTTATAGATGCTCATCATATTCATCATAAAGCATAAACAACCAAGGTTTCATAAGATATGTCGAAGGTATGTTTGCGAGTTTGATTTTGGAGGAGAAGAAATAGAAATATAAAGTTTGAGAGTCATCTCACAGGTATATTTTATGTCTTTCAAGTTTTTCCCTTCCATTTTCCCCCTCCAAAAATCAAATCACAGACAAACTCTAAGACTTTGTTTGGGAGTTAGGAGGGAAAGAGAAGGAGAGTGATCAAAGGGTTAGGAAGGGAAGGAAAAAGGAAGGAAATCCTCTCCCTTGTTTGAGAGTATGAAATTTAGACGAATGCGGATAAACTAATGATAATGTAATAATATTTTTTTATTTTCCCTTAAAAATGTAATTAATAATGAGAAATGGACAATAATATGTAATTATATATTATTACTAAACATCTTTAACTATTTTGATATTTTATCCAAAAAACCCCAAATTGGGGAAACTTTAAAAATAGACACATGGAGGGTTTTGAAGGGTTTGAGAAACCCTCCAAAACCTTCCCCTCTCCTTCATCAAACTCCCAAACAATGTGAAAACTTTCCAAAACAATCACTTCTCTTCCCCTCCAAAACCCCACTCTCAAACAAGGCCTAAAAGATGTTAGCAACCAAGGACAAATCTACATGGGAAGATGGTGACCTTTGAGGGTGATTTTTGACTCCCATAAGACTTCGAAGAAGTTATGATCCGGATCGTGATTGCTCACTTGGTTAAGAAGTCATTTGTATACAGATTTGACACTGTAATGTCTAGATTTGTCTTAGGCTTTGTTTAGGAGTTAGGAGGGAAAAGGAAGGAGATGGATGAAATAACTCCTAAGACAAAGTTAAATCCTAAGACTACCCATGAGAATAAATTCTCATTTATTAAACTTAAGTAAATAAATAAATAAACTAAAAACTTTCATAATTTCCTTCCAAGAATATGAACTCCAAGTGGCTCTCCTAATTGTAAGATTGTCCTCCACAAATCATAGGTTGCCCCCCTTGGTTTATATCATACGCTCCTTCTTGAAAAGAATTTGTCCTCAAATTTGAGGCACCATCTCCTCCTGGATCAAAGACTATCTTCTTTAATTGTTTGAAACAACTCTCCACATATTATCATTGGTCATACCCTTGATGAATAATCCATTAAGAAGAAAAGCAACCATAATATTTGTTGTTAAAAAATGTGCATCTTTAGAAAACACCATAATAGTTGAGTCTTCATGCCTTGTCCTCATCACATCCATAGGAACAATTTGACCAATGTAAAATTCAGCCTCCCATAAGGGTGGATGATCAGGTGCTTCTTCCTTAAGGAAGATTACTCTAATGTTTTGCAAAAAATTTTGAACGAAACCAAGCAAAGACGTGTTAGTGGTAAAAAATAATTTTCCACCCTGGAGTGGTAAAAAATAATTTTCCACCCTAAAGCATTCATTTCTAATTCTATATTGTCTAATGTGTGCAATCATTCAATGCACAACATTCACATCTCGGCTACACGAAGTCTAATATCTTATTAACATTTTATCACCCAACAATCGGTCCCATATAACATTGTAGGTCTTATAACCTTGTGGTAAATCCTCCCCTACAACTTGAGTGATACCTCTTATCACATATGACACATGAATCACTTCACTATTTCATCCAGCCTGTTTGATTCTTATAGTTCATATCTCCATTAAATTTTCCATTGTATTGTATGATTCACCCAAAATACCTAAATCTAGTGACTTGCAGTATGATATGATTCCAAATATTTAACTACACTAGGATTTGTCTCCCTTGCTAAACTTACACTCCGTATACTATGTCTTATATCAACTTATACGAAATTCATGTGCTTATAAAGTTTGTCTCTACATTTCTAACTTCCCATTTAATTCCTCTTTCAAATCTCCCACTAAGACAATATCATGAGCAATAAGCATGCAACGTGGTCCTCATTCTTGGATATGCTCATGAGGACATCCAAGACGGATATGAATAAATAGAGGCTCAATGTTAAATTATATAAACAATTAATCATTTCATTATGCATAAGTGTCTTTCCCAAAAAAGGTACTTCTCATATGGATTGAATCATTAATCTTTTGATATTCCTGGGATTCACTAATTAGAACACTAAAACCAAAGCATTCTTGATGCCCGGTTTTAAGAAAGGGTGAGGTAAAATTTTGTGAAGAATCCTTTTCAGCTTCATCTGTGTTCAGACCATATATACACAACAATTTTCATTCACCTAATTCATAGGTCAATCAATTCCCAACACAAAACGAAACATCACAACCAAATACCATTCAAATTTCCTCACTGAGATCTATTTATCTACCACATCATTCAATTTCTAATTCCCTCACTTCAGATCTCAACGACGTCGTTTCAGTAAACCATATTCAAATGGGAGCGAACCAATCACAGGAAGTAGTTGAAGAAAGCGAAGAAGAAGACGAAGAAATCGAAGAAAACATTAACGGTCATTTAGTTAATTCCCAACTTGTTAACAATCACATAGTGAAGAAGGTTCTAGAACAAGAACCAGAGATGCTGCCATGTCAGGCATCGGCGTCGCCGCTATCGCCGCAGCTCTCTTCTCTCGGCACGCCGCGTCTCCTTGGACCGTCAATCAAAGTCTGGGATCCCTACAATGTCCTGGCTCCGATGTCGCCGCTGCCAACGCCGCCGCCGTCTAGGTTCTCGCGGAGCTTCTATATGGTGGAGGATGAGGTGATGGAGGTTTTCTTGATTAGCCATGGGGAGTTTGAGTTGAATTTGGCGCCGGATTTGATCGGAGGACGGTTTCCGGCTGCAGCGCTGACGGGGAATGGGAAGCGGCAGGCTAGGGCTTTGGCTGTGTTTTTGAAGTCTCAGGGGGTTAGGTTTAGTGCTGTGTATTCGTCGCCGTTGGATCGGGCGAGATCAACTGCAGCAACAGTTTGTAAGGTAATTTCTTCTCAATTCCGATGTGTTCAATTGTTGTTTTTGATAGATAGATAGATAGATGCATTGAATTGAAGGAATAAAGGTATGTTGTTTTATTGTTGAATTGGAGATGTGCCCTATTAAGTTGGGGTAAATGAGGTAGAGGGTAACACAGTTGCTAGAGAGAGGGGCAGATCGCGAAAAAAACTATAGGCGAAACCAATGTTTTAAATTGCGGTGGTTGTTACATTGCATTTACCGCAATTGTAGAAAATTTGGAGAAAATGCAGCCCATGTGGTCACTATGCAGTTGCGGAGACTCTACTGTAATATTGTGGCCCAAATTGTCATTGTGGAGTGCAATTTAAAACATTGGGCAAAACTATTAAGCTGGATTTAGAGGTAGAACTGAGATGTTCTATGTCATTTCTCTTATTCTCTATGCCTAACTCATTACTGCCAATATGATTTTGACAAATATGTATCAAATAAGTATTAAATTAATTTTTAAGTTAACACCATTACACATGGTGGTATTTGATTGATTGGGAATAGAGGAATAGAGTTATTTTGGCATAGGTGATTTATGTTCTTAGAGGTAAATGGTTTAACTATAGATATGATGTATGATAAGACTAAGACATTATGACTGCATTTGTTTATGTAGTGAATAGTCAATACCATCTGTTATTTTGGTTGTTGTTTGGAATAGTTGTTATTGAATAGCTTGATTTTACTTTTTGGAAGTTGAAGATGAGGAGATGGCATTGGGTTTGCAAATATGAGTGTAGTTGACAAGGGAAATAATTGATCTTATAATGACTGATCCCTTGACTGGTCACAATTTTGGATAACAAATTTGCTAAATAGTTATCCACTCTTGATCACAACTTACCTGTAGTGAACATTGGGTTTTCTTTTATTCATGTGCTAACATATTTTACATTCTTAGGACGTTTCTCTGATGCTGAGTGGGCATCATCTGATTGATGGTTATATGTCAAGATAGCATATTTTTTAATAGGGGTAATGGTTAGCCTGTAGTTTTAATTAGTGATTAGTTTGAATTGTTATTTAGGGTAGTATGTCCTATGGAATTCTGCTAACCTTGAAGTCTATGGGAGAAGTGGTCTTTTGAGATTATTTTTAAATACAGTTCGCTGGCTCTGATGTCTAATATTTTAATATCAATCGGATATTGGCTACAAATTGTATCCTCTGTAACATGAAATTTAGCATTAACTTATTTTCAATATATTTTCGGGATTTTAGTTTCTTTGTAACTTCAGCTCAATGAACAGTGGACAAGATTAGAGTAGGAAAAATGATAAGAAAAGTTTGGCATTGTCAACAATTCAAATATTTTCCTTCTTATTCTTGTTTACAAGATAAGTTGATCTAATTTCCCCCCTTCAGTTTAAACTAATGGATGAGATAAATCTGAGATGGAAACATGGAAGAAAGTAGGAGAGTATGCCTTGCCTTCCATATATGTTGGGTGAATTGTGTCAATAGTTGTGTGTTGTCTTAATAATATTGATGTAACTTGGAATGCCTAAAGGAAGAATTAGATGAAACTAATGCTAGTTGCTTACGAAATTTATTCATTTCCTATTTTCTATTTTACATTGATATATAAATAAAAAGAAAAAACAACCTTCAAGTTCATTTATAAAAGAGTAAATGTTTATTTGGTATTCCAAAGATATACATGACATCACAATAATCCTCTATTTATAAGGATTTTGTTAGCCTCCGCCCTTAGCGTTGAAGATAAGGAAGCAAAATTTGAGTAATGGACTATTATATTACATAATCTAGTGCTTGAAATCTCACTATTGGAAGTTTCAATTGTTAGGAAGTCAATTTTTCCGAGGAACAAATTCAACCCTCAGACGCTCTTTCAGAGATGAGTCAAGGGAACTGGGAGGGCTGCCACCGATCAGAAATATATACACCTGAAATTCTGGGTATCATGGATAGATTCCAGCCAGATTTTACTGCACCTTCTGGAGAATCGCTTAGACAAGTAGAATTCCGGATGATACAATTCTTAAATGGTACTATCCTGGGGTTGCCTGAAAAGTTGAGATTAGATCTATCATCACATCAAAATGAGAGCCAGCCATTTGCTCAGAACAATTCTCAGGCTCTGACAAATTCAATCCACGAACAAGATGGATCTTCCCTCCATTCAAACCAATGGGATTCGCCGCACAGGCATCGACCTGTGTTTTCAAGGAAAAGATCTGGCAAGAGCAGGCTACAGTCTGTGACATCTACCGGAGATATGATCGAAGACGAAAATTCTTCCAACAATGTTAACGACCAAAGTTCCATGCATAATTCTACTTTCAACAACTATTCACCATCAGTTTCTTGTATAGGACTATTTACTCATTCCGTGCCAATTAAGTGTCTCTTGACTGGGCTTCTTGGATGTAGCACAATGATGTCACACAAGTTCTGCATAGAAGATACTTCAGTCACTGTGTTGCAGCATTCTCTGAGAACTGGTTGGCAGATAAAAAGACTGAATGATACAGCGCACCTTAGGCTTCTCTAGTAAAAGAAGCTTTAATCAGCAACTCGAATTTTTGGTATTGGTTTCGACTTTCAACATTACTGTAACCTTTATTTATTCCAGCATTGAACGATTCCAAAGGAGGAATGATGCAGGACTTGGATTGTTATATCAATTCTTTGTTATTTGTAGCATTACTGAAGTTGTTTCTATACATCTAAATGCCATGTATTTATTTCTTTGTACTTCAAGGGGTGCATTTGTTTCAGAATTGATAGCTATGATGATATAATATATTTATGGGTCTGATTGAGCAGTTCCTTAAGAACATTGTATAAGAAATTGAAAAATAGAATTTTGATACTGAAAACCATGGTTTTAATTTTCAATTTTTGACTTTCAATATACGACTTTTAAATATAGTTTTATCTTATATTTCATAGCTAATGCTTGAAGGATATAGATTAACATTTCCATGTTATGTATTCTAATAAAAAATGTACAATTCGATTTTGTTCATAGATTTTATTTGGCCTCCTCATATGCAATTGGGTGAGGACCTATCCAAATATGGCACACAAGATTGACATAACCATGAGTGCAGGTCTTTATGTACCATTGCTTCATAAGGGAAGAAAGTCATTCACTTAAGCCATTGGATATTGCAGGTAAGACAAGATTGACATTGTGTTTATGCTCTTTTAAGGGTGAATTTATGAGTCAGTTTTTGGAGGGGAAAGAAAGGAATGTAAGATTTAAAAATCATGTTACGAATGTATTTTATAGCTCTAAAACCTTTTTTCCCTTCCATTGCCCTCCAATAAAAGTCGCAAAGGGAACATAATTGTCAAGTGTTTTCATTACTCGATTGCACTGATATATGCATTTTATTGCAAATCTCAACATCGAACATACAAAGCCGAATTCTAGCACTTTCCAAAATACCCATTGGATCATGCAAATTTCCATATTCATAAATACAAAACCTGTGATTCACGGAATAACTAAATTCCTATTCAAAGTACCAGATTTTAATTAAGAACATAAAAAATAAATAAATAGATGAATGTGATTGGGAATTGGCCCACCTTGATGAGATCATGAGAGAGAGAGAGTAGATGATGAACTTTGAAGAGGTAAGGGTAAGCATAAGTCGGATAAGACTTGTCCCTTACCTAACTCTAAATAATGATTAGGTCATTCGTTTGAACCAGAATCAGTTATCGACTAAAGCTTACTCGACTCAAAATGTCATTCAGATCAACCTTTGAACACAAACCTAAACCTGATTAAATATAACATACCCTTTTTAGATAAAGTTTCTTAAAATTACTTATTAATACGAATATGTAATTTGACATATGAAATGATATACATATGTAGATTGTTAAATATGTATATATGATAAAAATAGAGAAACAATGATATTTTCGACTAAAGATATGTTATTACTTTCCACACAATTGAATATACACATATAAATAAGATGAATGAGTGATCATAGTATGTGTCGGGTTAGGTCATGTTTGTCTCTTAGTTAATCCTAAATATTATTTGGGTCTAATACCCCAAACCTGACCCTAGACTTATTGAGACCCGACCATATTTAAACTCCATCATAGTCGGACCAAACCTGGTGAGTAGGTGTAGTCGGATTCCACTTACCCATATCGAAAGGTGATAGACTGAGAGAGAATGGAAATACCCATGAAATATACTTATAAAACTAAAGTCTTCCTTGTTACCATTTCTTCATCTCCTAAAAAACAAGTCATAGAAAATCCTTGGGAAAATTTGTTTAGATTGGATCATTTCCAGAAATGTGAATATGGGAATAGTAATTTTCATGATTGTTTAAAGTTAAAAAAAACATTTTAGGAAAGAGTGATTTCTACAAAAATAATTCCTTTCATGTTTTGATTTCTTTCATTCTCACATTTAAATGAGGATTTACTTCCAATATTATGTCTTAATGAAAGAACAGAAAATAGTAATGTAATATCATTTATTCAGCTTCATACAACATATCATAATTTTTTTATTTCTCTCTCTTAACTTCTTTATTTAATTTTTATTTTGTTTTATGAATTTTTATTTTTTAAAGGCCCATTTTAAAATGGGAAGATCATGAAAATTTGCCCCAAAAGGATAAGTGAGTATGTTTTTTTGCAGTTATTTTGTTGGCATAAATTAAATGGGTTGTCTGTCCACTTTGCCATGGGTACTTGCATGGCAAGCATAATATCAATACTTTAAAAAATGTGAAATTTTTAAATTTTAGTACCAAGTCACCCTTTTTAGTACAATTTTTTTCTTCTAGATTATATATATAATTGATTGATTGATTAGGTGATAATCAATTTCAATATATTTTTTTAATCAACAATATTATATCCACATAAGGGTAAAAATTAATTATTTTCGGAGTGTATAGATATGATTCCTAACATATATCGCTCATATAGATTAAATAATGACCTTTGACCACTTATAATACCAAAGTTTAAGTGAGACATCAACTCCTTATTGGTAGCCAATTTCAATTTTTTTTATCATGTGATTTGGAAATTGGTTTGATAATTTTTAACTTATGTCCATCATCATTAATACTCTATCAACAAATTTTATATTTTTTAGAATTTAAAAAATTAGAAAAAACAACAGAATTATATTTCAAATATGAATTTCGCACTGTTTTTTTTTTAATTTGCACGCACTAGCAATAGATATTGGTATAGTTACCAATTTTATATCAAGTAGGAAACAAATGATAACATTCTTGTGCTCATATTATCATAATATTTTATTAGTGTTTAGTTTTTCTCATAAATATTTATCTAAATAAATTTCCTTCTAAAGTCTTAATAAAATGATGACACTAATTTATGAGACTTTTTTAATAAATTATATTTTGATGCAATAATGTTTTAAAAGGAACTAACAATGTTTATTAGGAAAAGCTATAATTGAATTTGTTTTGTCAAAATCATGTACAGACAAATTAGCTTTTTCGAAAAAATTGAACTATTGAGTTTTATACAGTTAATTTTAAATGTTTTTTTTTTTATAAATTTAAAGGTTTAAAAGATATATAAATTACATAAGAATTGATATTAAAAAAGGTGTATGAAAAAGAAAAAAGATAAAGGCATAAACTTATGCAAATGAATAATGAAGTTAGTTTTTCCATAAGTTGTATTCTTGGTAGAGAATTGAAAACTAATTTCTTTTGAAATATAGAAATCACTAAAATGAGTTTTACCTCTAACAAGAAATTATTTTCCATACACATGACTAGGTGAAATTAAATCAAGCTAAACAAATCTATATAACATATAGAAACTTAAATGTGATATATTTACCTATTTAATTTTTTTCTAAAGTCTAGGTCTATCATGCTTATAAGTCCAGTATGATATGTTAACGATTATCCTATTTAAAAGCTTATTATATTATATTTAAACAAGTTAATGAACATATTTTTAACTAAGTTCGTCTAGTTATAACAATTAAATTATGTTTTTGTATATATTTTTATATAATATAATACAATTAAGTATATCTAATAACCTTAATAGACATTTTAGATAACTTAAAAATATGACATGTTAAGTTAAATAAGATTTTAAAAAAGCATGAGATTGGTATATTTATGAAAAAAAGTCTAGTCTAACCTAATATGTTATAAGTCAATTAATAGGTTCCTGATAAATAGTCTGACCCATTTTTACCCTTACAAAGATCGAGCCACTGACATCCTACTTAAGAAACTCAGCTATCTCCCAACTATAATAAGCCTTAATTGAAAATCTAAAGCATTTTGACAATAAGCTTTTGCCAACAAAGTGTTAGCTTAATGCAAAAACAAACTTTATACTTGTAAGCAAAACTAACCATCACAGGTGCAAGGATTGAGAATTAAAGCAGCATCATGTCAATGGTAAAGAATGAGCAGTTTGGGAAGATTTATTGTGTCATAATTTATACCAAATCAGCTAAGAGAATAATGTAGTTAATATCCGATTGAGCAAATAGGATATTAACAGTGATCTTCTGAAGAAATATATGTCCAAAACAAAAATCAGACACATATACACTTCCCAAGGGATAATGAACTGAAGTTAAACATTACAACCAAATATGAAATACCCAACTTCAATTTTACAACTTGATTAAAATTCTAAGATTCATTTTCAAATGAATAACCAGGGGGCTAAACATTTTCTAATGAAGGTGAATAATTATTAGAGACTTCCCTCCAACAAGAGAGTTCCACTTGAACAAAGATTATGTGGATCTGCATCTCCAAGCAAAGTCCACTTTTTGAAGATGACAACAAATTTATACACAGTAGAAAATTCTAGTGAGGTTGAAACCTATCCACCATAATGAAAACAAAAATGTCCTCTTATCATTAAAGCTTTATGTTTATTATACTTAGCTCCACTTTGTGCTAGACAAACTTCTCTCTCAATCAAACTTCTTCTTTATTGGTTCAGCAAGGAAGTATTTTATGCCAACTAGATCACCCACTCTGCTGATTACCTAAGAAAGAAGAACAATTACAGCAAATTACAGCCTTTAACATATCATAGAAATACAATCCTACAATATGTTTACTTTTTTGGTCCAATAGTATGTCATCACCCTATAGGCAAGGAACTAATCCCTTTCGGGATGTAAGACTGTCCCTCGCAACAAGTGTTGCTCCCAGGAATCGAACCTTTGACCTAGTACCATACATGGAGATCTAATAAGGCCTTATACCGTTAAACCAACACCTCGTTGGTACAAATGTATACTGCGATTCACTATTATTGACCCCGGATATCTAATGCAAGCACAAAAAGGGTATTTCAATTCCATGGTAGAATAGACAACATTCATATTTCTAGCGATGAAAACCCAACCATAATGGTTCAAAAAACCTAAGAGCTACCTTGCTAAACTGGAGTGACAAATTCACAACCACTTGATTGATGCATTTTTCAAAAACGTTAACCATTGGATTAAATTCAAAATATACACCTGCAAGGCTTTCACAAGGTCTTCCTTTGAATGAGAAGCAGATATGCATATGCGTGCTCTAGCCAGTAGCAGTGGGGTTGCAGGAAATGCCACAGTCACAACAGCAACCTGAAACAGTACCAAACCATTCAACAATTATAAACATTAACTAAAAAGATTCATGTCCCCCCAATTAGGACTAAACAAGGAGCATAGATGTATGTTGATACACTCACGTTCTGTCTGAGGCACTCCCTTGAGAAGGCAGGGATTTTGGCTGGGTTGTAAAGCATGATTGGCATTACAGGAGAATCATTATCCCCAAGAACCTCAAATCCCATTTTCTGTAACTCTGATCTGAAAAAGTTGCTATTCTCTCGAATTTGTGCAAGTTTCTGGGCACCTATAAGGAAATGACTGATTTCAATGTAAAGTAAACAAAGTAGATGGATGCATAGATTTTGCATTGGTGCAAGTAAAAAGGCCAAAGAATGGCAAGTGCAGACCAAAGAGCAGAACAAGTGGCAGGACAAACCTCTATTGGAACCATCCTCGCCAAGAATAACCTTTATGGATGATATTATTTGTTGGGCAGCTGGTGGTGAAATTGAAGTCGCATAAAGATGAGCAGGGCAGGTGTACTTCAAGTATTGGATAAGTTCCTGACAGTAGATCCAAAGTTGAATACAATAATCAATATTAAATTACCCTAATAGTAAGATTAACATTTCTATGGTGCAAAGGGCAAACTTGGCCTAAACCAATATGAAAGACAAATTTAAAAAGTTAACTTCCACATGTGAAATTAAAACATTACATAGGTCCGTCCGTTTTTCGCTTCATATACAGTTAAAGCATTTTGTAACCGACTCCTGATTGCAAATGGAAGGAGAATATGGTATGGCTCATATTCAATAAGAAAGAACATTTGAAATGATCTGGTGGATGACTTTCAAATCTGCATACCTTAGATCCGGCAATATAGCCTCCACATGACCCAAATGATTTCGTGAATGTTCCCATCATAATGTCAACATCCGCAGTATCCACATCCAAGAGCTCACAAACACCCCTCCCTGTCTTGCCCACTGCTCCAATGCTGTGTGCTTCATCCAAATATGTATATACCTATAAAGCAATGGAAGTAAGCAGAAACTTAAGTTTGAATGAAATACATGTTTCCACGCAAAAAGACAAACCATTTAAAACAATTGATAGGTGTGAACATCTAATTTTATCCAGCTTGCAAAAAAAATAAAAAGGAAGGTTGAAAAGACACCTTGGTCATTTTTTAGTCAGAATTATTTTTACCAATTTATAGGTATTTTTTAGATTTTAGGAAGTCACTAATGAATATTGGTCCAAAAACGGTAAATGAAGTATTCCTAATTTGTGATACCGATGATCCTTCGAAAATGGGTTGCGATACTAGGAAATTTACAGAATACCTCACCCTATGGGCTTTTCCCTATGGGATAGGTCTAAGAGAATTGCAAAATTTGGTACATTAGATTAGAGCTACAATATTAACCAACCTTGTACTTTTTGCAGATACCTATGATCTCTGGAAGTTTGCAAAGCTCCCCCTCCATGCTGTATATCCCCTCCACTATAACCATTATCTTCTTCCATGGCCTATGGGTCCTTGGCTGTCCCTCAGCAATTAGTTCTCTTAATACTTCTTCTAGATGCTGTGGTGCTGCAAGTAAGATAGCCAAGATGAGAGTGAATAGACAATGCTGTGAGCTATTTGACCAACATAATATTAACACAAGAACAACAGAGACAACATAGAAAACTGCAACTACTAGGCCGAGCACAACACAACCTAATATATATATATATATATACATAACTAAACCAAAGTCAATTCAAGTAATCTTACTTCGCTCTTAATTTTATTTCTACAGAAACTATGCCACCGTAGAGAATTTAACTATATATATATAGTCAAAAGGTAATGACATGATGAAAAACATCAGCCTCTGTCATCAACCTTTGTTTACATAATAGTGTGTACAAATTGAAAACCTGAACACTCCATGACTAATTCATATTGCTTTATTGCTTATTTTGGTATACAGCAAAGACACTCACTATTGTGTAGAAAAACACGAATAGTTGCTCCCGATCCTCGTGCACCATTAACAATTGAATTGTGGTTCAATGAATCACTAATAATCAAACTTCCCTGTAAAAGAAAGCTATATCAATGAATAATCATGCAAATACTTAGTGTCAGTGAACAAGGAGAAAGACAAAAACTTAACATTTTACAGACCTTCCCCATCAAGACAGGAAGAATAGCAGAGTTTGTCACATAGCCCATACCAAAAACTAAAGCAGCTGGCTTTCTAACAAAGCTTGCAACACATTCCTCCAATTCTTTGTGAAGGGCAGTTGTGCCTATTGGAGAAACCACATTTGTGGAAACTTGTCAAGACGCATGCATAGATAAACAAAAACTTTAATTGCTGATATACAAACTAATAATAGCTACCTACCTCCATCCACCCGGGTGCTGCATGTGCTTGGAGAATACTGCTCCAGTGACTGAACTACTCGAGGTGTGCAGTATTCATCAGCGGCAGCAAAACCAAGATAGTTGTACGATCCCAGGTTAAGGCATCGACATACTTTATCGGTTCGTCTGTATCACCAGAAACCGACAACACATAAACTTCTGATCAACAAACGTAACTATTACTGGCTTGTAAATTGACAAAAAGAGCCATGCTAACAACACAGTATTTTCAACACACTGAGTTCATGTGGGATCCACAAACAGAGACTGGACCAGAATGATTTAGTAGGTCCCACAATAACTACAATATCATAGATATTCGACAAAAAATTACGATGGCTGAGGACTGAGGTCTCACATCTGTTCCACATGATAATAAAGATTGTTTGAAAATAGTGTATTGCTAATATTTCTCATTTCTTGTAAGACCCTCCTCTCTAAAATAAAGTACATGCCTAAAACTTAAATATGGACTTATACTTTAAGGTCTTGTTATTATCATTGGAGTAGCGTTCAACTACATCGAACCAAGCATCGGGGGCACTTGATATTGGTCTCCCAAAACAATCCTGCCATAAATAAACTTGAAATCAACCACTTGATAATCTTCATAAATCATAACCACATAATTCAACAATGACCAATGTAAACATACAAAGCACATGCGATATTGTAGTTACATTGTCCAGCTATTGGTTCGGCCATAATTACCTGATACAGGTATGCAATTTGTGTAGTTCACTTTGGTACGTGGTTCATTACTTTTTACTTTCATTTTAAAGATCTTCTTTATGACAAATCTAGTACACGATACAGTGAGTACGTGATATAGTGAATTTGTTATGTGGTATAGTGAATTTGGTACGTATACTATTATAAATGAGAGAATTATGTAATTATTAGTTCGGCATATAGACTAATATTGATACATGCTTCATTTCTTTTCACATTATTATTACAAGATTCTGATTAGACGAATCTCAGGCACAAAAGAGAATCCAATACTAACTACTTAGGCACACAAAAATTATGACACGTACTCCAAATGGAAGAAAAAAACAACCATAAAAAAATGCTATTATTCCCTTAAACATGAGAATGAAATACCTGAATTCGAAGGTATAAACGGCGAATATAAAAATCTTCGAGTCCTAAGCAGATCGGTGCATATCCCTGTTTGAATAAAACAACGTATTAGAACTTAAAATAAATGCAGAAAATGGAAAAATGGAGAAAATGAAAATAAAATAACGGTAACGAGGAATGTACGTTAAGATTGTTGGAGGTGAACCAATCGAAGAATTTTCTGAAGAAATCTCTGAATTGACCAAAAGCGAAGAGTAATCCATAGCTGAAATAAGTTGTTAATGCGGTCAAATATGGAATTTCAATCATATTTTTCTTCTTCTTCTTCAATTTGCACAGGAATGTGAATTTGAAATCGGTGATGAGAAAAAGACTTTGATGCTAATTTTAGAAACCCGATTTTGGGGGAGAGATAGAAAATAAGTGACGAGGTAGAACTTTCAATATTCAAACTTCCAAGTTTGAATAGTATTTATATTAACTAACTACCCTCTCCTTTAATTACATTCCTTTTTTAGTTCTTTTTGCTTCTTGGCATTGTGGTTTGTAGGAGGCCACGAATTAATCACATCAATTAACAAGATTATAAAAAGGTCAAAAATTTAATTTTCATACCCTTATCTGGAGAGACAATAATATTCCTCGAAAGGTTAAAAACTTACCTCATTTTTTGTTTCAAAAAAGTGAATTAGTGTATGTATCACCTGTTATTGTTATTGGTTGAAAAAAATATATATCCCTAATATATGAGGCCACAAATTATTCACCTCAACTAACAAGAATTCAATTCTTATAAGCTACATTTGTTGGAAGGGACAATAACATATCCGAAAGAGATTAGTTCATTACCTATAAGATAGAGAAATATCATTGAAAGTAAAATAATTGCTTACTTCATTTTTTGTTTCAAAAACTACATTAGTATATGTATCATTTGTTGTTGTTATTGGTTGAAAAAAATATATCTCTAATATATGTATAAAAAATGTATTGGATACCTATCAAAAAGTGTCCCTTTATATGTATCAAAAAGTGTCATATTACATGTATCAAAAAATGTACTAGTATATGTATTCATGGTATGTGTGTTTATTTAATTATGTATAAAGTAATAATAATTTTTTGGTTGAAAGTATCATTAATTCTATAATTTTTATATAATTAATAATACATACACATATATCATTTCATATGTCAGATTATATATCTATGATAATAAATAATATCAAGAATATTTTATCTAAACAAGGTATGCATTATATTTAATCATGTCTATGGATTCAGATTAAAAAAATAATTCATATAACATTTATGGTCGGATAAGGAATAAACCTTACTCAGTCGACCAAACTTATATTCACCCCTAATGCATCATCTCTATTAAGTTATGCTCTTACAATGTACTCCTTTTGATCTATTTTATAAAACCTTTTTAAAATATTGATTTTGACTTTGTATCTTTTATGAATCATTTTTCAATATTTAAGTATTTAAGTTAATTTTGTTATCAAAATAATAGCATGTAGGTTATGATGGATAAAATTATTCTAATTGTGAGATTATAACATTCAATTCTAACATGTAAAGGTAAGCTAGAAGCTTATAGTTGTTTAGGGACTTCATTGATAGAGCTCATTGTAAAACTTATTGTATTAAAAGACTAAAAAAGATATACAATATATATCTATTATTTATTAATTAATTTATAGTTATTAATTGAAGTAATTAATATATGCTTAAGTGCTTAAACATAATAGATCAAATGTTTGATTTAGTGACAAAAAAAACTAACTTGATTAATGTTCAAAAGTTATTATATTTTTTTTAATGTTTTATTTTTTACTATGATACTAGTAAGTTACTATGTATTCGCACATAACATATTGATTTTACGTATGCTTAAAATCACTAATGTCTGAAGTTAACTTTAGGAACATATATATGTATATATAAGAAGATAAGTATTCATAAATTAGTAATTGTTGAAATATAACAGATGATCATGTGCATCAAAAGTATACTGAAAGTAGACTAAGTATACCAAAATTATACGTAATATAGTATTGATAAATTGGTAATATTTGAAACGTAATATATGATGATTACGCGAAAACTATATCAAAAGTAGACCAAAACTATACCAAAACTATACTAAAAGTAGACCAAAATGATATATATTATTTGATTTTATCTTCATGAATCAAACCTACAATTACAAATGATATGCAAAATTTAATCATTTTTCGTATGAAAATAATGAAAGGAACTATAATTGTTTGAAATAAGCTGCAACATGTTAAAGCGTTAGAATATGATGATTAAATGAAATGTAATAAAAAATGAATAGGATTTGCATTTAACAATAGGTGTTATAGTGTTACTTGTTTATAGGTTTTGGAAAACCTCTTCAAACATAACATTTGTCATTGTGTTGATTGCTTTTCCTTCCTTGTCATGTATTAATATTTTAAGTACTTGCATTGATTGAACTCTTGAAAAAGCAATATATAGTTGACCATGTCTGAAAAATGACCGAGGTAGACACAACTCAACAGTTGGTAGTGATTGTCCTTATGACTTGTTGATTGTCATAACATATGAAAAAGTTAATGAAAATTGTCTCATTGTTAATTTGAAAGGTCATGGTGAATGGGATGGAGACAAACTCATTCGTGGAATGTAGAAGATCTTTCAAACATTTTTACTTATCATTACATTTGATTCGACGACATGGATTGCTAGTCCATTTGCAATCATTCTTATTCGATTGCATAAGCCTTCAAACTGATCTAGATTTATCAATAACATAATTGGTATTCCTACCTTCAATTTGATTTTATGGCTAAGAAATCATGATGTTCTGAGGGAGTTTAGAAGCTTAGGAGTAAGTCCTTGGAGAGCTCCATTATCATTAGACTCTGACATATCAATAGAATTTGAGCTTAAATATTCCCTTTCATCATCTTCATTTGAAACAAAATGTGTTAATGTTCACATAATAACATTTATGAATATGTAAAAAATATGTTTGAACAGTTTACTTGGGATCAATGATAGGATCTAATCATTTATTTCATCAACTATTTCAATTTTTGATACCAAAATAGCTATACATTGTAAAAATTCCCCATTCATATATTCATCAACTAAATTTGGATAAGTACTTTTAAATATAGCATGAATGACCTCATCATAATTAGTTATCATAAATTGTTCAGGTATCTCAATCAATGCATAACCATCATTTGACTCTGACAATTTCTATCACCTACATCTAAAATCCATTTTGCAAATTGTTGAATTTGTAATTGATTTATATTGTTTATACTATTTTGTAGACACATATGATGAATTTATTGTAGCATTGATGATGTTTGAACGACTACCTCATGTAATTACTAGAAGAATTTGCCTGAAGTCACCACAAAAAACAACGACTTTTCCACTAAAAGTTGAATTTCCTTTGTCCTTGAAACTCATGATATATGTGACGTTTTTATCCAATGCTTCAAAGCAATACTTACGTGTCATAGGAGCTTCATCCCATATAATCAACTTTGCTTATTTTAATAACTCTGCAAGTTCACTATCTTGATGAATGTTGCAAGTAGAGTTTTCAAGGGTATGAACTGGTATGGCTAGCTTGGAGTGAGATGTCATTCTTAAGTTGTAACTTGATCCCCACTCGTTTTCTTCTTTTATAGCTTCAATATATTCTCTATCATCCTCAATAAAGCCCATAGCAAAACAACCTTCTCTAAAAGTTTGATAAATCACATTGTTGATAGTTCTAATGCCTTCATAAGTACACGATCCCTTGATGGACTTCATTCTTAAGTAGAATAGCTCTCTAGTGCTTGGAGGAACCCACATGAGTCTGCCAATTGTGTATCCTAGCTTCCTTGGTTTCCAACATATGTTACCATTGATGTATACATACTTTGAAACAAATTGAGCATATGTCAAATCTCTTGCATCAACATATTTTTTGGTTGCTTCCATCTAGGATGTGAATGTTGAGTGCTTGGAGGAACTCACATGAGTCTGCCAATTGTATATCCTAGCTTCCTTGGTTTCCAACACATGTTACCACTGATGTATACATACTTTGAAACAAATTGAGCATATGTCAAATCTCTTGCATCAACATATTTTTTGGTTGCTTCCATCTAGGATGTGAATGTTGAGTGCTTGGAGGAACTCACATGAGTCTGCCAATTGTATATCCTAGCTTCCTTGGTTTCCAACACATGTTACCACTGATGTATACATACTTTGAAACAAATTGAGCATATGTCAAATCTCTTGCATCAACATATTTTTTGGTTGCTTCCATCTAGGATGTGAATGTTGAATGTTTTAATTGTAGGCTTAGAAAGAATATCATTAATAACCTCAGAATCATTAAATATAATCGAGTGTTCATTTTCAAGATGAAAATATAATCTCTCAACTGTAGGTGATCTACCATGAATTGAAAATGAGAAAAATTTCCAACATGTCTCAGAACGTGACATATACCTGCAATCAAGATATTGTTTGATTTCATCTATATTTTGCACTTGAGATGATGATCTGTTTTCTGTTGGAATAATAGCTGCGGTTACCTTATTATAACCTTTGTGAGTGTATTTGAATAGGTACTTGATTGAAGTGCTCTGATTACACCCTTCCATGTTGATATGAGCTTGATATTTCAAAAAGCAACTTACGATTATAAGGGACAATATGATGATTGTCAATAGTTACACCATTCTTATCAATGGTTTGTCCATTATCTCTTCTCCTATAAAGGGGATATCCTGTAAGAATTGTGTCTCATATAATGGTTTAATAGTTAAAGATAAAGTTAAATCATGTTGACTAACTTATGGAAGAAACATCATTTTGTTATGATAGATAACATGTTAAGTGATATGACTATATGTAAAGTCATCTTACATGAATGGTTATGTGAAATGGCTTAACCACTAGGAAAATCATTTTCCATGAAGGAAGGTGTATGATGGAAGCACCTTATCATGCCCTATAAATTAAGGATGTGGTCCTCACTCTACCCAACCAAGAAGTGCATTATATCCATAACTAATGTATTATTAAGAAATGGGTCAAGTGTGAGAAACCAACATTCTATGGATATGGAGAAATCAACATCACATGAAGAGAATACTCATCTATAAGCAAGACTTCCTCCTCAAATAAAGTCCATGAGAATGGTACACTTCCTTTTACTTGTCTTTGTGAAAATCATGAAGTTCTAGATCTTGGCATTAGTATATTACTTATGAAAGTTTACATATCCATCTTGGTCACAATTGTATTGCTCTGGAATTTTTTGGATACTACTTCGTGCACTTTCCATTGTTCTTACAAGGTGCTTTACTGTTTGCATTTCCACATGGATCATGAATTATACGAGATTTGACCAATTCATATAGTTCATGCTCTTCCATAGGATATGGTATTTCAGCTGTAATTATATTGCATATGTCTTCTTACAATGGGTACTTCGAAAAGGGATGTAAGAACAAAAGTTTATGAGCATGAGGCAATCCTTTTTTTGAAACTCTATTGTGTACATATCTGCAATGTAAAAAAATATTAAAACACTAAAAATGGTATTAATATGGGAAAAAAAAAAGGAATATAAATAATGATCACGACATAGGTGAGTTGATAAATAATAGATGACAAATACATCCAAACACTTTACCAATAACATGATGCTTCTTCAAATCCGTTGGAAGTTGATCAAATTTTATTTTGAATACCCTTGAAATGATATATGGTCGATCCTATGGTTTTAATTGCATTTGTGATAAAAGTCTATTAATTTCTGGGCAATTTGAATTGCATGAAAATGTTATAAATAGATCAAGAAATCCAACAAAGTTAGAAATTGTCATTCCATCAAAATATAATTGATCCATATATCTTCTACCACCGACAAATGAATGTGGTAATATGATTCTTCTTCCCCCTTTGTTAGCTCTTTGGCTATCATATGGGTCAGAGGTGGAATTCAAATTACTATACTTGCCAAACCTAAGTTGTGTCTGATTGTTCCACACCCAATTAAGTCTATCTGCCTCCATCATACAATAATCATCAACCAAAAATTGTCGAAAGATTTTCGTTGACCATAAAAGTGTTTTCGCCTCATTTCTTCTAGCTTTCAAACAAAAACACAACCAATCTTTGATGGTTACTCTATTCCTTTTTGTATTTTCTAGAACATGTAGAACTGTAGCAAACATCATGCATATATCAATCCTCACCGTTAGGAAATAGGAGAGGGTACTGATATCCAATATAACTTGTATGCAACTCATTTATTCTTTTAAGTTTATCACTTTGCTTCTCCAAAACAATGTCTATCTTTGAAGGATTGTCAACATCACCAGCAATAGGAGCAGCTACTTTAGAAACAATTGGCCGATTATAAATTATTTCATCAGTAATTCTATCATAAATCAACTTCACCTTAAGGCCACTTATGGATTCATGTTGATAACACTCATTTTCCCTTCTAAAAGATTTGACATGAGTGTAGGGATGACAGGTACCTGTGAAAATATCCGCAATGGGTACCCGCAATAATAGCTTATGGGCGGGAACGAGTTTTGTGATACCCGCCCCGCGGGTACCCGCAAATTTATATATTTAGTTTTTAGTTAAATTTATATATATATATATATATATATATATATATTATTTTAAGATTATATATCATATACTTTATTATTATTTCATAATAAAGTACACATATTTGACTATGATCATAAATTTATCATATAAATATCATATTATTCAAGGAATAATTATTTTACATATTGATTATTACAATTTATATAAATATATAATTAAAATTAAAAACTCATTGGGTACCTGCAAATACCCACTATCCACACGGGTACCCACAAATATTGCGGGTTTTGGATACGGGAAAGCACTACCCGCGCCCATTGCCATCCCTACATGAGTGTTATGTTCATCCAGCATTGCAGACAATCTAGAATCAATTTATGGATCCAATTGTCCTTGATCCCTATTAGAAAGATGTAAGTATTAAATGTCATTGAAAATAAACATTGTCCATATGCTAAAACATTATAAATAAAAGAATGAAATGTACCTTAACCCTACAAGTCTGTTTTGTATTTCTTTCATATATGTAGAGTTGTACAAACTTTGGAGTTGTTCCAGGCATTGACAATAAACAATCAATTTGATGACACACCTGACCTTGTATTCTAAAGGGAGGGGGTCCTCTTCCATCATTGAAGGACTTGTCTATTTTTGCTCTCAGCAAGGTGAAGGAAAACATCATCTTATATGCTCTAAATATGTTGTTGGTAATTCTTATTATCACTTGAATAATTATCAAATAACAAATGTTCTAGTGTAGAAGGGTGAGACATCAACAATGGAAGCTGAATTTTTCCAACATCGCAACATAGTTGGAATTTCGGATTTTTTAGAGTTTTGAGTTTCTCTGTCCTCTCTTGTTACCACATACATGCTCCAAAATAACGATATTAATATGTAGGGTCATCAATATCAAAATATCTTATAAATGTAATAAACGCTATAAATTATATAGCAATATAAAGTAAGTAAAAATTATAAAGTATATGGAAAATACTTGAACTTTGTGGTGTAGGCATGTGAGGAGTATCACTTACACATGTTTCATCGACCTGTGAACTACTTTGGGTGTCATAGATAAATTAGAGAGGTATATAAATATTATTTATATCATCAATATTATTAAACAAAAATAATGTTAACAATGAAAAAATATATCATCATCTCCACCAATCTCAACATCTACAGAATTAACAATCAGTGTATTGGGAGTAGACACAACTATCTTTTTTTATAGTATGTCTACCAGGCTTCAAAGGCTGCAACATTGTCTTTGTAGGTGTGGATACATTTACGTAAGAACATGAACAAATCATTGAAATGTTAGAGACATTATTATCGTGTTTGTCCTTCTGTTGGACTTTGAAGAACTTATTCAACAAATTAACATTGACCAAAGGAATTTGGATTATTGCACTCCTTCTACTTTGTGAACGATATTGGATATCACTTGGTTGAGTAAACATATTACATCTAGACGCAAATATATCATTGGATTTATTGTCATATTGATTGTTGTGATTCTCAATAGTATAGGTTATACATGTTTTATTAAAATTGGGTTAACAAATATGAGGTATGTTATTTGTTAGTACACATTACAGAACTGTATAATAAGCTTAAAAAAGTGTTATTTGTGTAGCTTGCAATAATTCTGAATAGCACGAGATAATCTTTACTGACTGAGTCACGACCAGATCGCTCTCTTTAAGATGTTTCGTGATACTGCTAAAATTGTGCATGCAGACTATTAACCACGCCGTCCCCAGGATAAAACAGCCACGTTCTTTGTTATATGATTTCTAACTACACTGTAAGAATCATTCTCGAATACACCCACAATACTGACTACCAGTGTCAGTTCTCGAATTCCCACAATATGGCTACCCTTGCCAATTCTTTACCCACAATACTGACTACTAGTGTCAGTTCTCGAAATCCAAATTTGGTTGTATATGCCAATTCTCAAATGCCATGGAAAGAAAGGGGGATAAGGTTGCCGAAAATGCGTTAGCAGAGTATTAGGGGGGTGAAAGAAAAGTTGAGAGGAAACGCCTTCAACTTGAGGTGCGAGTTCTAATGAGGGGAGGAGGCCTCCATTTATAGCCTAAGGCCTCCAACAGATCCCCCATCCGACGACCCAAAAGGTGGCCAAATCTCAAACGATCACATGATCCGATGGTCGGAACCTTTCTCCACGTGAATCACTATCTAAGACCGAGATCCTCTCCTCCCACTCTCCAACCATGTGGACTAGGTCTCACACGTGTGGCACGTGTGTGTTGACTTGGTCAACAAATGGTCCAAGCCCAAAAAAGGCCCCAAAATAAAATATAATAAAAATTATTTAAAACGAATGTTGGGCTTAAGCTCAAGCCCGACCCGAACACGAGCCGAGCCGTCCGAATGGCGACAGAGGAAGAGGTGCTGATGGTGCTGGTGGTGCGTGCCTATGCACGTGTGTGGAGGGGTTTTGTTTGTATGAGTCCTGACCCACTCACAAAACTCATTGTACCTCTTGGGGCACACCCCAATGATGAAACTTAAGGCTTATAAAGCCTTCAAACTTCTCTCCTCTAAGGAATATGGGACTAGTGACTTTTTTCATTTCACAAACTCAAAAGTCACCATTATTTTCAAACAAGTTCCAACAATCCCCCACTTGAAATTATAAAACAATTTTCGGGAATTTCTGTGGTCTCAATAAGATTGTGCATAAACAAATGTGTCATACGACTTGAACCTTTGCATAGTGAATAAGATCCAGATTTTACTAGAATGACCCATAGTCTTGAACTTTATCTCCAGCATCAAACTATACACAACCTTTTTAAATGTGTATTTTTTAAAGCATGTGCGTTAAAGGGCATGCACGTCTATCCCAGTATAGTGAACGCTCTAGAAATTTATGCCCCAAAATTTCATAGGAAGCGACCCCCACTTCCATATTCACATAGGTGAGTCTATCAAGAGTACTCTTATAACCTAGGTACTCCACTTCAATTGGAGTATAGGTCTCATTAAGAGTTTTAACTCATGCTTCTCATAATTTTATAGCATGTTCATTCTCATATCACTTCACAACTTGTTATCACCTATTTAACCTATTTCTTGGGATCTCCAGTCAGTTAGGTCAGGTTACCATCATGAGTGATACTCGTTCTAAGGGCAATAATCCCATACTCTTATAAGTATTATGAACTTTCTCTCTAGCTAGTCCTTTCATCAAAGGATCTGCTAAGTTATTCTCAGTGCATACATGATCCACTCTAACAGCTCTTGTAGAGAGAAACTATCTAATGGTTTTGTGCTTACGACAAATTTTTCGTTTCTTACCGTTATAAAAGCGGTTCTCAATTTTTGCAATAGTCGCGATACTATCATAATGGATCAACACAACTGAAATTGGTTTTTCCTATAGGGGAATCTCTACAAGCAAGCTTCTCAACCAACTTGCTTCTTCACTAGTTGTTGCTAGTGTTATCCTCTAAGCTTCCATAGTAGATTGAGCCAAAATAGTCTATTTCTTTGACTTCCAAGAAACAGCTCCACGAGCTATGCTAAATATATAGCCATTGGTTACTTTAGAATCATCTGAAAGAGTGTTCCAATCAGCATCACTGAATCCTTCTAAGACAGCGGGAAACCTTCAGTAATGTAATCCAAGGTCCATTGTTTTCTTAAGGTATCTCATTACCCTTTCTATAATATGCCAATGCTCCATACCACGTCTACTGGTAAACCTGCATAATAATCCCACAACATAGGCAATGTCGGGTCTAGTGCAATCAATGGCATACTGAAGGTTGCCAATGATGCTAGCATACTCAGCTTGTCTTACACCTTCACTAGTGTTCTTAAAAAGTTTTACACTTGGATCATATGGTGTGCTAGCAGGTTTACAGTCAAAGTATTTATATTTATTTAGGATCTTTTCCACATAGTGAGATTGATCCAAAGAAATTACTTATTTTGACCTAGTAATTTTTATACCAAGGATTACACTTGTCTCTCCAAGGTTTTTCATATCAAAGTTGTTACACAAAAATGATTTCACATTATTCACAACATGAATGTTGGAACCAAATATGAGTAGATCGTCTACATAGACACATATGATAGTGTAAATGTCATTTTCTGATTTGTAATAAATGCATTTGTCACTTTCATTCACCTTAAACTTATTCGAGACCATTAAGTCGTTAAACTTTTCATGCCACTGTTTAGGTGCTTGCTTAAGACCATACAGTTACTTATCTGATTTGCAGACCTTATTTTTTTGCCCATGTATTACAAAACCTTCAGGTTGTTCCATATAGATTTCTTCTTCCAAATCACCATTTAAAAAGGCAGTCTTAACATCCATTTGATGTACTAATAAATTATGTATCGCAGCGATCGATATTAGTACTCTAATTGATGTTATTCTATTAACAAGTGAAAATGTGTCAAAGAAATCCACATTTTCTCTTTACCTGAAACCCTTAGCTACAACGCGAGCCTTTTATTTATCCATTGTGCCATCAGGTTTCAGTTTCTTTTTTAATACCCACTTACAACCAATAGGTTTGCCGCCAGGAGGCAAGTTAGCTAAATGTCAGGTCTTGTTAGATAATAGAGAATTCATCGCATCATTTATGGCTTCTTGCCACAAATCACCATCCAAAGAAGTTAAAGATTCTTGGAGTGTTGATGGATCATCTTCCAATGTATAGACCTTATAATCAAGTCCATACTCTCTAGCAGTTCTTGCTATCTTACTTCTTCTAGGTTCTATTTCTAACCCATCGTTATTATCATTATTACTAATTACAGGTATGTGACTAGTTGTTGTGCTCCCACTATTCCTCAATTTAAAAGGGAATTTTATTTCATTGAAGTCAACATCATTAGACTTAATGATCACTTTTGCGTTAAGGTCATAAAACATGTACGCCTTGTTGTTTATAACATACCCAATGAATACACATTCATAGGCTCTACTTGTAAGTTTAACTCTCTTGGGGTCTGGTATCCAGACATAAGTCAGACAACCCCAATTTCTCAAATAAGACAAGTTTGGTTGTCTATTCTTTATAATTTCATAGGGGGAAATTTTGCTTTTAGCCTTGAAGACTCTATTTAGCACATAACATACAGTTAATAAAATTTCACCCCACCAAGAGGGTGCTGCACCAGAACTTAACATAATAGCTACAACTAATTCAGTTAAAGTTCTATTCTTTCTTTCAACTTTACCATTCATTCCAGGTGAGTATGGTACAGTTGTTTCATGAATAATTCCATTTAATTTATAAAAATCATTAAACATGTTAGAGTCCCACTCAGTTCCTCTATCGCTTCTGAGTTTCTTTATTTTCTTGTTGAGTTGATTTTCAATTTCAGTTACATATAACTTAAACATGTCAAGTGCTTTACTTTTATTTTTCATAAGATATACATAAGTAAAATAAAAAACAGTCATCAATAAAAGTGATAAAATAACGTTTACCATTTCTAGTTAACATTCCATCTAATTCACATATATCTTAGTGTATTAAATTTAAAGGCTCATATTCTCGCATAACTGATTTATGTGGTTTTTTTTGAAATTTTTGCTTTATTGCATGATTCAAGAATTTCAAAATCATTTTGAGATAACTTTGGAAAATAAACCTAAGCTATTCAAATTTGAAATTGCACGTTTATTAATATGACAAAGTCTAGAATGACATATTAAAATCACACAACATGTAAACATAATCATAAATTTTATTAATAGAAATATCAACATTTAATTTAAACATGCCATCAGTGGCGTACTCTTTCCCAACAAATACCCCATTCCTAGTAAGAGTATACAAGTATGCTCCTATGGTCTGGGAAAACTAGCCTTATTAAGAAGAAAACCAGAAACTAGATTCTTCCTCATATCTGGAGTGTGCATCACATCTTTGAGAATCAGAGTCTTCCCATATGTAAACTTCAGCTTTACATCACCAGTTCCAGCAACAATAGTGGTGTGGGAGTCACCCAACAACACCTTATCATCAGTGTACGTGTATGTTTTCAACATAGCACGATCAAAGCAAACATGGCGGGATGCGCCAATATCTACCCATCACCCATCAGTTTATCCAACCATAGTGTTCTCAGATAATACAACTACAAATGGCTCATCAACCATGTTGGCATGTGGAGGACGATCCATAGGTTTATTTCTACACTTGCGTGCCATATGATGTGGCTTCCCACATTTAAAGCAGATGCATAGGTTGTCATAGTCATTCTTAGCGGGTGGCTTAACATATTGGACCTTTTGAGGGTTCCAATTCTTGTTTTGACTGATGTTCTTAGCCTTATTCCCACTGCGGTTCTGATTCTTGAAATTAGTGCTAGAAGGCTTCAGAACCACACCTGAGAATTTCTTCTTAGTGCTATTGTTGGAGACAATCACCACCTCATCTTTCTGATCTTGCTTATGAGCCTCTTCTTCAATACGAAGATGAATGATCAGAGATTCCAAAGAGATTTCTTTGGTCTTATGCCTTAGAAGGTTTTTGAAGTCCTTCCAGACATGAGGCAGCTTGTCAATTATGGCAGCCACTTGAAATTGTTCATCTAGGGGCATACCCTCAAAAATGATCTCATGAGAAATTTTCTAAATCTCGTGGGACAAAGACTCTACTGATTTATCATCAGTCATCTGATACTTGAGGTAACGGCTAACAACATATTTTTTAGTCCTAGCTTCCTTAGTATCATATTTTTTCTCAAGTGTATACCAAATTAATTTGGCAGACTTGTATGAGTTGTAGTAATCATAAAGATCATCAGACAACCCATTCAGAATGAAGTTCTTACATAAGTAATCACTTTCATTCCAAAGAGCTATTTCAATAGCCAGTTTATCCATTTCCTCTTTTTCAGCCTCATCTGACACCACTGGGATGTCGGTTTTCAGAACGTGGGCAACCTTTCTCATAGTGAGGAAAAATGCCATCTTATGTTGCCAATGTTTGAAATTTATCCCGTCAAACCAAAATGGCTTGTTCAGGTCATAGTTGTTTGGTCCATTAATATTATCTACAAATGCCATTGCAGTCGAAACGTCTTAAACCGAAATGGCTTACCTAGTTCTCTATTATATGATTTCTTACTGCACTGTAAGAATTACTCTCGAATACACCCACAATATTAGCTATCAGTGTTAGCTCTTGAATTCCCAAAATATGGTTACCCGTGCCAATTCTTTACCCATAATACAGACTACTAGTATCAGTTCTCGAAATCTCACTTTGGCTGCTTGTGCCAATTTTCAAGTGTCACAGAAAGAAATAGGGATAAGGTTGTCGGAAATGTGTTAGTGGAGTATTAGGGGAGAGAAAGAAAAGTTGAGAGGAAAAGACTTCAACTAGAGGTGCGAGTTCTAATGAGGGGAGGAGACCTCTATTTATAGCCTCAGGCCTCCAACAGATCCCCCATCCGCCAGCCCAAAAAGGTGGTCAAATCTCAAACGGTCACATGATCTGACGACTGGAACTTGGTCAACACACGATCCAAGCCCAAAAAAGGCCCCAAAACAAAATAATAATAAAAATTATTTAAAAAGAATGTTGGGCCCAAGCCGGACGGTCGGCCGGAAGGCAATGGCAGCATATGTGGTGGTGGTGTGCGCGTGTGTGGAGGGGTTTTGTTTGTCTGAGTCGTCACCCACTCACAAAACCCATTGTATCCCTTGGGGCACACCCCAATGATGAAGCTTAAGGCTTATACAGCCTTCAAATTTCTCTCCTCCAAGGAATGTGAGACTAGTGAGTTTTTTTATTTCACAAACTCAAAAGTCACCATAAATGACCTCATTAATGTGCATTAAACCACTTCAAAGACTCATCATTTTCAAACAAGTTCCAACAAAAAGGAACAATGCCTGAACTGTGACATTGCATTGCATTTCACTTTTCTTGCATAATTAATTTTTTTTTCGTCAATGCTTATGAAGCTGGATTTGTTTTCTGCTCATTTTTATCCAAATTTCTTATCATACTCAATTTTTACATTGTTCATAGTTGTTCTTGTCATACTCATTTATATGTCATTTTCAATGTATTAGCTAATTCTTTATGCCATTCACTATTTAATGTTTTGATAAAAGCTCATTTTTATTCAAGGGTATTGATCCCTCATAAAAGCTCATTTTTGCTTTCTAATTAAATTTCATCATTCAACGTGAAGATTCTTTATGTCAGACAAGAAAGTCTTTTTCAATGGTTGACACTCAGCATTAACATTAACACTCTATGGGTAAGAATTAACGTTAGAAAATATAAAAGACCATGGTAATTCTTGTTAACGCTTTTTAAAGATAAGTGTAGGATGTAAAATAACGTTAATTCTTACGTTTCGAAGTTGATTATTTGTGGTAGAGCTATACTAGACTTCCCGTGATTACTATTTGTTTTGTCTGTGGACGTTGATGAATACCGTGAGAAATGTCATGTTTAATATATTTTAAAATCATTTTACATTTTAAATATGATTATTTTTTTATAGAAATTATGCAAGTTTGTTATATAGCAAATCAAATAGTTATTAGAATCATATGGAGGAGAGCATGAGTGATGGCTTTGTGTTCATGGCTCAACCCAACCTGGAGAAAACAAAGCCACCAGACAAGCCACCGGATATCAAGGAAGGCATACCGCAAGAGAGTCTTAAGGTCTCTTTTCGTGACAAGATGCTAGAAGATAGACAATCGGTCTCGACAAGAGAGGAAGTCGACTTCTTGGCAACAGGTCTTGTGCGGGTGGATTTGATTGGAGGAAATCCTCTTCTTCCTTCTGTTACCTTTTCAGATAGTGTTGTTTCTGAATATAGTAAGGAATGACATATGCTTTGATTGTAACTCTGGTCGGGAAAAGGCTGGGTTACAGGGTTATGTGCGACAGACTGAAGAATGTGTTGTGGTTAATCAGAGAATTTGACATGATGGATATTGAGATTGGTTATTTCATGGTCATCATACACATGATAGAGAGAAGGTTTTACAATGTGGCCCTTGGATGATGTTTGATCATTATGTTGCAATCACATCATGGACACCTGAATTTGACTCTACAACAGCCAAAGTCACAAAAACCTTGGTATGGATTCATTTGACAGGCCTCAACTTATTGTTCTATGATAAAAAAGTTATCTTTCCCATTGCATCTGCCATAGGGCGCCCCTATAAGATTGACAATAATACTTTAAGGTGTGCAAGGGGAAGATTCACAAGGATATGTGTGGAGATTGATCTTAATCGGACAATTGTAGGGAATGTCTGTGTCCAAGGCCATTGGCATAAGGTGGAGTATGAAGGTCTTCATGTAATATGCTCTTCTTGTGGTTGATATGGGCATTTATCTAGGAACTGCACATTCCAGCATGAGGAATTACCACAAATGGATCCTAAGGAGAAGGTACCTCGCTCTTCCAATGGCAGTAGTCCGCCAAGTGTAGTGGGTGGAGAGGCGCCAATTATCCCTTCGTCAACCATTCATAGTGTAATTATGAATATTCCAGCCATTACTGATGAGGTGCATGGGGAATGGTTGGTGGTTACACGAAGGAAGAGGAGTAGTAAAACGACAAAGGGAGTTAATTCTAAGGCTGTAATGAATCACGACATTAATGCAAATCAATTCGGTGCTCTCTTGGATGATGGGGCAGATTCCTTGGAGGTGTGTAATGGGGGTGGGGCTCCTTCCTTTAATGAGTCGGTTAAGAGAATTAATGGGGGGAATAAAAAGCGGTAAAGAATGGAGAACAAGGTGGGCAACAATAGTAGTGGCACGAAATCTATTCAAATTCAAAAGAATCTTAATAGCAAAGTCCTAGGGAAATTACTAGCTAATGATGACAGTACCATATTCCAATCATCATTGGAATTTAATGCTGAACCGAAATTTTTGGACAAGGTAAATGATTGTCGTAGGGACAGTTCCATAAAAACGGGAATTGCACCCTCTCATGCAGGATGCCAGGATGAAAATGAAGGGCTCATCTTCGGTTGGGAAAACGGTTCCTTCTGATCAAGGGAACCTATTGGCTTCCATGCACATTTCCATCCAATCTCATGATGCTGATTTCGTGTCTGCTAGGTCGCAGGAGCACCATATCTCTCATGCCTCCATGGGTGATGCATCCCATTCTCTCCATGTTTCGCCCATGTTGAGTCCCATGCACACGTCCACTAGCTTACTATGTGAAGGGGTGCTAGTGCAGAAAGCAAGTCATCCTTAGGGTCAAAGCCATTCGATTGAGGAGGAAAGGGTTACGGGGGACAACGAGTAGAAGGTTAAGTCCCAAAAGCTTGGGTCAAGCAAGGAGGTTATGGGGGACAATGGTGATGTCTCTATGGAGTGCCACTAATGGTTCTGTTTGGTTAGTTTACTCGTTATTTGTTTTTTATGATTGAGTTTAATGATTGTTCAATATTATCTTGGAATATTCGGGGTGTCATTAATAAAGATGGTCGTCGGCATGCTCGTGATTTGGTTAGGAGGTTTAAACCTTCAATCATCGTTCTTATGAAAACTCGCTGTAAATTTAGTAGAGTTAAGAGCTTTTGGAATTCATTGGGTTATGTGGGAAGTGGGATTGTTGAGGCGGTTGGGCATGCAGGTGGTATTTGGGTTCTTTCGGCAATGGGTAGTATGTTCCGTACAATTGTTGTTAATTCATGCAACCAGGCCATTTCGCTTTAGATCCAATGTGGTTCTAAGGAGTGGATTTGTTCTGCTATTTTGCTAGTCTGTCTAGTCGTGATCGCGAGCTCTTATGGGATTATTTGTTGTCTTTGCAAAGTAGTGTGCAACTGCCTTAGTTCTTGTTGGTTGATTTTAATGAAGTTCTTTTGTCGTCGGAGGTTCATGGTGGTTTTTTCAATCACTCTCAGGCGCATAGATTCTCCCAAGTTCTTGAATGGTGCAGGCTTATGGATATTGGTGTTATTGGTAGTCGTTTCACTTGGTTTAGAAGGGAGTTGATTGGTCGTAGTATTGCAAAGAGATTAGATAGAGGTCTATGTGATAGATATTGGCATATGGCGTTCCCTGAGGGGTATGTCGAGAATCTCACTAGGTTGCATTCAGATCATTGTCCCCTATTGGTTCGGTGTGGTGGCCAGGTTGATGGCAATTGCAATAGACCCTCCGTTTTCAGGCAGCCTAGACAACCCATCAGGATTTCTATAATGTTGTTCATGAGGATTGGCTGAAGGGTAATGCCGATGTTGTTGAGGGTCTTCATAGGATTCGTGAGGATGCTATTCAGTTCAACAAATACTTTTGGTAACATTTTTCAGCGAAAAAGAAGAGTGGAAGCTAGAATTAGGGGTATTCATCAACGTCTTCTTGATTTTGAGGATCCACATCTAGTTAGACTGGATATCTAGCTCAGGCGGGAGTATAATATTATTCTCAAGCAGGAAGAACTATTGTGGTTTCAAAAATCCAGAGAGCAGTGACTTAAATTCGGTGATAAAAATACTAATTTTTTTCACACTCATACCATTTTTAGGAGGAAAAGAATATTTTTCAAAAAGTACTGGCAGTTGATGGGTGATGATATTTGGAGACTTATGTCTGATGCTTTTAAGTATGGCTTTTCGGATTCTCGCATTATGGAGACTCTTCTTGTTCTTATTCCCAAGGTCACTAATCCTACTTCCTTGAAAGACCTTCAGCCAATCAGTCTTTGTAATGTCGTCCACAAACTTATAACAAAAGTTCTGGTTGTTAGGTTGCATCCTTTTTGCATGAGTTAGTGGGTCCCCTTTAGAGTAGCTTCATTCTTGGACGGGACACAACTGGCAATATTGTTTTGGATCAAGAGGTTATGCATCATACTCATAAATCCAAATCTAAGGCGGGTCTCATGGCCTTCAAGGTGGATCTGGATAAGGCGTATGATAGGATGAACTGGGATTTTCTCCAGGATACTCTACTGCAGTTTGGCTTCCCTACTATTATTGTCAGTCTTATTATGTGGTGCGCTCGATCAAGAGATGTGTCGCTTTTATGGAATGGGTCGAGACTTGAGGTGTTTCAGCCATCTCGGGGTCTTCGCCAAGGGGATCTGATGTCACCATACTTGTTTGTTCTGTGCATGGAGAAATTGTCTCTTCTTATCTCTCAAAAGGTGGAGTTGGAATAGTGGAAGCCTATCACACTGTCCTGGGGTGGCCCCCGTATCTCTCACCTCTTATTTGAAGATGATGTTCTTGTGTTTTGTACAGGTTCCAATGCCCAAGTTCAGATGGTGTAGGATTTTTGTTGTGCTTCTGGTTTGAAGGTTAATATGGAGAAGTTGAAATTTACCTGCTCAAGAATGGTGTCTACTTGGAAAAAAAATAACTTCATGGCATTATGCTCTGTGAGAGTGGTTAGTGATCTTGGGAAGTACTTGAGCATTCCTCTCATTCATGGGAAGGTTAGCAGAGTTATTTTCAATCCAATTTTGGAAAAGATCCAAACGCGCATGGCTACTTGGAAGGCTAATCTTCTTAACAAGGCTGGTCGTTTATGTCTTGCCAAGTCAGTTATTTCATCTATCCCAGTTTATACCATGCAAGTCATGTGGTTGCCCCAACATGTTTGTAATAGTATTGACAAGATGACAAGGAAATTTATTTGGGGTAACATGAGTCTTAATTTGGTCAATTGGGATACGCTTACTATGCCTAGAAAATATGAAGGGCTTGGTCTTCGGGATTCTACAGCTGCTAATATTTCTCTTCTGGGAAAGTTGTGCTGGAATTTGTTAATTGATGATAGTGATAAGATGTGTTGTAGAATGTTAAAGGACAAGTATCTGGGAGAGAGGGCTATGTTTTTTCTCCTATTCGCGCCTCAGTTTCTTATGTTTGGAGGAGTATGATGAAGGCATCCCAAGAGCTTAGGAATGGTTTCTCTCTTCATCTGAGTATTGGGGAGGAATCCCTTTGGTACTCTAATTGGGCACGAATTGGTCCTCTATGAAACTACATCAACTTTGTTCACATATCTGACACCCAACTTCAAGTGAGGGATATGTGGAGTGAAAGTAAGTGAGACTTTAGCAGGCTTTACACTATCTTTCCTGCTGAGGTGACCGAGTTTATTTATAGCAATTTGTCTCCAGGTTTTCCGGTTGATGAGGATGGTTGGATTTAGGATGGTCATGCAACGGGTTCTTATTCAGTAAAGTCAGGGTATTGGTGGCTTATGTCTTCTGAGGATGACAATGGTACCATATATGATGTCTGACGGTCTATTTGGCAGCTTCATATTCTTGAAAAGCTGAAGTTTATGATTTGGTTGGGGTTTCATGATGCCTTACCCTCTAATCATCTCCGCTTCAACAAGAAAATGGCTACGGATCCTTCTTGTCTGAGATACCAATGTAGCACGGAGGATCTTATGCATATTTTCAGAGATTATCCTGAGTCGAAGCTTTGATGGTCTAGAATTGGGTGGACTTGACCTTCATTCTGGGTGTCTTAGTCGTTTCGTGGCTGGATTTTAGACAACTCTAACTGTCCTATTAGCCTTCTTTTTCTTGCTGGTGTTTGGTGAGCCTGGAGATGGAGAAATAATTCCATTCTTGGTGATATTCCTTAGGATATTCATATTATTGCTGATTACATTCATCATGACTTATAGGATTGGAGTCATTTAGGGGGTAGTAATGTGCTGGATAATGAACTCCCGTCTTTTCATTGGCGTTGCCCGGTGGAAGGTCAGGTAAAGCTTAATGGTGATGGCAGTTGTATTGGTGTTTCAAAAATCATGGGAGGAGGTGGTGTCCTTCGTGATCATACAAGCATGTGGATATCAGGGTTTTCTGCCAACTTTGGAAAAGGTTCTCCTATCCTTGCTGAATTGTTGGCTATGGATTGGGGTTTGCAAATGGTCTAGCATGTGGGTGTCAAGAATCTCATTCTTGAGAGTGATTGTCTTGAGACTGTTCTGATTCTCTCTGATGAGTTTCATATTCGTGTTCATAATATCTCCACCATTATATGTAAGGTGCGTGTTTGGTTGTCCCATGATTGGGTAGTGGTGGTTACATTTGTTGTTAGAGAGGCTAACAAGGTGGCTAACGGATTGGCTAAGAAAGGGTCTCACTCTTTTACCATCTTCTCGCTTTGGTCTTCGGCTCTAGTTGAGTGTTCTCAACTTCTTGACTTGGATGCTTCCTTTGCGCTTTAGTTCTTTCCTTTCATTCTGTTGTACCAAAAAAATAGTTATTAGAAGTATAATCACAAAAAGTACGTTAGAAATGGCAAAATGTTTTTGTATTTAATAAATGATTGGAACATTTTAAAGTGACTCTTGGTTGTTATTCATGTTTATTAAAACGAGTGTTAAAAGGAAGTTCAATGTGGTTTTTAGGCCATGAGTATCTCATTTAGTAGGCTACTTTCTTAGTTTAGGCGTATAGTTTTTAATTTCATTGAGTTGGGTTACCAATATGGATACTTATTAATGAAGACGGATATGGTTAAATATCAAATGTTGATCCGTTTTAATCTGAATTACGTACTTTAACACTATGTTTGGTTTAGGAGGAAAAGTTAAGGAAAAAACAGTTGAGAGGAGAAAATGAGTGAAAAATATGATGAATTTTTAATTGTTTGGTATGGTAGAAAATAAAAAGAGAGTGCAGAAAAAAATATAATTATAATTATTAATGAAACCACATAATATATTGGTTTGCTTTTTTTGGGTAGGTACAAGCATCATGATACCGATCCCGTAAATAAGCTCATAATTCTAGATTTATTTTTAATTAAATATTTTATATATTATAATTTTGTCCTATAAAATTATATATTGTATATATTCTTATTATTTAATAATGAATTTTAATTATTGATTGTTTCTTAGTATCTACCTAATAATTATTTTTATATATATTATAATTATAAAATATATAGTTATATTATTAAACTTGAAACTCTATGCCCACAAATAGCCGCTACTCTTATAGGTACCCATGAAAGGTACTAATATGAGTATGGAAAAACATTATATCTTTCTTTGGTAGAGGAGAATTAGAAGGGAGATAAAAGAGTGAGAAAGAGATTAAATAAAAAATGAGAATTTCTCTTGTTTGGTTGAGAAGAGGGAAAGGGATGAGAGAATAAAAAACATGTGGAACCCACACACAAAATTTTCTCTCCTCGGTGAGAAAATGAGAGGAGATGGAAATTTTGCATGACACAAATGCTCTTCAATTTTTTTATATACTTCTTAGTTTTAAATACTATTAATATAAATAATTCTCTTTTAAATATAATAAATATCAATTAAAAATATTAATTGAAATTATAATAAAATATATCACTTAAAATTATAATTTTATTTTTTGTTAACAATAAAATAATATTTAACTCTCTCAGTTCTTTATTTTATGAACATTTTTGTCATTTGAATCATAATATCATCTCTTATCATTTTCTATCTAACCAAACAAAAGAGAAAGAGAAGAAAATATATATTTTTATTCATTTTCTTTTATTCTTCTCTTATATCAAACATTACTAAAATCTACTTTATTTCTCTTTCACACCTCTTTCTTTCTCACTTCTTTTTCTCTCTTCTTTTTTCTTTTGTGCAACCAAACAAAGCATATACGTGTTTGGTGTATCCCATTACCATCCATATTTGTTTTCTTCACTATAGTAATAAAATTATAATTAGAAGTAAGAAATTAATTAATTATTTTGACAAAGTTGTAATTTGATTCACATTATATTTATTTTAAGAAGAAAAATGAGTGGAATAAAAATTGATAAAGAAAATTTAACAAAAAATTATTTAATTATATGATATCAAAGAAATAAAAAATAATGAATTGAGAAATATTCAAAAACAAAAAAAATAGTTTTATTAATTTTAAATTAAAGTTTTTCTTCCATTTTCAAAGAAATTTTTTTAATGGATCTCACTGACCTTTTTTCTTTCATTCTTTTGTTTTCCTTCTAACCACATGATGGAAAATAAAATTTTCTCTACTTTTCTCTCCTCATCTTTTCTTTCTTTCTATTTTTATTACAACTAAACATAACGTAAATGATCAACAAAATAATATTGCACCAAAACTGGGCTAAAAAAACACTAATGATATTAAAGACTAAGATCATGTTCGCACCAAATAACATATAGTTAGATAATTTTATATTAAATTTTTAGATAGATTAATTGTTATTATTTTAATAGACTAATTAATATAAACTTCTTTGCCACCCATCACAGTATAAGGTGTTGTGGAGAATTGTCTCCTAGTTGCGATTTCAACCAAATAAAATTACTTAGTTTGTAGTCTTATTCTATAAAAAAAATATGATTTGCATAACAACAATTTTTTTTTAGATTCTCATAGATATGATCACACTAAAGGTAAATTTGTCCGAGCCCGGAACATAACAACAATCTTATCCAATATAAAATTGATTTTTTTTCATTTTAAACAATATTTATTATGGGTAACTAAACCATTAAAAAAATCTACGTAAATTTAGCTAAACCATTAAGGTATTGGGTAATTCCCATGAAGGGAATTTGAATGATACTGTTGTATCCCTATTAAAATGGGAGAAGTGTGTGAAATTGGTGTTAATTATATTAATGAAGTAATGGAATGTGCATTTAATGGTGACACAAGTATTAGGAGAATTTAGTGGTGCCAGTTTTTAATGCAGGGGAATGAAGCTAGACATATGAAAGAGATTTGGAATATACATTTAATGGGAATAGTGGAGATGATTTTCGGATCCAGCTTGCAATGGAGAGTGTAAAAATGTGTACCTCTTTTAAAGGGAATTTAATGCACACGGTTTTCCCAATTAAACATGGTCATGTGGAGGCTAACTCTATTCAAAGGAATTTAAATATTTTGCTTTCATGGGGGCCAGGTTTCTTATCCTTAACTAAACAGATGTACACGTAAGAAAAGGAGTACACCAAGGAAATTTATATAAAATATATATTATAATATTTACTTAATAAAAAGAATACACAAAATAACTTTTTATGATGTGATTTATGTTTACATATTTTACCTTTCATAAATTATTATTATGTCAATTTAGACATTTATAGTATATAGATAACACATTATAAATAATAATTTAAATAATAATATTATAATTAATATTATTTATAAGATGGAAATATAGACATGAGCTAAAAGACTGGTATATTATATTCTTAAACTGTTATATTACATACAGAAGTTAATTACATGTTAAAAAATTGTTATATTCCAAAGGAACATTTTAATAAATCATATATAAAGAAAGGACAACTACTTTATAACTTATAATTGATTAAAAGAGAAAATATATTTTCAAAATAAATGAATCAATATAAAATTAAAACAAAAAGTTACAATTATAATATAGAATATGCAATCATTCATTATAACATGTTTAGCATTCTTGGTTGAGAAGACATTTGTGCAAATGTACTAATGTCTTCATTTGCTGAACAATTACTCATCTCTTTTAATCAGTTTAAGACCAATGAATTGTATATTTTGTTTTGAATCTTTTGATCAGCTTGAGACCATGTAGTTGATATCTCGTTGAGTAATTTTGTATGAACTATGATACAATTATTGTAGAACTTAGCAATTACCTAATAGGAATAACTTGAATAGGAACTTAGCAAAAATACATATTTTAATTTGTGACAGTGAAGATATGTAGGAATATCATAATATGATTGCTTGATTCTATGTAAATTATTTCCAATATTCCTCAGTAATGTATCTAATCTATGTATTTTCGCTTTGATCAACCCTTTTGTTTGTTCATCATTTGCAATAAAATTACTAAACCCCTTTTGCACACACATTGCATGCAATAACTATATCCCAACACATCTATCTCCAATGCCAAAACTCTTAGACTAAAATGAAACTTTTTACTGAAACAATATACATATGTCATGATCAAAAGTCAACAAACTTAGTGAAAAATAATTTTAATATTAAAAAATTGGGAGTTTGAAAGAGTATGTATAGTTTTACACCAACTTGAAAGGAAAGTTAAAAAAAAGTATGAAATTAGCTCATGGCATTATATTTTTGTTTTAATCTTATCTTAGCAATAACTTTAGATAAAAGTGTATGGAAATAGGTTTATGTAGAATGTAGTGAATACATCAAATTAATAGTAGGTAAAGAAATCCAAAATCGGAAAGGAGAAGATATAAAATAGACAAACTGGTATGGATAAGAGATTAGGTACAATGATACACATCTGTCATGGTATAGATATATAAACAGACTATTTATCTATATTCAACATAAGTTTTAATATTAAGTATATTTCTATCACACAGATAATGATTAATTAGAAAGTCATGAAGATACCAAAAGTGATAAAAAAATTATTCAAAAGTAAGAATAGCAAATGTCTCCTAGTCCATGGCATAAAAAATAGCTAAATTATAATATGGAACAAAGAATCATTCATTGTCAACTTGTTTCACATATTGGGTTGAAGATATTTGTGCAAATGCAAGATCTTGGTCATCCACGAATGGGGAAGTAGAGCCAAGCCTCTTCATTGAAGTGAGGTATGAGAGGTATTATGGATCATAATTAGCGATGGTTGACAATGATTGTCATATGTTTACATAAATGAGTAAGTATGAGGGTGTATGAACATGCAAAGTAGGAAAATGATGAGGTCTATACTTACACATTTAAATAAATCATCTTCCATGAGCATTCCACCAAGAGCCTTCCCTCTCTCAATAGTCCTTGTGTCTTAAACATGGATAAAAAAATGTAGTCAATTTATATACATTTACACATGACTACTACAAATTTAAACAATGAAGAGAGAGAAATACAATATATGGTGCAATTCTGTCCAATAATGATCCAACGAGCTGTGAGTCCTCTGATACTTTGATAACATAACAACACTTGTATGTAGATTAGACCTTGATCTTCAAGGCCACTGATTTGGTCACTGTGAACACCCATTTTTGTCCGATCTAGAAAAAGCCTAGAACTATTTTTTTAAATAATTGATTTCTCAAAAGAATAATAAGGAAGTGAATTTTTGAAATAAAAAATAAAAGAAGTGCTAAAATGGTTTAATGAGCTTTTAATGGCTCAATAATGAAAAAATATTATATCATTTTCGTTTATTATTTTAAAAGGATTTTATGTGACTTAATGATCACTTATTATCGTAATTATGGAAGGATTCCAATTTCTAAAATAAATCATATCACAAAATACTTGTATTTTTCATTTTTATTTAATTATAAAATAAAAGTGCACTCAAAATATAAATTTTGTAATTTTATACAAATAAAATGATTGATTTTTACCTATTTATAGATAATGTGATACTTTTAGGATTTTATATAATTGTCACATAATTTTCTATCCAAAAAGATGTTTCTGGCTACTTTTTTAAAAGGTCCTATAATTATGTTGTGCTCACTTTAGGGTATTACAATAATATTTAGTTTTATAAAAATCATTGGACTGTTCTTTAGAGTAAAATGCATTTTTTAGATGTCATAGAACCCAAAATTACTTAATTTGAATATTAGAATTTATGATTATTTTCAAATTTGAATTTTATTATTAAGGATATGATAATGTTTTGGAATATGAGTTGATATTGAGTTTCTTTTTTATTTTAAAACATATGTTAAAATATCTCTTTAAATAAGATAAATAACACACTAAAAGAAAACAAAATCTACAAAATAAAAAAATATGAATTGATTATGGTAGGGAATATTTCTTTGATTACCTCCAAAATATTGAGGGGAGATATTAGGTTTTTTATAAGCACGTGTCTAATGCTCCTACAAATAGGAGATGATGCATATTGAGAAAAGAAGGAGAAAAATGTATTTTGAGAAAGAAAAAAAAGGAGAAAGAGGGAAAAGCTGTGAAAGTTAGGATTGTGCATGGTCGGTTTCATTGCTAGAACCGTGTGACCGTTTTCCTGGCCACTCAACATGCACCTTGTAGCGTCAAAGTCAACTTTTCCAACCGTCACCAGTCCAATCGTGACACTGAGGCGGACACGTTCTTCCTTCCATAGACGCTGCAGCATCTAGGCAAGTGTAGCCCCAGCGCGTAGTCTTGACCGTAGACAAACTGAACTTCCTTCCTGGTATTTGATTCCTTGTAACCAAGTACATTGCAACCACGGTGCTCCCTCCGTCCCAACCAAACAGGGACCGAAACGTGGCCAGCCCATTTTCAACCTGCAATCAGGTTTTTTCTTTCTTTTCCTTTTTTTTTAATTTTTCTTTTATACATTTCTATTTCATAATAAACCATACTTTTTAATTAAAAAATGTATAATCTTACCAAAAATTGTTTCTTAATAATGTTAAACCTAATTTCAAAAAACTATAACAATAAATAATTATGTTATTATTTTTGAAAGAAACTATAACGGAAGTGAATGTAATATTTTTTAGCAACTAATTAACGAACAGTTTTTTAGTATTAAATAAAAATTACAATAAATTAAAAATAATCAGAATTATAAATATTTTTAAAATAGTAAAAATTAGTTACTTCAAAGAAAATATTTTATATGAAAATCCTTATAATGATATAAGTTTTATGAATTAATCAAAAGTAAAGGAGGGTCGCGAAAATGTTTTTCATCCTTAAATCATCTCTGAATGTTCGCATTACGATATTTCTTTTCATTCGATTAATTCCTAAAATCAACAAAAACACAATTGTTAAATTAATAATTAATAATAATCAACAATAAAAACTTTTTTCATTAATAAATAAACACCGAAATTAATATTTCAACTTCAAAAATAAAAATAGCTAACCACATCAAAGATTGAGGGACGGTCGACACTGATAGCTTCTTTCCTTCAACTCTTCAACTCATCCTATAGATGATCCCGCAACCCCAGTTTTTTCCTTAATTAAATCATTCAACCAACAATTATATTTCAATTAAGAACTATATAGCCTTGACTCCTACTAAAATATGGATACATAGGAACAATCATATTTCAACTTGTTAGGCACAATAATAAATAAATAATTTTTTGTTCCCCAAATAATTAATTAATTAATTAATTTTAAAAGTATTATATAATGCATATAATTTAGTGATGAGTACAATTTAAAACGGGAAGATAGGATGTTAATACATTCCTTATTCTATAACCGACTCCATATCAAAAATTCAAAGTCCAATGTAAATGGGCTAAAATATTTTCTATATTTTTTACTGTAAAATAAAGTGATGACTCTAATAAGGTCATGCAAGGAAGAATTGGGGTGCTACAATCGCAATGTCATTAACAACTTAGGAATGAATATTGGATTCAGTTTCCCCTCCTGAACAGAACAACAATCAACAATGATAAGTAACATTTATATTTTAAATAAATATTTAAAAGGTCAAAACAATAGTACTAAGGTGAAAATATTATAGATAACAACAACTCCTTCAAGTTAACATGTGATTGTTTGATCAATTGTTCTTATTCCCGATTTCATTAAACAAATTTTATATTATGATGGTTGTAATTAACTCTAATCTATATTTGCACATTTTGAGCAAACATTAAAAAGGATATTACATATATGATAATAGGACAATAAATATGTAAACCACAAAAAATATATTGGCACCATTTCCTACCAATACTTTCCACGCATAGGGTAATTAAAAAATATCTTAATTGCGTCATCTTTTCTATTGCATTAGGGGCACCAATTATAGTACCATCCATCAGCAAACAATTTCTCAATTGTGTCATAAGTGACACAAGCAGATTCCTTAAAAGCAAAAAAACGTAAAGAAAGTATCAAATGGTTGCTACTATCATAACACAATGTTTTATAAAAACAGAAGTTTCATAAGTGATCAAGTTGGATTAATTCAAAAATTATTTTGCCAATTGCATTACGAAAAAACTTGTCTTAAGACCCCCTAAGAGCATGAAGATGTTTGACTCATGCGTTAACTATATGATTCATAAGATTTTCCATAGCCCAAGCAACAATTTTAGAAAGTCACAACAAAGTAGACATATTACATAGGTTCACTATGTAACAATAATAAAGAGAATTCAACCAACATTGAAATGTTACATGTTAGTGAAAACTTGAATTTTATGAATGTTGTTGTCATTTATGAAGAGCTTTGAATTGTATGCACAAAAATAAATAAGAACACAAAGAGAAAGTAATATCACCTTTAGCTTCTAGGATATTTGCAATGGTGGGTATGACAACTATTGGATCGAACTTTCCTCTTCATATTTTAGCAGTTGTGATGCAAATACACCACACAATGTACAACTAATGTTATAGCTTTTTCATTATGAAGATGACTTTTAGTCTCGCATGGTGAAGATAACCTTCTTTGGCGCTGATTCTGACTGGCTCATCTCTATGTCAATAAACTCTCAGATGACATCTGAAAATAATATTAAACAAATCAATTGGAATGAACAACTATCGACAAAGGTACGCAAGTGCATATATGTAAATATATACTAAAGTGAATGAAAGATATCAATCTATTTACTATATAACAAAAAACTTTTGTCACGTTGGTTAGGGTCTTAGGGACATGTGTTAGCGCCTTACGCAAAAATATTCCCTATTAAAGCTTCATACCTCTTAGTGCGCAACCTCACACATAAGATGAAAACCCTCATTTACTATTTGTTTCAATTAAACAATACCTAATTATTAAGTAATAACTCATTTATAACTTCAATTCTTGAGGTTCTGTTAATTTTGTGGATACATAGAGATTTATTTATAATGATTTGAGTAACTATTATATTATTCTTTATATTTATATTTAGGATAGAGTGAGATTTATTTTTCCTGATAGTTTATAATATATTATTGTTTAGTCTAACTAATATTTATGTTTTCCCTTGTGAGATATAGTAGTATATGATTAGTACGTGTGTTTTAATTAAATTATTCTGAAGACAGAATAACTTGTAATTTAAAAATTGGAAGATAGATTTTAAAAATGAGAATTATAGAAGGGTGTCGTATAATTGAATGAATCAAAAATATTTCACTAAAATTTAGAGTATCTAATATTTTTTTGATCTATGTAAAATTGTAACAAGAGAAGTTGTGAAACCTTAAAGTACTAAAATTAGTATCATAAAACCCAGTTGTTCAAAATCATTTATGGTGTAAGATACTCATATCAGATTAATGTTTAAAGATATGATAAGAAAATAAATTGGTATTAATTTTAAAAAAACGTATAAGGATCAAATTTGCTTGGCAAGCTCAAAGATTTTAATCAGACTCCAGAAATCACTCTTGAAGTGGCTCATCAAAAACGTTAATTTTGTGGAGTCATAGAGAATTGTTTATAATGATGTGAGTAATTATTATTTTTTGTGTTTACAATGATGTGAGTAACTATTCATAATAAGAAAATAAATTTGTATTAATTTTTAAAGATGTATAAGGTTTATTTCTGATTTGAGATTGAATGATTTAAATGAATAGTCCATAACAATATTTGATTCCCTTTTACTACCTCTTTTTGTTTTTATACCTATTCATCTCTCCCTTTATTGGTTCCAGAAAACCAATACTTTGTTCTCCTATATTGTTAATAGTTTATTTTACTTTTAAAAATATTATAGATAAAATGATACTAGAGTCAATTTCATTGAAGAGATTAATGCTGTCAAAGATACTTGGAAGCTTAAGGTGAGAATTATTGGTTTTTGGCGTGTGGACAAATCGTCGGCGTCATCCTTAGAAATGATTTTCACGACTCTATCTTTTTTACCTATTAAATCATTTATATATATATACATCATTATTTTTCTCTGTAATTAGGATGACAAGATGGAAGCTATTGTCAAAAATTACCATATTTCTTAATGGGAGTTTCAACTCCAAGAGGGTCGAAGTTACATTATGGGAACTTTGATATTATTACCAATGAAGGACAAGATATAAGTTTGAATTACTCTTTGAAGATAATATTTCAAAAGTTGACCATAATAAAGAACAAACAACTGTTAGAGATTTCTCCTTATATTTACTAATTCACTACATTTGATGACATCCTCAATGGAGTTACTACCACTCATGTTTTAAGCCACTAAAGATGTCCTCAATTGCAGTGAACTGGTAGATATAAGGAGGAATTTCTGACAATTGTTTGTTCTTCATTATGGTCCCCTTTTGGAATATTAACATGAAAATGTGATTAGAACATCTATATTGTCCTTCATTGATAGCAATATCAAAGTTCTCATCAATATAACTCTGACCATCTTGGAGTTGAGGCTCCCATTGAGAAATATGGTCATTATTGACAATAACTTGTATCTTGTCACCCTAATTTACAGAGCAAAAACAATGATGTATATACATATAAATGGTTTAATAGGTCAAAAACATAGAATCATGAAACTAGATTTTCACCCATGAAGGCGCCGACGATCTATCCACACGCCAAAGACTTATAATTCTGACCTTAAGCTTCCAAGTATCTTTGACAACATTGATCTCTTCAATGAAATTGTCTCTACGTATCATTTTATATGTAATATTGTTAAAAATAAAGTAAGCTACAAACAAGATGTTGACCTAGTGGTGTAAGGCCCTACTAGATCCCCAAGATGTCCATAAGGTCAAAGATTTAATTCTTGGGAGCAAAACTTATTGAGGGGGACAATTATACACTCCAAAAGAGATTAGTTCCTTATCCAAAATGGTGAGAGTATACTCTTAGTATTACGAAAAAAATAAAGTAAACTATTAACAATATATAAGAATGAAGTGTTGGTTTTCTGTAACCAAGAAACGAAGAGATGAAGAGGTCTGGAAGCGAAAAGGGAGAGTAATAAAAGAAGAATCTCTAATTAATATCAAATTATTTCCTTATCATGAACACAAAGAATAATAGATACTCAAAGAATTATAAACAATTCTACATGCATCCATCAAAATAACGTTTTTAAATTTAATATGTTTGATGGGCCTCATGAAGAGTGATTTATGGAGTCTGATTAAAATTTAGGGGCCTATAAAATCAATTTTATCCTTATACATTTTTAAAAATTAGTGTCAATTTATTTCTTTATCATATATTTGAATATTAATGTAGTATGAGCATCTTACACTATAAATGATTTTGAATGACCGAGTTTTACGATACTAATTTTAATACTTTATGGTTTCACAACTTTTCTTGTTATAATTTTGCATATATCAAAAATATATTAGATACTCTAAATTTTAGTGAAACATATTTAATTGATTAAATTACACTACACCATTCGATAATGCTCATTTTAAAAATATATCTTCAATTTTTAAATTAAAAGTTATTATATCTTCAGAATAATTTAATTAAAACACACATATTAAACATATACTACTATATCTTACTTGGAAAACATAAATATTAGTTAGACTAAATAATAATATGTTGTAAACCAGCAGAAAAAATAAATCTAACTTTATTATAAACATGAACACAAATAATATAATAGTTACTCAAATCATTATAAACAATTCTCTATGCATCCACGAAATTAATGGGACCTAATGAATTGGTGAAGTTATGAATGTATTATTATTTAATAATGACACATATCCTAACTAATGTGACAATAGTTTTTTTTTATATAGTAATATATTTATTTTGGGCAACAAAACAAATAATTTAATTATTGACAAACTATAAGACTTCTAAAATTGATGACAATTATGGGCTTAATGAGTGGATACCTAAATAGTTGACCTATAGGAGATAATGAAAACTGTATAAGTTAACATATAAGGAACGATTATGGTCCCCGAGACACCAAATCACAAATAGTTTTCAAATCTCCCCATCAGAGAAAAAAGTGAAGTCCCAAAAGGAATTAAGGATTTGGTTGAGGAAAATCATATCAAAACTCTCTCAAAAGGTATATCAAAGGAGTATATGAGAGAACATGAATTCATGTATGACTTTGTATCAATTGTTTTATGGGGAGGGATCCACATACTCCAAGATCAATTCTAGGAAAATCGAATGATTTGAATTAGTTATTAAAGATAAACCATTAGATGTTCATAAAATTGATGGTTAGGATGAGGAATAAGTTTAAAAAACTTACTCTTTGAGAATTATGAGATTCAAGATCCTAGTATTGATATTTCACCAATCATCAGAAATTTCTAACAAGTGGTATTTTTCATCTTATGTGTGAAACTGTACACTAAGAGGTAGAGAGCTTTTAGAGGGAAAATTTTACATAAAGTACGGACACCTGTCCTAACTAATGTGACAAGAGTTTTTTTCTATATAGTAAATAAATAGATAGATTACATTGCCTTATTTATGTATGTATTTCCCATGTGCAAATTTCTTTAACTTGCATGTATAATCATTTTTTACATCCATGTTTTTATTGAAGTGTATCCCTTAAAACAGAATAAAAAACATTGAAATATGCAAAACCCATATGAAATGTAATTACTTATCTACAATGGCAAGATCTTGATCAAAATATTAGGAGGGGTAATGATATTTAATTACAATTTATAATTAAAATTAATTGAATACAAAAATATAAAGAAACATACATTATGAGACCAGAGATAAAATTTTCAACTATTTCTTTTTCAATATAAATCACTATGTTGTGTACAAGAAATTCATCTTCTATGTTACTATGTAATTTTGTTTAGTTGATTTCATTGCCGAAATGATACTTATATAGTAGTTGAACCACAATAGATAAAATAAGACGAATTACTTGATAATGCAATATATGACTAACAACATATAGTAGAAAATTTTCAAACTTGAATGACTAACTAGGCCAAGAATAAAATGTTGATATTGAGATCTCAAACTAATCTTCATTACTTATTAAATAGAAATTTTGGACTAAAAAATATATATTATCCATATTAAATGACTAATAGGTATTTTTAGGTATATATTATGAATACATACATAATTTCTTTCATCAAGTATAAAATCTTTATGAACTCAAATGAAGTCATGTTATTATAAGCAACATCAACATTTAAACGTGTAAGAGAATTTAATCAGTCATGTATAACTTTTAAAAGAGCCATACAAGTTGCACTATATTTATTTGTCAAACTACAAATTAAAGAAATATGTGAGCTCCAACTAGTATATCCTTAAAAGACGTCATTCATGTGTAGGTAAAAGGAATACATCTACTCCAAAAAGTGTGTAAGACTCCATGTGTCACATTTTATAATTTAAAAATTTAATAATTACGTGTTTTCGGACTAAATATATCAAGTGACACATGGAGTGGCACACTTTGTGGGACATCATACGTGTTCCCATAGGAAAAAGGTAAAAAAAAAATATTTAAAACAATTTAAAAAAAAAAATCCATGGGGCAGCTGCCCCACCCGTCCCTTCCAAGCTCCGCCACTACTTACCTATATACTTTTTGATTGGTTAGGTTATTTTAATCAATAATATTTCTTTATCTATGGGTAAAGACATAATGTATGTGTATATCAACCCCTTATTAGTGATTGTCTTATGAATATGATCAATGCCATTTACATCATTAATACAACTCTACTATTTGAAAAACTAAATTTAATATTGTAGTTAACATTATTCTAATTTATTCATATTTTATATTATTTCAAATATAGTAGGTAGGCATTGATATCGTATAAACTATTGTCATTCTATTCTAGAGTGTTTATTGGATCTGCATGTTAAAAGAGATATATCATATTATATTCATTTTATTACAAAAAGAAGTTAATTAACTTTATCCAAAAAAATGATTTAGTCCAACTGATTCCAAAATATCATATACCAATTTGTCAATTTAGTAATTTACCACGTTCTTCCTTTTATTTGTATGTTCCGTTTGTCAATCTTATCCTTGCTGAAAGATTTAAATAACTTCACTTTGTCACATCTTTGTGAATATCATATTTTCATCCAAAAACATGTAATTTATAAATTAAACTTACATGAAGGAATACGTTTTAGTTGCATCTAATTGTTATTGCAATCTAATGGCATAACTCATGCATCTATAATTATAATTGTGCCGTTATTTACGACATTACCTTTTTAATGGTGTAGAAGTAGAACCATTTGTATTGTAGGACAGTCTGAAACCCATTTTTATCCACAGGAAAAGTTCAAAATAATTACTTTTTCAAAAAAAAATAGACAAAATGATTTTCTAAAAAATAATTTAATAAATAGGTTTTGGAAACCTATATCTTTTAAAAAACATTAATCAAAATAAAAAAAGAAAGATCCAATTACAAATGAGTTTTTAGAAATCCATACCATTTTATCCTAAAATAAGCACACACAAAAAGTAATTTTATTTTTTTTCGAAATTATATTGTAAAATAAAAAGAAGATAATTAAAACTATTTTTATTTACTTTTATGTCTTTTATTTATTAGTTTAGAAAAATAAAAATAAAAAAGTGTAGTCAAATCTGAATTGTTAAAATTCCTGAAATTGGGTGGTCAATTTTATCTTTAATATTTCAGGTAGCTCAATTTTAGGATTAGGTTAGAGCATCTCCGATAGCAAACAAATTTTTTATTCTTATTCGAGTTTCACACATTATTTTATAATTTATTACAATTTTCTATGAAATAAGAACAACATATATTTTTTCTTCACAATGACAAACATCATTCTTATTCTTATTTGGGTCCCACAACCTATCCCACTTTTTTATATTTTATAATAAATATAACAAATTATTAATAATAATTATTTATTAATTAATTAAAAATTGTTATAAATTTGTGTTGTAAATTATAAAAATAAAATAAGTGGACACCAATAAATAAAACAAAATATTGCATTAATTAAAATACATTAAATATAATTTCAAAATATAATAGAAATTATAACATAGTAAATTAAAAGATAAATAAAATGTATAAAATAGATAAAGTATATCATAACACATAAATGTCATATCTCATTATCAAGAATTGTTCTTATTTAAGAATAAAACTCAAGAAATAAGAATATCACAGTGGAGAACATACTAATAATATTTTTATTCTATTAAGAACAATCTTAAGAATAATTATTATTGATGCTCTTAGTGTAATCTTTTTCCATAAATAAGGTGGATTAGGTTGAGAGAAAAATTCAAAAGAGGAAACGAGTAGAGAGAAAGAGAAAAAAACAAAAGTGACTTACATGGGGAACTGTGTAGAGAAAGTGGAGAAAAAAAGAAAAAAATTGTGTGATCTAGTGCAGGTGTGCACATCAAAAGCAGTATGTTCCCGTCTTTATCACCGTTGGATCTACTGACTGCCAAATTGACTAGTCATTGGACGAACCTAGTCGCGACATGCAGTCGAGTATAACTCCCTCCTCATAGACCCGTCCGCTGGACATGGCAAAATGGGTCGTCCAACCTGTTTCGTCATTCCCTCCAATATATTATGTGGGCGCAAGCATGGCCGCATTACCTTAACGAGCAAAATGGCATGCATTGCCCATTTTAAAACCGACTATCAAGCATACGGATGGCCAGCAGACATTGATAAGAAATATAAAAAGAAATCAATACAATAAAATAGAAAAAAATTAAATAAAGTAGTTGAAGAATTTTTTTTATAAAAAAACTTTGATATTTTATATGAAGTTGAACAAACCATACTACATTATAACTTTTTTAAGATATTAAATCACATTACATAATATTTTATTTGAAAATTTCTTCTTTTTATTACATCAAGCCCGCGGACAAACGAACCAGGCGGAATGGGCAAAAAGGTAAATTTTGTATGTCTTGTCCACAAAAATGTGTGAGCTATGCAGGTCGGTCCGCGGCCTTAGCCCATTTTGCCATTTATAGCGCATGCAGAGGATCACCACTTCCCCTCTTGGTATTTAATTCAGTGTAGTCCAGCATATCCCGGACTATGTGAACCCACATTTTCAGTCAACCTGGAACGACTACGTGTCTCTTTCCGTCCAACTAAAGTGTTTCTGCCTATGCTCGTGTGACACGTTAGTGGCAACTATGCTCCTGCCCACACACGATTAAAGCCGACCTAGGTTTAATTCTCTTTTTTATTTTGTTTTTTAATGCAATTTTATTTTTTTTAAAATAGTAACAACCCTATTTAATCAATATTTAAATTATTATTTTTTAGGACAATAGGTATTAAATAAATTTCTTAGAAAATAAAAATAAATTATTTTCATGGATAAATAGAAATAATAAATAAGGATAAAAGTTCATTTAATATAGTTAGCAAATCAACAAAATTTCTTATGATTTTCTATTAAGTAAAAAGAAATTTTCTGTCATTAATAAAAAAGTCAAAACGTTTTTTAAAATTAAAATAACTTTTAATAAAAACTATTTGATTCAAAAAACATGCTTTCACACAATATTATTAGTGCTTATAAAAAATTTATAACTTTTTGGAGAATCAAAGGATAGAGATATGTCGTGGTAATACTTTTGTCCTCATTTCAAGTCATGCTTTCACACAAACGTTTTTCTACTGTTTCACCTTTTTTTTAAGAGATAATTATTTTATCAACAAATCATTTTAAAACCTAAAACTACGTAATCTTGATTCCCTAAAACATTTAGAGATATATAGAGCAATATTTAATCTTCGTGAACACAAAAATAAAAATTGTTTTAGTAATTTTAATTTTAATAAATTAATGGTATTTAATTCATGGAAATAGTTAGGTACCATTTTATTACGGTCGGTCAAAGTGCTAATAACTTCTCTGATCCGTAATCGACTCCTGAGCTCATAACTCTAATTTGAAAGACCATTTTATCCTAATTGAGAGCTTTATTCGAGTTTTCCACGTTTTAACTGTAAAAGATGTGGTGGCAACTCTCAAAAAGGCCGCGTAGCCAAAAATTAAGGCATGCCATACAAAATCAATCAAATGCACATAATTTTTTAATTGTATTATATAAATCTTAATATTACTTTTAATGTAACACCCTCGTTTTTAACACACGACCTCTCTACCCTATGACTTTGGTAAGTGTGTCACTCTTTACGCTAAATATCTCTATAATATTTTATTTACTTAGAAGAGAGCTCCAACTACGAACCTGTGACACTTAGCAACTTGTAGTCACATACATTTCATTTAGTCATTACCACTAAGTTACTTCAAATGATATCAGTTAATAAATGCATGGAACAAAATTATCTAATCCTAATTTCATTGTCCTTCCTAGTCCTCCAGGAAAAAATGACCATAGTTATTATAAGTATAAACTGATGATAATAATATTGATTTGTAAAGATGACAATAACATAACATAACATTATTATAAATATATTACCATATCATTGGTTGCTATACCAATGAAAGAACCAGTTTCAATAGTATTCATAAAAAGAAACTTTCAAAGACCAAATCATACAACCTACCAACAACACAGTATTTTGGGTTTATAGGGAAAGACCAAAAGCTACAAGAATAACACAGACTTATGAATGCACTATAAACCACAAATTGGAGCAAGGTTTGTGTAGAAAGCTAGAACAAGTGCACCAAACTGAAGAAAGGACTTTATTTGTTGTTGAATATGATAATCAAAAACAGCAACAACACTCCTCTAGCACACAACAGCAACAAAGAGCTGCCAAACTGCATAGGTAAATGGATGAATCTTGATCTTTAAGTAAACATTATATAAATAAGCATGAGGTATATAGAATATTGAGACAAAGATTTCATGCAACTCTTTATTTCAACTTACAAAAAGTTGATGTCTCAAATTGAAATAAAAAAAGTTTCTATAGGAAACTATTAGGCCATAGATGATTTCTGCACATTAAGGAAGTGGCAATGAAAAGCAATATTTTTTATGCTCCCTTCAATAATTTTATGACTTCTAGTGGCATCAATATGCTTGCCCTCATAAACAACAACAAAAGGGTATTCTTAATCTAAACATCTTCATATCATTGAAACTACACAATTTGTTTACTAAGTGACAATTGACAGATATTTTCACTAAATCTCTTGGAGGTCCAATAAATAATATCATATATATGTGACAAACTGGATGTATTCAACATATATACGCCAACTTGAAAGGGAGTATTTATATTCTTGACATTAATTAGATGATATTGTATTTATTATATTAGGTATGTTTCTTATGATTTTGTTCTCCTAAAGGTAAGGGATTCTCATATTATAAATACAAATTGGTTGACTGCACAATACACTAAGCAATTAAGTTAAACAGTTTTTCCTTTTCAATTGATTTGCTAAGCCAGTCAACAATAGAAATTGGCATATCAAAGCAATGCTTATGATTAAAAAAATCAACTTATAAATCAAATACGAATGTGTTAGGGTCATCAACTTGGAAGCATGAATACAATACAAGACACATATATGATATGACATAAGTACAGAGATATGATACATTTTAAAAAATTCTAAGATACAAAGATTACATTGTCATTATATTATTCAATATTCATTTTCAATTATCATTGACTTTAAAATAGAAAAAAAATTTAATACAAATAAAATATGAATAATACACTAACTATGTATAAATCTTTATACTACCATGCATACATATTACACTCATTTGTCATACAAGATATAAACTTAATATACAATCACAAATTTTAAACTATAAAAGAAGCCACTTTTTATATATACATAATAAAATGTTAACTTGTGAAATTGCTATCTATTTTCCTAGTCCATGTTAAATTTATTAATACCAACAATGCAGTGATCTAATAATATAAGACTTGTTGGATACTCAAATAGATTAAAAGGTTAAAAGTTCAATCACTTAGAATTTGTACCCTAAAAAGATCAATTCTGTACCATAAGATAAGGAATACTCTTAATCATACAACAAAATCTGTTCACCAAGTAGTTGATGGCTTAACCAATGTTTTCATGTCCAAAATAGGAATTCTCAATATCTTCACCCGGTTTTGTAATTAGTAGAATCACTTATTCAATTAAGCTACTTAGATAAAAAAAGATTAACTTTTCAGAACCGTGAAAGAAAGAAAAAGCGTACCATCCTCTCAAGAATGAAAAGCAACACACGTCGTCATCATCATGATGGTGATGGTGGTGGTGATGATCATCGTGATGATGGTGGTTAAAATGGGGTTGAGGCTGTGGAGGTGGATACCCATTATTGAAATAACCTTGGTACCCATGCTGACGGTGATGCTGTGGAGGCAGTGGAGGAGGGTACCCGGTATAGCCAGGTGGTGGAGGCGGAGGAGGGTACCCTTCATGCGGCGGACCTGATGGGTAACCCGGTTGCGGTGGTGGGTAAGGAGGAGATCCATACCCTGTAGCAATAAATAATTCAATTCATCAATCTCATAAAAAATGAAGAAAAAATCAAGAATTGGATTGAAATTTTTGGTACACCACTGGTACCCTATAAGAAAGGAATCATTTTTTAAATGTGTGACTGTTCTTCTTAACAAATATCTCTTCTGATTTTTTGGTCATCCGATCTAGTGAACCTTACAATACTTTGGGATTGAAATTGAAATTGAAAGAAAGAGGGAAATGATATATAAAGGATGAGAATTAATATTATGTTGTTAATTTAGTGTTTGAATTGAAGTACCTGGAGGAGGGTATGGTTCTTGTGGTGCTCGTTCGAAATTACTCATTTGACTCTTCACTATGATTGAAATTGTAAAGAATTGGGATTTTGAGAAGACAAGACAGATTTATAGATGAAGTTTCTGTTTCCAATAATCTCATGCCACGTCTCCATAAGAGTTAGATCTTTCTTTTTACAATCACTTTTGACGGATAGATTCACTGTCACTTACTAAAAATGAGATTTGTTGAAAGAGATAATTATATATTTGAAAGTGATTAATTATTTATCTAAAAATGTAAAACAAATATTTGATAGTATTAAAAAAGGTATATATTTATTATTGGAGTGAATATTTTTGGTGTGTATTAATTTGATTCCCAAACAAGTAAAATTCTAAATTAGCATATCATGAATGTGAGTCAGCTAAAAAAAGAGACTAATTTGATGTTTTTTAAATGATTTTAAGTTTTGCAATTTTTTAGAAATCAGTAAACATTAAAATTTTGAATTACCAAAATAGTTCTCCACTGTTATTATTAAGAGTAAAAAAGATAGATCTATTTTATTTCATTTAATATGTATTGCAATTCAATCTACTAAATACTTTGATGGCTGATTTACATTATTCTAATATATTTACTTTTGTAGACACGTTTATATTTAAGAAGTCTAATATGATAGTTTATAGCTATCAAAGTTTATTTTTGGTGGAAAGGTGTATTACAGTTGTGATATGCTGTTGAAAGGAGGGAAGACATTACTATATGCGATGGAGTACGATAAACCGATATATCTGTATCTATATCTATACTATGATAAAGAGAAAACATAATATAATTATTATTATAGTGTAAGTTTTGCTTTCCTATTTTGCCTTTAATACTTTTTAATTTCTACAAAAAAAAACATTATAATTATGTGTAATCAACACCAACATATTAGCCATCATCTTACCTTATCTATACTAGTATTAATAAAAAGAAAGGGAAAGAAAAACGATGGAGAGAAAATGAGTAGATTATTCTCGTTTTTTGAAGGGAAAAGACCAACAATATTATAACGAAAACTAGCACAATTATTAGATAAGAATCAAAATAAATCTTTTTTATAAAAATTAGCGTGCCGATGAGTAATCTGTATTTATCGACTCACATTCTTATTTTCTATTATTAAGTATTAACTTTTATATATTTCATTTTAGAGAATTATATCACATTTTTTGTATTAAGTATACATAATATTATAAATTTTGTGATAGAAATATGAAAATGAATTGTGTTATTATTAAAAATTATATTATTAGTTTGATATTTTATGACCATATTTTGAATTCAATTATTGCAAAATTATTTACGATGTGTATGTTACAAAATTATTTGCAACTTGTATGTTACAAAATTATTTGCAACTTGTATGTTACAAAGGCAAACATAAAAACATTTATATATAATAAAGAGAAAAATTGGAACATAGAAATACCATATGTTCAATTACATATTTGTCTTTTAATCATGTTTTGACTTTATATATTAGTATAGATAAATGAGCAAAATAAATTCAAAAACATAAAGGACTAACAACTTTGAAATAAGATAAAATACCAAAAGACATTAGGCTTCATTAAAACATACATGTTGTGATAGATGAAAATTGGATGAAGAAAGATGGATATGTTTACATCTTTCCCACTTTTAGGTAGTGTTTGGTTCATTAAATATTTATTTAAAAATTAGGGAGGAAGTATCCTAAATGTTGTTATATTTTTGGTATCTTAGTAGTGAAGAAGACTAAATTTGGATTCACATATTTTTAGACAGGAATGTCATTCCCATGTATCACATTAGCAATGTTAGGTTGGCAAAGTAGAGTTTGATAGGGAATTTGGGTATCATGGTGTCACTTCTCTTCTAAGTGGCTTACTAGACTTGCTCTAAATGATTTATATGAGGTTTTTATGTGATGTTTTTAGTATTTGTTAGTTTCTTTTTTTGTTTTGATAGTTGAGCTTAGGCTCTATCGCATGTATTGTCCCATAACACTCCATGTATCATTATTTTATGATTGATCAAAAAAATATAAATAAGTTAAAAATTTAATCATTAAGTATTTTTCTGACATTAAAATACATCTATATTTCATTTTGAGCATCTCACGTGATAATGTCCTCCTTCTATTGTCACTTCTAAACAGGAGGAAATGTCGGTGATGTTCTTTGGCGTTTGTGATTGTGAAATGTGTAATTGCAAATTAAAATATAACATGTGTTGTGCTTTTATTAAAAAAAACACTAAAAATATCCCAAAAAACAATACCTAAGTTTTATCCTTGATGAGAACTATGCATATTTGATCATTCATTAATCTTAAGCCCATTAACTTAGATACCTAGTGAAGGTGTATAGTGAGACCAACCTCCTAGATATTTAGTTATTTTTGGTAGATATGTCACATCCCTTTCCTTTAGACCATGTTTAGGACTTTTAGGGGAATGAAATGAAAAGGGAAAAAATATTCATTTCTTCATCCCAAATTAGATGGGAAATAATTTCAAAGATTGGGGAGAAAAGTTTCATTCCATTGATAAAACAACTCTCAAACAATGGAACATCTCTTTAATTATATCTATTCCATTCCATCTCCCTCTATCTAATCATTCCAAACATTCAATTAAAGTGGACTAATCATATTCCTAAAAACAAGCTACTTTAGGGGAAGTATGATGCACTTAAACTCAAAAGGTTGAGCCATAAAATCTTTCTTTAATGGAAAATGTTTCATGCCAATTGTGGGACATGCTATCCTTATTTAATTGTTTGATATAATTTGGAAATGTGTATAAAAAATTAGAAATAATAAAACTCTACTGATTTATATTTACCAATAAAACATTAGTCTAATGGTGTAAGATCTTACTAAATCCCCATATAGTCCAAAAGGTTAAGTGATTCGATTTATGTGAGCGACACTTGTTGGAAGGAATAATCACATACCCCGAAAGAAACTAGTTTCTTACCATAAGGTGAGATGATACCCTTGGTCATACCTTATGTGACCATACAAAAATATTTCCGTATTGTCTAAAAAGGAGCAATCATTTCTTCATCATATCCATATTATGAACTATTTCCCCATTATTTTTTTCTTCCTTGCATAGTTCCTATGTTTTCAGCAACTTCATGCAGATTGTGACAACCACTTTTAATAAGGAGTTCATTAATTTTTCATTTTTACACACAAGTTAGGATCTTCATCTTGTTCATGACTTTTTATAGTGCATTGCAAGACCAACAACCGAACCTTTATCTCACTAGGTATGGTCGGTTACATGGATCGAACAATACCATAATTTAAAACAATGCATAGTATAAACACTTCAAAAAGAGGCATTGAATTTGGCTGGAAACGGAAAAGAACAAGAAAAAACAACACAATATGGCAACGGAACTTAAAGATCGTCAAAACATAAAAAACAATGCATTCAAAATAGACTCAAGATCAGATTATCCATAAGTTTAATCTGCTAGCTATGCTGCTAATAGTGAGAATTGAAAACAAGTTCAGATCTGTCATGGAATCCCTAGCCTCGACTATGCTCGAACTCATTCTTTCTCTAACGCCTCTTCTTGCTTCCTTTCGCGCTTGATTTTGAGGGAGAAATTATCAATTGCACAAACAGAACAACGATCAAGAACACTGAGACTATAGGTCCAAACTTATGCAACAACCTCTGCGGAAAATAGATGTTTGAGATTAAGGTAATGACATCAGAATATGATGTAACACTTTAAAGCAATATATAAGCTATGCTTTTCCTCAATGATAGTCAAAAGTACAGAAAACACACGAACTTTAATTTTTGTGCTAGACACACAATACAACTTATTGAATCAACTATTCCGAGAATCGATAAATTTGTAACAAAAAGGTGAATGAGATCAACTTTGGTACACAATGTTTTGATTCATGATATGCAAATTAAAGATTGCTATGACAAAGAGAATAAAAGAATTGTTCATACCTTAGCCTGAGAATTCCGGGGTCCAAGAAAAGATGATTACATGAAAACAAAAAAAACCATTACATCAATCAACACAAGCAATGGTCATGTAAATTGAGATTGATTCATATAATTGGAGCTGCACGGAAAACATACCCATTCAAACTTCTTCTCAGGAACTCTATCACCAAGAATATCTAATGGTTTTATGGGATTTGAGTATGCCTCCTAACAAAAACAAAGTATTAAGTTAATAAAACTTTCCGCATCAGAAACGATTGTAAGTAGCAGCGCCGATAGATAATAAACCTGTAAATCAGCCTTTGTGGCGACACGAAACTTAACGATAGCTGGTTCACCAGAAAATGCTCCCTTTTCTTTGGACTCCAATTCGAATGTGTTGGAGAGAACACCACCACTGAAAATAGCATCATTTATTCGTATAAAGATAGTGATAAAAATGCAACTACGAAGAAATCGGTGCAGAGCCGTGATTCAAATTGCAGACCGCATCACGAGATACGGACGCAATATTGCAATTACGATGACCGCCGAAACTGTATCACACCGCAATTGCAGTGTGACACCGAATCACAATGATGTGACCGTATCAGGCTGCAACGCAACCACATCGATTTCGAGAATATTTTTTTACTCACAAAATAATTCACACCACAACACCTGCAATTCGCATCGCAATAGCCACAATGACCACAATCGCAGCAACCGCAACCATAATCACAACCGCAATTTAAAACACTGAGTAGTAAAATGTAATGAGTAATATGAAACTCACGCATCAAGCTTTTCCCAAGACTTTGAAGTGCTTCCGCTGATTAGCTTAAAAGCCTCATTTGGCCAATTCTCATCAGCTAGACTTATGTCATATGCAGTCCTTTCATTATAAAAAAAGAGTAAGTACACTACAAATCATATGAAAAAATTAACAGGTAATCTAGAAAGATAGAAAAGAAAAGAAAACTTCATGATATGATATTCTCTTTCTGATTCATAACATAAGTCATAAGGTAATTAAATCAAAGATTAAACTTGAGTCATAGGAGACATAAATTAAGTGAAAGATCACCAACTTTTGATGTAAATTCATTCTCAGATTGTCACTTATATCACTATGTTTATATGTCACTCCACATTAATAATTTATTTTTGTACAACTCTACCTCATTAAAACTCAAAAGTAATCCTCTTAATTCTTAAGATAAAACCTAGGAGAAACTAGCTAACTTCATATTGTTGGGAAAACATGACGATGACTATCAGATCGGATCGCAACCTGGAAGCCTCCAACTATCATAGAGTTTCATTGTTACTGGGACATGGGAAGAGTGAAGAGTTATAAGTGATATACCATGTCTTGGACCAAAACCTTAAGACAATGATCTCATGGGTCTTTTACACTTATAAACTCTTTCGTTCATCCCCTTTAACCCCTCATATCTAATGTGAGATTTTACACTTGAATAAACTCAAAAGTTACAATGTAGTGTTATGAAAGAGAATGAAAGATGCAAATTATTTATATTGATCAATTTTATCTTCCTAGTTAATCAAAGATTACCCTTTTCATCAACTTCTTAAAAGCACTTTTTTTACGTTCATCAGCACATAAAAAACAAACCAAGAAATTCATAAAATTGAATAACAAAAAGAAAAACTCAAAATCTATCAACCAAACAAGGCATGCAAGAAAATGAAACAATTGGGATATATAACCCATTTCAAATCTAAAAAAATAACAATAAAATGAAACATATCAATAAGATAATAATGAAGAAGAAAGAAAAGATGATATACGAGGTTCCTTGGTTATAGATATCAATGGTGACAGAAAATCCTTCAGTTCCAGATTTGAGTTTGTTGATGGTGGCTTTCTTGTGAACAACGATGAAAGGAACATCTGAATCTTTAGCATGAGAGGAGCATAGTAAGAATGAAGCTATGAGTGCTAAAGCAATAAGAGTTTTTGACATAAAATCCGCCATTGGAGAAAGGAAGAATCAATGGAGAATTAGAGAAAGTTGGTGAAATTGTGTGAGTGAGACTTGAATTTGTAGTATTTAGATTTTATAATATTAGGGATATGAGTTTGATATACTGATTATTCTCATTCACGTTTAATTATTATTCAAATTTTTATAAGTAATTAAACAAAATAATAAATAATATATTAATTGTATATAAATTTTTATGTTTTTTTATGTATTAATATCACACTCATATTTTAATACATAAAAAATCTGGTGGTCAATTGAATTTTATATAATATAAATATTTTTTGTGCTATTAATTATTATAATTCCGTTTTTAAGGATTTCAAATCTACTGGTATTTAATGTTTTTTATAATTTACTAAAAAATGATAGTACTACTTTTGAATGACTTTTTAGTGAAATATATGAAGAGAAAATTCATTCCAAATTTTCACCCAAAATTCTCAAACTTTTTTATTCATTCATTCATTATTTTGCAAAAAAAATTCCTTCCATCATTCACTATTCATTGTTGTTGGATTATATATTTTTGTAATTGCCTGTGTAACTCTATTCTATCAATTTTATTTTGGTTTTCAATTGTCTCATGTACCAAATCTTTGCCTCTTAGTAATTTTTTATATCATTCTTTTGTTGCATATATATTGATTATTTGAAGTTGTTAAGATATGTTTCATAAATACAATGTTGGTCTAATCGTGTAAGATTATTAAACTTCTAGATAGATCATAAAATCAAATATTTGATTTTTATGAACAACAATATTTATTAACAAAATAATTAGTTATTTATCTATAAGATGAAGATACAATTGGTTATATAATTTTTTTGGGATTAGTAGTATAAACAAAGTAGAAAACCAAACATTTCTCATTTGCATGTATTTGGTTGTAAATGTTTTGTTTTAAATAATGGTAAAGATAACTTACGCAAGTTTGATGAAAAAGTTGATGAGGGACTTTTCTAGGCTACTCTCTTACGAGTAAAACTTATAGAATTTTCAATAAAAGAACTTTAGTCACGGAAGAATCTGTTCATGTATCTTTTTATGAAACCAATCCTATAATAAAGGATGGGTTAACTCTTGATGAAGAGGACTTGTCAAGTTCCCTTTTAAAGGAGGATTCTTTTACCAATGCAACAACCAATACTGAGCACTTGAAAATGGATGATACTCTATCTTCTCAAGAAGAGCATATTCATTCTGATTTACCCAAAGAATGGAGAACTCATCGAGACCATCCTATTGACAACATCATTGACGATATAAGTAAGGGTGTCACTACTCATTTAAAGCTAAATGATGCTTGTTTAAACATGGCTTTCACAAGTAGAACCTTCCAAGATTGATGGTGCAGTCAAGGATGAACGCTGGATTCTTGCTATACAAGAAGAATTGAACCAATTTGAGAGAAATGAAGTTTGGGAACTTGTTCCTAGACCAGATAATAGGCATGTTATAGGAACTCGTTGGGTATTCCGTAATAAATCAGATGAAAATGGAATTATTGTTAGAAATAAAGCGAGATATGTAGCACAAGGATACATCCAGGAAGAAGGAATAGATTAAGATGAGACATTCGCTCCTATTGCTAGACTTAAGGATATTCGATTGTTACATGCATATGCATGCTCTTTAAATTTCTAGTTATATCAAATGGACGTAAAGAGTGTTTTTCTTAATGGTTATATACAAGAGGAAATGTTTGTAGAACAACTTCTAGGTTTTAAAGACTACAAACATCCTTCTCATGTCTATAAACCAAAGAAATTTCTTTGGCTTAAAGTAAGCTCCACGTGCTTGGTACGATCGTCTAACGAACTTTCTTATTGAAAAAGGTTTTACAAAAGGAAAGGTCGACACTATACTATTTATTAAGAAAATAGATCATCATACTCTTCTTGTTCAAATATATGTAGATGATATTATTTTTGGTTCTACTAATCAAACCTTGTGTAGTGATTTTGGCAAAATGATGCAAGAGGAGTTTGAAATGTCTATGATAGGGAAGCTAAATTACTTCCTTGGATTACAAATCTAACAAATCAAGGATGGTATTTTTGTGAGTCAATCCAAATACTACAAAGACTTGCTGAAAAGATTTGTAATGGATGACTGCAAGCCAATTGTCACTCCTATGGGTTCTGGCACATATATTGATACGGATGAAGTTGAAAAATGCATTAATATATCAAAGTATCGAGGTATGATAGGTTCCCTATTTTATTTAACTGCTAGTAGATCTGATATAATGTTTAGTGTCTGCTTGTGTGCCTGGTATCAATCTAAACCAAAAGAGTCACATTTAGTTGTTGTCAAAAGAATCATTAAATATCTAAAAGGTACAACTGACGTTGGATTATAGTATCCAAAAGGAAGTGTATGTGATTTGGTTGGATATCAGATTCAGATTATGCTGGATGCAAAACTGAGAGAAAAAGTACAAGTGGTACTTGTCATATATTAGGTAATGCATTGGTCTCATGGTCATGCAAGAAACAAGTTTGTGTTGCTCTAAGTACTACTGAGGCAGAATACATAGTGGCAGGTAGTTGTTGTGCCCAAGTGTTGTGGCTTAAACAACAATTGCGAGATTATGACTTGGACTTAGACTGCATACCCCTAAAATGTGACAATACTAGTGCTACAAATCTCACAGAGAATCCAGTAATGCATTCTAGAACCAAACACGTAGATATAAGACATCATTTTCTTAGGGACCATGTCCAAACGAAAGATGTATCTATAGAATTTGTTGATACTCATGACCAACTAGCAAATATCTTCACTAAACCTTTGGCAAAAGAACATTTCTATAAAATTAGACGTGAATTAGGCATACTTGATGAAGCTTACTTATCTTAAATGCTTATTCATGATTATATGTTTGCTTCATTATGCTTATAATATGCCTGCTTGTTTTTAAAGTTGCTTAAATTTTTTAAATTTTCAAATTCATGAGAATGTAATCAATTACATGTGATGAGTAACCGATTACTAGGCATCAGATATGCCTGAAAATTCAAATTATGGGTTCAATGACCGATTACTCTGGAGAGTAACCGATTACAGCATTGAGCAGGAATCTTAAGTAACTGATTACCCTCTTGTGTAATCGATTACCTAAGACGTCTGTTTGAAATTTGGGAATTATTTTGTGGTGAGTAAGTGATTACTCACTTTGTGTAATTGATTACTCTGGGAATTATTTAAGTTTCCCTCCTCATTTTTCAAACACTTCTTCTTCCTCCGCAAAACCTTTTTTTCGTGTTCAACCAAGATTTTTCCTAAAAACCTCATTTTTGATCTGATTTGTGTGATTTTTGAGTCGTTTTATATCACATTTTCAATTTTAAACACTTCTATTCCATAGATTTCATGTTTAGTGGCCCCAATAAAAATCCTCAAATCTCTCAAAACTCAAAACCTAACCTTTCAAAAACCGCAATTCATGGCATCATCATCAAGAGCTAAGAATCAACGTACCGATGTGTCTCAAAGAAAGCAAGGAGCTTCATCTTCTGAGGTTAATCATTTGGACTTGGCACGTCTTCTTGCAAATGATGTTCAACGCAAAATATTCTTAGCGCATTTTCTTGGATGCTCCATTTTCGCTCCTAAGTATGGTAATGTCAGTAACTTTGAGTTTGACGATTTTCATTTCCCTACTCTTTTAAGGCAACAAGATGTTTTCGATTTTTGTGAGGAATCAAAATCCTATTATCTTGAACTTTTTAAAGTATTTTACTATGACTTGAACTTTAGTAAAAATTGTCTAACATCCTATGTGAAAGGAAAAGAAATTGTTTTGGATATTAAGACCTTCAGTTCAGTTTACTGTAATATACGTTCTCAAGGTAGCATCAAATATTTCAGTCTTACATGCGATTGAGATAATTATGATAGAAAATATTTCTAATACTTTATGTGTAGATTCCCTAAGAGGGAAATAGAAATGCGTAAGCAACTGACGTTAGGTGACTCTGTAAAGAGTAGAGATATACTTGTTGTAGGAAATCTCAATCTCGAATGTCGTTTGCTTCATTACTTTTTTAGCTATGTATTTCTTCCAAAATATTCAAATCATTCTCAAATCAATGACATGGAACTGCAATTGGTGTATGCTCTTAAGCATAACCTTGCAATCAATTGGGCTAACACAATAATGAGACGTATGTGGTCTGTTCGAGAATCTCACAGCCCTTTGCCTTATGCAATCTTCATAACCAACATACTTGAGCATTTTTGTGTATCCACTGCTGGTGAATCCAAAGTCACACTTGATGCATGCGATTGTAAAATCGATATAGAATTGATCCACAATGGGCTTCTTTCCAAATCCCATTGGTAGACTATATAAGCATCAAAGTGATAGACAGGCTGCACAAGTTAATCCTAATGCATTTGCTAACCCTCCTGAACAACAAACTTCTGAGTTTCATGTTGAGTCTTCTTCATCTGTTCCCATACCTACAAATCAGATGATCATGGATGAGTTATTCTCTTTCCGAGGCTACATCTCTAATTGTACGGATGATCTTGACACTTGGAATCAACAAGTCCAATTCGAGCTTCAACGTCTTTTTTATAAGATAAATAACATGGACCTTGGTGACGATAGCACTGAACCTGAATCTTAGATCTCGTGTTGTCTAGGAATTCTACTTGTAATTTTGCATGATTGTGAACACTTTGTTGTTTTTTTGTTGTTTTTGTGGTTATGGTTTGAACAATGTTTGAACATCTTTTAAATTTTCTGTTATGCGATATCACTTTTATGATTACCTTTATGCTTGTTATATACATATTGTATTCTATATATATCTATATTGTACTGGACTCTTGAGTTTTCTTCTTTTTGATGAAGTCAAAAGGGGGAGAAAAGTTGGAAGAGTGTATTTTTTGTTAAAATTATTTCAGGCACATAACTTCAAATCAAAGGGGGCATACAAAATAGGGGGAGCATACTCAAGACAAGTCAAGAATATTACAAAGTATGCTACTCTCAGAAAACTATATTGTCAATAAGATATTGGTTTGTCATCATCAAAAAAAGGGGAGATTGTGAAGAAGATCTGACTCCTGACCTTGGCAAGGTTTTGATGATGAGACCAACATCATAAAAAAGAAGAAATGGAATAACACTTATGAAGAAAATGAAGTCAAAGCTTCAAGAAATTAGAATCTAAGTCTTTATGTACTTTTATCCTTATACTCTAAACTATACACTTAGTAGTAATGTTAAAAAGTATTTTAAAAGAAAATTGATAACAAAGTCTTTTCTATCACAAATCATGTTAATAGATCCCCTACCACCCATAAACAAAGTCTTTTCTATCCTTGTTCAACAAGAAAGACACATGCAGTCAAAAGACCCAAGACTATTAGCCAAATTCTCTAGGATGGCAACTTAATCAAGAACAACGGGAAGAGGAAGAGCTTTCAGGGGAACAAGTGGAAATAAATACTAGGCATCAGGAAAATCATCTGGCCAAGGAAGAGGAAGACGACAAAAGGTCACATGTACATACTACCAAAAACTTGGATATCTATATATATTTGCTATAAAAAGCATGGGTTCCTCCTAAACTACTTCTCTAACTCAAAAGTGAAAATAGTTATGTTGCTTTAATACTGATGAACAACCAAATGAGACAACCAACTTTGTTGATCTTAGGAATAATGGCAGTAGTGCAGCTACAACAGGACTTTCCTTCACACCAGAACAACACACTGCCATGATGACACTAATTCATCAACCAATGAATCAAAGAACTCATAGTGCAAACCAGATTGGTCCAAACTTTGATCAAATAACCAAATTGGATCCTCTTGCATCACATAACTCTTTATCATTCTCCAATATATCAAAGGTTAGTTCTTGGATCCTAGACATAAGAGCTACAGACCATGTCTATAACTCCCTAGTTGAATTTCAAAATTTTAGGAAAATTTAGCCTTTACCCATCACATTACCTAACAAGAATCAAGTTATTGCTCACTATTCAGGGACTATGGTGCTTATTTAATCCCTCAACATTACTAATGTTCTATATATCCCCAATTTTAAATTTAATCAAATATCAATATCAAGACTCACATCTACACTACCATGCACACTGATTTATACTAACAATCGCTGCAAAATTTAGGAAACACACTTCTCGAGGATTATTAGTGAAGTTCAACTAAAAGCAGGGCTTTATGTATTGATGATAACCAGCAAAAACCATCCTAAACCACATAACATCAATGTTCGTTCTAGCTATGGTGATAAGAATTTGTGGCATTCTAGGTTAGGTCACCTATCACATGATAAAATGCTCACTATGCAAATTTCTTTTCCTTTTATACAATGTAATAGAACCATTCACCCTTGTGAGACTTGTCACTTAGCTAAACAACATAGACTTTCTTATTCTACTAATACAACTATATCTACATGTATCTTTAATTTAATCCATATGGATATTTGGGGCTCTGCGTCTATATCTTCTACATTTTAGCACAAATATTTTATTATTTTAGCTTATGATAAATCTAGATTTACATGAATATTTTTCATGAAACAAAAGTCTGAAACTAGCCAATTGATTAAAGATTTTAGTTCCCATATTGAAACCCAATTTAAAGGGAAACTGAAATACATAAGAAGTGACATTGAGAATGAGTTCCTTATCAAGGATTTCTACTTTTAAAAATGTATTATCCACCTAACCACTTGTATGGAAAACCCTCAACAAAATGGTATTGTTGAAAGGAAATACCAACACATCCTTACAATAACAAGAGCTTGAATTTTTCAATCTAACACCCTTAAATGCTTTTGAAATTATGTTGTCTCATATGCCATACATTTGATAAATATGCAGCCAAGTAACTTCCATGGCAACAAATCCTATTTTGAGATATTGTATGACACCCTACTTAATATTAGAGATTTAAAAGTCGTTAGAAGCCTTTGTTTTGCTTCAACTCTTGTTTCCAAAAGGGGTAAATTGGATCCTAGATCTAGAAAATCTATCTTCCTAGGTTTCAAAATGGGACTAAAAGTCTTATCTTACTTGGTATAAACACCAATGAAGTATTCATTTCAAGGAATATCTCTTTCTTTGAACACGTCTTACCTTTTCCCAAAACTAATTTTGAAACCATAGAGTAACAAAAAATTTCCATCATGCCTTTAAATAACTTAGATCCTTTCTCTTACCATATTGATAACTACATTTCACCTATACTCAATGAGAATATATCTTCAAATGATGTCGTTGATGTCGCTACTAGATATCCTCAAAGAACCAGAAAAACACCTACTTGTTTGAATGACTACCATTGTGCCTTAGCCTCTAAAACAAACCAACCAACCTCTGCCAATATTAGATATCCCATTTTCAACAACATACCCTATGAATCATTTTTCACAAATCATAAACAATTAAATATAAAGTAGATGGTTCAATAGAATGTTACAAGGCTAGATTAGTTGCTAAGGAATACAATCAAACTGAAGGATGGATTATATGGACACATTCAACCCTGTTGTGAAGATGACAACAATTCGAGTTTTGCTTGCACTTGGAGCCATTTACAGCTCGCACTTCTACCAACTGGACAACAACACTGCTTTTGTACATGGGGACTTAAAGGAAAAGGTGTACATGCAAATCCCACAAGGTCTTATAATCACTAAATCTGGACTTGTTTGCAAACTTCAGAAATTACTATATGGTCCCAAGCAAGCAAGCAATGACATGACAAATTGACAAATACCCTACCGCAAATGGGTTGTACAATATCTCATATGATCATTCCCTTTTTATTAAGTCTTTTCATTCAAAATTTATTGTTATATTAGTTTATGTTGATGACTTGGTTTTGATAGGAAATGACCTTCACAACATTGAGTCCAAAAGTCAGTCTTTGATGACAAAATCCTAGGGTCACCTTGTTTTCGATCATTTCTTTTGCTTCACAACGTATCAGAGTGTCGCGGAATATAATTTGGTGTGCAATTAATGATTTGTTCACGGTTTGGTATACTTAGGTGTATGGTTTAAGTGTATGGGCACGACTTGTGTATGGTTGATCTATGTATGGGTTAGGTGTTTGTTGGTCACGGTTTTGAGTGAGTGGTTTAGTGAATATGGTTAAAGAAAGAAGGGGAAGACGCCATAAGCAAGGTTTCTTGATAAGCCAATGAGGATTGCCATAAGAAAAGATTCTTGATGAGAACTAAAGGTAAGGTGTTACACCAATGGTGATAAGCCTTTGATCGTCACAAACAAAGGTGTTTGATAAGTTCTAGGGTTCTTTGCTCGGCCAAGAATGCTTAGGAGACAAACTCAGCTAAAGGCAAAATTAATTCAAAGTCTAACTTGTTATTCATGAATAAAAGGCTTCATACAAATAGTTTGTGGCTGTCCACTTGACTCCACGAAATTAGCTAAGAAAAGCATAAAAAATTAACTAAATATACTTGAATTTTAAAAAATAAAGCAAGGTTCAATGAACTTCCTAACAAGGAAACAAAACACACGCCCCAAAATATTTGACCACCCATCTTGTTTGAATTTTGAATTCAAATGAGATTTGCATTCAAACTCCAAGGATTTTACCACATGACTTGCACTTGAAATTTGAATTCTCACGCCTAGCATGGAGCTTGAACACGCCTAGGATCTCTCCCACATGGGTGGTAAGATTTTGAATTCAAACTTGAACTCCTTCATAGGCTCCACACAGTTTTCACAAAGGTTTCCTTAAATAAAGGAACACTTAATCACACGACTAGCTACAATCTCTTCCACATGGGTGGTAAGAGTTTGAATTCAATTTGAACATGCCATGAATCTTGCACACGGCTCCAACAACTTGACCCATGCTTAGCACAAAAGTAGGACACGACTTGCACTTTAAACTCAAATGAATTTGAACAAGTCTTGGCATGGAAATCCCATACGGTTGCAACAAAGAAGCACATGCCTAGCTCCTTGCCATACACGCCTAGTACCTTACCGCACGACTTGAATTCAAATGAATTTGAATAAGTCTTGACAATCTTCCACACAACCATTTGAATTCAAATGAGCCTTGCTCATATGCCCAACTTCTTCCTCCACACGCCTAGCGCCTAAACTTGAGTCATTAAGTGTTAGTTTCTAAGATATACATGAAATGTTCCCCAGGAAAATTACATTGCTTATTTACCAAAATAAAAATATTAAAAACTCCCTAAACTACATGTGAGACGACGATTCTCACTTTATTGAAAGCATATCATAACATGACACATTTAATCAAATGTAATTAATGAACTTAGACTCTCCAAGAATTAATTTCGCACTAATATTCACAAGAAATTCCATCAAGTTGCCCAAGTGAATGATGTCTCCTCCAAAATTGTAGGTTACCCTTTGGCTCACATCAATCTTGCATAAGAAATTTAGCATCAAAGATCTTGGACTCTTAAAATTCTTCTTGGGCATGGAGATATCCAATCAAGACAAGGAATTCACATGTATCAAAGGAAGTACAGTTTGGATTTGTTACAACAATTTGGATTGCTTGGAGCTAAACCAGCAACACTATCCATGGAATACAATAGTAGAATTCATGCTACAATAGGGACTCTTCTAGCAGATGCTACACCATACAGAAGAATGATGGGCAAGTTACTATATCTGACTCACACAAGGCCAAACATATGTTTTGTAGTAGGATGTCTCAGCCAATACCTTGCTACATCAACTGATGCACACCACCAAGTAGTAAGTAGAATCTTCATATATCTCTAATAGTCACCAAGCAAAGGAGTTTTCTTTCCTAGAACAAGCTCCATCAGTATCAAGGGATACTCAGACACTAACTAGGATCATGCTGGGACGCTAGGTGTTTTGTTACAGGGTGGTGCTTATTCTTGGGATCTTCACTAATCTCTTGGAAAAGCAAGAAGCAAAACACAATATCTTGATCATCATCAAAAGTATAACATAGGACACTTATTATGGCCTCGTGTGAAGTTCAATGGCCCATCTTTCTCATGAAGGATTTGGGAATTCATCATCCATCTCATATTAGTATTTATTGTGATAGCAAGTCAGCTCTACACATAACTGTTAATCCAGTCTTTCATGAGAGAACCAAGCATATAGAAATAGATTGTCATGTTGTTAGTGAACGTGTTTCCAATAGAGCAATTCACCTTCTTCATACAATCCACTTCTCAACAGATTGCAGACATCTTTACTCAATCCCTCAATCCATTGCCATTCAAAAGGTTGATCCCAAGCTTAACATGCTTGACATATACATGCAACTTATAGGGGTTGGTAAAAATATAACAAGAATACAAGGAACCTATTCAAGAAGCTCATTGAGATTATCCAAATCCAACCTGACTTATTTTTATTCTTTAGAAGTTGTTAGTTAGTTTATTCAGTTACATTCCTTTCTCTTTTTAGAAAGTAGTTATAAAAGGCTTTATGTATTTAATTTTCCAGTGTTAAGTTCTCAATAATTCAATAGCAAGTATTCATTCACCATTTTATTTCTCTCTACAATATATTTTTCTTGTTTCATGGAGATGTAGATATATATGTAAAAGAGACTCGAGATTCTGATGGGGATGGAGATGTAGATATATATGTAAAAGAGACTTGCACTTAAAAATGGTTGGCCAATAATTGGATATCTCAATTCCTCCTTATAAGTGTAAATTCAAGCATGTAGATATATCTATAAAAGAGACTTGCACTTAAAGATATATGAACCACTCTTCCATTCAATCATGCACAACAATTGGTAAGAACCGATTCGACTTAATTTATTTGAGTATAAAACTAGTGGCTCAGCCACTAGGACTCGACCGATTCATTCAATTTTAAAAAATGACAAAAAGTAAAATAATTTCTTTTGCTCAGCAACAATGAGAGTGTTAGACACCCAAAAAAAGTATGAAAAAGTAACAATAATTTATTGCTTTATTAAATATGTGCATACCAATTTAAATATTCTTTTTATTTTTTTATTTTTTGGTCGTTAAAAAGCAAAATCAATACTCTATATTAATATTATTATTGGATTTGCCGCCTATCCCAAATTTCTACTCTTTGTTCATCTGATTTTTTTGCCACAAAATGTGCAGTCAATTTCATCTTATCACTTGTGCAAGAAATTTTCCTCATTAAATTTAAATTATGACATCATAGTATCCATATGGATCTGTGCTTAAAGAATGAAGTTGTGCTGCAACACCAAGACTAGCCTTTGCAATCTCAAATCAGAGTATTCTAGTGGCTTCTCAGTTCTCATAACTTAATCCATTACTCTCTGCCATCTCAATTAACTTAGTAAGTGACGGGTCTAGAATCCGGAGGCAGAATGTGTAAAATAGTTTAAAAATTAAATAATAAATATTATCAATTATAAAAAATTAAAAATTTAGTGTTAAAATTAAAAAACTCATATATACTTAATCAAATAAATTAAATTTCACATTTTGAAATTGTTAAATAATTAATTTGTTGTCAATGTTATTAAACATTTCTTGCTAAACATAAGTCACTTGATAAACATTCATTCATGCATCACTCATTGGATTACACAACCTATTTTTCATAATTTTTATAGTTGAAAAACTCTTTCAAAAATTGTATTGCTAACTTCAAAAAAAGATAAATTAACGGGTAAACAATGTGTTTTTCACTTTCAACCAACTTCTCTGAAAGATTACTGATTCATTTCAAAGAAGCAAATTCAATACTATTATGTATAGCAATGATGTAAGTCTTAATTTGTTTGTCAAACATTACCAAATCAGTTGAACAAAATCATGTGGATAAAACTTGTAAATTTAATCAGTTTTGTCATATCAAAACTAAAGAATAAATTGGCTAGACTCGGAAAAGACATACAAAAAACAAATGGATATTTATTTCAGACAAATGATTATGAAATTCCTAAATTGCATATCCACAATACTATAAAATAATTCAACATGTTAATGATTATTTGTTTATCGTGAAAAAATATATAAAAAAGTTATATGCACTGACAATGTAAGAGTGTTCTATATTATTAGTCATTCATTTACATTCATTTTTAATCATCATTGACTCTTAAAAAATACAAATAAGTTGTGGATAATGTAATGACTGTACATAAATCTTCACATTAACATTAGTAGATATTACACTCAATTAAATTTGAGGTTTACAGAGATATGAGTGCTATAAATATTTTTCAAAAAAGTAATATTGAAATGCACACCCTCAAACATATACAAGATTGTCCCTCGTCATTTTCACCATCATATGCAGGTTAGAAGTGTGTTTGGTTTGCACCAGGGGTGACAAAATTATCTAAAATCCATCCAAATTAAATCCTCCAAATCCAGCTGTTAGAACTAATAGATTTAAATAGATATAATCCAATGGAGAGTGTTGATAATGGATGGATTCAAATTTATCCATTATATCTAATGGGTATCCATGGGTATATCTATTTGGATGGATAACCAATTCATCCAAAAAATAAAAATAAAAAAATTTATTTTCCAATTAATTCAATATTAATATAAAAAATATTTCCCATCTTTCTAAGCACAATCTCATACACATTACAAAAGTTGAAAATTGCATTTGTGATCTTAAAAAGTGATTATCAAAAAAGTATAAATGATTTGGGTCTTAGTGCTTTACCCCAACATCTTAATACAAAGTATAAATATATCATTTTGGTTATTGACAATGTTATAATATAATAACAAAATGAAGTATTTTAGGATGATGGACTGTTGCATACAACTTGTGGAAGTCCCAATTATTAGGGGTGTAAGCGGTTCCGGTTTAAACTGTGAAACCGATGAAACCGAACTGTGAAATACAGTTCGGTTCGGTTCTGCGATTCAGTTCAGTTTTTTTTTTAATTTGGAACCATTTAAGTTCGGTTCGGTTCACGGTTTTGTAAATTTTGGAACCGTTAGAACCGAACTGAATCACATATTAAAAATAATTTTATTTTATATTTGGGTGGTTAAGCTTTAAAGTTAGGAGATAAAATATGATTAAGAATTTAGGATTATTAATACTTATAAGCTATAAATAAGAGGCAAATAGAAAAAATAAATTAGTAAACAAATCTAAATATCTATTATTCATTGAGAAGATAGAAAGAAAACTAAAAAACTACTATACATTTTGTCTCTATTCAGAGATAAAATTAACTAAATAAAGAAATTAAGGAACTAAAAGGAAATAAAGAAAGATTTTGAGGACATTACTAATGATGTGGAGTATTAGGTGTTACTGTTGGACTAAATAATTGTATCAAGTTTGTCATTCTTAAATGTTATTGGACATTGTCGAAGATTTTATTGACTAAAATTTCAAGTTTGTAGTGCGTTGAGATGTTAAATTATTATTGTTTTACTAGAAAGAGTATTAAATACTTTATTATTGATGTGTTTAGCATTAATTTAGTTGACTCTATACTTTGTAAATTTTGTTCAACTATTTCTTAAAGGATTTTCTTTTAATAAGTTGAAAAATCGTGAAACCGAACCAAATCATTAATGACCAGTTCGGTTCAGTTCCTAAATAAAATTTGCGGTTAATCAAGTAGAACCAAACCATATCTTTATGTTCAATTCGATCACTAAATTGCGTCAAAAACCAAATCAAACTTTTACACTCCTATCAATTATGTTGCACCAAATATTCTTGTCAATAGAGTGCATATAAAAAAAGGTAAGAAAATTATTTTGTAAAGTGTTTTTTAAAAAAAATTACTTTTAAAAGTAATTTTTTTAAAAACTTTTTAAAAATGTTTTTTTCAAATTGATATTTAAAAATGTTTTATTAAATAATTATTTTTAAAAGAATTATTTTTCTTCGAATTGTTTTATTAAAAATGCTTTGTTCAAATTAAAAAAAAATGTGTTGGATATCCAATCCATTAAAATGGATACATGGATAGAATTGATGGATTGGAATCCATTTGATATAAATAGATTGGATAATTTAAAAATGTGATGTAATAGATTTACATGGATAGTTTTCTATCCATCCATTAAGATTTAAATCCAAATTTATTCAAACTCATCCAATTGTCATCCTCGATTGCCCAATATATATGGACATTAAGTAGCATTAGCTGACCCTAAAACTAAAATGTAAAATCAAATGATTTTCGCCAAATTAGCTGACTTAAAACTAAGAGTAAATTACACTGACACCCCTGAGTTTTACTGAAATTACACAAATCACTCCTCACTTTTCTACATCTACACAAACTTCCCTTAGTTTTTAAACTTTCATGCATAAGAAACAAGTGTAATCTTTTAAACAAAAAAAAAAGTGATAAATGCAATTAAGTTAAACAAAACATGATATATTGTGGAAACAAATCCAAATAATATATGAGTCAATATTTCTTTATTATTTTTAGTTCGTTACACTATATTATAAAAGCGATTTAAACAATATTTATTTAGAATTGTTGATGCATTTTGTAACAAAAAAAATAATAAATATACATTGATTTATATATTATTTAGACTTGTCTACATAATATATCATGTTTTGTTTAACTTAATTGCATTTATCACATTTTTTTATTAAAAGATTACACTTATTTCTTATGCAGTGGTGACCAGTGTAATAAAAGTATAAAAACTATGGGAGGTTTGTGTAGGTGTAGAAAACTGAAAGGTGATTTGCATAATTTCACTAAAACTCAGGGGGTGTCAGTGTAATTTACTATAAAACTAAAATGTAAAATCAAATGAATTTTGCCAAATTTGATCCTGAAATGGGTCCACAATGTAAGTAGCACAACTAATATTTTTGCAATTTCCGGAAGTTTTTAAATGAACAGGCAATTTCCTTAAACGCTTATATTTTTACAATCAAGACATTGCCAATAGGGTGGTCAAATACTAATCTATTTTACCTATAGTGAATAGAAATTAATTGAAAATTATAAGCTATGATCTATGACACTGTACATCACTTAAAAAAGGAAAGAGGGGGATCTAAAAAATGATACATACAACTCATCTATACAATAAACTAATCAATCATCAGGGCGTTGAATCTCACCCATCATGATCCGGTTGCTAGAGACCTTAAAACCAAGAAGAGAAGGATCTATCTGTTTTCCTTTTTTCCCTTTCTTCTTGCCACTCCTCACTGCTTGTGTGCCAGTGTTGGATGATTCCGTGCCGATTCCAGCATCCGCCTCAGGATGAACAGGTTTCTTAAGCATGTCTATAAAAGATCTCTCGGACACAGAGCCTTCACTGCTGGAAGAAGTTCTTCTAAAATGGACCTCTTTGTTTCTGGAAGCCTGTGCATCAGTCATGCTACTCATTGATGGATTTCTGGAGGCTTCTCGTCTCCCTAACCATAGAAACTTATACTTGTTACCTTAAGATACTAAAAAATGTATGAAAGATGAAGAACACGGTTAAAAAGTAAGGTACCTTCACCAGATGCAGGATTTATTAAATAGTTCTGATTGGCATGGTGAACGGATAGTTGATCTGACAGAACATCAGAGGATAAAACCCGAGATACTGGAAGGCGTTTATGTAAAGCATTAGTTGACCCTTTTGTTGAAAGGGGCACCCTGTCAAGAAAAGATAATCAAACTTCGGTGACAAGGAAAACGATCATGTTTGTACTAATATAAGCCAAGTCATATCATACCAATTCACCCCTTAATGCCACATGGCATAGTCCGATGTGTAAAAGTTGGAAATATGCAAATTGTCTTTTATATAGTAAATGAAATTATTTGTAGATGCATTTCAGTAGCCTAACCTAATGATATGCAATCATCTCATGAACTAAAAGAAATTTGTTGTGAGCAGATTGGAGGGTGTACAAGATAATGTTTATGGACTGAACCAAACAAGATTCATTTACCATCCAAAATTACAACCATGTGTCAAACATATCACATCATATAACGAATAGGAATGTCTGCCGAGCAGTGGATAAAGAAAGAAACATGTGAAGCATATGAAATTTCTAACTCCACAGAAGTATCTAACGCAATTCTTGATTATGAGCCAGAAGAATCTTATTCAGTAAAAATTGGACTACTTATGATGTGAGATACACATAAAGAATATTACCTGTCACTAGAAACCTTATCTACACTTGAATTATTCAAAACCGTATCAAGACCATGTGATCCTGCATTACATACACAGTAAAATTCATCATGTTCAATCATTTATATAAAGGCAAAATATTAACTTTGTGGTATATTACCTGCACTGCTTAGTGAGCTGTGTCTACTATGAGTAATACCAGGCAGATCCATGGGATTCATGGTTATATCTACTTGTTCTGACAGGTCTGAAAACCCTGGAAATGACTTATTCTGTGTGCCTGTAAACTTGTGCCTCTGTCCCTTATTCATGTCCAACTCAAGTAAGTCTTTTTCCACAGTTGATTTATTTATCAGTAGAGGATTTCTGTAACTGGGATGTACAGTGTCTTCACTAGCCGATAAGAGTGACTCCATTCTTTCATTGAAGTTGTTGAATTGTTCAGTAGCACGCATGCTGACAAAAGGATCTTGCACTAGAGCACCAGAATTAGTACTTTGAGTCCTTTCCACAAATTGGTTATTCAAATCAACTTGTTGGTCTGATGGAAACTCAAAAGGATGAATTAATGTATCAGCCTCAGAAATTTGCCAAGGTACGTCCTGACTTCTTGATGAAAGAAGATGCCACTTATCAACATTCAATGGTTGTGTAGATTGAATACCCAGGTTTTGATGAAGTCGGTCCATAACACCTTGTGCTGAACTTTCTTCACGAGCTCTGGCAGATGCAGACATGTTTAGACCCGCCAATGTAATAGTACCCATAAACTCCTTTCTCTGACTCTCAGCTTCAAGATGTAGTTGTGCCCGTGGGTCAGCCCACCTATTTTCAAAATGCCCATTGTTCCCAGATAGGGAACTGTTGAATGCATCTTGGTGGTGGGCAAGAAGTTCATCTGACACTTGTGAACGGTTAGATGATATAGAACTCAGTTTATCAGTTGAGTGCATATATCGAAGGTGTTCTTGTAACTCCCTTCCTTGGACAGAAGTATTTACACTATCAAAATTCATTGGAGTACCAGCAGAAACAGGTGTAGGCCTATCAAACATCATAGAATTCGGCTCAATAAAATTCCTTCGTAGATAATTTAATTGCTTCTCTTGTGGCAAAAGCCTCTGCTGCTGGTTTTGGATATCCAAAAGATTAAATCCTGCTGAGTTAGCCATTTGAAGAGTTGCTGGGTTTCTTGCTAGCTGTCCAGTTTCGTTAATTGACTGAGACCTACTAAAATGTCTTTCCCCACCCAACCCCAATTGTTGTCTAAGTGCCAAAGATATATGTTGTGCAGCCGATGGATCTTGCTGAAAATGAAGCTCTTGTTCAGAAGGAAAAATATTCCCATGCCTTGCTTGCAACAAGAGGTCAGACAAATCAGCTTGCCTTCCCTGGACAGCATTGAGGCCAATATTTGCATGGATAATTTGCTCCATTGATGGATCAAGAGGCCTTAAAGAATGAGTATTCTGCTGAAAATCATGTAGATAACTCCTCAACTGAATTTGATCAAACAGATTATCCCTATTAAGATCAGGTTTTGACCTCCCATAACTGGGATCAGAGACCTGCTGATGCATATACTGTTCAAGAATCAACTTCTGTACTTGAGACTGTTGCTGTAGTTTCAATTGTTGGCGTAGAAGCTGTTGATGGTGCATATCTTGCTGTTGTTGAAGCTCAAGCTGGCGCTGAAGCTCAAGCTGGCGCTGTTGCTCATGTTGCCGTTGTTTCTCAAGCTGCCGTTCTTGCTCAAGCTGGTATAGTTGAATCTGGAATTCCAGAAGCCGTTCCCTATCTAACCCTGAATTCTGGATCCTCATTTGCTGCACATTGTAATTCTGAGGAGAAAAACCTGGAAAACTCTCCATATCTGATCCACTATGGTGTGCAGGGAAACTATTAGATAGATTTCCCTGCTGCTGAAGCATTTCCTTTTGCAACATGAGATGCTCTGCCATATCAAAATTATTAAAGTTTTGACCCATGTGGGACAAGAATTGATTGTCTAATGAATCTACACGTGAATGTGGAATAAAATGCCTATTCATCCCATATTCATCAGGCCATGTCTCTCCATAAGAAGGCTGATTAACCATGCTACCCAAAGTGCTTTGATCAGCAAAAGGGGCATCTCTATCAATTAATGGATCTAGAAAATGACCATTATCATCCAATCTTGAAGAAATATTGGAAGATTGTGCACGTCTTAAATGAGAGCTGTCACTGAGCTCAGACATCAATAAACCAAAGGGATGCAACTTATTAACCTCACTATCATGTGTACCAGTCCCTGAAGCATCATTTGGAACAGGTTTCCCAGTGGGATGGGAATGCGAAGCAGAGACATCAGCCGGACTCGTTAAAGGGTTGCCATTGCTGCTTACAACCAATTTGGACAAGGCAATATCTACATATGTAGAAACAGATGGATGAATATTATTAGAATATAAGAAAATATCTTAGAATATCGTAAATTATATTATATAGAATACCTAGATGATACTTAGATATAGATAGAATATCTCATATTAAGATGTTTATATTTTAGATTTGTTTAGCGTATCTTACAAAATCTCTTAGGATTGAGATCACTTTATTTTATCTTTTTATAATTTGTTTCCTTATATAATTTCAACACGGCATCAGAGCCATGGTATTCGCCTTGAGAGAAGCTTAGGTTTGTGATCCCTTTGCCAATTGGTTTTGAGATGGAATCTTAACAAAAATATATATCAGAAAAGAATGCATGAATAGCTGAGAAATTACAATCCAAAATGAGAAATATTACCCTCATCTTGTGCAACAATATCATTGAAGCACTGATCGTTAGAGAACTTCATTTCAGAGTGATAACTTTGATTAGGTAGTTGAGATTTAGGTTGACTATCAATAACTGCAGACTCGTCATAATCAAAACATTGTACATTCACTTTTAGGTTCTTTTCGGTGGCATCTGAAGGTTCTGACTGAGTGATCTGGTTACTACCAGAAGCAGATGTAGATCTGAGTTTCATATGTGCCATGACGTCCCCAAGTTCATGAAATGGTGATCCTTCAGGGGCATCAGACAAGCGAACTGGCAAGTCCAATCCAAAAAACCCTTGTTCAAACCACAGAATGATGTCAATCCCAAGAAAGGGTCCTTGAATTACCCCCTGTGGATCCAGATAGCACAAACTCAACTCTTCATGAGGGTTGGCAATTTCAGATGGATATGTCTCCTCGATAATTTTCAACTCTCGGTGATTAATGCTTGGAGTCTGCTGCAGCAATGAAAATTCATAAGGAGAGCGTGAATCATCAGGTGAGTTACTACTGATCTCTGAAACAGCAGTTGATTGAACACCATCCCAATTGGCATGCTTCTGACTAGAAGATCCTGATTCAGCAGCTTTGTTACCATGGCTGCTTCCCTCCCTAATGCTAATGCCAGAGCTCTCATCCCTTCCATATATACCACCTGTTAAAATATGTGTCAGTTTGCATTCTTGAAATTTTGCAATTTCTGAAAGGGAGCAATAATTTGTATACAAACATTATATGTAATGAAATCAAAGGATCATACTCTCACCTGATAAGGACAATAGCAATTAGCAAGTAAAGAATAATAACTTCCTTACCCTTGACTATATTTCCCAACAAACTGCCAGCATGTAAAGAAGTACGAATAAAAATTTGATCAGAATCATTCAAAATGTCATTTCCAGAAATAGTTTTTCCTCCCATTCCAACTAAAGGCTCTTTTCCTTCACTTAAAGTAACATCAGAACCTGAAAAGGCCAAAGGGGAACACACTCAGAATAAAAAATGAGATGAATAATTAGCCAGAATTAACATAAGTGCAAAATTAGTCACCTGAAACATCATCATTTGGTCCTCCATCCTTTCCTCTGAGAGAATGGCCCGAGATTTCACTGCTAATAATTCTCCCCTTCCATATATCTCCAAGGACAGCCTGCAAAAATTGTGCAAACACCATATGTATTGAGTTATCAACAGTAAAACTGCCAGTGAGGCAGTGACCCCTGAAGGCCCTTCTAGTATGCATAAAATTCAAAAGGTTACATCAAAAAAGCATAACAAAATATTTATTCATACCTCCTCCTCAGCAGCAGGAGCAACAAATGATAATGGTTCAACAGAACTCATTTGTGTTATTGGTGACATATGCTCCATCCCAGCAGACATAATTTCAAAAGTTGGATCAACTTTTTGCTGGCGATAAATGTCAAGAAGCTTACCCCGAGGGTAGCAATATGAATTAATACCACAAGACTTCCCTAACATGGCTTTATCCCTATCTAAAAGTGCCAAAGGTTGCAGGTTTCCATTGATATTTGCTCTTCCTCGTCCAGACGAAAAGCGAACACTGGATCCCTCTGTGTGTCCTTTCTCCAGACCAAATCCTGGTGCACCACGATGTGTAGCCACACCACCAGATTGAGCTTCCATTCGATACCGTGGCCTCCATTTATCACGAGCATCTGTGTCGCGATCCGAACTTGCACGATTACTAATACCCGAAGATTGTTTTTCAACGTGACTGTCTTCCTTCTCAAGATCTTTCTTTTTGTCAATTCGAGAATCTTTCTCTTTATCTTCAGGTCCCCATCTCAATGACCACTTGTTCTCCCTCCGAGAGTCATGGCCAGAACCATGGTTATCCTGCCAGCGATCAGAAGACAAGGCTTTACTATCAGAGGTAGTGGTATTCTCTGAACGACGATCTTCTTTTCTGCGATCCCTTCTGCCCAGTAAGCTTGTTTCTCTCTCCTCTTCACGCCAGTGGCGATTGATGTCAATGTCTGGAGCAACCCTCCTCCAATCTTTCTTGTCCTGAGAACCATCCAAGCGCCAACTATCTTTTAGTATAGGATCAGTGGAATTCACCTGAGGCAAATAACCAAACAGATAGATCTCCTATCATTTTCCCATCAAAAGGGCAAACATTAATTAACCAGGGAAAGTCACATAAGGGGTCAGTAACCCAATGACTTCTCATTCATTTACTCATTCTCAAAGAGAACTTATATGTTACATCATAATCTTATTCTCATGATAGACCTATTATTCCTCATTTCCTCTATTAAATACTCTAATACCCTAATAGAAATTTTAGACTAACACCAATAGTTCTAGATTCATGCTATGTGGTGGACCACACTCCCCCTACCACCTTGATTGTCTGAAACATCCTAGGTATACAAATGATTGCACATCATTGTAAAATTAAAACCACCATACATACTTCTTTGCACAGCACTGCCATGCTAAGCTCTCCTATCTCCAAAATCATAAAGAAAAGCAATAGAGACTCCAGACAGATGGGATTCCATTAAAGAAAAAGAACTATTGATCATGGAAATCAATTCAAAACAGTAAGTGTTACAGACCTCAGCTGGGTGGGTATTTGCCTTTCCTTCAACGGGTTTGGAATACAGCCACTGTGGAGATAAGGGTATTTTTCTATCAGATGACACTTGATCTGAAAGTAAAATAAGTTTTTATCAACAAAAATTCAATATGCAAAATGACGAAATATTCATGATAAAAGAAATACAACTAAATGACTGCTTTACAAGATAGGCTGCGCTTCTACAAAGATTAATAGTACCTTTTGAATCAAGTAGCTCCGATATCCCTTTCTCTCCACCATGTCCACCTGATGGTTCATCTAACAAAACCCAAAAGGAACATTAGCCAGGCGATTCAATCAGTAAGATATAGAATGAATTTACATTCTATACAAAAGTTTTTAAAACAAAAACCGTAAAATACATTTTCAAAAATATCCTCCACAATCTGCAATGACACAATAAGTAAAAACCAATATGCAAACCAACACATAAACCTGTCCTTCTTGCCTAAAAAAGAAGCATTTAACGAAATAAAATAAGTCCTGGTTCAGATTCTATAGAAAAACATAACTTACACAAAATACAGGGCCGTCATAAATCCTCAAACTCGTCAGAGCATAGATGATATCATGAAAGAATTTAATATCTATGTAAATGCAATGTTCGTGTAAAGTTTTTTTACACATCATGCAGCATTCATTAAATTACTTTTGTTTAAGAGTCTATTAACATACCGTGTAAACAACACTTACAATTCATATTAAATCCATTGTGAAAATACCATACATGCCAAATTGCTTCAATATTCAATCTAACATAAGTCAACATCCAAGACTTAAAAATTAAAAATTAAAAACAAAATTGTTATGTCATGGTACTTTTTACACCAGGGTTACTGTGAATAAATTCACGGTTAAGTAAGGATGGTTCACAAGTTAATCAAAAACCACTAAAAATAGTGAGAGTAGAGACTTTGAAATTAAAAAATAGTGCAATATATTTGCATTGTCACTATATCATTCATTTGTATCACTTTTTTGAATGTTCAAATGATGATTAAACATGACGGTGAATGATACAATGACTGTGTATAAAACTGGGTGCATACATATTTTTTTCTCATTGAAAAAATAGTTACTCACAGGAAATAAGCATTGAAGAGTAAATAAGCATTTTACACGATTCACACATGAACTATGGAGATTCAAGCGAGCCATAAAGAAAGAATGAAAAATAGAATCACCTTTGACAAAGGAGGAGAGATCATCGGTGAGATTAACTTCAGCGTCAGCCATGGAATTAGTAGAGATAGAGAAGAAGAGTAAGTGTTCGTGAATTAATTAATGAAAGAGCGTTAGAATCTTCAGAGAGAGAGAGAGAGTTATAGGGTTTGGGATTTGGAGGTTATAGAGAGAGAGCGAGAATGAGGGAGAAGAGAGAAGAGAGAAGAGAGAAGTAGAGAAAGGGAAAATACAAAAGAGGTAAAAGGGTTTGGGATCAGGAACTCACGTTTCAACTAACCACCACAGCGAGTTTGTGAGTGACTCATATTTTTTATCTCTTTTTTAATCCTTCTTTTTTAACCCCTTAAGCACTAGTGAAAAATCCAATTTTAGGGGTATAAAAATTTGCTTTGGTCTGAGTTTATGTGAAATTTAGTAATGGAACCGAATATAAAAATATATTTAATATGTATATACTGACAGTATAATTGTTTTTACACTGTCAGTAAATTATCTATCATTGATTTGTTAATCACCATTAACTCTCAAACAAAAGTAATACAAATCAATGGTGGATGATATGTTGACAGTATAAAAAACTTTAGTGCACAGATTTTAAACTTTATAAAAATATGATTCTTATTAATTTAATTGTAAGAACTGAATCAAATGGATTATGAATGATTTGATTAGTTTATATGATTTTTCATTTTTTTTATTTTTTAAATTTATTATCAATTGGGAGTTTAAAATATATTTCATGAGATATTGTTTGTTTATAAATGAAAAAAATATTATTACTATTATTAGAAAATATGTATCATAAATAGATAAGCAAATAAATTGAAACACATAACTGCTAGCTAATAATATATATAAAATTATGTAATTTAGGAATAATAACAGCGTATATGTAGTTGCCATTTTAGTTTTTGAAATTTTAATAGTATATTTTGGGCTTTAGATGAAGAACTAATCTTCTTCTCATTTGAAATTATCTTCTCATTTAAAATTTATGTTGACTAATATTCTTTTTGAGATTGTTGACTTGTTTGGGTGGAAGGGTTTTTGGTTTTATGAGATAATTAAGTTAATAGGGAGAGAAAGAAGGATAAGGGTGAGTGAAGTGGACTTCTTCTTTTCTTTTAAAATGGAAATTATGAAAGTATCATTATTACTAAACTTGGTACAACTAAAATAGTAGGGATAATTTTGTCCAAAAATATTGGTACACGGTACTAACTTATTTCAACTAGAAAAACCTCTTTAGGTAGGTTAACAAATATATACACATATATTAATCAGAATTTATAGCCTGAATATTGTGTAATATATAAAGAATGTGATTCACTATTATAGTGTTGTCCATTCAAGTGTTGAAAGTTGTAATATGAAATAATATGTTTAAAAAGGATTATGCCAAAAACAGAGAATTTATGTTAAGTTTATCATCGGTTTAAAGAGTAAAACATGAATAGAGAGTAACATATTTCTTTTACATATTCATAAACATTATTATGTGAAGATTAACATATTTTGTTTGACATGAAGGTGATGAAAGAGAGTATCTAAGCTCAGATTCCATTAATAGGTCAGAATCTAATGACAATGAGGCTCTCCAAGGACTTACTCCTGAGTTTCTAAACTCCCTCGGAACTTGAGGATTGCCTAACCACAAAATCAAATTGAAGGTAGGAACACCAATTATGCTATTGAGAAATCTATATCAATCTGAAGGCTTGTGCAATGGAACAAGAATGATTGTAAATAGACTAGCAACCCATGTCATTGAAGCTAAGGTAATGACAAGAAGAAATGTTGGGAAGATCTTCTATATTCCACGAATGAGTTTGTTTCCATCTCATTTACCATGGCCTTTCAAATTAACAAGGAGACAATTTCCTTTGACTATTTCATATGCTATTACAATTAATAAGTCACAAGGGCAATCACTAGCATGTGTTGACCAGTTTTCAGTCATGGCCAACAATATGTTGCTTTTTCAAGAGTTCAATCAATGGAAGGACTTAAAATATTAATACATGACAAGGAAGGAAACCAATCAACATAACGTTAAATGTTGTGTTCAAAGAGGTTTTCCAAAACCTGTAATCATGTACCACTATAACACCTACTATTAAATGAAAATCCTATTCATCTGTTATTAAATTTTATTTTAACATCATATTTCGGGACTTTAAAATCTTAGACAATATTGCAAACAATTAATGTTCATTTCATTAATTTCATACAAAAACAACTAATTCTTTCATACCATTTTTAATTACAGGATTGATTCATGAACATAAACTCAAACAATATATGTGGCTTTGATATACTTTGGGTATAATTATGGTCTACTCATCAAATATTGGGGTTTAAAATATTTATGTCAAGTATATTTTGCGTGTAATATTCATCATATATGTATATGATCATCTATTACATTTTACCTAAAACCAATGTATCAATACTTATCTTCTTATATATACATATGTGTTTATACATATATATGTTCCTAAATTAAATTCATATATTATTTATTCCAATCATACGTACAAATTACTGTCCCGTACAAATGCACAGGTACTTTACTAGTTATGAGATGAAAAAAATGGATTGATTGAAACATTTATTTTTTATTTTTTTATTCTCGGAATTCCATAGATAGTTGGATGCCACAACATGTTTTAATTCTCCATTAATGATAATAAGATGATAAGAAAACTTTCAGTTATATTGTTACTTGTTTTAATTGCATTTCTATATGGTCTCTTTCTTTAATTACATTTTTTATTGTTTTGAGTTTTATTAATTTATAGATGTGCAAGAATAAAAAAATTAATTTATATTTTGACACATACACTTAAATAAAATTATTTATTTGATCAAGTTCAGATGAGTAACTTTCAAATATTCAAAAAATATCAATTTTTTTAAATGTAGTTCTAGAATAAACATGTTGCTTATTAATATTTACTTGTTCCATCACTCATCTAATAAATCATTTCAACAATGAAAATAATTAAAATAAAATTATGTAATTATATTGTAGATAAATTTTGTATAGACAAATTATACTACAAAAAGAGTATCCTTCATTTTTTTTGTAAGGAATTAATCATTTCAAAATTTTTTGTTGCCCTCCCAATAAATATCGTCATTGGGAATTGAATCATTGACCACGAGGATCTAGTGAGGCCTTACACCATTAGCTCAACGTCTTGCTGGTAGAACTTATATTTTTTATTCAATCATATATGAATTTAAGTCTTTACAATAATATAAAACACCACAAATTTTAAATAAAATTTCATTTTTCTTTAATATCTTTTATTTTCAATTATAAATTATAATTAAAAATATTTCATCTCCTAAAATCTGACACTCATCGTATGTAGAGAAAAGAGATAATAAAAAAAATATGGGATATAAAATACGGTATGTATAAAACAGAGATAAAAACATAAGGGTGTGTTTGGTTTTAAGAATGTTTTCTGTTTCTATTTCATATTTTCATTTTCAAAAAACAATTTTTATTTTCATGTTTGTTATTATCATTTTCATTTTCAAAAACCAGGACACTTGCCTTTGTAATTAATTCAACTTCTAAATTTTAATGACTAAAGTGGTCAAACAAATAATTTCATAAAATGTCTTCATATTTGATATTTGTATTTTTTTCTAATGAGTTTTATATTAACAATATATTGATCACCTTTAATTGATGGATTTGGTCATTAGCTAACAAAAATACATGTGGAATGTCATAACGAACATCATGCGGTTGCAACTGCTCTATAAAAAAATTAAAAATTAAAATAAATTAGTGATGTATAAGTATTCTATTATTTAATTAAGGTTGTAGTAATTTCAATGGACATCAATTTTCATACCAAAAATCATATATTATCATACTCATCGTCGAACTGTTTCAAAAATATGATAAGAAAGGCGGAAAAAAGTTATCATGTTGAGAGTAAAGAAATAAATTATGTTATAAAGATGCATGGTAGTGTGGAGGAATCAACAATTGATTTTAGTGTTTCTTAGATTAGTGGAGAGATTAATATCTTTTGTTGTTTAAGATTGTGTACATACTTTTTAGTTATGCGCAATATATTGGAAAAGCGGAAAAAGTAATTGTTACACCTATTCAACCCTCCTTCCAAGTGTGTTATAGCTTGCTGATACCCAACAATTTCCACCGCTTGAACCAATTGAATCACGACAACTCAACGGGTGTACGCCATTCGCATAGACGCAACTGCACCTGATCCACATCTCTCCCATCATCCAATCATATGCATGCAAGTACACTACACACACTGTGCATCATAACTCCTATCCCACAACGAAGTGAACCGTGGCGCAGTCTTTTGCAGCAAACTCTCCCAGCCATTCTATTGGCGACATACGTGAAGGCATATTGTGTTCCCTGTTGTACATGATTAATACATATTCAAATTCGAAATTCTTCTCTTTATTCTTATTTCTAAGGCAATTTATTTATTTAGGAATAACGACAATCATATTTAGTCAATAAAAATTAATTTGTTGGACAATGAGCCTATTAAATTTTAATTTTGTAAATAAAAATAACTTTTTTATTGGTAAATAATAAAAATAAAGAAATAAATGTTCTTTTAATATAGTTAAAATCAACAACTTTTGATGGTTTTTTTGTAGCAACAAATTAAATGATTTTTTTGTAAATAATTTTTTTATCACTTAGAAAATTTAGAACATTTTTTATAATTTAAATAATTTTAATAAATTATTTGATTCAAAAATAATTTCATATAATTTTATTATTCCTTGTAAAAAAATTATAACTTTTAGGGAGTTAATTAAAGGATAGAGGCAAATCGTAGTATCACTTCTTGTCCTCATATCATCCTTGAAAGGTCACGTTACAATGCTTATTTTCACTCGATTAATTCCTAAATTAATAATAAAAATGAAAAAAATATATTATAATTATTTTCAAACCTTTTTAAAATGGGATGCGTTGTAGACATTAGTTTCTACTGATTCAAATTTTTTAAGGAGTTAATTATTTTACCAACAAACTATTTTAATATTTAGAACTACATAGTCTTGATTTCTTAAAGCGTTTAAGGATACGTAGAAGCATGGTTTAATCTTGTGAGACATAAAAATAAAATAAATAAATATTTTGTTTCACACAATTTAATTTTTAATAAACAAAAAGGTATTTAAATCATACAATTGGTAAGGGTACCATTTAATTACGGGCAGAGGAGGTGCTAATACCTTCCTCGATCCGTAATCGTCTCACGAACCTGGATATCATAATCTAAAAGCCCAATGTGATTTGGCTAAAAAGATTTTCCTATATTTTTTAACTGTAAAATGTAGTGGCGACTCTAAGATGTCGTGTAGCTGAAAATCGGGACGCGACAACTGGTGACTATGTTGGAGAATTTTTTTAAAGAGACTCAGGTCTAGTTGTAGCCAAATGTATGATTTAAATACCATTTCTTTTTCTTCATTTTCCTTGTCTATTATTTTTAACAATAAAAACACAATAATAATGAAATAGATTTTTTTTACAAGTTTTATTTATCGCTTTAATTTTATTTTGTTATATATGCTCACCATTTTATGCAGATTTAGGGTGAGGTTTTATTTTTTAAAAAATCTCGCTTCCTCACACACTCACAGTAAACTCGAGTTACACACGCATGCGCTCTATACCCGAGTTGTTAGAGATTAAGATTGAGATAAGATGGACATGTGCTTTACCGGTGTTAGACTTGTCTCTTGGTATTAGCATAATGTACCACCCAAATTGTCATGGTTTTGTGAGTTCGATGCTCGAGGGGCTTGACTCCTCTTGTTTCTAACTTACGATATTAAGACTCATTTCTTTCAAGATTGATGGCAATTTGGTGACCTAGAAGTATAGAACTTTTATCGAGTCCACTTTAATGAGACCTAATACATTGCCATAGGGATGTGTGACCATTAGTCTATCCAAAACCGTATAAGTAACCATGTGTAGGACACTGGAAGCAAATTATGTCCACCCCATTCTGTATCCATACATGTCATATAATGAAATTTAACATTCCAAATAATTTCAAAATCCATCACTCATTTGTGTCTTAGAGGTGGAAAAAATTGATCATTGTACTATAATTGCATACCCACAAAAAGGTTGCATACCCTAGGGTAATTTTTTCTTTAAAAAAAAAGATAACATAAATTTTGCAAAACTTTAGGGGTTACACCATTTAGCCCCAAAATATAATCATCACCCCAATGATGGGCCCCAAGCCCTAGGGAAAGTTTTGTCCACTTTTTGAAAAACCTAGATTGAGCCTTGACAATATCATGAATATCTATCCTACCTTGATATTTAGTTTATATTGTAATGGGCTACATTACCCAACAAGACAGGGTCAACCACCCTAAAAGAGGGATCTACAACATTTCACGTTATAAATCATTGCATTAATCATTATATATATCATTGCATTAATCATTACCTATATCATTGTATATTCATATTCATATTCATTCATCATTTTGTTATCAACAAGAATTTCAAAGCTGCATGGTCAGTGAAAACAACAATTCTAAAACCAAGCAAATAAGGCCTAAACTTATACAGATCAAATACAATAGCTAAAAGCTCTTTTTTAGTTGTGGTGTAATTTGCTTATGCAACATTTAAAGTCCTATAAGCATAATAAATTACCCTAGGCAGTTTGTGCTCTTTCTGAGCAAGGACAACCCCTAATGCATAATTAGAAGCATCACACATCATCTCAAAAGGGTCTGTCCAATCAGGTGCCTAGATAATAGGAGTTGTGGTCAAGGCTGTCTTGAGACAATCAAATGCCTCCATACATCTCTCATCAAAATCAAAGACCACCTCCTTCTGCAATAGGATGGATAGTGGAAGAGCCTTCTTGCTGAAATCTTTAATGAACATGTGATAGAAACCTGTATGACCAAGAAAAGAACAGACCTCTCGCATGCAAGAGGGGTAAGGAAATTGTGAAATAACATCTATGTTGGCAGGATCTACCCCAATTCCCTTATTTGAGATCATATGCCCTAAAACTATGCCCTGCTCTATCATGAAATGACATTTTTCATAATTCAGGACAAGGTTAGTTTTGAAGTATTTATGTAGAACTCTATCCACACTATCTAAATACGCATCAAATGAAGATCCATAGATAGTGAAATCATCCATAAACACATCTGTGCAATTCTCTAAAAAATCACTGAAAATGCTCACCATACACCGCTGGAATGTACCAGGGGCGTTGAATAGGCCAAAAGGCATCCTCCTATAGGTAAAAGTGCCAAAAGGTGCAAGTAAATATGGTCTTCTCCTTATCCTCAGGAGCAATAAGAATATGGAAGTACCCAGAAAATCCATCAAGAAAACAATAATGAGATTTACCTACTAAGCGCTCAAGCATCCGATCACTAAATAGCAAAGGAAAGTGATCCTTTCTTGTTACTTGATTGAGCCTCCTATAATCAATGCAGACTCTCTAACTGTTCTGCACTCTTGTAGGAATCAGCCCATCTCTCTCATTTCTCACTACTGTAATTCTTGTCTTCTTTGGAACCACCTGAACCGAGCTCACCCAATGACTATAAAAAAAGGGATATATAATCCCAGCTTGTAGAAGCTTTGTGACCACTTTCTTCACAATCTCAAGGATGACTAGATTGAGTCTCCTTTGTGGTTGCCTCACTAGTTTAGCTCCATCTTCCAACAGTATCATATGCATGCACATGGATGGGCTAATACCAGGAATATCAGCTAAGGTCCAACTAATTGGCTTCTTATGCTTCTTCAGCACTTGCAACAACTTCTCCTCTTCAATAACATTAAGGGAGGTGGAAACAATAACATGGAACTTCTCATCATACTCTAAGTAAGCATACTTGAAGTTTTTAGGTAAAGGTTTAAGTTCCAATACAGGTGCCTACAAAACAGATGGAACCAAAGTAGCAGGCATAGATTCTGCAGCCTGTATCTGAACAAGTAAATCAGATTGTTGTATGATGTCTGCAACAATTGGGTTAGTGCAATCTGTGTGAAGAAGATCTTTGCTCCTGACCTTGGCACGGTTTTGACAAAGATACCAACATCACCAAAAAGAAGAAAAAGAAGAATACTTATGAAGACAAAGAAGATAAAGCTTCAAGACAAATTAGTTTAAGTCTAAATAGGTACTTCTATTATATACTCTCGAATATACAATAGTAGTGATGCTCAAACTATTTTTCAAAGAAAATTGAAACACTTCAATATACTTAAAACAATTTTCAAAAATAGTGTGTAACGGGTTACTGCATCTAAGTAACAGGTTACGTGTGTGAGAAAAGAGTTATCCAACTTAAAAATGATCAAAGTAATCCATTATTGTCTGAGTAACATATTACCAGTTTTAGTAAAGTTGAGTAACCGATTACCCACTTGCTGTAATCGATTACTCTAAATCGAATTTAAATGGCCAGTGGGCAGAATGTTTGGGTATTCGATTACTCACTTGTTGTAATCGATTACTGAGTGTTGTTGTATCAGATTTCAAAATGAAAGGTTGTCATGCCAAATGAAATGTCTTCACTCCAATCCATTCCTACCTTTTCGTAGAGGCACCATGGGTGATTGGAAAGTCTATTTAAATGCATTGAATCTCACAACATAAACACACAACTCTCATACAAATTTCAAAAGCTCTTACACACATTCTGAAATTATTTTCTGCACTTTTGGCAACTAGTTCTTAAAATTTCAAAGTTGATTTATTTGAAGTTGCTTAAAGTAAAGTGTTTCAAAGTTTAACAACTTATAAATAGCATTATTACTAAGTATATAAAAGAGTTTATTGGATTGCAATTTACATTACTTTCAAACTTGTAAAGACAATTCTGCCATTGTTGTATATTCTTCATTATTATTGCAGAATACTTTCTTTCACAAGGGTGTGATAAAAAAGGGGATTAGAATCACTTGGAAATGTGTTTTTCCAAGAGTAAATAAGGATTAGGGAGTGTGTAAGGTACATACAGATCTCGGGGTGAGATATTGTAATTGCAACTCAAAATCTTTAGTGGAAAAATCTCTTGTGCTTCAAGAGTACTGGATGTAGCCTTCGATGGACAAGAAGGTGAACTAGTGTAAAAATACTTGTGTATTCTCTTCTCCCTTATCTCTTTGGTTATTTATTTGGTTAATTTCTGCATATATTTTCCATTGCACTTTAACTCTTGATTTTGCAGGAAAAAAGTGGCCATAATTTTAAGTCAACTAATTCACCCCCTCTTAGTTGCAATCTCAGTCTTGCAATTGGCACCATAGCTATTTTTGAGTAAGTTACTCTCAAATCTGATCCTATATCAAAGATGGCCTTAAGATCATTCCTAGGAGAAGGTTCCAACATCAATCGCCCTCCAAGCTTTGTTGGAGAGTGCTATGACTTTTGGAAAATCGGAATGATGATCTTCATAGAATCTCAAGACTTGGACATATGGAATGAAATTGAAGAAGGACTATATGAACCCTTCATTGTAATCAATAGCGTAAGAGAAGTAAAGCCCAAATCTTCGTGGAATGATGAAGATAAAAAGAAGGTGCAGTATGATCTCAAAGCAAAGAACATCCTCACATCAGCACTTGGCCTAGACGAATTCTTTAGAGTATCAAACTGAAAATTTGCCAAAGAAATGTGGGATACTCTAGAGACAACACATGAAGGAACATATGAGTTAAAAAGATCAAGACTCAACACTTTTTCCCAAGAATATGAAATGTTTCGTATGAAACCTGGAGAGAAAATTCTAGATCTTCAAAAGAGGTTTACTCATCTTACAAATCACCTTATTGCTCTTGGTAAGGTACTATCAAACAATAACTTGAATTTGAAGGTTCTAAGATCACTCACCAGAACATGACAATCCAAGGTAATGGCCATTTCTGAAAAGAAAAGTTTATCGAAAATGTCTTTGGCTGCTATGTGATGTGAACCTCTTGGGTAAAAGGCTCTTGAAACGATCTATCTTGGTTGGTGTATGGCCTAGAAGAATATTTCTTTCAAGGCGAAAGTAGACAAATATGAATCATAAGAAGATGAATCTGAAAAGGAAGACATGAGTCTTCTTGTAAAGAAATTCATCAAGTTCTTTAAAAGGAACAAAAGTGGTAAAACTGGACAAATAAAGAAATTCACCAAAAACAATGACGCCTCCACTTCAAACCACAATTTTATATGCTTCGAATGTGGCAAGCCTGGATATATGAAGATGGACTGTCCAAACTTGAAATTTTTTCCTTCAAATGGAAGAATAAAACAAGGACTGGACGGAGAGCCTATATTGCTTGGGAAGATAATGATACTAGTTCCGCTTCTGAACAAGAAAATGAAGAACAAGCACATCTTTCCTTGATGGCATCTCATCATTCTGATGATGAAGAGGTAAATAATATTCAACTATATTCTTCTGAATTACAAACTGCATTCAATGACTTACATGATGAATATGTTAAACTCATAAAAATGTTTCTAAAACACAAAAACTGAGTTAGACGCATTTAGAAACAAACCTTCATCATCTTCATGTCAAAAATACACTATTCTTGAAAATAAATTTCAACTTTAAATCTTGAACTTAATAAGATGAACAAGAGTAGTAAAAGTTTAGAAAAGATCATTAATGATTAAAGACACTCAACAGACCGAAGAGGTATTGGCTATTCAAAAAGTCATGGTTCTAAGAAACAAAGTGTCTCAACTAAGATAAACTTTGAAAAACAAGGTATCCATGCATTTAAAAATAGTAAAAATAAATCTAGGATACATGAACATCAACCCACATGTACATATTGCAAAAACCATGGACATACACCGAATACTTGTAAAATTAGAAAATATGGTGTGCCCCTAGGTCATTTTAAATGGGTTGAGAAAGGTACTAACTATGTAGGACCCAAAGAATATTGGGTACCTAATAAAACTTAAACTGTTTTGCAGGAAAATTTGAGAGTGAGAGTCGCCTATAACTTATGGTACTTGGATAGCGGCTGCTCAAAACACATGACGGGCGATAGAAACAAGTTCTTTGTCCTTACTCCAAGGGACAAAGGCTATGTCACATATGGTGATAACAACAAGGGAAAAATACTCGGAGAAGGTAGAATTGGCAAGCCACCCTCAACAACCATAGAAGGTTTATTATATGTTGAAGGGCTCAAGCACAATCTTCTAAGCATAAGTCAATTATGCGACAAAGGCTTCCATGTGGTATTCTACCCAGATAAGTGCATCATTGAAAGTAAGAATTCTCAAAACTCTACACTCATTGGTAAGAGGATAAATAATATATATATATATATATATATATATAATTCACATAGACTCTTTTTTACCAATAACATGTTTAGTTACAAATAATAACCATGATGCATGGCTTTGGCATAGGAGAATTGCTCATATACATATGGACCATTTGAATAAACTCATTAAGAAAGATTTAGTTGTTGGTTTACCCAAAATGAAGTTTGTTAAAGACAAACTATGTAGTGCTTGTCAAATGTGTAAACAAATAAAAACTTTTTTTAAACCTAAGCATATGGTTTCTTCCGATAGACCATTGTAGTTACTACACATGGACTTATTTGGCCCCTCAAGGACAAAAAGTTATGGTGGTAACTACTATGCACATGTTATAATAGACGATTTTTCGAGATACACTTGGACTCTATTCTTAGTTAATAAGAATTAGGCATTCAAAGCCTTTAGCATTTATGCTAAAAGAGTTCAGAATGAAAAATCACTACTATAAGAAGTGATCATGAGGGAGAATTTCAAAACTCTTCATTTGAGGAATTCTGTGATGATGTTGGTATCAATCACAATTTTTCTACTCATAGAACACCACAACAAAATGGTGTTTTATAGAGAAAGAATCGGTCTTTAAAAGAACTGACTCGTACAATGTTGAATGAAACTAACCTCCCAAAATATTTCTGGGCTGATGTAGTAAGTACTGCATGTTATGTTTCAAAATGATTTCTTATAAGACCAATTCTTAAGAAAACCCCCTATGAACTCTTTAAAGGTAGAAAACCAAACATTTCTCATTTGCATGTATTTGCTTGTAAATGCTTTATTTTAAATAATGGTAATGATAACTTAGGTAAGTTTGATGCAAAAGTTGATGAATGTATCTTCCTATGCTACTCTCTTACAAGTAAAACTTATAGAGTTTTTAATAAAAGAACTCTAGCCATGGAAGAATCCGTTCATCTATCTTTTGATGAAACCAATCCTATTATAAAGGATGAGTTAACCTTTGATGAAGAGGACTTGCCAAGTTCTCTTGCTAAATAAATTTCTATAAATGATTCTACAACTAATTCTGAGCATTTGAAAATAGATGATGATCTATCTCATCAAGAAGAGCATATTTACTATGATTTACCAAAAGAATGGAGAACTCATCGAGATCATCCTATTGACAACATTATTAGTGATATAAGTAAGGGTGTCACTACCCGTTTAATGCTAGAAGATACTTGTCTAAACATGGTCTTCATTTCTCAAATAGAACCCTCCAAGATTGATGATGCAATCGAGGATGAACACTGGATTCTTGCAATGCAAGAAGAGTTAAACCAATTTGAGAGAAATGAAGTTTGGGAACTTGTTCCTATACCTAAAAATAGGCATGTCATAGGAACTCGTTGCATATTTCGAAATAAATCTGATGAAAATAGTATTATTGTTAGAAATAAAGTTGAAGTGTTAAACATAGATAATCATAAACCAAAATGTATAAGGCAACATGTTAAAACGAAAATGTAATCGTCTAGAAACAAATAATGTCCATTATGCTTATTCATGTTTATTCATTCTCTAAGCATAAGAAATACACAAATGTTTCGTTTTTAAAAAGGTTTATTTTTTAAGCAGAAATATGAGATAAAAATAGAAGAAATGAAGAACACAATGAACATGCACTCAACAAAAAATGTTTCAGTATACAAAATCAAAAGACATTATTTTTTACAAAATCAAAATAGTGAAGAAATCATTGTGTTCTTCGTTTTTAAGCATAAAGATAAGATAAAAAATATAAGAAATGAAGAATACAATGAAAATGTATTGAACAAAAAATATTTCAGTATACAAAATCAAAAAACGTGATTTTTTTTCAAAATCAAAATAGTGAAGATATCATACAAGTTTCATTTTTAACAAAAAATATGTTTGTTTCTCAAAATCAAAACAGTTAAGAGAAGTGTTACCTTAAAAATGATTGAGGGGGAAGGAAGAGTTAAAGAAAGGAAGATGGAAGGTGATGGGTTTATCTGGATGTGGATAGGTGATGAAATGGGAGAAAAGGAAAGTGTTTATGTGGCAAATGAAAGTGAAGTAGAAAACACGTTTAAACTTTGTTTTAGTACGAGCAAGACTAGTTGTTAAATGATAAAATTATCCTTTAAAAAGTCAAATGTCAAGCAAAGGAGATAGCCATTTTTGTAATTCCACCAGCCCATTATATTATTATGTAAGATAAAAAAATAGAAGAAATGAAGAACACAATGAACATGCACTCAAAAAAAAAATTCAATATACAAAATCAAAATACATGATTTTTTCAAAATCAAAATAGTGAAGAAATCATTGGATTCTTCGTTTTTTAAAAAGATTTCATTTTTAAACATAAAGATAAGATAAAAAAAATAGAAAAAATGAAGAACACAATGAACATACAGTAAACAAAAAATGTTTCAGTATACAAAATCAAAAGACGTGATTTTTTTTCAAAATCAAAATAGTGAATAAATCATATAGGTTTCGTTTTTAAGACAATGGAAGATGAGGAGTTTATCTGGATCTGGAGAGGCGGGAGAGGTGATGAAATGAGACAAAGTGAAAGTATTTATGTGGCAGATGGATGTGAAGTAGAAAACATGTTTCATCCTTTTTTAGTGCTAGCAAGAGTAGTTGTTCAATGATAAAATTATCCTTTAAAAATCCAAGTGTCAAGCAAATGTGATAATCATTTTTGTCATTCTACTAGCTCATTGCATTATTATGTAAGATAAAATAATAGAAGAAATGAAGAGCACAATAAACAAAGATAAAAAAATACAAGAAATAAAGAACACAATGAACAAAGATAAAAGAAATAAAGAACAAATGAACATGCACTAAACAAAAAAAAATTCGGTATACAAAATCAAAAGACATGATTTTTTTCAAAATTAAAATAGTGAAGAAATCATACAGGTTTCATTTTTAACAAAAAAAACATGGTTTTTTTTCTCTCAAAATCAAAATAGTTAAGAGAAGTGTTACCTTAAAAATAATTATGGGAGAAGGAAGAGTTAAAGGAAGGAAGATGGAAGATGCCGAGTTTATCTAGATGTGGAGAGGTGAGAGACGTGACGAAATGAGAGAAAGTGATAGTATTTATGTGGCACATGGAAGTGAAGTAGAAAACAGGTTTCAGCCTTTTTCAGTACCAGCAAGAGTAGTTGTTCAATGACAAAATTATCCTTTAAAAAATCAAGTGTCAAGCAAAGATGATAGCCAATTTTATAATTCCACTAGCCCATTGCATTATTATAAAAAGACATAATTTTTTTCAAAATCAAAATAATGAAGAAATCATTGTGTTTTTTCGTTTTTAAAAAGGTTTCGTTTTTAAGCATAAAGATAAGATAAAAAAAATAGAAGAAACGAAGAACACAATGAACATGCACTAAACAAAAAAATGTTTCAGTATACAAAATCAAAAGACATGTTTTTTTTTCCAAATCAAAATAGTTAAGTGAAGTGTTACCTTAAAAATGGTTGAGGGGGAAAGAAGAGTTAAAGAAAGGAAGATAGAAGATGATGGGTTTATCTGGAGAGGTGATGAAATGAGAGAAAGTGAAAGTGTTTGTGAGGCAGATGGATGTGAAGTAGAAAACACGTTTCAACCTTTTTAGTGCCAGCAAGAGTAGATGTTCAATGATAAAACTATCCTTTAAAAAGCCAAGTGTCAAGCAAATGTGATAGTCATTTTTGTAATTCCACCAGCCCATTGCATTATTATGTAAGATAAAATAATAGAAGAAATGAAGAACACAATGAACATGCACTAAACAAAAAATGTTTTAGTATACAAAATCAAAAGACATGTTTTTTTTCAAAATCAAAATAGTGAAGAAATCATATAGGTTTCATTTTAAAAAAAACATGGTTTGTTTCTCAAAATCAAAATAGTTAAGAGAAGTGTTACCTTAAAAATGGTTGAGGGGGAAGGATGAGTTAAAGAAAGGAAGATGGAAGATGATGTGTTTATTTGGAGAGGTGAGAGAGGTGATGAAATGAGAGAAAATGAATGTGTTTATGAGGCAGATGAATGTGAAGTAGAAAACACGTTTCAACCTTTTTTAGTGCCAACAAGATTAGTTGTTCAATGATAAAATTATCCTTTAAAACACCAAGTGTCAAGCAAAGATGATAGTCATTTTTATAATTCCACCAGCTCATTGCATTATTATATAGATAGTAGAATAATAGAATAGTAGATAGATTGTTAACATGTTCCTTCACAAAAAGACGTGGACTCATGTTAGTAAATCTATATTATATATGTGTGTGTATGTATCAATTTCTCGTGACTAGGAGAAATTAATAAAAGGATATAAAATCTATTTACTATTTAACAAAAAAAAACTCATTGTCACGTCACCTAGGACATGTGTCATCACCTGAATGAAATATTTTCCTCCATAAAGCTTATATATTCATTATAATCGCCATACATGATTTCTTTATCAAACACATTAAATATGAATGATTTTTCCATCAGTGATTTATGTTATACATTATTATTACTTTTAATCACCATCAACGATTTTCCAATCACGTTAAACATTTTAAATTGATCGATTTGCACATCTAACTTACTTCTCTCTCTTATCCTTTCATATCTTCATCTTCTTCTCCCCCTTTCGTTTCATATTTCACCATTCTTCTCTCCCTCTTTTCATTTCATATTTCATCATTCTTCTCTACCATATCTACAATCTAATATTTCATTCATCGAATTTAGTTTGTCATCATCACAAAAATGAGTGTATCCAAAAAGCTTATACATTCCTTTTAATCACATACATGATTTGCTCATAAAACACATTAAATATCAATGATTTTCCCATCAATGATTTATGTTAGACATTCATTATTCATTTTAATCACCATCAATGATTTGCTAATCACGTTAAACATTTTAAACTCAATCCATTTTCACATTTGACTTACTTCTCCCTCTCTATTATCCTTTCATATCTCCATCTTCTTCTCTCCCCCTTTCGTTTCATATTTCACCATTTTTATCTCTTATATCTACAATCAAATGTTTCGTTCATCGAATTTAGTATGTCATCATCACAAAAATGTATGTAGTCATTTCTTATTTTTTAGATATGTTCTTATTTTCTAGATATTTTAAATGATTTTTTTGTTTATTTTATAGATAAATTCTTATTTTTTTTCTTTGGTTTTTGTTGTTTATCATTTCATTGATTTGTTTATTTTGTAGACGTGTTTTGATTGATTTCATTATTTTGTAGATTTGTTCTTCCAATAATCATTTTTGTTAATGTCTGATTTTCAAGGGTTTCATCCTTAACAACGACCAAACCCTCAAAAACTATGGTACGTAGTCGATTTCCATTTATATATATAATATACATTTACTTACAAATTACAATATTGTATTTGTTTTTTGTTGTTATTAATCTTTTTATCTTCTCATCTTATCTCACACTTATTATTTTATCTCTTCATTTATAGTTTGACTCTCTGTATGTTAACTTTATGTCTCTATGTACATCTCTTATTAAAATCTTCAATTTTATACTCATTTTCACAACAAATAAATTTGATTTTCTATTAAAATATTTACATGTCTACTATCTTCTATATATGAATTAAATGACTGATGAAAAGACTAAACTAGACATCATATATTTGTGATAGTTGTCCACAAAAGAAACTATTTTCATCAAATAAAATTTGAAATCAAAAGTCATTTTATTTCCTCGTGTTATAAAATAATATGTCTTTTTTAATTAATAAAAAGATAAGATAATTTGAAAAGTAATAAATATAATAATAAAAAGAGATAAGATGAGAAAATTTAATTAGGATAATAATGATAATAATTAGGATTAAGATTAGTAGTGAAATTTGACTAAAAGATCATGTTATGTTACCTCATCTATTTATTATTCAACTATAATTATACATAAATTGTTTTCATCTCTTTACTATTTTATCTATTATTTCTTATTTTTTAGAATGGATGAGTAAGAAATAAACCATAAAATAATGGGGTTTGAGAGTTTGAAGATGAATGATCTAATAACATTGAGAGTTTGTAATGAATTGTAACGAAATCATTCATTTTAATTATATTATTCTTCTACCTGTATTTATGGCTTAAGAAAAAAATAATATCATTGATTTGATTTAATTGCGATAATGAATTGCTTCTTATGGATATAATATATTAAAATCAATCATAAAATATACATAAATTTTTAGTATTGTAAGTTTGTAATATATATTTGATTTATGTTTGTTTGAATTATTTTTAATCTGCGTTGTTGAATTTTGAATGAATCAATTTATTCATTCCTTAATTGATTATGCTTCCATGAAATTAGGAATTTTTTTGGTATGATTTGAGCTTCTTTTACTTTAAATTGCGAAATTATGGTTTAACATGACATTCAATCAAAATTCATTCATTACAATCATTTAGGAATTGATTTTGTGAAATTTATGATTATTCGTTCAAATTCCAATCTTTTATTTTCTGCCATTGATATTTTGACCGTTTAGCGAATTCAACAATTAACATTAACTACTCAATCATTAATGTCTGTTTAAGAGAAAGAAACCCCTAGCTATTATGCTACATTTGTTTTTACCTTATATTCGTGATTGTATTTTATAGAATATAATTACAACAATCTACTATCTATTACCTATATATGAATTGGCTATATATGTATTGAATGAACCAGTTTAATTATAAAATTAGACACTTTCAAATTTTGACTTAGATTTGAAATATGATATTTTTGTCAAAAGTCATTCTCAATCTTCTTTTCAAAAGTAACTAATATTTGAATTATGTTTGTTTGAATTATTTATAAACTATTTTGGTGAATATTGATTTTTTGTAATAGAGTCTCTAAAAAACATTTCTCGCAAATATCACAATAAGTCAATAACTATTCTTCAAGATATCAAATTTTTTAAGTTAATGAATAAAACATTGTTAATACATTGAGTTATCAACATCATATGAATAAACTTAATTCAAAAAATAAAAATATTAATTCAAATATGTATATTATAAAAGTGACAGTTTTAATAGAAAAATATGTATAGCAAAATATCACAGTTGTATATAAAAAGTAACTTCCAAATAATAGAAATAAATCTTTAATTTATGAGTTATTTTCATATACAATGATTATTAGCTAAAACATAATCAAATAAAATAACATTTAATTATACTATATTTGAATGCTAAAAATATATTCAAATATTTATACACAATGAACATCAATCTAAAACAAAACATAAGCATTAAAGAGATGTGCTAAAAAAATCCTTATAATTTTATATGGTACTTATAAATGTAATCCCAAAAAAAATATGATACAAAAGAAGTCCTTATATTTATAATTTTATATAGAAAATATAGAGGTAAGATATTATCCAATACAATTTAAATTTTATTTAATGAGTTATTTTAGAATCAAATATATTCTGTAATCATATTTTCAACAAATCAATGCTTATACAAATGCTTATATAAATGTTAATATTGTATATATACGCTCAAAAGCTAATGTTAATATTGCAAGTATATGAATGCGTCAATCTAAAATAATAAAAAGAATCCAACATAAAAACAATGATTAACATTGCAATATCAAAATATTAGGGTTTAATTAAAACTTAGGTACAATATCAAAATATTAATCATTATCAAACCATAGGGAATCAATAAATTTATCTTTACTTTACTTATAACAATAAGAAGCATTGCAAAATTATTTTATGATGAGTTTTTGAAGTTAGAAAATATATGTTGTCTAAAACTGGGTTACCGTGACTAAATGATGTACAACTTATACATTTATTTGATCTCAATCTAGAGAAATAGTAATGACATAATTAAATAGAGATATGAACTTCTAAAGATAGAAAGCACAAGTACTACAAAGCACATTTAACACAATTTAATTTTCACGAACTCACGAGTAAGATTTTTCTAACATTTTATCATCGGGTCACTTATTTTACTTTTTGTCACATTAACATTTTGTCTATGTTCCTCACAATTATGTAACGGGTAAGGAAATCAACGTCATAAAAATTACCAAATATTCATTGTGTTACAGATATTTTCAAATGACAAAAATATAGATAAAAACAATACAATAATAAAAATAAAATATAAATAGAGAATAGCTCAAGATATTATATTTCTTTGATGTAGTTTAGTTTACTGTTTAGTTTTTATGTATTATCAATATAAAGTTTTTTCCATCTAACACCTAATTGTATAAGATTTTATATATGACTTTTAAAGTAATTATTATGAAAGCAAAAAAATATAATGATTAAATACATAATTTATTGACGTTATAAAATATATGTACATTGTTTATGCATTATGCATAAACAAAAACACGAGTAGTACAAGTGCACGAATATAATGTTAGTTACAATTTAAAAAGACACATTTGGCCACGTGAGCATGGCATGATGTAGGGTATGTTCAGTTCTCACTCACCTGCTTACACCAACTTCAATAAAAGAGAAAATAAAAAGAACCCCTTTTGCTCTTTTCTTCCATTGAAGCTAACTCACATTGTGTTGTTCCCAAACCCTAATGCCTTCTCTGCAAACCCTATTTCCTCCATCTTCATCTCATTCCTAAGCTTTCAATTCCCTTCAAGCTCTTAATTAATTAATTTTTTTAGTAATATAATATGTACGTTGTGCCTCCACCTCAACGATCGGATCCAGGTTCGGGATCCACTGATTTGCGGGTTTATCAAGCTTGGAAGGGTAGCAATGTGAGTTCTGCTTCTCGATTTATGAATTTGCTTATTGAATTTTTCATCATTTTTTTCTATATCTTATTTTGTTATATGTTATCGTTTGTTATTAATAGAATTTTGTTTTGGGCTTTTGTATTGTTTTTTCTCTTCTTCTTTTTTTGGTATAATATTGTTTTTGCTTTTAGCTTGTAATGGAATTACGTGGAAATTTAATGTGACCTTAATGAGGGATACACAATTTTGAAAGGTATTATTAAATTCGGACCATATTAAAAAAATCTAATAAATATATAATATAAGATTATTTAATAACTTTTTATTCTAAATAATTTCTTTTATTATTAGACAAGTATGTGATTAAATTATTAAACAACCAACAATGATGATTTGACTACAACAAAATATCACACATAAATTGAAAACATTCATCAAACAACAAATGTTTTAAGCGTTAATCACAACAAAGGCGTACAAATAAGTTTTAAACTCAATTAAATAACAAATTTTTTGTTCCAACATAAGCTAACTAATAACGATTATAGTAATAATAAGCATAATTACGAATGAATTAAAAGAATTAATTGTTTTACTCTCTTAAAAGTAATTGAACCGATTGAGTTAAATTTGTCTAACCGGCTGATTTATCGGTTTTATGCTCAAACTGAACGAGTCAAACCAGTTCATACCGGTTTTGGTGCATAACCTGTCGGAAGAGCGGCTTGGACACGCTTGGACCGGTTAGGTGCCCGGTTCCCGGCTGGACCGGCCTGTCCGATCTTAGTTTGATAACTTTGTATTTGAAGGTGTTTTTTATAGTAAAAATGCTAATTGGTTTCCATTTCCTAAGTGATGTGTGAGATTTAGAACACCATATTACAAATACAACATGTTCTGTTATATTATTTTTGGTTCATCCCTTTCTGTGAAATCTAAATATTCCACCTGTTACTCAAATGTCTGTTATGTTCTATTTATAAAATACATTAAACATGGAATATAACTAATATGTTATGTTATATCATGTTCTTACACGATTATCAAATGTTGCTTAGACAAGTTTAAACTTGGCGTGTTGCTTTTTTACTCAGTTGTTAAGAGCCTTGAAAGCTTTACTTGCTATAGAAAAAGGTGGGCCAAGTGTACAAGACTCCAACCTAGTGATGTTTGAGATGATAGATCTGAAGCACGGATTCGTCAAACACTCTTACGTGTCGTGTCCGACACGTATCCGACACGGATACGCTCGGATTTGCGAAGGATACGTATCCATAGAGTATCCAAAAATTAAAAAATAAAAAATAAAATAAATAAATATTAAGACACGTATCTGATTCGTTTTCAATAAAATATAGGATATATGGATTCGTTTTTAGTAAAGTATAGGATATATAGATTCGTTTCCGATAAAACAGGATTCGTTTCCAATAAAACAAGATAAGATAGATTTGTTTTCATTAAAATAGGATAAGATATATCTGTTATGGAGGGCAATGATTTTAAATTTCCATTATATTTTTTACTTTGGATATTTTGATTTACACTTATAATTTTATCATATTTTATGTGTTTTTATTATTTTATATGCGTATCCCTGAACGTATTGTATCCTGTATTTTAGAAAAAATGCGTGTCGTCGACGTATCAGATACGTATCGTATCCGGCACATGTATCAGTATCCGTGCTTCACATAGATATAAGCAGTCTTGTTTCGCAAGCAAAGAGACTGTTTCCCGAATTTGAACTTGTGACCTTTTGGTCATTAACAAGCAACCTTTACTTGTTATGAAGAAAGTATATATAATTTACATAAACTTAAGTACTTTATTTATTCCTCAAATATGCTGGTAAAATCAGAAATCCTGCTATTTACTAAAATGAAGCAATCTGAATTTCAATTTCCTTTTTAGGTTGCAAAAGTAAAGAAAGTTGCAAGGAGCTTAATATTTGAAGTTCCTCTAACTGAAATGAATTGAATAACTGATATGTATGGTGTATACTTCTATTGCTACAGAGCTGGCATTGCCTTTGCTGTAATAAGTGAAAGTTGAACCTTCACATTAAAATACCTAAGGGAATGGAGTATCTCCTTGTATAAGGAGATAAGTTATCTCCTCCTGCCAATGAAATCATGACATGTGTCATGTTTCATCATTTTCAATAAAAATATTTTAAAAAATAAACAAAATAACACACATGTCACATTTTTATTGGCTAGAGGAGATAAGTTATCTCCTTATATAAGGAGATACATTATTCTCAATACCTAAATAGTAAGCAGACCTACTGTCAGTTAAACACCATTGTAAACTGACTTTGATTTTATACAAGTCACTTACTGAGTCTTAGATATTTTAGGAACATGAACCTAGATTAAATTATTAAAATGCTGAACAGTAAAACTAGATCGTTACAACGATATGGATTGATTGGTCAAACATTTTATTTGTGTACTAGAATTAGTTACTGGGTATTTTGTCAAGATAATATATTGAATTTTTGCTGAGCTCTTGTCACTGAATTTGGACATTAGTGACTGTCATCTAAATTATTATAGAAAATACTTCATATTCTGAGGTAAAACTATATTGTATAATTTGTTTTATCTTTTATTTTATTTTTGTAAGTTGTTTGTTCCTTGGAATTTATAAGGAATAGCATTGTGATAGTGAATGTTTCTGCAAATGTCTTGGTTTCTAGTGACTTTGTAATTATGGAGGCACATATTCATTGTTTTCATCTCTTTCCTGCAGAAGTTTTTTCTTCAAGGCAGGTTCATATTTGGACCAGATGCAAGATCCATGTTCTTGACAATTTTCCTTATTGTTGCTCCTGTTGCAGTTTTCTGTGTCTTTGTTGCCAGAAAACTGATAGATGATTTTTCTGATCACTTGGGGATAACCATAGTGGCCATTCCTGTCGTATTCACAATTTACGTGAGACTCTCTCTCTCTCTCTCTCCCTCCTATGTGTGTATATCTTTCCTACCATATACTTCAACTGCAATTATAAGGTTGTATGTTTTTACTTATAATCATTACACAAACACAAAGACGATCATGATTCTTTGCTTTCCCTCTCTCTCTCTCTCTATATATATTTATAATCATGAGGTGCATTGCTCTTTAGTCTTTACCATAACATATAGTGGAAAAATTATATGGAGAATTTTATTAATTTAAAGCTCATAAGTGATCAACAAGTCTTATCGTGTGTGCTACTATTTGTTTATTTTAGCGTTTGGCTTTGAAGAAACCCACTTCATGTGATTGAAAGTAGCATGTGCGATGGTACAATTGAGTTCTTCTCTTTTCATCTTTGCTTGAATCAGCCTTTGGTGGACTATATCTGTATCATAGATTGGAACAAATCCAAATTGAATTTTGTGGAGCCTATGAAATATAAAATTTTGGTACTAAACTAACCTATCATTTACAAATTAGTTTGAAAGGAACTTATATGCTCTACATGTAGGCCAAATGGGGGAAAATTGTTCAAAATGATTGATTTTCTTATCTTCTGGTTAATTATCATTTTTGCTGTTTTATCTTAAGATGAAGGTATTAATGCACCAATTTTCTGTATGGCAGTGGTCACTTCCTGTACTATGAGCACTAAAACTTTTTTTTTCAACTACTGTAAAAAAATATTAGGTCATGGTTCTTCTCTTGTTAACATCTAGCCGAGACCCTGGCATAATTCCACGCAATGCACATCCTCCAGAGCTAGAAGGTTTTGAAGGTAGTCTAGACGTCGGGGCTGGTCAAACTCCTCAACTGCGGTTGCCTCGTTTTAAGGAAGTTGAAGTTAATGGCCATTATTTGAAAGTCAAGTATTGTGATACTTGCATGCTCTACCGGCCTCCTCGATGCTCTCACTGCTCAATCTGTAATAACTGTGTCGAACATTTTGATCACCACTGCCCCTGGGTTGGGCAATGCATTGGGCTGGTAAGTTGGACCTTTTGTTTGCCAAAGTTGATTTTTTTTATATCGGATCTAGTCTGCAGAATATTCTGGCAGAGAGATTGGAGTGGTATCTTGGGTGAGTAGCACTATTTTGCCAAAGCATACAAGTTATCTCATCAGAGTGGTATCTGGGTTTTGTTGTGGAAAATTTCCTGCAATAAATCCTCTATAATTTGTGCATCCATGATATAATTATAAGGGTTAACAAATGTTTTGTAGTGAATCTAGGAAAATTTCCCTAGTTCCATCTTGAAATCTTAGGTTAGTGACCTGATTGATACTTTCAAAATAAATTTAAAAGGAAAAAGAAATCCTTTGTAGTGTAACTGATTACTTGCACGTAAACTTTTCCAGACTTTAAGTTGAATTGACTTCAAATTATATCAAATTGTTGTTCAAGGTACTCAGTTGCTTGACATTCGAGTTTAGTTTTTTTTCCTGTTTGCATTTTGAATTTGATGATTTTTCATAAGCTTGTATCTTTTCTGTGTTGGTGGGTGGGGTAGGGGGATGTAGTGTGATGGATTTTCAGCTGTCATTCTTTAATAAATGTTATCTACCTCATGCGTCCTCAATTGTTATGCAGCGCAATTATCGCTTCTTCTTCATGTTTGTCTTCTCCACTACGCTACTTTGTATATATGTTTTCACGTTTTGCTGGGTCTATATTAGACGAATTAAGGACTCAGAGGAGACATCAATATGGAAGGCAATGATCAAAACTCCGGCCTCCATAGTGTTAATAATTTACACCTTCATATCGATGTGGTTTGTTGGCGGTCTTAGCGCTTTTCATTTATATCTGATAAGTACAAATCAGGTAATTGCTGTTCATTTCGAATCTTTATCATGCTTCAAAAATAAGAGCTATCCAAACCAATCTACAACTTGATATTTCTGTCCATTGATCTTGCAGACAACATATGAGAACTTCAGATATCGATATGATCGACGGGCCAACCCGTATCACAAAGGGTTGTTCAATAATTTCAAAGAGATATTCTTCACCAGCATTCCCCAATCAAAGAACAATTTCAGAGCAATGGTTCCGGTGGAACCAGCACTACCTGCGAGATCAGTGGCTGGAGGCTTTATGAGCCCGAGTATGGGAAAACCTGTTGAGGAGATAGAGATGGGCAGGAAAACAGTCTGGGACATGGGTTCTGTTGGCATTGATGATTCTCAATTAAATAATCGCTCGACGTTAAAGGATAGAGAATTGGGCGAATTGTCTCCAGAAATTAGGACGACATTAGAAGATGCAGGTGACCGTGCCGGATTACATCCTAGGAGATCTAGCTGGGGGAGAAAAAGTGGAAGCTGGGAAATGTCCCCTGAAGTACTTGCTTTGTCAGCCAGGGTTGGGGAACCTAATCGTGTGGGTGGAGGTAGCAGTAGTGGTTTGAAAACCGAGAACAGCCATACCTAGCCACTTTGAAATGAATAGCTGGACCAGGTATTTTATTTGGCTATGATGAAAAGGAATTACACTTTTCATGTGGTAAATTTACAGGAAAATTAATTGTATTTGCAGGGTGGGGTGTTTATATGTGTTGTTTTAGCTATTCTGCTTTTAGGAAGGAATTGTTTTGGTGTTCTGAGTGAGCTTTCTTTTTACTTGATAATGCTGCATTAAGCTTACAAATTAATCAGCCTTTGCATCTGTCAAAATAGTTAATGCTCTCTCTGGCTGAAGGGGAATATGTGACTCTAATTTCCAAATCAAACCAATATGACTCTTTGTAGGTAATGGAGTTTATTATAAGCAGGGGCGGATGTTGGGGAGACAGGTGCGGGTGGGTGGACATCTGCTATCTCATGCTTAGTGTCACTTTATGTGTCATGACCTTTTGATTGATTGAAAGAATATATTTAAGTTAAAATTTAATTTTTAAGTATTTTTCTGACCATTCATAACTTATAGCACATGAAGTGACACTAATTATGGGACAACGGATGTGTTCCTGGCGGTGGCAACTGCCCCCTCCATTTTTTATTTCAATTTTTCCTAAATATTTATATTTCTGTTAAAAATTATAGATAAAATTATCTTTGATATGTAGAAATTGATATAGCTTATAACCCAATTACTTCATTTGATTTGATATTCATTTTACACTTATGAAATATATCATGGAGTTACTGATTGTCTTTTGTTAAATTTTGTAGAAAAAGTCTTCAGATTTTATAAATTTTTATAAAACATTTAATATTGATAATATGTATTTTTGTTTATAAAAATTTTACTCTATCATTTTCAATGCGAGTAAGACATGAATTAATTGAGATGTCAATTTTAACATTTTATTGTTCATATCTTTAGCAATTTATGTTTAAGAAATCTCAATCATCTCTAAATTAAGTGGAACTTTGATAATACGTGAAAAGTGAATGTGTATTATTTGCTTGATCAAATTGTTCATCTTATCTTGTATATTATGGTTTAGCTACTACATGAAGATTGTCTTCAGGTAACAAAGACAACCAAATAAAACTATATAGTAAAATAAAAGACGAATTTCTTGTAAACAATGTAATGATTATAAATATGTAGTTGAAATTTTTATCCTTAATTTAATTATCAATAAGTTGAAGTTTTTAATGAAAAGCAACACTTTAAATGAATGCACATTTTTCTTTAACATATTTAATTGTTAATATTTTCTTTTAGAATTAATATGTTATTTATATTTTTTGTTATTCAATTAATCTTATATTGTTATTCCTCCTAAACTTTATAAGAGTGTAATATTTATGTACTCATTGTAAAAATTTATGCACATCAATATATTATTCACTATTTATTTGTATTACTTTTTTGAAAAGTCAATCATGATAAAAGGTGAATGGTGGATAATGTAATACATTGTTGGTACATACATTTTTTCCTCAATACATAATTGTGAGATCTGGCTTGTAGTCTTAACTAAATGAATGATTAAACCACTTTAAACTAGGGAAATTCCAATCCGATCGTGCTAAACCCAATTAAATCAAAATAATATGTGAAGTAAATTGGATAGTTCATTTAAATTTTAAAAAATGGAACATTACTCTAATGTTTTTTTTACTTCGCTCAATAAAAAATTAGAGAAATGTTAGTTCAATATAATTATATAAAATTTTATATTTATAAATAATTATATATTTATAGATAAAAATATTAATTATATATGAAATTATTCAGTCCAATCGAATGTTTAATTGATTAAACCTAATATGAGACATATTTTAGACTTGATTTTCACAACATTGTCTGAATGTGGAAATATTTTGAATAAACTCTTAATTATATTTAGTAAGTCTCGCAATTCTAATCACTTCTAAAGGGAGATTAAGTTGCTAAAAAGTCTAGAGAAGAGACTTCAAAATACAATAAAATAAATAGATGTTTTGAGGGTGCATAAGCAAAGCTGACGAAAAGAACAAGAAAATTAGTTCCTTTGGTTGTAAGAAACCTCAATTGTGATATTGTATTTGTAGCAACAAATCAAAATAATCATACTCTAATTCACTCAGCCACAAAAAAGGTCCTACGCTACCAAAGAATCAGTATCATATTCCCTGAAGGAATTAAATAGAATCTACTTCAGGAATACGATCAAACCATAAATTTATATATGGCCAACGAAAATAGCATCTAGTTCTTGGATATTAAATTTTAATTCTTTTGTTCCTTAGTGTACTAATTGTGAACCATATCATGATATGATGGCAACATAACTCACTTCTCTCTCCCTAAAAGATAATTTAATTCCTCATAATCTAAATTAGCTACACCATAGCAAACCATTACATTCTTCACATATTTACACTTTTAGAACAACCAAAAGAATCATCAAGATTAAAAAGCTCTATGATAGTTGAAGGAACTTACATTTAAATTTGTAACTAAGTAGAATAATTTCCACATAACTGAAGCAAACTCACAAGAATTCAATAAGTGATCAATAGATTCCATATAATTATTATGTAACACACAAATCATATCAATTATTCTTACAATAATGTTCCTTTTAAATAATTAATCTTTCAGGTCGATAATCTTCTTCTCATCAATTTTCAAATAAAACAACAAATATTTGAAGGCACACAATTAATCTAACATTTATTTAAAACATCACAAAGAGATGAATGATTTTGTTAGAGTCGAGCCAAATATGAGGATTCAACAACATAGCATCCAGAGACATCTAAACCTCATCTTCGTCTATCTAAAGTCTCTTTCTTGCACTTATGGTGATGTACCAAATCATAGAGAATAGTAACCAAGGCCTCCTCTGTGCCAAACAAATTCATTCTCCCTGAATCTCCCAAGTCCAAACATCTTCGGTCCAATAGCTACTATCACCTTCAAGGGACTGTTGGTCTAAACATCTTTATACCTTCTAATGCATTTGGTAATTGATTGCATTTCTAAGGACAAACCAGAGGATTGGGTCCAATTTGTATTTGTTGGGAATGAAAGGAGATGTTAGAAGTTTGCAAGAGAGTGTGATGTTTGGCAAAGGCAAAATTACCTAACCACATCTCCTATAGGTTTATTGCAGCCACTTAACATACCTGGAAGAATTTGGGATGACTGTGACTATGAACTTCACCACAGGATTTACCAATATCAAAAGGGTGTGAGGCCTTTTTGCTATTGTGGATTTCCTTAAGCATTCATACACAACTAGAGGAGTTGCAGGCGAATTCGTCAAAGATATCGCGAGACTGGATAGTTTTTCAACGTCAATATTGAGTAATATAGATCCAATTTTTTGTTACTAGTTTTTGGAATGAGCTCTTTAGATAGAATGCAGGGCACTCAGAGTACCGCCTACCACTCCGAAATGGATGGGCAAACAAATGTCATTAATCGGTGTAAAATTTCCTAAGGTTTGCGGGTCAACATAAAGGGCAGCTTAATTTGTTACATTCAGTAGAATTTTGGTATAATACTACCTACCATGATTCAACTGGATGCAATCCTTTCGAAGCCGTGTATGGGGGGAAACCACATTCTCTAAGAGAAATGAAAGTGGAATGAATTCAAATGGAGCTTGTGGATCGGGATGAGGCATTGCGATAGTTGAAGTATCATCCTGTCAGGGCTCAAAACAGAATGAAAGAGCAGTCAGACAATAAGAGAACAGAAAGAAGCTTTGAGGTAGAAGAATGGGTCTTCTTAAAGCTCAGGCCCCACAAACAACAATCAATGGTAGCAAGAATCAATCCAAAATTATCTGCCTCGAGTCAAAATTACCAAAGAGGACAGGGCAGAAATGCTATAACCTGTGACTGTGATTGCTGTAAGAAAGGTTGTTAAAAAAGGGAGAAATGATAAGTAGTTAGTCCAATGGTCAAGAAAAACTGCTCAAGAACCATCTTGGGAGGATGAGTTCACTATTCGCAACCAATTCCGAAACTTTAGTCTCAATGACAAGACTAATGATGAAGAAGGAGGTATTGTAAAGGAACTGGTGAGGATGATGAGGTAACAAGAGGAAAGGAAAAGGATGAGGAGGGTTAATGTGGTAGTGCAATTCTATTATAATAAAGAGGCAAGAGATAGAAGGGGTGTTGCAGGGGTAAGAAGATCTATATGAGTAACACAATGATGCCCTCACTAGGTTACAAATCCAGCCAGTATAGAATAACTTCAATTAATGACTCATTCATTGGATGAAACATGCACTTGTGGTCTTGAAGCTAACAAGTCTATAGTGCTTACCTTCAACACACAGAACAAAGAGAATTCAGATATAAAAAGGCAACTCGGTACACAAGGCTTCCACGGGATCCTGAGGAGGGTAGATGTAACAGTCTTATCCTCACAAGTGAAGAGACTGTTTCTATGATTTGAACTCATGACCTCCCCAAGTCACAAGACAAGTAATGTTACCGTTACGCCAAGGTTCAACATCTAGCCAAAGAATAAAAATCCAAAAATAAGATAAATATTAAAAACCCACTATTTCAAATCCAACGAGAGCAAAAATTTTGACCAACAAAGAAAAACAGTTTCAGATTCCAAACTCAAATTCTACCAAATCCGATCATCAATTAGTTAGCTCCATAATGGCAGCAACAATGTCACCATCTGCAGCTTTAAGAGCTTTAACAGCTCTTGATCTTGAAACTCCAGCTTGAGTCAACACCAAGTCTATGTCCTTGGGATCTACACCAGTCTCATCCACATCCTCCTCATCGTCTTGAGCTGTAGTTGAGGATTCAGGCTTCAATGCCGCATTGCTTACATTAGGAGCCTTGAACTGTTCTGCGGCCTGAGTCTGTAGCTGTGAGCTCAAGTCTTCGATCTTAGCTTCCCCAAATATTATGTATGTGTCAGATGCTGGGCTCTTAAAAACATCTGGTTTTGAGATGACAAACAAGATCTGGAAAACAGAACTCCAGCAATTGAATTATATTACATATAATAGACAAGACAAATTTGAAGGGAAATACAATAATCAAAATAAAGAAGTCAAATACTAACACTCTTGCTCTTTTTAACCGTCACGCGGCTAACACCAGTGACAGGTTTCATTCCAAGTTTCAACATTGCCTTGCGACTCTTCTTCTCACTTCTGCTCTGCTTGGACCTACCGGATGCATCACCTTGTCCTGCCATACAACACACGTTCTCGTGAGATTTTGAATTGCACCCATCATTTTAGCATGAAAAAAAGATATAAGTAGCATCAACACCATCATACAGAGCAGAGGCACCCAATCACATGCATTTTCATCTTTATTCTGATGAAACAAATTAGCTCCTTGAATATGATAAATGCAACCAAATCATACAAGGAATGCCAATATTCATTCACCAAATGCAGCAATGAAAATAGATAAGTATAAGTACTACATAAGTTAATCTTAAATCTTAATGATCAACTTACCATCTGCATTTTCATCCTCAGAATCATCATCGTCATCATCCTCGTCGTCATCCTCATCCTCAACCAGAGGCTCATCAGACTACAAAAGACGGTACACAAAAGTTCAAAAACCAGAAGGCAAAGAACCTACTGAAGTACTTCAGATGCTACTATTATGAAAATGAAATAATTATACGAAAATGTTTAGTTGTAACAATTGACCAAGGTTTATGAAGAAACATCAAAATGAGTTATAGAGAAGACATTGAACACACAATAAACAACTCTCCCATCCCGGGCACAAGTTGGAAATGGACTTACAATCAGACAAAGCTAGTGCATAATGAGAAGTTTGCATTTTTATGATTTGTGTCCAGTACATATTTCAGTAAATATATGCATACATAATATTTAACTCATGTAACCATACACTTGATGTTTTCATTAGATTTAAGATTGTATTTCTTTCTTGTGAAATGAATATTATATAGTTATTCAAAACTAGGCTACATTGTAGCAGTTTTCACTTGTTTGTTAAAACAATAGTCAGTAACAATTGTAGTTTCTAATACAGAGGATTTATTCTTATCTAAACAAGCATTGTTCCTTATTCATAATCAATTTTCCTTAGTCTATATAAAATCTTACAGCACTCCTCCATTGATGAGATTTCAAAATTACATTTCCCATTTAATTTGAATATACATAATAACCATTCCTTAGTAAAATCATTAAACAAAAAATCTCAATCAGATTTGAAGCTTTTACTATGCCCCCTTCACCTTATACACTAATGCTTCCAACTTTCAAAGCCATAATCTGTAATATGATAGTTTCTGGAACCAAAAATAAAAATAACAAAAATCGTTTATTTCACTATCCACAGCACAATTTCAAATTGCAATCCTTGTTCTTATTTTCACACCAACCCTTGATTTAAAAAAAATCATATAATAATCTCACTACAAGAAACAACACTACCCAACTTTTTTTCGAACAAACCCATGATAAAGATCCCTAAAAACATAATTTTTTTTTCTTAAAATGAGATAGAAACGAAAAACCGATAAGAAAAAAAGCATGTTAATGGAATAATAAAGCATAAAAAATGAAAGAAAAGAGAGAAAAAAAGGAATACATGGATCTTTTGTTGTTGGAGATGAGCGGCAAGAAGCTCTTCCTGGGTCTGAGTTTGAGCAGTCATAGTGAGTAGTTTTGGAGTTGTTGTGAAGAGAGTATTACTTCTAGTTCTAGTTGTAGACCTAAACCCTAACCTTGCGCTTTTATACTAACTTATAACCCACCTGCTTTATTTTTTATTTTAATTATTTTATTTTCTACTAAACTCAATCTTAACTTTTCTAAATAAATTATGTATATTATTCACACTCCATTTCTTAAAATAATAATTAAATATAAATAATTATTAATGTAATTATAGCGTAAATTATGAATGATTATTTAATGAATTTGGATTTAGATTCTAATGCATGGATGAAAAATTATACTTAATTCATATAAATTTATTTAGATCCTCATAAATAGATCGATAGATATACAAACTATTCAATTTTTTATTTGGAATTAAAAATATTTTTGAATGAAATTATTCTTTTAAAAACTACTATTCAAATAAAATATTTTTTAAAATCACAACTTTAATAAAATCACTTTTAAGATAATGTTTTTTCAACTTTAGATTATGTTTAAAACAATATTTTTAAATCATTTTTTTAACTTACAAGAAATAGTTTTTAAAAATATTTTACAAATATGCTACTTTTAAGTTTTTATGTATAAATATTTTAACACATATTTATATATATTATATACTTACAATAAACTTTTATTATTAACTATAGTCATGTGTTCTATAATTAATCTCAATTTAATAAAAAATTTAAAATGAGAAGCATTATAAGAAAGTTAATGAAATTGAAAAGTAGATAATACAAATTTTGAATGTTTGTTTTTTTGAACGGATCATTTAAATATATATATTCATGGATATTCATTGATTGTAATAATGGATAGATTACTAAAGTTACCAACCGGATTATATCTATTTAAATTTATTAGTTCTAATGTATGGATATAAATATATATATTTAATGTTCTTGGATTCAAATAGGTTATGAATTGTGAATAATTTTGTCACATCTAATGTAAATAACTCTTATATCCTAAATGTATATATATTTTTTCTCTAACTTCCAAATGTGAGAAATGACAAAAATACATGCATGTATAATATTTTTAAAAATGTGGATCATAAACAAACATTCAAAATAGAATAAATAATAGATTATGAATTGTGAATAAACATATCTATCAGGATCTTATTTTATAAATTTATTTTTAATAAATATTTTATATATTATAGTTTTTATTACTTTGACATTATATAAAATTTATTTTATTATCAGTTCCATCTAAATGTAATGAGAAATTTATTATATTGATATCTCATTATCCATGTAATAATTTTTATATGAGTTTAATATTTGTATAATGTCGTTGTAAACATTTATACATAGTTGGTAGATAATCCATCATTCATTTGTATATTTTATATATTGTCAATGTATATTTTTCTCTCTCTTTATATGTATTTGATTATCACATTATATAAAGATAGAACTAAACTTAAAAGTTGATTAGGTTTTCCTGGATACTCCCTACCCACAATTAGACATGGGTAAGCAAAGATAAAGATTACATGTCTCAAACGGTATCTTATTTCATGTTTTCCATCAGAGTTCTCCATTTTATTATTTTATTATTTTTTATTTTTAAAATTTTTATTTTATCTACGTGTTAATATATGATTAACTTGAGACAGAGAATGTGACACCATTAGGAGCAGGTGATCCCCATCCGATAAGCATTACCCTAATATATTTGGTTGGAAAAATAAAGATAGGAGAATAGTTAGTAATTTTTAAAATATTACGGGTGAATATAGTTTTTGATTAAGATTAAGATTTAATATTGTGTCTATTGTTGGTAGATCTCTCTTATTTTTGGCTCCCACTTATAATAAATGACACCAAATTAGACGTTTCAGTTAGTACGTAGAACACAATTGTTGGTGGATATATGGAGGAATCATAATGAGGCGGGTTGGAAATAAAGATATTATCCCCGAACTTGGAAAAAACTTGAAAATTATATATGTACTAAGGAAAATATGATATCATTTTTGTTTCATTTTTCTCTAACATTTTTATTTTCTCTTGTATTATTCCATTTCTTTTATGATTGAAGATCCAATAGTATGTAAAGTAAAATTAGAAATTAAAAACAATGGACACATGATAGAAATTTCAATTCTAAATTGGATTACATTACCTCAGGGCAGGTACTCACGAGTTCAGCTTCCATTATCATCCCTAGATATATGGGTGGATCCCTTGTGTCAAAGAATTTCTTAGATCTTAGGAGGATACTCGTGCATTCGCATGGGTGATAATGTGTTTCGTGTTAATTTATTAAACAGTGAAAAGTAAACTCTAAATTAAATTTTGGTTATTATTAACTCATGGAAGATGATTTTTATGTATTTGAGTGATAAATTAGACATGTTGACAAATAGCATGATGTAGATAATTTATATTGAATAAAAAAATCATTATGAACAAAAGTGTAGAATACAATATAAGATAAGGTGTGTAATACATGTTATAAATTTTGGAAAACTTCTTTATAAAATACATTTATTGTCGATTTTAGTGGTTGACCATTCTTATCATGTATCAATATCTTTAGTTCCTTCTTGCTTTGAACTCTTGAAATAACAACGTATAACTGACTAGGACTAAACACTGGTCTAGGTAGATATAAGCTCACACTTTCTAATATTTGCCCTTGAGATTTATTGGTTATCATAACATATGAAACAATTATAGGAAATTGTCTTTTAATAAGCTTGGAAGGCCATGAAGATTGAGATGGGGACATTGACATGCGAGGGATATATATGATATATCCAATATTTTTACCTGACATGATTTTTGCTTCAAGTACATGGTTTGCCATTTTAGTCACCATCAGTCTTGTTCCATTACATAATCCTTCTGCTTGATCTAAATTCCTCAACAACATTATTGGAGTTCCAACCTTCAACTTAATTTTATGATTGGGAAGACCAGATGTTGAAAGTGTGTTTAGAAATTCTGGAGTTAGTATGTTGACTGCTTCAATTTCATTAGCGTCAAACATATAAACTGAATCTGAACTTAGGTATTCCTTTTCTTCACCTATAGTTATAGAATATAACATTTAGTACTATAATTGTAACAAATATATTGTATATGTAATACTAAAAAGTTGAAGAGGAAAAATAAAAATGTACCTGGAATTATACTTAGAAAATATTCATTGATTTGATCAACAATCTCAATTGTTGATGCAAGTATTGACTTAGATTCAAATATTCTTCCTCTTTGTAGTGATGTTGTAGGTTCGGATAAGTGCTAGACACTATTGCATCAATTGAGTTATCAAAATCAAGAATCAAAAGGTCTATTGGAATATCAACTTCAACACAAACATCATTAGGTTCAGATAATTTTCCATCTCCAACCTTTAGTATCTATTCTGAGGATTCCTTAATTTTGAATGCATTGTCATTATTTTGTAAACGCATGTTCTTTGAAATTGTTAAAATTCTACATTGATGCCAAAGATAAGATGAGTTGATTGTTGCATGCACAATATCTGAACGACACCCTCTTGAAATCACTTGCAAAATTTACCTGAAATTACCTCTAAAAACTACAACATTTCCTCCAAATAAGATTGATTCATTTGATGGTGTACCCATTATGTCTGCAAGACTTCTATCAAGTGCTTCAAAGCAAAACTTATCCGACATTGGAGCTTCATCTCATATAATTAGCTTTGTTTGTTTCAATAAGTCAGCAAGTTCAGAACCCCAATGAACGTCGCAAATGGAATTCTCAAGACTTGGAACAAGAATTTTGAATTTTGAATGAGTTGTTCTACCCCCTGGTAATAATAAAGAAGTTATATCACTTGAAGCAACAATTAGTACAATCTGTTAGAGTTTTCCACATATGAGTTTTACCACTTCCTCCATAATCATATAAGAAAAACACACGACCTTCTTAACACTTTACAGCTTGGATGATAATATGGAATATTTTAGATTGCTCCTCTATAGTATATTGTGAATATCCAATTTTGTCCGACCCAAAATATCTTTCAAAAATATTATAACAAAAAAATATTTTTAATGTTTAAGGGGCTTAATGGCCCAACGCATAAAATTGAATCTCAAGATGAATTTCAAAAAGGGTTTTAATTGAATTCATTAGCATTTAATGGGTTTTATTTCAATTCTATCCCAATAATTTGTTTCCAAAAATAAAAGGAGTACATTGAAATGAATATTAGTTGATCATCAAAAACTACATAATAGCCTATATTCAATGCATTTTATTAAAATAAAAATAAAAAATAGTTTTTAATTGAGTTAATGATCACTTATTAGCTAGAATCAATTCTAGAAAATTCCCATCATGAGAAATACCATTAATTTCGTTTATATGATCAAAATAAGAAGAACAAATATTTTTTTATGACTCTACAAAAGTAAAATAATGCTTTTAAGAGTTATTTTGTTGGTTGAACCCAAATCAAGATTTTGTGAGTCAATTTTAAGTATTTTGGAGTCAAAAGTAGTATTTCTATACTCATGAGGGTTAAAATAATTTTAGATTTTTTAAGAAAAATAATTTAGGCATTTTCTAATAAAAAATGACATTTTTAAGAGTCCCATAACCAAAATATTTTAAATTCGAATTTGTAATTATTGATTATTTTTAAATTTCGAATTTTTAATTATTGTGCCAAAATGATGAAATCAAATCTTGAAATTCTTTGAAACAAAAAAATGAGGTTTCATTTATTTTTTCTTTTGAATTAATTAGGAGATTGCATTTGATTTGAACTTGTGCTAAAATATATAGCCTATAAATAGAATGTCCCGTTCACTAAAAAAAGAGGATACACACTTGAGAAATAATCCAAAACATGCTCATACCATTTTTTTCTTTCCTAACGGATTCACAATCTCCCTAAACATCATCTTCCATACACAAAATCTCTCATCCACAACAATATCAAAATATCTCATACACAACAACCTCAAAATCTCCTATACACAATAACCAAAAAACAATCATTCAACAAAATTCATTCAAACGCTCAACATCCAAAAGTATCAATAAAAAATCATCCACACAATACACAAAAGAGGACATGAGCAAAAAAACGTAAAAATACATAATCTCCAACACTCCCAAAGCTTATTTGTTTTCTCTCTCGCTCAAACAGTTTTGATTGCAAACTTATTTTGGAATCTGGTTTGAACATAGCAGACATTAGACCAACATAATTTGTTGAAATCCAAGTTGGCACCGACTCCAGCCTTGGAGTCAATACATGTACACAATTTCACCCATTGAATTGTGTTTTTATCTATTTACGTCATTCCATTAAGAATTACCATAACAATAATTTTAATACATTTACCATAAAAATAAATAAAGTATGCGATTGGATTATTTGTTAATTTATTTCGAAATCTCATTTTTCTTATAATTACTTAAAAATAAAAATCGTTTAATACAAGACTATGTGAAATATGTTGGTAAAAATATAATAATAACACAATTATTAATTCATGCCATATAGTAGAGTACTGTTCAAACGGGAAACTAGGGTGCTAATACCTTCCCTAGTGTGTAATCGACTCCCAAACTTGGATATCAAAGTCCAAGGCCTAATGTGATTGGGTCAAAAGATTTTTCTACATTTTTTACTAGAAAAAAAATGTAGTGGCAACTCTAATGATGTCGTGCAGTCGAAAATCGGGGCGCGACATATATCATATGAATATGTCAAATTTTATGTTAACATACATAATGAAGAAACCATACTAACTTTATACTTAGGTAAGCAAAATAACTACCTGTAAGAGATTGGAAAAGAAGATTGAACTTTTCCTTTAATTTAGTAGTATCATAATTAAGTTCTTCATATATCAGTCTATTCCCAATTGACTTGTGATATATCCATTTGGGTATGGCATTGGAGGATAGTCTTTCAAACTTATATGATTCCGTTGAAGTAGTTTCTCATTTTCTAACAGTTAGATTTTGAAATTGTTTATCACTTAACACAAATCCTACAAATGTTCAAAAAAGTGGTTAATGATTGTAAAAAAGGATGAATACATACAAGAAAAGTAATAATTAAAGTGTACATTGATTATTAGAAATTTTTCTTTGATTGTAAAGAATTTCATCTGATAACCATTATCACGTTTCTTCCCAAACCTGATCTGGTTTATTCATAGAAGTTGATAACAACATTGTCACAAAGAACTTCCTCAAGTAGAATCCAGAACCCCAATCTTTGGCTTCTCTTAAAGCTTCAATGTATTCTCTATCATCCTTCAATGTATTCTCTATCATCCTTCAAGATATTGTTTAACCTCATCAATGTTTGCTTGATTTTGTGATCCACCATTTTCCATTGTTTCAATAACAACTGTAATCTTATCCTAGTATTTGTTGATATACTTGAATAAGTACTTAATTGAAGTATTTTGGTTACACCACTCTATATTAATGTGTTCTTGATATTTCTTTAATAGTTGTTGGTTGTAAGGGACAACATAACGATTGCTAAGAGAAATACCATTTTTTCAACAATGTTTATGTTATCTCTTCTTCTATAAACTGGATTACCATCTTCATCAACAATTGTAGTTTGTTGGAATTGTTTTGGAAAATTTTGAGAGCATTTACCATCTTTCGTATATGAAGAAGACATATTGCAAGAACCATATGGACCATGAATCATATGTGATTTGACCAAGTTGTATAATTTAGGATCATCACTTTGTTTGGAATTTAAGAACAGATAATTCTATCAATATCATCAGGAGTTGGGTATTTATTAGATGAGTGCAAAAAAATTAGCAAGTACGCATATGGCAAACCTATTTTCTGGAATTCAATTGCGTACATATCTGAAAAAATAGAATAAAAATAGAGTAAGGATTATGTCAAACTATTTACATGCATACCAAAAAAACTAAAACAATAAGGGAATGATTTATTTTAGGATATATACTTACATGCAAGTACTTTACCAAGAACATGTCTTTTCTTCAAATCTTGAAGTAATTCTTCTAACTTCATTTTGAAAACCCTTGTGGTGATATATGGTCGATCATGTGGTTTCAAACCCATAGGCTTAACAAATCTGATAATTTCCGGCCAATTAGGATTGCATATCATTGTTAAAAACAAATCAGGAATCCGATTGAACTACATATGACCATCCCATCAAAGTATAATTGATCCATGTATCTACGACTACCAACAAAAGTTGAAGGTAATATCACTATTTTCCCATATTAGATGCTTGAGTTTGGTCTATTGGTTGAGATTCACTCAAATTTCTATATTTATCCACCCTTAGTTTTTTTTGGTTTCTTTTGATAAAAGACAAACTTTCAGATTCCACCATAGTATAAGCATCAACTAAAAACTAATGGAATAGTCTTCTAGAATACAACAAAGTTTGAGCCTCATTTTTTCTACTCTACAATCTAAATGACATCCATTCTCTTACGGTTACACGATTCCGTTTTCTAGTATTAGAATCTGATCTAAGTCTATGACAAACATCATGCCTATAACCATCTTCTCCATATGGAAACAATAACGGATATTGGAAAGCCAAATATCTGACATGTAATTCATCAATTGGCCACTTTGTGTCTCCAAAATTATACCCCTTTGTGATGTTGAGTCAATATCTCCAACTATTAAAACAATAACTTTAGAAGCAGTCGGTAAGTTATTTATTCTCCCATCATAATTTCTTTCAACAATTAGTTTCAATTTTAAGTTTGAAACATCACCATCTTTTAATCTTTCGCTTGCAATTCTGAAGGACTTTGCATGTACATTGTTCTCATCTAGCATCTTTGATAACTGCACAACTACTTGTGGATCAACCTTGTCCTATTAGAATACATTAAAATAAATAAATAATAGGTATTAGGATAGAAATGTAAAGTATTGAATATTTATTTACCTTATTCCTTCCATTCTATTTTGAATTTTATGCTTTGTATCATAGATATATAGTTGTGCAAATTTTGGGAATTGTCTAGGGAAAGGCAACATGCTACCAATGCGGTGACATGGTTGTCCATGTATCCTGATTGTTGGTGGACCTCTACCATTATTGACAGATTTATCAATTTTTGCCCCGAAAGATGTGAACATGAACATCATGTTGTATAAATGAATATTGTGTTGATAATTCAAACTATTAGTGGAGTTCATGTCAAAGAGTAGATGATGAAGGAATGAAGGCGGTGTTTCTATTAATGGAATTTGTATTCTTCAATCACCACAACATAATTCAAACTTAGGAGTTGTAGCATTTCTATGTTTTCGCTTTCGTTCCTAATACCACGTGCATGCTCCACAATGCTGACATTCATAACAGGATCACCAATATCAGAATATCCTAAAATGAAAATTTTGAGTCAAAATCTAATTTATACCTCGTATTGAAAAAATATAGAAATATTTTTAAATAACCTTGATTCTTGTCAAATGTTGATGTTATAGATGAATTATGAAATTCATCTTCATCTTAGGAGTTGTATTCAATATTTACCTCTGAAAAAATGTCAACATTAAAATTATTAGTGTAAATTGAAGAATTTTTTTTTATTATACATTAAAGAAATTGCAGCATTAATTAAATTTGAGTGAATACCTTCCATGGTAATATCAAAGTTTTGATCATCTTCATTGTTGACATCACAAAAGTTATTACTTTAACTTTGAGTTGATGAATATGGCAAGAAATTTTCTTTACCTTTATTCATATTGTTGTTTGGTTCATCTTCGTACATGGTCCCATATTTATTCATTAGATTTATGCCTAATGATGTTTGATTTATAAATCTTTTTTTCATTGTATAGTCATGGATGGTACATGGTTGAGTATGGGATGTAGAACTTGAAGCTCCATTTGTAATTTCATAAGCAAAACATTGATCTCTTTGATTTAAACTATTTAAAGAGATTTGTGATAGAGGTGTTGTACTCATATGCATTGGTGTAGACTTTTGATTTTTGGAATCCCTTGATGAAGATGGTTACATTTTTTATCTAGAGTAATTTACACATTTATCACGTAAAACACATTTCTTTTATTGCGTGCAATTGAAGAACAAACATTTGGATTATAACTCTCCATATCTGATAAACAAAAAGACAGAATGGTTAAGGTAACCAAAACCTATGGGACTTGAACAAAGTATGAAGATTATGAGATATGATATATGTAACAACATATGTACTTTCATAGCAAAGGTAGTAAAAGTATAGAATTAATAGTATACAATTAATAATCCAATACAACTGATACATAAAGTATATGTATAAAAGTTTGTATTATAAGTATTTGATAATTTTAAAAAATAGGCGCTGCAATAATTGTGGTTTTAACAATATATATTAGAAATTGGAATTCTATGTAAACTAACAAATTAGTTATGGTTATAACAGTTCATAATACAGGTTGTAATAAAGTACACAAATAAAGATATTTAAAAATCTTACAAACTTCCATAATAGACTGTAAAAATATAGAATTGATAGTCCATAACAAAGGATGTCATAAAGTATATGAATACAACTATTTATTATAACAATCAATAACAATGCATAAAAGTTTGCATTATAATAATCCTATAAATACAAATATAAAATTAGCATCCCACTATTTGTATTGTAATCCAAGTATATGATATTAGGACATAATCTAACTCCTAATATCTTAGCATACTTGCATTCATAACATAAAAAGAACACAATGATACAATACACTATATATCAATAACATTAGAATGAAAGTTACTATTCATTGATAATAGCAAAACAACTTGCCCAGTATACCAACCAATAACATGAAATCAGATTGTGCGACTTTTTAGAACATCATTCAGATTGAAAACAACTAGAATTAAATTGTCCATTGAATATTAAGACATGGATCAGATTCTGAAACTTTTAATAAAGTGGTAATTGAAATTTAGTTCAACCAAAATGGTCATGCTTGACATTTTAATAACACATTATAAACATAAAGTAATAATAAACACCTAAAATAATAATTACAACCATCTCCTTCAAAAGGATCTTGTATTGTATCGTTGTTAGATATTTCCTGATGATTGGTGAAATACCAATCCTAGGATCTTGAATCTCATGATTCACACACATAATATAAAGCATATAAAGTCATACCTGAATTCATGTTCTCTAGTCTACTCATTTGATATACCTTTTGAGAGAGTTTTGGTATGATGATCTTCCTCAACCAAATCTTTAATTCCTTTTGGGACCTTCGTTTTCTCTCTGACGGGGAGAGGTGAAAACTATTTGTTATTTGGTGTGTTGAGGACCCTAATCTTCTTTATGCGCTAACTTATAGGGTTCTCATTATCCCATATAGGTTAACCTAATGAGTATCCACCCATTAAGCCCATATATGTTATCAGCTTTTAGAAATCTATGGGTGTTAGTAATTAGATAACTTATAATGTAACCCCTGAAATAAATAAGCGATATCATTGTATCAAATATATGATGTTCACCTTAATTAGAAATTATAAATTTCTAACAATCTTCCACTTGGGCTTCATATCTTCCTGATACAATTATATCACAGGTTCTTTAGGCGCGCATCTGTATGCTAATTACATTTAGACTTCTCATTAATACAATCTGGTCCATCTCATATATCAACTATGAAACCACCGCGACTTTCATCACATGCAAGCATGACTCGACCACGATGATCACCATATTAATATAATCAATGACATAGACCAAATATGGATGAGTGACATGGAAATTTCATGCAATGTGATCTCAAACATGTATATTTCCAATTGGTTCTTCTTTGTTCTTTAGTTAAATCAATTCAAAGTCTTTAATTGTAACACAATAGTTACAATGCACAATTTCAAAATGAAACAATAAACCATCAACTTTATTATGTATAAAAAAAATTGTATACAATATCCAAAGCAAAACATAAAACATATAGATTCCCACTGAACTAAGGCACCCTAAGGAACAACCCCCATATGAGCAACATGCTCATGAAAGACTTTAGGTACCAAACCCTTAGTCAGTGGATCAGCTAGCATAAAATTTGTCCTTATATGTGCTATGAAAATTTGTCCATTTTGAACACTTTATTTAACATCTAGAAACTTTATGTTAGTGAATTTTGACTTTGTAGAAATCCTATTGTTGTTGGAGTAAAGAACCGCGGACTTGTTGTCACAATAAATCCTCAATGGTCTTTCAATACCATCGACCACACGTAAACTAGTGACAAAATTCCGCAACCATATGCCATGGTCTGATGTTTCAAAATAAGCCATGAACTCCGCAACCATGGTTGAAGGGGCTATGAGTGTCTGTTTTGAAGACTTCCAAGAGATAGCACCTCCAGCCAATATAAACACATATCTAGAGGTGGATTGTCTACTGTCTAGACATCCAGCAAAATCGGAGTCAGAGT
>NC_032013.1:3225744-3228571 GCF_001865875.1 Lupinus angustifolius
TATAGTTTTCTTGTGATAACCTTAGGATACCTTGAGAGCGATCTCTTATTATCTGAATACCTAATACAAAAGAAGCTTCCCCAAGATCTTTCATTTCGAAATTCTTCGTTAGAAATCTCTTGGTCTCATGTAATAGTCTCATATCACTACTGGAAAGCAGTATATCATCGACATATAATACCAGGAAGGTAAATTTACTCCCACTTAACTTATGATATACACAATCTTCAACTTTATTTGCCTCAAAACCATACAAAGTAATGACTTGATGAAATTTGTGATTCCATTGATGAGAAGCTTGTTTAAGCCCATAAATGGATTTCTTTAATTTGCATAGCATTTAGAAACATGGTCTTAACATCCATCTGATGTAGCTTTAAATCAAAATGAGCAACTAGTGCCAATATTATTCTAAAAGAATCCTTCGAAGATACTGGAGAGAAGGTTTCTTTATAATCAATGCATTCTTTCTGAGTGAAGCCTAGCCTTTAGTTACTAGACGCGCTTTATATATGTCAATATTACCCTTCGAATACCTCTTGGTTTTAAATATCCATTTGCAACCAATAGGTTTCGGACCTTCACATAATTCGACAAGATCCCAAACGTCATTATCATGCATAGACTTCATCTCATCCTTCATGGCATCGATCCACTTTTGAGAGTTAGAACTTTTCATGGATTGACAAAAGTTCAATGGATCATCTCCTGTTAACCCAATGACATCCTCATGTTCTTGAAGAAATATAATATAATCATCAACAATTGCACTTTTCCTTTCTCTAGTGGATCTCCTTAATGTCACTTCTACTTCTTGAGGTAGTTGAATTTGTTCTATAGGTACTTGAGGGAGAACCTCATTGTTGTCTTGTTCTGAAATATTGCCAGGGACAATATTCTGAACATTATCTTCTATTACCAAATTTATTCTTTGAATGGTAATAGGAACAAGAACTTGTTCACTATCAGTGACATGTTCTTCCTCAAAGACAACATTCTTTATGTTATCTTCCTTCCCAAACACAAATAGCCATTTCACATTATCCATATTGTTCTTTCTTATCTTATTCTGAGAGGTCATAGCTAAGTAAGCACTTTAAGTCTTATCTCTCTGCAGTCTCTTTTCCTCTTGCACGTAGTCCATCTGAGTGTTATAACTCACTTTCAATTTCCCAACGTGTGCAGGAAGTGAGATCAAAACCAAGTGCACGAGCAAATCATCACAAAGCTCTAACTTAAGTGACTTGAGTTTTGATGCGAGATAAGACATCTCCATAATGTACTCCCTTATGTTCAATTTGCCTTTATACTTCATGGAGATGAGTTTATCCAAAAGGCTACTCGTCTCCACCTTTTAAGTTTTGGCAAAGTATGGTTCTATTTCTTCAAGGAACTTCCTTGCACTCTGACCCTAAAAAATAGAGTCCCGAAACGCTCTTGGAATAGAGCATTTCATGATCATTAGACACATTCAGTTACAGTGTTCTCATTTCTCAATTTTAACCTCATTGAGGATTTTCAGAGTAGAAATGAGTTTCTCCACCTGAAGTGTCTGATCTAAATCCATACAACCAAGAATAATTTCTACGGCTTCCTTGTAGACCTTAAAGTTTATCTCATTCATCAATTAGATGTTCTTAAATTGAGCAGAAATATTTGCAGCACTAGTAAAAAACAAAACAAATTGCAATCATTCTTGCAATTAAACTCACATTCAACTTTAATATTTAAATTCAAATGATAGTGGAGCACATCACGAGTTACCTAGCACAACATTAATATTCAATCTTTGGACAAAAATATTAACTTGAAAGTGGTATACTCAATGTAGTAATCAAATACTGATAATTAGTCCTGTCAAACAATAAGCCTTTCTTTGGACTGACTTACTATTCACATGGAAAACCATATGATTATCACATACTTATTACAATAAGTATGTTTGTAATATGGGCCAAATAATAATCTTTCTTTGGGTCGATCACTGTTCGCATAAAATGCAAACATATAATTGGCTTGATATTTCATATCAGTCACTAATGATACTCTTATTTGTAATGGTCAAATATTGATCATAATGTATGTCAAATAATAAACCATTATTTAGACTGATTTATCATTCACATATGCAACTTTATAATAATCACATGTTTATCATCATATGTGTGTATATAATCCGGCCAAATATTTAATCTTCCTTTGTGCAGATTAATACTTGCATGAATACATATGCGCATTAACATTTGATATTTATCATGAAGAATTCACACAAAAAATGTCACTTTGGCGACTTCTTGTTTAATATGTTCATTTAATATGTCAAACAATTTTATTTTATAAAAGAAAATCCATTTAGTTGAGTTTGATTCAACATAACCTTAATCCAAAACATATATTATTTATATCCACATATAAATACATATATCAATTATAGCCTATTGATAGAATTGTATCATTCTCATCACAATGACTACATTTCGAATTCTAGTGATGGTCCTTAAAAATTTTCCATAAAAAAAATATTAGCATTATATACATGATTAAACATGGCAGAACAAGCTATCCAAACAGAAACAATGTTTCAAAAATAGTAACCACTTAATAATGCAATCAACCACCAAAATATGTAACAAACCATAAGTGTTTGCAACCATTTAAACAAACAAATCAGATAATATACATAAAACAAAACATGTTCACATAATAGACTCATCACAAGATACCTAACACAACATCAATTTCTAGTCTTTGGATAGAGAAATTAATTTGTAAGTGGTACTCTCAACGTAATGACGAAATATTAACAATTAGTTCTGTCAAACAATAG
>NC_032013.1:3228671-3229551 GCF_001865875.1 Lupinus angustifolius
TAATTTTAATCAATTTCCACAATAGAGGTTACTTTGGCAACATATTGCATCAATTAATTCAAAAATAATTACCAGATAAAAAGTAAACAATATGAGTCCATTATAAAAAAAATAATCTTGGAATTAAAACCTTCAGATTTGATATCTTTTATGATTAACAAATCTAATCTCACAATATAATTCCAAATCAAAAAAGAATATATTACATATATATCAACACATAAAAATGGATGCAATCTTAATCAAATACATAATAGATATAGAGTTAAATGCATAAAAATATATATGCAATTCGTATAAAAAAAATCCAAATAGAATATGATCATGCCCAAGTTTAAAACATCAAGAACATATCTTTTATATATATTTGGTCAATTATTTCATACATATATATATATATATATGGACTTCCAAAATACAATATATACACAATATATATTTAATTACAAGCATTATTTATGTGTCTTACAACAAGGTGAATTGTAACACCGGAATTTTACTACCTTCAAAATATATGTTTTTATTAATTATCTTTTCGAAAATGAATTTCTGGGAACTGTCAGTAAAGAATTAGACGAAACTCTTGTTGAGTTTTAGTCTTATAAATATATTTCCAATTTGGTGGTAAATTTTCATGATTTTCGAAGACAGTCGGTATCGGACCGCTGTCGGGGCCGAATCTCATCCGATACGGCTCAAAAAGTGGTTTTTTGAGTTCTGTAACTCGGAATCGAATTCCGATCGCGCCGTTGGATTCGTAATCACATTTCGAGTCAAGATAGACCCTGAGTTTGTCCATAAATATTTTCTAAAATATTTTCACTCGGAATGCCAAAATTCGAAGTTCCAACCGTAAAGTAAAATCGGGCGATCATTTTTT
>NC_032013.1:3229651-3230764 GCF_001865875.1 Lupinus angustifolius
TATTAAGATGTTCATGAAAATTTGTTTTAGTAGTATACTTGAAATAATGAGATTTACCTAAAAGTCTTGACTTTATAAACTTAAAGTGTTATGAAGTCTTAGATGGTAAAATGATTTAAAAATGTTGAATCTTAGTTAAGTGAACTTACTTTAAAATGATAAGATTTACTTAAAAAGTATTGATTTAAAAGTATTGATTTTGTTTAAATTGACTTAATTTAAAAAAGGATAAGTCTAGCTTAATGATCTTATTTTAAAAGGTTAGTTTTAGTAAAAATGTTTTATTTAAAAAAAAATAATAAGATTTATGAACTATCGGAAAAATGTAATGAAGTGAGAATACATGTCTAGAAAGGTTCTGTCTAAGGAAAGACTTGGTATTTAAGGGTGTCTTTACGACCCACCTCTCTTTCCTGGGAACTAGCCTGGTGTATATCCACGGATTACGACATAATTCCGGTATAAGTTTTATTGAAAATCTTACTTTAAAGAGTGTTATTTGATTTTAAGACTTTCAATGACAAATGATGATTCAAGGATATTCAACCTTGAATCGGATGGACGAAAGCAATTAAATTCATTTTAAATCGAAACTTCTATCTTCGCGTAAAAAGTTATTTCTTAAGTATAATAATTATCGTTAGTTAACTAATTAACGTTATTTTGGCGTAATGAAGAGTTCGAGAGGAGATCGGATCAAGTAAGCTTATCTGCAAACAGAGAACCTTGCGACCCGACACACTCAGGTGATGGAGAAAACATCGTGACACATTGGTGTCCGAATATGCATCTGGACCTCCAAACTCCCTCACAAGTTTGGAGTTGTCTTGAGTATTAAGAAAGCTTGTACTTAATCAATTTTCTGTTTGTTTGGATTAAGTACAACAATATTTCTTATACCGATTTATGTCATGTTTATATATGCAAATATCATGTTTACTCTTGAATTATAATGTTTGAATGATTATTAAGCCGAAAAGGGCAAAATTGGAATCCTGTCCAGGTCTTTCTCGCTTGGGCGAGCGGATCTCGCTTGGGCGAGAGAAGTCTGTCACTTGGGCGAGAGGGCCTCGCTTGGGCGAGAGATGCCCAGTTTTAAAATGGTATTGTTGA
>NC_032013.1:3230864-3352974 GCF_001865875.1 Lupinus angustifolius
AATTGTGAAGTAACAAAGTCAATGTCCAACAGTAAGACATTAGTGCACATATAATATACATATTACATAACATAGTCATAAAAGTTAATGCAATGTTGATGCACAAATATGAATATATACTTCAACACATGTTGCAATGATTCATAATGCAGATTACTCATAATTCAAATAAGCGGAAGCAGATAAAAGTTAACATCATTATTCCTATTTCCTAAATACCCAATTTTCATAACCAATAAAATTCAGAACCTAAAGCTCTGATACTACTTGTTAGATATTTCCTGATGATTGGTGAAATACCAATCCTAGGATCTTGAATCTCATGATTCACACACATAATATAAAGCATATAAAGTCATACCTGAATTCATGTTTTCTAGTCTACTCATTTGATATACCTTTGAGAGAGTTTTGGTATGATGACCTTCCTTAACCAAATCCTTAATTCCTTTTGGGACCTTCGTTTTCTCTCTGATGGGGAAATTTACTCACTTTTCTGCGTAATAAATAAAGAGTATTTCGGGGCGTTACATGAATTACATATTTATTACTCATGATGGTAGGTACATGTTTTATGCAATAACCATATTAAAAAAGAAACTATTTGTTATTTGGTGCGTTGGGGACCATAACCTTCTTTATGCGCTAACTTATAGGTTCCTATTATCCCCTATAGATTAACCTGATGGGTATCCACCCATTAAGCCCATATCCGTTATCAGCTTTTAGACATTTAAAAATCTCAAATATAGAGAAACATATTTGATCAAACCCTAATTATATATAACATATATGCAGATATTCAGATTGTACAATACCCCAATGTATAAGAAATACATGTTGCTCACATAATATATATATATATATATATATATATATATATATATATATGCTAGTAATTAGATCACTTATAATGTAACCCCCTGAAATAAATAGCCAATATCATTGTATCCAATATATGATGCCCATCTTAATTAGAAATTATAAATTTCTAACAATCGTATCTTAGGATGAATAGGTTGAGAAATAGAAATTATTAAGATGTAAAAATTGGAAATGAAAAAGAAAAGAATATATTGAGATGTAAAAATGGTTTCTTTACGAATAGAGAGTAAAGTAAATGGACGAAAAATGGGTGCCACAAGTTTAAGTGAGAGTAAAGTGAAAGAAGAAAATATAAGTCATTACCTTTAGGATAAAGTCAGCTACAATGGATTATGGAAGACCTTCACAGTTTATAAAATGAGAGTTAATAAATGTCTGAATATAAAGAGAACAATTATTAAGAAATAAAGTTTGTAACCTATGAAGGAAAAGTGAAATGAAGAAGAAGAGAAAATATTAAGATATAGAAAGAGATGGATTAACTTTTAGTAAGAATATTTGAGTTTGTGGTTGAGGATTTAAAAATCTAGCTCTTCTCTAGGTGAAGAAACAATAATGTGGAGTTTGGTTTTCCTAAGAGATGATTGTAATGAAAGGTTTTAGGAGTAGGAGAGGTAGAACATTGGTTTATGTGAGAGAAAAGGTAATACACTGATTTTGGAAACTTCTTTTTAATTCTTTACTCTAGTTGAATGGTGTTTTGAGACAATTATCTTTAATCTGCAAGAAAGAAATTGAGAAGAGTCAAATTCAAAAGACCTTCGGTTTGTCCACCGTGTAGTAGTATGTTTAATAGGTTTGTAAGGAAGAGAAGAAGTTTGTAAGAAAGAGAAATGACTTATACATGAAATGATTGATTTTTCTATTATTGGTTAAAGGAAAATTGGTTTTTTATTATTATTAAAAGAAAAAAATTTGCAATGACAAATATAACCCTTAAAGATGGCATGTATCAATCATATGAGATATCTATGTTGGTAATATCACCAGCCCATTATATTTTTATATAGATATAAATTAAGATATAGAAAGAGATAGATTAACCTTTAGTAAGAAGATTTGAGTTTGTGGTTGAGGATTTGAAAATCTAGCTCTTCAATGGATGAAGAAACAATAATGTGGAGTTTGGTTTTCCTAAGAGATGGTTGAAATGAAAGGTTTTAGGAGTAGGAGAGGAAGAACATTGGTTTATGTGAGAGAAAAAGTAATACACTGGTTTTTTGAAACTTCTTTTTAATTCTTCACTCTTTTTAATTCTTTACTCTAGTTGGATGGTGTTTTGAGACAATTATCTTTAACCTGCAAGAAAGAAATTGAAAAGAGTCAAATTCAAAAGATCATTGGTTTGTCCAACGTGTTTAGTAGGTTTGTAAGGAAGAGAAGGAATTTTTAAGAAAGAGAAGTGATTTATACGTGAAATGATTGATTTTTCTATTATTGATTAAAGGAAAATTGGTTTTTTATTATGTTTAAAAGAAAAAAAAAATGCAATGACAAATATAATCCTTAAAGATAATAGGTGTCAATCATAAGAGATATATATGTTGGTAATATCACCGACCCATTCTATTCTTATATAGATATAGATGTGGAGGCATGTTTTGTTATACAACATGTTTTGTTAGATATTTTGAACAATATAAGTACAAAGAAGAACATCTATTGACATCGTTAAATATGAAAAACAACAATTATGCAAGATGCTGAAGAACAATGGTACAAGTACAAAGATCAAGCTCTTGTTGGATCCTCAAATAATCAAAAGATTTCTGGTGATGGGAGAGTTTCCCATATGAAGAACTCAAACTTCATGGAAACTGTTGGGAAATTCAAATATTAAATACATATGGTTAATGTCGAGTAAGGATCATCTCCAATAATGGAGAAACAAATACTACAAAAATATAATATAGTAAAAATATTTTTATACTTTTATATATAATGAAAAATCATATTTATTATTGAAAATACATGAAAAAATAAGTACTTGTTTATTTATAATAGAGAGTATCTTTGTTTGTTGAAGTTACATCTAATATCTCGGACTACTTAATTATTTAAAGATGTGTGAAACCAATATTTAAGTTTTTGAAATAAGAAGCTATTTAATTTAATTTATAAACAAAATTTCTTAAGCGAAAAAACGAATTCTGATACAATAAAGTATAAAAAGACGCACTATCTTGAGATACTACAAATCATAAAGTATTTCATTTTTTCATGAAACAAGTGATTTCATATAATGTTGGTAGAAATTGCAGCAGAATGAATTTGCAAGTTAAACAAAATAGTGGAATATCTGTAATATTACTGAAAAGATTTATAAATACTTAGTATATCATCCACAATTTGTTTATGTTACCTTTTTAAAAATATCAATAATAACTAAACAATGAATGATTGATGATATAATGAATTATATAAAACGTAATTCATATCACACAGACCTTTAACCAAATACCCTTACCCTATTAAGAGCTATAGAGTCTAGAACATACAAATATTTTATCTTCCACAACCAACTACGTAATTCACATCACTTGTCTTGATCCTTCATCATCATAACACTTGCTTACTTCCAAGGCAAAGTCCATACAAAAACAACAAATGGAGTAATTAAACTTTGACAATAAGTATGAAATTACATGGAATATAAGCATCATATTTGAAACATAAAAACTCAAATAGATATATTTTATTAGGAAAAACAACTCATAAACAAATGCATATGATGTATGCCGTCTAAGTATTAATCCTTGAGATCCAACATTTACACTTAATTCTTTTATGGTGTTCATGCATGTGAGCCCAACAACATTGTATCATAAATCACTTATCCATGGAGACTTCAACAATATCTTGAATGAGAATGAGATAACATGTCCATCGGTGAATCAAATCACATCTAAATATATTTCGACAATACTCTCAATTCTCTATAACATTAGGTTGAACCAATTAATGATAATATTGTAGGCGCCTTTTAGCTTGTACAATGAAGTTAGGTATCATACTTTTAGCTTGTACAACGAAGTTAGGTATCATACTACCTTAAGGCCCTTCAAGCCTCGATTCATTCCATCACCAATCATGCTCCCAAAAGAAATCCATAGGTCAATTTCATACCAATTGCTAGTGCCATCAAAGACCAACTGCTCCATGTAATGAACCCTACTAGTACGTTTGAATGTGTGATGGCAATTACATATTTGAAACGATTATGTGGAGATCATCAGTTCAGTCTGTTGTTGTTATGTTCACAACTAAAGTAGAGTACATGAGACTAAGGAAGCTCTATGACTTATATAGGGCTGGTAAATGACTTAGGAGAAAACATATTGATGTAAGATTTCATGAGATTAAAGAGTTATTGGCTTGTGAGTAGTTCACACTTCAGAAAATGTATCTCATATGTTAACCAAACCTGTTACCATAGACAAGTTCAGATATTGTCTAATCTCGCTAAACATTGACTCGTTTTCAACCCGAATTTTGAGGATCATTTAACTTTGTTCAACTAGATACTTTTTTCTCTGACCTAACTTCTACCCATTATGAGGAAAGAAGGAAAAAACAGAAAATGTTGAGAAGAATTAAATGGGTGAGGAGAGTAGAAAATATATGAAAAGCAACAACTTTCCTACCGGAGAGGATTAAACAGTGATCCAATTGCAATAATCAGTTACTGTATGAATGAGTTTGTGCTTATTGATTGTGGTAGGAGCACCTAGCCACCTATTTTATGTATCTATCTATTCAAATTACAGATAGTACTTCTGGAAGTGGCTTTCCTTCCAAAAATGCTTTTAGCATCACTAATGATCTTTTTGGTTGTGAAAATGGAGCTTCATGAGCTGCACCTCTTATGGTGGCAAATGACAAAATGTCACCATATACTTGTGTCCATCCAGCTACCTGCAAAAAACAATAAATTCAGAAAATAAATGTTGAGTTGAATGCTAAGGCATATATATTTGAATGCATTGAAATTTTGCAGGATCTTTCGCATTAAGAGTTGCTCCACTTAGCGAGATTAAGGTTTGGTTGTTACTGTCATTGTTTTTGCATGAAGTAGCCTTGATTTAAATTGTTTACTGTATGACTTGATGACTTGATGTGACTGCAATATTGTGGTTGTAGTGACCACGACAACTATATCACTGTAATTGCAGTGTAATATGACGTCGAATCACAATGATTTGACTACATTGGGTCGCATCAGAGTGCATTTGGATCACAACAGGCCGTATTGGACCATATTGAATTCAAAAATATTTTTTAATCAAAAAAAATTCACATCGAAACCACCACAATTCAATCCGTATGTTGCTATCGCAAACACAACTGAAATTTAAAACATTGATTCCAAGTCTTAACCTGTCTTCCTTCAAACCAGGCTCTATAAGACACTGTTGTATTGAGTCCAGACTCCTTGGCTAATCCATTTACAAGGGACCGTGTTCCAAGTAATGGGATAACTGAATCTTGATCTCCACTGCATAGATAGAAATGGATTTGCTTGGTTTAAAAATGTTATGCCTTGATGAATCATGGCAGAAAGATAATGCAAATAATTAATTAAGATGTTGGGGATACTAATATGGAAAAAAAGGCTTACCTGTATACTAGAACCCTGATACCTGACTTAACAAGTGTGCCTAGAATAGAAATGGTTGGAACTTCTAGATTCTGCATGTCATATTTGAGAATGCTGTAAAGAAAGCCAAATAGCATTAAGTCTTTAACAAGCAATACTAGTAGGAGAAATGAGACAAAATATTATACTGACAAGAATTATGTTACTATTGTGCAATAGAGGACTATATATTTATACGTTATGTAATTCTATTGGTACAACAATAGTTGCAAACATAAATCCTCCTTATATTCTCTAATAAATAGTGGTAGCCGCTCAATGTTCCTAGATGTAGGTACAAATTGGCCGAACCTCGTTAACAAATTTCTTTTGCTTTTTCTCTTTTTTACATCCTCTTTTAATATTCGACTACTCACTCGTTCCCAAGTCCCAACAGTTTATAGGAAAGCCATGCTAATATGTATAAGATTGAAATCTTTCCTCCAAGTCACTCCAGAATCTAAATTGCAGCTGCAAAAGAATAATATAGGACACTGACAGTGATATCTTTGGAGATAGAATTCAAGATCAAGGAGCTAACAATGTTGAGAAGGGACATTGTCATGGCATGGCTCCATGAAGTATAATATTGGCCCCGGAAAGTTGCTGAGATACAAAAACTAGACCTGGATTGTCTCAGGGATGAAGGTAATAGGAATTAGTAACATCATCAATGGGGTAAAGTATACATGGAAATTAATGAAGAACCAGGAATCCAAAAGGAGAAGTAGAATTGGTGAAGAATGGTCAAGGAAATAGGAAGAAAGAAAAGAGAATTAGGAATGGAAGGAAATTTAACTGGTAACATATTAGACTGATAAAGTACTGGAAAATAATTGTACTGATATGAGCTAAGTTCTGATATTTATACATTTAGGAATGCCATGCTATCAAAATGATATTCCAGTTGCTACAACAATATAATTAATTTTCAACTAACTAAAACATGAAGCATCACTCTTTTTAAGGTATTCAGAACTGCGAATTCCGTAAATGGAATGCAAGGTTAATAAGTGAACCAAATAAATGTTCGCAGTGTGATTCACAGTTTCAATGCATTTTTCTAGGCTACATAACTTACTAGCTGCAAGTTGACCAGCTAGCAATCCCTACAAGCTTAGCATGGAGAGCTTCCTGCACATCTTTTCTGTTCAAGTATGTGATTGTTTCATCTTCAACACAAACATCTATTTTCTCCACCTCTTGCTGCATGAGATATTAAAACCAAGCAGAAAAAAAATGAATAAGCTAACAACCGCAGGAAAAAAAAGAGGGCGAGTTTGGCGCAGTGGTAAGACTGTTGCTCTGTGACTATGAGGTCACAAGTTCAAATCCTAGAAACAGCCTATCCGCTTGAGGGGGTAAGGCAACATACACCTACCCTCCCCAAACCCCACTAAGTAAGAGTCTCGTGCACTAGACCGTCCGTTTTTAGGCTAACAACCGCAGGAAATGCTAACTAAGAATGCGAGAGAATGGATGAGGAATGAACCAGTTGAGTCAGTTGATTCAGCACATAAGCCTGTTGATCTGCTGATGATAGACAAACATCAAGAGTAACATCATATGAATCAATATATCTACTAACTTCTGCTGTGGCTAGTTTATTTACTCCTGCGCAAGCCGCACTAAGTGTCCCACTTTGTACTTGTCTCCTAATTTGGGAATAGTTGCAGATTCTAGTGAAGATTTCGAAAGTCGAATCTGATATCAGTCCATGTGACCAGAAAAACTCAGCTCTGGAGTTGAGATCTGTGTTAAATTCCAGAAGAGGATTCCCTATCTTCAAATACCAACATATACATCAGTTTAGCTATTCAACTAACAAAAATTTACGAAACAGCAACGCATACCGAGTTTCGTGTACTTACAGCTATCCCCTTGAGATTTAATTTAGTCTTTGTTTGAACAATGAGTTGTGCAAGTTGGGGTACATAGTGACCTGAAAACAAGCATGTGTTACAGTGCAACAACTCCAAATTGAAAATGTTGCTTTTCATTTATCTCAAAGATACTACCTGCATAACTCTCCCCTGTGATAAAAAAGTCATTGTTTGTGTACTCCGGGAATTTAGTGAACCAATGCTGCAGGAAAACAAGATTATCTTTTGCTGCACAAGAACAGAACTTTCATCAGATCTTAAGAAATACGATATCAGAATCTGAATATAAACTAGGCTAAGAGATTATAGCTTTACTGATAGAGCCTGATTATTTTAAGATCCTATTTAACAACTGTTTTCACTTTAGTCACTTCCTATATATATATATATATATATATATATCATTATCTCCTACTTTTATTTCTTTATATATATCTATTCGAAAAATGCATGAAAAAGGCAAGGGGACAACATGTGATGTTCATAAAACATTAGTCTAAGTAATTCAACTCAACTCATAAGCAACTAAAGTATGATACTTTTGGTACTAGTTTAATTCTTTTTAGCAAAATACTGAATTGAAAAAACCTGTAATTTGGTCATTCACAAAGTCATAGAAAGATTTATTGGTAGAGTAGGAGAAACCAACACCAGCAGGTGATTCCAAGTACAATATACTTGCCTCTGAAACAAGGAGAAAATCAATTATCAAGTTAGAATAAGACCTTAAATGTTAGCATAAACTACATATATAAGATTTGCAGAGTTATTAATTATTACATTACCTTTATTCCAACTATAGTCATTTTTCACAAGACCACTTTCACTTGGTTTGAAAGGACCATGTTCAACAAAAGCTCCAGCTCCAACAGAAGAACAACCAGGCCCTTCAAAAACCCATAAAACATCTTAATTTTGGTTCCATTTACAATTCAGAAGTAAGATAATAAAATGAAAATACTTTGCCATATAAACAACTTACTACCCCCCATCAGTAATTCAAAATTGCGGACCGCATCACCTGATGTGGCTGCAATATTGTGATTCGGTGACTGTCACAACTACATCACATCACAATTGCAGTTAACACCGAATTACAATGATATTGCCACATCGGGCCACAACTCAGCCACAACGAACTACATCAGAACACATTAATTTCAAAAATATTTTTTAAATCACAAAATGATGACCGCAATCACATTAACTGTAATTATGACCATAATTTAAAACACCGACCTCCATTTAACCATAGAACTAGTGGCTTGGAAGCTGGTTCTACTTCTGCTTCAACAAAATAGTAAAATAAAGCTCTTTGTTGTTCCTTATCCACTGTAATATAACCAGCATATTGCTTGAACTTCACAGGTGGCTGCCCAGGTAAAGTGCTTATTTTATCAGCTTCTGAAAATGAATTAACTCCAACAATTATTGGTGCAACAAAAACAACAACAAATATTGTTGCAATCATAGTACATGACTGAGAAAGCATGTTAAGATCTGAGAACTTGTTGTGTTTTGTGGTTTCTATGTTTCCTTAATAATCCAGTGGTGGGGATGAAAGTTTTAAGCAAAGAATGGAATATAATAAAGGCTTATATTATATGGTCAATATATTAATTACTATAGTCTTTGTGTGATAGTGGAAAATGTGTCCATGTCTCTGAAAGCAAATTTTGGACCGCAATAATAGTATTCTAGGAGCTTGATTTATATGTTTGACGATTTACATTTTTTTGGCGCTACTCTTGCTTTACTAGGACGGATCAAGGATAAGGTCACAATTTTAAATCCCAAAAACAACCTTTATATTATTAGCAAATTAAAATTGTATAAATTTATCATCTCTAAATTCCACTAAGTATGAATTGTGGGAGAGTCTTGCATCGACTATCTTTTTTACTCTTGCTTTACTAAAACTAGTAGTGTAGTTTATTATTTGTTGGGAAGGGGGCAGATTTTGTACAAGGATAACATTGTCTAATTTTAATTTAGATGCCATTAGTTCGAAAACGTGCTAATGTGGGGTCCATGGGCTTAATGTTCAGAAAATGTTAAAATCCAAATATTGATATAATGTGATGTAATACCTTATAATTAGTTTTAGAGTTAAATGTTGGAGAGGAAAGAAGAGAAATAGAAGATTTGGAAGCCACAAAATATATTTGTGAAATGACTCTTAATTCTTCAATTTCTCTTCATTTTCCTCCAAAATCTAACTCACAAATAAATTCTTAAAAAATTTGTAATATAACGTAATTGGTTGAAGTTTAATGTTTTTTTGTTTTCCTCCTCAACTTCTTGTTTAATTTGTTTCTATTTAGTTTTATGATTTTTTTTTACCTTTTTATTTTTCACTCAGTGTCCACGCATAACACGTTAACCAGTTTTAAAATAAGCATCACAATTTATCTAAAAATTGTAAATAGACATGCACGCACACATTTGATTAGCGTACATTTTGTGGACACAAACTAAATAAATCAGATGACTCATTTTGTCAAAACTAGTTTAAATTTACTAAACAATATTGTTATGATAAGAATAAAGAAAGTATGATTAAAAAATAATCACTTTGATTTATCGTTCTTGCATACATCATAAGTAAAAAAACAACAATAACTAAAATGAACTACAATAGGAAGTAAAAGGAATTAAACTAATCACTTTGACATCTCGATTTTAAATAGATTATTTTTTATGCCTCTTTAATTTAAATAAATAATTTGAGATTTCATCAACAAAACCTCATGCAATAGTATTGGACATGTATGTAATTGTATTAGTCTCGTATTGCCTAATATTAAAATAGAGTAGAGTAACCAATATTATATATTGGACTCAAGTCCTTTGTTATAATGTGCATAAGCTAGAAGCACCTAATAGAAATACCTCATGAGCACTTGAGTCTATGAGCGTGATAGGGCTTGTAATCATATTCTCTAATAATATTTTGGTAGTCGTTCAACGCTCTTGGGAATGTAGGCATTGACCGAACTCCGCTACCAAATTCTCTTGTTTCTTCTTTTCTATTTATTCTATGTCTTTTATTTGATTGTTTGTGGCTAACGCTGCGCAATGATCGCTTCCGCTGTACCAATAATTGGCATTAGAGCCAATTGGAAGATGGCTCTTAATCCAGGCGTCACATAATGACTAAAGAGGGTGAATGCATGATGGCTAGACACGGTGCGACAAAGGTACTGTGCAAGGATAAAGTAAATAAGTTGAAGGAGAAGAAAACATGTCGGAATTGTGGTGGGGGCGACATATTTTGATCCAGAACCCTAGAAGTTCATATACTAGATTAGGATCAAGGTAGAGATAGGGACTCACGTGTTGAGTTTAACCTTGAGATATGTGCTTACAATATCTCTCTAGATGTTAAAAGAATGATCTCATTTGAGATGAGAAGTGGAATATCCTAATGGCTTGTCTCGGACGTCATAGTGAAAAATATTAATTGTTATCAAATCCACAAAAACACAAATGTGCTAGATGACTTTGATGTAGGGTGTACTTAGGTATGGGCTTTGATGCAAGGTGTAACACACGCATTAGTAAAGATTTAGGGTGTGACATGGGCATTGGCTTGGATGCAAGGATGTGACACATGTATTGGTTAGCATTGACACAAGGTGTGTGCTGCGAGTATACTCCTTATGGTGGAGTATGATAGTTCTTTTGAACTATGATTGTCAGACTGGACAATGATGGTAGTGGTTGAGGCCCTCCAAGGAAGCTCCAAGGTCCAGTTTAACTAAGTATCGAATATGACGATTTTTGGTGAACTTTTGTGTAGAGGTTCTATATATCGAAAGACTTCCTAGCAATAGGTGGCTAGGCGATGCATTCCATTAGATGGCGGTACGAGAAGCTACACTACAAGTTTAGAAAGATAGCTCTTGGTAACATCATTAAGGATACTTAGAAGGTTTATGTTGTAGGGGAGCACACTCTTATGTGGAGGAGTTGTTAAAGAGAATTAGACATTGAGCAAGGTGAAGTCAGATATTCGCTAAGGTGGAGATTATTGTGAAGAATTCCTAATGAGCAAGATATTCGTCTATTTCAATCAAGATGGAGATCGTTGGGGATGCTTGAAATATTTAATTGTATTAGTCTCACATTGCCTAGTATTGGAATAGAGTAGAATAACCAATGTTATATTTTGGACTCAAGTTCCTTGTTATAATGTGTACTAGATAGAAGCACCAAATAGAAAAACTCAATGAGCACTTGGGCCCATGGATGTGATAGGACTTGTAATCCTATTATCTAATAATATTTTGATAGTTATTCAATACTCCTAGAGATGTAGGTACAATTTGCCGAACCCTATTATCATATTCTCTTATTTTAAGTTTACTTGCCATTTTTTTTGGATAAGTCAATTGCATTAATGAAAAAGAGGATAATATAAAAAGGACATGAAGAAGGACCCCCCTATAAAATTTAATGGGCTTGACTGAAAGTAATAAGGGAAAGATGACTTTATGTTTCAAAATACAAGGGTGAAAGATTAGTTCCTTACCCAAAAGGGTGAGGGAATACTCTTGATAGTATAAAAATTAATACTTATGTATGTTACTCGTATTTAAAACTAAGAAGTATTTATGGTGGGACTTAAGGGTGAGGAAGACCCGACCCTACTTGCTCACCCAGTTTAATCTGATCATGATGAAGCCCAAATCAGATAGGTTCTCATCGGATTAAGGACCAGGTTTGAATTCAAAAATTAGACCCAAACATTATTTAGGGTCAAGTAGGAGACAAACATGACCTGACCCGTCTCATGGTCGATCACTTATTATATTTGTATGTGTCTCTATTTAATTGTGTATAGAGTAATGTCATCTCTTTGGTCAAAAATATCATTGATTATCTAACTTTTTATCATATATACAATTAATAATATATATACATCTATCATTTCATATGTGAAATTAAATATCCATAATAATAAGTAAAATATTAAGAAGACTTTATAAAAAAAAACTACGCCAGAATTGATATTTAACAACGCCCACTCAACAATGCTTATATGTTGAACGCTGTTAAATGCAAGGCGGAAGAGAATTAACAACACTTATTGAAGCAAACGTTGTTAAAGGTCATACATCATATATTTAACAACACTTCATCAGTGAGTGTTGTTAAAGGTGTGATCTTTAACAATACTTACTGAAGCAAGCGGTGTTACAAGTGTTATCTTTAACAACACTTATTGAAGCAAATGTTGTTAAAGGTCATACTTCATATATTTAACAACACTTCTTCAATAAGCATTGTTAAACGCTTGTTTTAGTGAGTGGAAATTTTTTCAAATTCAAAAACAAAACCTCACACAATAATACACATATCACTTAGTTTATTATTTCTCTTACTTTTATTCATCTCCATAAGTTACATTTTTCTCTCTTTTGATTTTAGTTTTTCTCTTCAAGCAAGTTATCGATTTTTGGTTTTTCGCTTCAAGCATAAGGTAAATCGTTATCTTATTTTAGCTCATTTGTTTCTATTTTCACTAATAATGTGATCTTTATTTGTCGTGAAGTTATGTAGCTATGATGTTCTAGGTTTTTTGCTATGGTTCACTCGTTTAGAACACATGGTTTGTGTACAATGGTAAATTTTATTTCTCAATTGCTGCTAATTTTGTATTTTTTCATAACTTTTGCAATTTGTTTAGAGATGTCATTTTTTATTTGTATTTGCAGCTTGCATTGATCATTGAGGAACACAAGAACACTTTGTAAGGACTTGCAGATTGGAGGAGAAAGAATGAACAATTTGCATAAGATCTCATTACTCATATGTTATTTTATAAAATTAGAATCTGTTAAGGTTGAAAGTAGCTGGAGTCGTTGGTGATTTAACAAATCTATTGCAAATGTGGTGGAGTTAAACATGTTTGTCACGTGTTTGATAGAATGTCATGTGTTTCTACAATCCTTCAAAAAATGCGGTTGAATATAACCTTATGTACTATTGCGCTCACATAGAAAGTGTCCTAAAGCGCTATTAAATGACAATTTTAAGCGTTATTATTTTGCTATTCGCGCATAGTGAAATAGGTATGTGTTATATTTATTTAGATTTAGGTTCGAGTTTAAAGGTTGTCCACTTGATATTTTAGGTCGGGTTAGCTTCGAGTTTAGGTCGAGCTCGGGTTCAAAAAAATGACCCTACCAACATTTAGGGTTGAGTAAGGACTAGCCTTACTCGGCCCATACACACCCTAGTAGGACCAATGCAAAATCATCATTTTATCTACCTTCTCATCATACTATAAGAACAAGAATTTATAGTGGGTCTCATAAATTTTTTCGTTCATCCTCTATTCACAATTAAAGGAGAAAAAATCTTTATTTCTCTTGAATTTCTCTAAAATCCTTTTCTCTCCACTTTAATTTTACTCTGCCAAAGGAAAGGTTAAACGGAAAAAAAAAGAGGGAGTACTCGATTGCAGAGAGAGACATTTCTAGTGCAACATACTTGTATGAAAACAAAAAAAAAAGATTTTTTGTGGCTTATTTTTTATTTTGTTAAAATACAATCTTTGTCTTAAATATAAAAATAAAGAAAGAGAAAAAGATATATGCACCGAAAGTGTAAGAGTTTTTTCACTATCATTGTATCATCTATCATTTAAATTTGATTATTATTGAATTTTAAATACAAGCAAGGAAAACGAATGGTGAATGATGTACTAACAGTATATAAATATCTATAACATAGATATTATACTCATAAAGAAATGATTAACATGTTGATGTGAACCAGCTAGGGGCAATCCTTGATTCAATGGTCAAGAAAAACTTAAGCCCCCAAGAATTAGGGCAAGGGCCAAAGCTTCACAAGATAAGCTTGCAAATGACATTGTTCATCCTAGAAAACCACCTGGAGACCATGATCATGGAAGGCACTTGTGTCCTTAATTTTAGTTGCTTTAATTTTGTAATAAATGAGATTAATTTCTCATGAGTAGTTTAGGTTTATTTCCATTTTAAAGTATTTTATTATTTCCTTGAAAATATATTCATGTAATTGAGGTTGAAGGATTAATTATGTAATCTCATGTAAACTGGCACTTGGTGGCCAAGTAGAGGAGCTAGGCACATGGAAGTTGACCAAGTGAGAGGCTAGGCGCATGGTTTAGGTGTTGGGTGTGTGCACCAGCGTTGTTGGGGGCTCGACGAATCAGCACACACGCCAACCTAACTTGGCGTTGGGCGTGTGGAAGGCCTGGCTGGGTGGGGCATGCCAAGCAGCTAGGCGTAGGCAAGGCCTGCTCAAGAGTAATTGTGTGTGTGGTACCAATAGGCTTGAAAGACTTGTTCAAACTTATTTGAATTCCAGTTCAAATTCAATGGTTGTATGGATCACTTGCTACCAAGAGATATTTTCATGTTCAAATCTAATTGAATTCAAAGTTTTTGGTCGTGGGTTAATTGTGATAAAACCGTGTCCAACAATTGTACAAGGAATATGGAGATATCCTTAAGTTCTACCCTTGGAGATCAGTTTACACGTGTTCAAATTGGACTTGGGATCTTACCATGTTAGGTGTGTGAACATGGAGAAGATTAGGGAATTTAATATCAAATTTCAAACTAGGCGTGGATGCAAATTACTAGGCTTAAAGATAAGCCAAATTCCAACCATTTGGCTCGGTCAAGCATGGAAAGAATTTCGGCCAAATTTGATCAATGACTTCCACATTCAAATCACAATCCAAGTGAGAGATTCAAGGCAAAGATCAAATTTGTTCCCACCATACACAAGCAAGCCATGGACAATGCCATCACCAAATCAAATCACGATCCCTTATTTCAAGGACCAAGCCATGGGCACAATTCCAAGCAAGATAAGGTGCTCAAATCCTCTTGGACATGTAAACTTGTTCTAGTCGTGGCCTCTTTTGAACTCAAGCACCAACCAAATTCAAGATCAAGTTGTGGAGAATTTCTAAGGCTTAGTCATACATGAATAATTGATTTAGATTTATGCATTTATCTTTTTAATTTCTAGGGCTTAGTCACACCCTATATGTATTTGTATTTCATTGATGAATAAACAAGTTTAATTTGGAATTAACTTCCTTGAGTTGAGTCGTGCTCCTTATCCCTTGAACTTATCAAACACCTTGTGTTTGTGGCGTTCTAAGACTCATCACCATCCTTGGTGTGGCGTCTACCCTAGTTCTTATTAAGGATCTTTCCTTGTGGCGAACATCCTAGGCTTATTAAACAACCTAGCTTGTGGTGTCTTCCATCTTCCATATCTTACTCATTTCCCTTAAACACACACACAAACTATGACCATATCAACCTAAACCTTAGCGAAATTGTGAACATTAACCCCTGCCCATACACTTAGTGAGAAGAAGATTTTACTTCTGACCTTGATACGATTTTGATGAAGACACCAAGATCACACAAAAAGAAAAAAAAGAAGAAGACATTGAAGACACAAGATGATCAAGTTTCAATTAGAGTCTAAGTCTTAAATAAGTACTTCTATCCTTTACACTCCAATATAATTAGTAAGCGGTGCTCAAATGAAAGTGAAAAACTATTTTGAAATGAAATTGAAAACTCTTAAACAAAGTTAAACAATTTTCAAAAAGCTAAATAACAGGTTACTTGACCTGAGTAACATGTTACTAGACCTAGGTAACAAATTACTTGAACTGTGTAAAAGTGAGTAACATGTTGTAGGACTATATAATAGGTTATCTGACTGAGTAAACAATTATCCAACATAACTAACATAGAGTAACCGATTAAATCAACAATTAACTGATTACATCTCTAGGCAGAAAGTTTGAGTAATCGATAATATCATGGTGTAACTGATTACACAGAGCTGTTATAACCAGATTTTCAAATCCAAATTGAACAACTTTCATTCAAACTCAATGAGTTTCATTCCAATCATGTCTCAACTTCATGGAAGAGTATATTGACTGATTTTGAAGCCTATTTAAAGGAATCAAGACTCCCGTTTGAAACACAATTTCATATACAATTCTATGCACTTATTCGTGCAACTTTTATTCTAAGCTTTCAGAATTTTTCTGAAGATGCTTCAAGTGAAAAGTCTCATACTTAATCATTTTCTAGTACATTGTATACTAAGTGTATTGAGTCTAAGGATTGCAATTTATAGAATTGTTATATCTTGTAAAGGCAATCCTGCCATAGAAATCATTCTTCAAACCTATTGTAAACTTGTCATCACAAGGGTGTAGTGAGAAGGGGAAAAAGAGTACTTTGAAAGGCTTTTTTCCAAGGGTGTGACGTATTTGTGAATGTGTAAGGTACAAGGAGTCTCAGGGAGAGAGATTGTAATTACAACTCAAAATATGTAGTATAAGAATATCTTATGCTGCAAGAGTACTAGACGTAGCCTTCGGTGGACAAGAAAGTGAATCAGTCTAAAAACCATGTATTCTTTTTCTCTTCTTTTCTACTCTATCTCTTTATTTTGAAGTTCTCAATTGATAATCTTACTGCAATATTTCCGCTGCACAAACACTTTAATATCATAGCATAAAAATTGATCATTATCACATACAACTAATTCATCTCCCTCTTAGATGTCATCTAATACTTACACTTAGCCCAAACACATATTAAACCACCCAAGTCCAAGCCAAATCATGGCCATATTCTACCACTCACCCAAAATTGTGACATTTAACCAAAACCCTAAACACAAAACCTAGCCAAAACCAAACAAGTCGTGCCCAAACACTTAACCAACACATAGTCGTGCCATAGACCCATGCCATAACAACTATGGCCAACCCTTTTAAATATAGACATTCCCAAACATATTGGGCCAAACACATAAACCAATAAACCATACCCAAAGAATGGATTTGACATATAAGTCACATTCCGTAAGTCAAATAAGGTTCAAGCAAGAACGGTGGTACATGAAAAATAAACTATCCATGAAGGTTTCACATCACATGTTTAATATATTTCTATCTTTAAAAAATTAGTGATTTTAGTTCCTATGCTTTTATTTTTAAATATTTAATCCCTATTGTATTACATTGTACTTTTTATTCATCAATATCAAAGTTTGATGAAATTGACTATGTAGTTTAATGCAGTCTAAGAAAAACCATACTATACCGGCTGGTTTGACTAGAAAATTGGCAAACTAGACTTCTTATCGGTACAGTATACTATCTATACCGGTCATGTAATAAAATCGGTGAAAACCGGCCAATCGACAGGTTCAGTGTTCTTTTTGAAAAAAACTCCAACATAAGGGTAATGGATAATGGATAATGAAAAAGAGTGTTGGGGATAAAACTCCATGAACTACTTGTATTTGTATTTTCAATGTTGTTAAAAACGTGAGGATTTAGAAGAGGTCTCATGGGTGATAAGTAAAACTGTGAAAAGTAGAAGAAGAAAAGGAGGAGAATTGGAGAAGGAAGGAGATGGAAGAGCGATGAACAGTGGTGATTGAGAAAAAGTGAAATAATGGTGGGTGAGAGTGAAGAATATGAAAGAGAGAAGTGAAAGGATGATGGGTGAGAATGGATGAGGTGAATGTTGTCTCTCTACTTTGGAATATGTATTATTGTATAGTCCCCATACTTTATTATTTCTTTTTGTAATTTGAATAGTCACACAACTTACTACTTTATTATTGTGTCCACTAAAAATGTGGAAGATAGGAGAAAATGTTGGAATAAATCACAGTATCTACTTATTTAAAACTTTTTTAGTATAAATTTACATATATATATATGTTTAATTAGTGAACTATCAGTGAAATTACTGTACCATTATATTAGTATCATTGGTCTATATGAAAATAGTGACATGCTAATGATAATTGACGTGAGGGACTAAAATTGAACAGCCTTATGTGATAAAGGTATTAAATGCAAAATTCTCTTTTTTATAGGAACTAAAAAACAAAGTAATATTTGCTAGAAAAAAGTCTCTCATCTTTATCCCCAATCTACCCATACCCCAAATGATTTCCTGATATGAGGAAAGAAATATTTGTCCAGAATCACTGTCCCCAATATCCCAAAGGAAAGAAAAATGGGCAAATGAAAAAGGCAAACAAGACTTCAAAAAAGATGTAGTCTTTTGGAAGAAACAAAATCATAGGCAATAAATTCTTCATCAACGCTGAAGAAAAGGAACAAGTATGTTGATTCCAAAATGGGTGATGTGCTCAAAGTGCAAGCGTATGGTTGCATCCTCAAATAATAAAATAGTTCATATCCACATAGAATAAGATATATCTTCCCTATGCTTAATTAATTATTCTTAATCACTAGAGTAAATTACTAGTATCATCTAGGTGACTATCAGTACACGTGAAATAAATGTAATCTTTTAAATAAAATATATGATAAATGTAATTTAGTAAAACAAAACATGATATATTGTGAAAACAAGTCCAAATAATATATGAGAAATATATCTTTGCTATTTTTGGTTCGTTATGAAATAGTATAAGAACGATTTAAACAATATATCTTTAGAATTAATGATGCATTTTGTAACAAAAAATAATAAAAATACATTGATTTGTATATTATTTAGAGTGTCTCCACAATATATCATGTTTTGTTTAACTTAATTATATTTATCATATTTTTTTGTTTAAAAATTATATTTATTTTTCATACAAGGGTAGCCAGTGTAGAAAATATAAAAATTAGGAAGTTTGTCTAGATGTAGAAAAATGAGTGATAATTTATATAATTTCACTAAAATTTGGGAGGTCTCAATGTAATTTATTCTATAATTTAACTTAAAATTGGATAGAGATATTGATTGAATAAAAATAGATGGACAAAATAAATATGAAGATAAACGTGATTGAATTTAGAAAATAAACTATTTTCGAAATAAGGTTATTCCTTCATTTCCGTGTCTTTATTATCACAATTGAACATGTGAGCCAAACAATTAACTTTAAGTTCACTTTAGAGATCGATTGAATACTGTAACTACTCTAGCAGTGCAAAGATCCAATTAGATCCCTTAACAATCTCATTGTAAATCTCTCAATAACACATAAGTAATTTTTTTTTCTGGATATTATCAAGTGTATCCTATCACCTTTTCGGTAGGTAACTAATTCACGCGCGTGTTTCCCCTCCCAATACTCGAATTATACGGAGGATCTCGCAAATACTTACAACTACATATTCACAATTCCTTTCCCAAAATTGTCCTATTACAACTACATAGTCGAATTCAAAACATCGAATCCTACTATTTCATTTACTTCCCCAACTATAGAAAGGAATCTTTGTTCATTCCCATCATAAAATACCCAAAACATAAACAAAATTTTCCTCTAAATCGCTTATGTCATATTCCACCCTAGCCTTCGCCAATCAGAAATTGGTTAATGCAACACGATAACACATTCAATCTTCTCTGTTGAAAATAATTACAGACTTTAATCTTTGTATCCTATTTGAAAATCATTACTTCACAAACCTACCTCTTTTTTGCATGCAACGTGTTTGATGAAATTCCTAAGTGAGCATTTTATTTTTCTCTAAATCCTACCATTACTGTGATTGTGTTCCTACAAAACCTGACCTCGATATTAATCACTTTTTCCAAATTTAATACAATTTAAGATTCAGAATTTGAGTTAGGAAAAAATGATGTGGAGGGTTTTTGCATCACTAGCTTTCACTAAAAATCACTTGCACAACAATCTCTCGTCGAATTCTTTGCTTCTCAAGAGTGGTCTCTTTTCAAATTCCATACTTCGCAAGACAAGGTACTTATCTCTCTCGTCCTTTCATGAATGCGTTAGAAAATTTTGTTTGAAAAATATGGAATTAATAACATCATTAGCTGGTGTGAGAAGTGGTGTAAAAGTTAGTGTGATAATGAAAGAGTGTTCGACATTTTTAGGAGTAGTTAAAACAAGGAGAAGTTTAATGCTGGAATTTTAGATTAGTTTGATGTTATTACTGATGCTGTAATTTGAATATTTCAGTGTATTACTGATAATTTTGAAAGTTCACTTTTTTGTTCTTATTTTTTATAAATTTAGGTCAGCTTGTAAGCTAGTATGTTTACCCAAAGATTTAGAAATAAAATTTTGCTTGATTATTGACTTACTCTGCAGTAGCTTGAACTATGTTATATGCAAGGTTTGCGACCAGGAATTTATTTTCGGCCGCCACTACAACATTAAAGTGTCTCCTTTCTTGGGCCACCTAAGCTTTCATTCGGGTTCCTTTCTGAACTCGAATGATAAGGTTGTAGAGCCACTTCAGGATTCTGGGAAATCCTCATCTGCTGATGGTGCCAATAACACCAAAGTAGAGAGAAAAAAATTTAAGGGGAAAAGAGCAGTTGTAAGATGGCTAAAGTTCTTTAGATATAAGAAGAGGAAAGAGCATGAAAGGATGACAGCAGAGGAAAAGCTTTTATACAAATTGTTAAAGGTAAGTTCTATTTTTTTAATATGCAGGGATTCACCCTTTCCATTGTTTTGAAAGTGTATTATGAAAATTATTTCCTTTTGCCACCTACCATGTGCTAGCTACAAAAGAGTGGCCCACTGCACAATACTCCCACCTGATGGGGTCTAAGAAGAGTAAATATACGCAGTCTTGAACCTAAGACCTTCAGGTCATAAGGCAACAACCTTACCTTTGGGTCAAGGGTCACCCTCCATTAGTATTGTACATACTACACAGCTTGTAATTATATTGAAGTTTTATCAGAAAGAACTAGGATTCTCTAATGTAGGCTTGACAAGTTTCTCAAAATAGTGAAGCTCTTGACGGAAACAAATCAACTGTTGGCAATTTAACCATGCGATAATGTTTTTCACTTTTCATCTTGTTGGCATACATGCCTGATGTCTAAGAAGTCAACTAGAATAGTAGAAGCCTGGCAACTAATATTCTGTCAGCAAAGAATTTTCTGAGAAAGAATTGTTTTAAATTCTTGAACAATAGTTGTTTTCACTAAATCTGAAAGTAAATCGATGATTCTTTGTATTCTATATTGGAGTGTGTTGACTGGCATAAGTTATGCCTATTGAAAATTAAATCATGCTTATAAAAAAACCAAATTTAAATCATAATACACACTTTCTGTTGGATAAAAATGATAGAATGTGTATTAAAATTTATAGTTTTGAATAATGAATTAGACAATTACTATAGTACATTCAGTTCTGTAAATTGCATAGCAAATTGCTATCTAGTTCTTTGTGTTTATCTTTTTTGTTCCACAATTGTGTAAGTTGTTGAGTCAAATCTGTTTGGGAAAAGACTGGTTGGATATGTGTAGGAGTCTAAGTGTAATATTGAATTGCTTGAATGTGAGATTTGCTTTCTTGGTTTCTGACTCTTGCTGCTATTGAACTTTAATACGACATTTTGAAGATTTAAGATTCTTTCATGTTACTCCATAGGTTAATGCCTCACGGATAATAAACTAGTAATGGCCCCCCAACCCGACTTCTAAGAACAAGAGTGGGATCAAGAGATTATTGGTGTTAATGTTTAGGTAGAGAATGTTTGCAATGCAATTTGAGATATTTTCTAAATCTACTGTATTTTTTGGTGCTATTCTTGAAAAGGTATCTTCTAATAGCACAAGGATGGATATTGGTTAATTGTTTGCTTCTGTTTTTTCATAAGATTTCTTGTCCTGCTTAGAACATTATGGGGTTCACAGAGCAAAGCTATCCTTGCCTTTCAATGAAGGCCAATCCTAGTATTTTTCTCAGTTCTATCTAAAATTTGTGCATTATGTATCTAATTAATGTTAAAAGCTGTATAAAAGTTGTCAGATTTTTTTTGTATAACCAAGGGTATTCCCTCACTATATGGGGAAGGAACTAATCTCTTTCGGAGGTATGTGGTTGCCCCATCCAAACAAGTGTCGCTCCCAGAAATTGAACCTTTAACCTTTGGCCTAGTATAAATACATGGGGATCTAGTGGGACCTTACACCACTAGACCAACCTTTGACCTTTATAGAAGTTTTCAGTTTGAAGTAGTTATATTAAATAAAGGCATCTGAAGTTTTAGAGTTTCTATAATATCGATCGGCAGCAACTGGCATGGCAGCAACTGGCATGACAATTGTCCATGACTTGTTTTCTAATACAATTGCTCATATAGTTATATTTGTCTGAAAATTTGTCAAGATACTGCTTGTTTCAAGTACAATTGCTCATATAATCATAGTTGTCTGAGAATTTGTCAAGATATTCATTATGTTCATGCTGGTGCTTAGCCTTTACAATATCCAATTACATAACTCCAAGATCTGTCATTTTTGTTCCTTTATATGAAACTGGCACGGCAGCAACTGGCACGGCAGCAACTGGCATTACAATTGTTCACAGCTTGTATTCTAGTACAATTGCTCATATAGTTAATAGTTATAGTTGTATGAAAATTTGTCAAGATAAGGCTTTTATTCTAGTACAATTGCTCATATAGTTATAGTTGTCTGAGAATTTGTCAAGATATTCATTTTGTTCATGCTGATGCTGAATCAAAGTTAGCCTTTAACAATATCCAATTCCATAACTCCAAGATCTGTCATTTTTGTTCCTTTATGCTTTAGGTTCTCTGATGGCACAGGACAAAACTAATTCTTTTCTTTCCTTTTTTTGCTTTCCTCCAGAGTGAGATAAATCTTGCATTCTCATATAATATTTAGTTCCTTGTTTAGCATTTATCATTATCATCTATATTTTTAGTTTACTGTGTTATGTTTTGTCTGTTATGTCAATTAGTAAATATACAATACTTTCTCTATCATTCCAGGCTAGGAAAAAAGAAGAGAGACTTTGTGAAGCCCTCAAGAAGATTGAGCCTGCAGATTCATCAGAATTAACCCATGATCCTGAGATATTGACACCAGAAGAGCACTTTTTCTTCTTAAAGATGGGCCTCAAAAGCAAAAATTATGTGCCTGTTGGAAGACGGGGAATTTACCAAGGTGTAATTTTGAACATGCATCTCCATTGGAAAAAACATCAGACTTTGAAGGTGGTGGTGAAGACATTTTCACCAGAGGAGGTGAAGGAGATTGCCACAGAGCTTGCAAGATTGACTGGAGGGATAGTACTCGACATTCATGAAGAAGAAACAATAATAATGTATAGAGGGAAAAACTACTCTCAGCCACCAACAGAGATAATGTCTCCACGGATCACTCTCTCAAGGAAGAGGGTAATCTTTCTTATGTTCAATTTTCAGTCATCTATGAATTAAACAAAATTGAAGTTTCCTTGGGTGTGGTGTTTTAATATCTCTTCCTACTGTAACCACAACACAAACCAAGATTTAGCCCCACTATGTAGGGTTGACTTCATAGATTGAATGACGCCATAATACTTTATCATTGATCTCTAAATCTTTCATAATTGTTTTGTCTATGATTTTTCTCAGCCTCTCTCTACCTCTACAAATTGGACTAACCTCCATTTGATTTACTCTCCTTATTGGGGCTTCTAATTGTCTCATCTATACATGCTCAAACTACCCAAAGCACAATTCTAGCACCTTTTATACAATAGGAGCTATGTCAACTTTCTCCGTAATGCATTTATTCTTAATCCTATCTTGTTTAGTGTGTTCACTTCATTCAGTGCAACACTTTCATCTTTGACATTGAGTTTATTCTCTTGTTGACATTTTGCTACCCCATATTCAGTTATATATAATATTATACATCTTATAGTTGTGTAGTAAAATTTTCCGTTAAGCTTCAGTGACATGTTTTATCACATGACACTTGAAGTACTCTGCCATGTATCCATCCCGCTTGAATATCATGGTTTACATCTTCCTCAATTTTCCCACCGTATAGTATGATTGACCCAGAAAACTTAAATATAGTAATTTGTGGTATGATGTGATGTCCATATTTTACGTATACAGTAGGATTTGTGCACCTCTTACTAAATTTACACTTCATATACTTTATCTTATTTCAACTTATATAAAAGACATTTGCTTCAATAATCTCCACATAAATATAAATAAATTCTCATCCTACCATTCTAGCAGGTTTTGATCATCCGGGATTCAGGATTTTTAGTAAAATCTAAGTGGCAAGAAAATAGGTTAAAGATTCTCACTATATTCTAATAGCTTGATGGATAATAAAAAAATGTACTAACGTTATTTAACTAACTTTTATTGACTTATTGTTTTCATCTAAATCAAATCAATACCACAATATAATTTTCTTCATGCATACATGACTTGCTTAACGGTCCAGTTTTCGAGTAGTCATTTAAGCTGATAGGTAGTATACATGACTCTCACAATCAGCTGCTTTTTCTACTACACTGCCAAACACTTCCACAGACTGCATTTAACGTTCACTCCTTCCCTTTTTTATTTTTTGATGTTAAATCTATTCTCCGCGGATCCAAGCGGGTGGACGCTTCTTGCACCAGACTGTCTTTTTTTATGTTAAAACTTGTATCATTTCTATCTTTTGTTCCCAAAGGGACTTGCTTCTCCTTTCGATTCCAAGCATGCTGCACTTGCAGCGGATGTGTATATGCAACATGTTCCTGGTGCTTGTCTGATTCACAAAAATTAAAATGTTTCTTTTTCCATTTTTATATTTAAGGTCTTACACATTTATTTTAAAGCTCTTCAGTACATTGTTGGTGTTCTCACTGTTTCTCTTGGGGGTGCTCTCATCTTATGCAGGCATTGGATAAATCGAAGTATAGGGATGGTCTCCGAGCTGTGAGGAAATATATTCCCAGACTCGAGCAAGAGCTTGAAATTCTTCGAGCACAACTTAGAAGCACTACTGACAGTAATGCAGATGCTGTTGAGGGAGTCCAGATAGGTGACAAAGAGAGTATTGAGTCTGGAAACAGTTCAACATTCCGGATAGAGACTGCCGATAAAATTCGCGAAATGATAAATGATAACATTGGGTACTCAGAGGATGAGACCGAAATGGATTCTGAACTGGATTCGGATCCTGATAAATTATCAGATATCTTTGAGACAGATTCAGAGACAGAAAATTTGGTGAAGGAAGAGAAACCTCTTTATTTGGATGAGTTTGACAATTTTCGAGAGCAAAGTGATGCAGAAACAGATGATTTTGAGGAGCATCTGAGACAATTATCTTTGAATTCAAAAAATGTGGAAAAAGATGTCAATTCACCTAAGTTTGATGAAGTTGACATGATTTTTCTGCGTGCTGCATCCTTTTTAAAGAAAAAGAAAAAATAAGACATTCTGCAAAGGATGAATGTAATCATTGTACTAGACATCTTTCTTTTTTTGTTTTGGAGGAGGAGGGTTACATTACAATAGAAACATTTGAGAAAAGGGTAAATAATGTTCATTTTTTTGTACTACCAAATGTATTCCTTCATCTTTTGGGTAAAGAACTAATCTTTTCGAGGTATGTGACTGCTCATCCCAAAAAATATTAGTCACATGAATCAAATCCTTGACTTTTTGAAATAATGTTCATTGAAGATGATATAAGCAGTTGTATAATTATTTTTAATTATAGATTTATTGTCATTAGTCTAAATATTAATTATGACATGTCTGTTCAGTATTAGCATAATAGATCAAGGATAATGAGACTGATTCCAAATGTGCAATCATTTTGACATCGACAAACGATGAGTTCCTCTATCACTTCTACTAAATTCAAGTATACTTTGCATTTAATTTTCTCTTAAATCTGTGTTTAAATTGTTGGTTCATTGAATATTGTAGAGATATTCTAACATGTGATATCTTGTACTCAAATTTATTGAAATGTGTTCTACGATGATAAAATGATTTTAAACCGCAATAAAAATATGTTTTCACTGTTAATTTCAAAAGAAAGTTTAAGGTTTCCTAAATGGAGCAAAAGTTCATTTTGAATTTGGATATTTCGGTGAAGATACCACCCCCTTGGAATCAAACTCAAATAAAATCAAGTTATTTATTTTAAAATTTCTTGATCACAAATGTTTTCAAGAGAAGATCGTGTAAGATAATGAATGTCCATTTAGTCCATTAACTTTTTGTGTCAAAAATATTATTTTAATCTCTTAACTTAAATGTTTGTCTCACTTTGATCCATTAACCTTTTTATTGTAATTTGGTCCCTTAACTTTGTTTTTGTTTGCTTTGTTAGAATATTTCATTAAGTTGATTAAAATATTGTATTTTCCTCTCCTCTAGCCACATGTTGGAAAATCATAGAAATTTAATTGATGTAACAGTAATGACAAAAAAGAGTTAAAGGACCAAAAAAAAAAAAGACTAAAGTGAGACAAACATAAAGTTAAAAAGCAAAAGTAATAATTTTACAATTTTTTACAGTAGCCCAACTTAATCCTTAACCCATTTTACTCTTTTTAACAACTAAAGTTAATTTAGTCAATTCCTTATTATCGTATATGAGACTTTTTCTTCTAATAACATCAAAAACACCATTTTACCAGTAAGATAGCACCCCTTCACAATATATGCTCTGAATTCCTATACCATCAATGCTTGCAGAGTGACATTCCAATTCTTTAGGTTTTTCATCCGTACCATTGCTCACTGTTATAAGTTTGGTTCTTTCCTTCAACTTCGATTCGCCATGTCGCATAATAGTTCGGGCTAAAAACAAAAAAAATAAAATTTTATAGGGACTAAAAGCAATTTTTTTCATTCACCTACCCATTTCCATGTACATAAATCACACAGCTCTCCATTTGCAGGTCCTTATCTTTGTGTTAAACTGATAGCATCTAAATTCATCCAAATCAATGGCCAAACAAGTACAAAAAAGTAAAAAGAAGATAACTTCAAAGATAAGGTAGCCAACATGGTTCAAGATTTCAGACTTTATGACAAGATATTCCAACATGGAAGATCCCAAGAGAAAACTTTTACATCATGAAAGGGAAAGAAGGCAAGAAAAAGCCAGGTCCAGAATGGTTCTCCAAGTATATCCGGTTATGGTTAACTCGAACTATTAACTACAGCAGCTTCACGTTCCCGACGACGTCTTTCCCTCTGTAACAAAAGATTGTGTGACAATCAGTGAAAAAGCCAAATTAACAACTCAAATGCAGATATCAGTGATTCAAATTGCGGACCGCATCACGTGATGTGTCCACAATATTGCAATTGTGGTGACGGCCTCAACCACATCATACTACAATTGTAGTATAATACAACCGCATCAGACTGCATTTGGACCGCATCAGGCCGCATGCAACCACATTGGACTGCATCATACAGCATTGATTTTAAAAATATTTTTTACTCAAAAATAATTCACATCTCAACGGCCGCAATCTACATTGCAATGGCTGCAACGACCGCAATTACAATAACAGTGACCACAATAAAGACAGAAATTTAACACACTGGCAGATATACTTCCCACTATTTTAAAACTAATCAACCCCAAGCAAAATCTGTAAACAAATCCCACATACTGAATTGCTTCAGGTTTTGAGCTTTCCGAAAAAGCCAATTCAAGAATGCTTATCATACATAGGCTAAACAGATGAAGTATATTCCAGTTATAAGCTCAATAAAGCTTAACAGTATAACTTTCAATTTGGGAAAATATTTTCAGAAAGCAAGTAGTCACTAAAAATGGCAACATCAGCTAGATTCAGGAAAATATTACCATCATACTCAAAATTATAGCAGTGCAGAGCTATATTCTTCTCTCTCAAGTTAACTTCTCTTCACTGACTTACATACATATACATATATATATACTAGTCATAGCCATAGTAGATATAGTGACCAATAGATTTAATGGCATTGGTTCATGCTTACTATTAATTAACCAGGAAAGATAAGTTTGGTGTTTCTTATTTCTACTTCCAGAAAAGAGAACAATAAAAGGAGAAATTTGAGTTGAACTGCCCACAGAACATCCAATATATCATTAAGGTCAATTCCGGACCAAAGGCCTAATACATGGAATGTTTTTATTTGATCAGAAAATACAATCTATAAGTCTATAAACAATAACACCCTTGCACCAAATGTGGGTTTTATGCGAATATTGGCGTTTTTTGTTTTCTTTTAAATTAACAATATTTTTAAGAGATTACATAGTACATAACCAAATCCAAGAACTAATGAAACTGATTTCTGCTCTATGGAACATTGGGTCAATAACAACAGTGATTAGAGTAAACCAGCAAAATCTCACATAAGTTTCATTGGTACAAGGAACCAGATGATGTAGAAAAAAATGGTATATGTACTTTCTTTCTCTGAAAGAACATCAAAAATAAAAAAAGGAGCAAAAATCTCACCCTTCGTTCCCAGTATGGATGAAAACATACATAATCATAGACTGGAGTAATGGTTACGCACAAAACTGCATTTAGTCCAGTAAACAACAATAGCGCAGGCATTGGTCGGGTTCTGTGAGGCATATTTCTTTCTTTGTAGAGATCGAGCCCTGTAATCATATGCAGCTAAAAAGTCAAAATAATTTACTAGTAAATAACTCTACTTATTCTTATAAGTGTTCAGCTAATGCCAAAATATAAACAAAGATAGTGAATAATAAGTAACAATAAAAATGGGCAACAAAGTGCAAATTTGCCCGATGGGGTCTGATTAGGATAAATACACGGTGGGTTACGAAAGAGACTATTTTTACAATCTTGGTTACTTTTGCACCAAAGCTCATCCTCAAAGTAACCATGATGAAGGATGCATTGGTGCATGATCCTCCCACCTATATAGCGGGTAGATGTACCGCAGTCTTGCAACTACACGCAGAGAGGTTGTTTCCAAGATTTAAACCTATAACCATATGATTACTACGCAGCAGCAATCTTACCATTGTGCCAAGTTTACCCTCTTCGTCAAAGTAATCGGGACAGAAAAAAAATCAAATAGTAATATGCTCATTTTTATTTGGTTAGCATAAACTATGTACCCCTCTTGTTTTAATTTTGGAAAACAAACAACAACCAGGATCAACAATCAACAATCAACAACAAATACATGTATATCCAATTTACCCACGTGAGAGTAGGGATATATTGACTGAGACATTTCATCAAACACCTTATGCTCAATTACCAAACAAAGAAGTAAGTGAAATCGGTGCAACTGTTGTAGTTTTTGGTATGTGACAGGTTTGAGTTGCAGAATCAGACACATGATAAGATTAAAAAAATGAGAAATTGTAACGAATTGAATAGTTAAAGGAAGTTAAAAACGTAATGAAAAACTTACTTTGGTTCAAGCTAACTAGAATGATCGTGTTACACCTATTTCCTTGGAAGAAGACCCTTTTGTCCTTTACTCTTCACCCTTTTTCCACAAGTGAGAACTAAATAGCCAACAAAAACATTTCTAATGGGATTTTCTTCTAATTTTTTATTTATTTCAAAGTAACATTTTGGTTACAAATCTGGTAGTAACCAAAAACTTGTATTATGGAATAATTGACTAAATATTCTAAACTATACATATTATCTTTTTTAAAATTTTATGTATAATAAATAAATTTTGTTACCAAAATGTCTTTATTTCGTCAAACAATTTGATTAAAAAAGATAAAATGTTTTAATTTTATTAATAAACTCAATTTTGATAAATGAAGTTGATAAATTTATTGTTATTTTTTATATTTCATTTTAAAAAACTCTTAATTATCAAACTTTTAACTTAAATATATTTTTCAATAATAACAAATGACATGAAGAGTAATATAATCTTTAAGAGAATAAATGTGTTCTTCATCCTTGATAGTTTGGTATTTGCATTTTGGTCATGCACTCATGCTCCATAAGAGCTCATTTCTTCTTATTATATAGATCTTACTCAAATGGGCATAAAAAAATGTTTTAAATTATGGTTGTGGTCACAGATGTGATTATTATAATTGTATATATTGTGATAGTTACGATTCGGATTATAGTCGTTGTGATTTAAATTATTTTGTGAGTAAAAAAATATTTTTGATATCGATGTAGTCTCATGCGGTCTGATGTCGTTGCGTTGTGACCTAATACGCTCCGATGTGGTTGCATTACAACCCTATGCAGTCATTGTAATTTAGTATCACCGCAGTTACAATGGTCATCGCAATTGCAATATTATAGTCCACAATTTGAAACACCAGAGGCTGCAGGCATTTTGTACCCTCCAACCCGAATAGTTTTTAGGAATTTTTTGTTGTTGTTCACGTTTTAGTACTTGCGCATTATACAAAATTGTTGATTTGCTTAATTACCTTAAAATTACTTCATGGAACTCAAACTATCCCAAATTTGGAGCAGCGAAAAAAATGTTACGGAATTACAAGTGCAAATTACCTATCATTATAACATGGTATGCAGTATCGATTCCATTGCTTGATACCCGGTTTTATACCGTTCGAATGTTATTATTATTAGAGTTCCTTTATGAAAATTTAATATGTGGTATAGTTATATCTTCTATCTCAAACTTTGTATCATTTCATGTACCGCTTATTTCTCATTGGTCGGAAAAATAAAACATGAATTAAATATATATTAACTTTACATTTTCTGATCAATAATAATGAAAAACGTATATGAAGTGGTACAAAGTTTGAGAGATAAAATATGATCACGTGCATAGGTCCATTGAGGCATTATACACATATGTGCAGCCACAAACCCTTAAAATGGAAAAGAAACTGAAGAGAATAAACATTCCTCAAATACACTGATTTCTTAAATACAACACTATTAATTGTAACACAAGTACTACTATATAACAAACATTTACATAATATGATTATTGAGCATATTTCAAAGTATAGGAAAAGAAGTCAAAAGAAAATACTGTACCACCCCAGCATTAAGTGGATAAATTACAAATGGTGAGTAGAAAACTTAGTAACTAACCTTACAGAACCACTAGTATGCATCTCAAGGAATTCATTGTCAAAAGACACCAAATTTCCATGAATTCATTTAAGTGAAGGGCCAATTTGCATGTCCATGACCTGATTAGCCTTGATAAATGGTGCATCGAAATGCTTTACTCTGTTGGCCGGGCAAGCCACAAAGAGCTTAGGGCTCGCAGCCGAGAAAAATAGTCGCTTATTGCAAGAAGAGCTCGAGCTGATTGCCTGGTTGTTAATATCCGAAGCATTTGTTGTAAGGTTTGCTGCCGCAGATTATCAGCCTGGAGCAACATGGAAAACAACCACCTGATAAATAGTGACTAAAACTTTCATGGCTGATTAATATATCCATCATAGTTACACTAATCTGGATCAGTAGGGTCTAGTTCTTTAGTGCATGAATATTAATTATTTCCTTTAGGCTTACAAATAGGTTTGCATTGAAGCCTTTGATATGTTTCCATCTTTTTGTTTATATTATTCCTTCAATCATTTTCTTTTGGAGTGATACACCCCACTGGATCCCCATGTATCGTGCTAGGTCAAAGGTTCGATTCTTGGGAGCAACATTTGTTGGAAGGGGCAGTTACATACCTCGAAAGGGATTAGTTTCTTACCCTAAGGTGAGGAGATACCATTGGTTATACAAAAAAATACACATTGAGTTGTAGCTTGCATGCAACTAGACTACCTCCGTAATCCAGTCGAAGGCTAGAATAGAAGGCATTCATTCTATTTATATTATTTTAGCCTTTGTTAATTTTTCTACCAAAATGGATTCTTGACGCAACGGTTAAATTTGTTGCCAAGTGACAAGGTGGTCACAAGTTTGAGTCTTGGAATCGGCCTCTTTCCATGGTTTTTAGTCTTCCTACAAATAATTAGATGATTCTAGTGAAGCTGAAACATGATGTTGCTTTGACTGAGAAAGAAATGGATATTACAAACATAAATTTCTAGGTTCACCTATTATGTAGTTCTAAAGCTCCTAACTACACCTTTTTTTCTTCTAAAGGATGAAAGTTGAGACTTGAGACCAACGAATTAGACACTGAAAACAGGCACACAGTTATTTACCTGGTGAAGAAACCCCTCAAGAGTACCAAGCTTTCCCATGGCCATAGCCATTTGCCCCATATAATTTGCCACATTTCCTGAAGACCCTGATTGGCTAGGAGCACCATTAGCCAATGTCTCAGCCAGTGATTGCTGCAATGCATCCATTCCTTGGGACAAAGCATCTTCGGCTTCCTGGGAAGACTGCTGCAAGTTGTAGATGCCCATTAATTGTTGCTCGCTCAAAGGCTCGAGTTGATTTGCAAGCAGCTACACCCATGTCAATCCAGTTTTAATGTTAGATAGCATAACATAACAAAAGGATGGGAACTTCAAAATTCAATATCAGAATAGTGTTATCAAGATATAACTGTTGCATAGTTATTTCTTGAACATGAATAAAGTGGATTGATAAAATCTGGAGTTTTAAGCTTCAATAACCTAAAGAACTTCGGTTTCACAAAGTTTGAATCCTCGGTTGCTTTTCTCTCACTTCATCTTTTATATTCTTTTAGGAGAAGGGGGATTATTCAGGCATTTAAAAGGGCAGCCCAATGCACGAGGCTCCCACCTAGTGTGGTCTGGAAATGGTAGATATACGCAGTCCTACCCTCGAATCAAGATGAGGCAATTTACAAATCCAAATGACAGTATGGCAAACAATTCACGTTAAAATAGTTTCCATGTTTCTTGTGGAATGATTACATACTATAAAAGTTCAAAGAATATCCAAAAGCTGTCAGAAAATCTTCTATGAAACCCATTCATAAACATGTGTCATACAAACCCATTCAGAGCCCCCACCCCCCAAAAAAAGAAGCAAGTAACACTATTATGAATAATTCATTATATTCATGTTTAGGCCCTTCATGAAATGTTTATAAAACCAAGTGATTGTGTCCATTGGTCCATTGCACAATTGACATGGCAACTCAATTTATGTAAGATCTGCCCTCAGAAATTTGTAAAACTAATCTCGTCGGTGACTGGTGTGCATTAAAGTTGTTCCAACTCAGGCATGTTTATAGAGGAATACATACACGAATAAACTCCATATATAGTTCGCAAATATATAAGAAATAAACATTTCAATCCTAGGCTTTTATCTTCGGAATTCGACTTAAGAATATTAAATAGATACTGAAACATAATCACATTGTTCTAAAATAATTTTAAGATAAAAAATAGTATAATGAAAACTATTGTTGAACAGAAATTACACTGCCATATGCAAAAATCAGAGACTGCTTTTTCTAACGAGCTGAATACAGCACATATGTACTAGATATTCCCAAGAAATCATAATAGATGTATAGAAAATTCCCACCTTGAGAAGCTCGGATGAGCGAAAGTCTCCAATCCATATGAAACACCTCTCAGCTGGAGTCTTCCACATTCCGGACAGAATGTGGAAAACATCAGCTTTAGCTGCAATACCTTTCAGCTTGAAGATCTCATCAAATTGTGTCATGACATTGTCTACAATTGTACGAAGTTCAATATCTCCGGCATGAGAATTTACTGCAGCCATAAGCTCATTGATTTTCCTATTGTGCTCTTCTAACCATCGTGCATACGCTGCATCAAACTGCATAGCACCTACATACAAAGATGATTAACACATGATTTAGGATCCGAATAGAATAACACAAACTTTTGCAAAATCCCTGCAGCCCTTCCCCTGAACATCGATGCTACTGAGTACTAAGGTGTCAGAGTACAAAATAATATAGCAGGCCATCAAATAGGTCACTGTGTTCTGTTAAGTATCAGAGGAGTGCAGTATTGAAGTGCAAGATTCAACCAAGTATTCTTTAGATAAACATGTTTGCCAGTGACTAATAGTACAAAAGAAACATAAGAAATTTATATCTACATAAGAAATTTCAGTTTTAATTACTGAAAAAGAATCAGCACAGTATCTCATGGAGAACTTATTCGATAAATATTGTGCATCGACATGCACAATGAGAAAATGACAGGAAAAGAGAGTCTAAGGTACTAATAACAGGAAGCCCTCAAGGAACATATGGCCAAATTTAACTCTCAAATTGTCAGTCGACAAACCGAAGCTGATTTTATGCATACCAGAAAGTTAAAGAAAAGTTTTGACAGTAGTTCCAAAATGAGAGAGTTCCATCTTTTGGTTTAGAACATAGTTTGGCTTGTCAAAGATTCCATATTGAGTTAAGGCAATCAAATTAATCAGTGTCGGTTATGGCTTAAGCCCATGATGAGAGCACATCCCAGAAGACGAGTCCATTAGATGGGCGAGCCTCATGATTTAAGTATCACATTAATCTTTTTAAACTCAATATGGAACCCGACAATTTTTCATCTGTGTGCTTCAAATATATCCATTTTACATATATACACATAAAGCTATTCACCATTTCAGGACAGTGAAATTCTTAATCGAATGTCAAGCCAAGTGTTACCGGCTTTTACATTGGCCAGAGTTACAGCTTTAAATTGGATACTAATAAACACAACATTTCAAAAATCTTCTCCAAGTAGAAGGTCTATTAACCCAATGCTAAAGTTACAAAGCTTGAGCCACAAGATTAGAGATACAAGAGGTTTAAATACCATTTCCACTCATTGAATGGCCCGGATCTCCCGTGCCTGAAATAAATGAGCCCTACAAGAGAGTAATAACCAATGAATGTATGCATTAAGTAATAACAGCCAGATTAAAAAAGTTTGTGAGAAAAGGGGTGGAGGGCTTTAAATAGGATAAGCAAAAAACTTCGAAAAGAGATAGTGAAGTGATTAAGATAATGTGTCCAGACCTGCTGGCGGGCTTTCTGGAGCTCTTGCTCAAGCTGGGTTAGTTTCAGTCTGCTACTCTCTAATTGTTGAACATATGCCTGAATGAATATAGAAAGTGTCAATCACCAACTTTCCGAAAATCTTGAAGTTGTTACTTCAAGCCTTATGAATGGCTTTTATATTTAAGACACCCCTTAACATGAGCCTTTTGAGCTTGAAGCATGGATAAATCACAAGCCTAGTGTAATTTGTGCTGAATTTTAACTTTTAATTACAAGAATGTCAATTACCAACTCTCTCAAAATATAACTTTTTTCTTGGGAAGGCTTATAAACGGTTTTATATTTAATAGGATGGATTGAAAATCATAAGATATTAAAGGCCTGTAATAGATGAAATACGGAAAAATCCTGCCTTTAAAAGGAGATGTGAAAATCAACAATATAATAATGTTGCATCCAAAAAGTAGCCAATTTTTTTGGTTGAACTTTGTTAGGAATGGGGGAGCCCGATATCAATGGGAGATCTGACAAATGAGCTAAGCGAAGAATCACATAAGTCAGTTTGACAACACATCTTGACCCAAAAACTGAAGACATTAGGTCTAGTCACTTATATGCATTTCAACTTATCCATTATTCACAAATGTGAGACTTTTAATTGGATTCCCAACAAATTTATAGAACAAGTAATTTTTCAATTAAAAGGAAACAAAATGAATTACCTTTTTCTTCAGTCTGCTTTTCCTTGCAGCCTCCCGATTTTGAGCTAGCCGTCGTAACGTCTGAATGAATATAAAATTAATACAAAATGACAAAAGAATAGGTTATATGAGTATAATAAATTTATAGAACCTTTTGGTTTGATTTATCTTTTGATCTATCACTGGAATCAGCGGATGCAACAGCTAATTGATCCCTTTCAGACTGCAAAACAACAACAATACACCATATTTCATTTAAAAGGCAACAATTTGTTTATCTGCTCGATAATATTGAACCATTATCACTTAAAGGCTTTCAATCATTGAATCAATTTGATTCCAGAAGCAGAACAGATTTACGAAAGTAAAATAATCACCCATTGATTTTTATCATCAGTGTCATCTGTTGAAGAACCAGTCACAGGGCTTGCAACTGCCATGCCGGACTCCCCCCAGTTCTCACGATGACCAGCCGATGTGTAAGCTAAATTTGCTGGCAAGGCTCTTTGTAACGGCAATGCCTGTGTCCCAGCAATTGTGGCAAAGAGATTTGCATCTGAGGTTGCAACAGACTGTATCTTGCACATAAAAAAATAATGTGAAACAAATGAACTCGAGTTATAGTTTGAGACTTATTGATTCTTTGAAGCACTCGACTTAATAAAGTAAGAAATCACCTTGCCCAAAGCACCAAACTGAACATTAGAACCGGGACCTTGGCTATGTGACTTCATTTGATTGAACACTGGATCTGGAAGATAATATAAAAATGAAAGGACACTAAAGGTTTTAGACAACATGCCAAGTTATTTAGTTTAAAAGGCAAAGTTGAATATGAGATAAACCAAAGTGTTTTGGCAATTCCCATTAGTTAATTCAAATAACTCCGGTCCTACCTAGTGGGAAAAGACTTGGCCGAAGATAATTAAGATGTTTCTATGAGCTGGAAAAATGAAAGGCTCATGTTACTTATGACAAAAACTATTGAAAAGAATATGATTAATTTGTTTCCCATATAAATAGGCTATGGTGAATTCACAGAGCACCGAGTATGAAAACAATTTCCAAAAAGCTAAAATGAAAGGCGTATTAGTATATGACAACAATTAGAAGAATATTTTTCCAGAGTTTATATACAAAAATTTAATTTGGCTCAGAAGATTAACAAAATAACACTAATCTCAGTGGGAATTCACAGAGTAATGCATAAAAGAACAGAATGAAGGCTTAAGTAACTATAAAGTTATTGACATATTAACAAATGCAGACAAATGGAAAAGTAAATTGATAAAATAGAAGTTCACAGCAACAACGAATACCAAATAAGAAAGTGCGGTGTCGAACTGTAAGAGATTAAAATGTACATAACATACTTCTGCTAAGATTGATAGCGTCCTCCAAACGAAATCCAATAGATTGCTCAAGGTGTCCAAATTCAGAAACTCGAGATGGAGGAACAGTAGTTCCTTCTACGCCCCTGAAAACCGAAATCTTAATAACCACATAACAAAGGTGCAGTATGCATCCAAGAAAGTCATGCAGCCACTTAAATCCAAATTTCAAAGCTAAATTGAAGTTGAAAACCATAAATCATACTCAACACAACTTATCCATGAGATAATTTTAGCACCAAAAGAATCATGTCAATCTTTTCTGGAAAGCTGAAGCTACAATAGACAGATAAATAAAATTACAACGCTCAATAATTTCAAGAATTAAAAGAAGCCGTGACGTAACATTCTAGTTCATTGAGGGTGAAATAAAAGGAAGGATTCGTCCCCAGAATTCTCCATTAAACAAGAATCGAATTATAAAAAATTTCATTATTTTCACCCCTTCTATTTCTTCAATAACATGACAAGTTGATTAGTTCATTACGATTTATACTAGAATACTTACTACATTCAACATCATGAAAATCTTATGTATCCTGTTTCTTTAGGATTTGATTAAAAATGGAAAGATAACAACATCAATAACAATAACACTAAATCAAAAGATACTAGAAACCTATTATAAGTCTAAAATAAAATTAAATCAAACAAAAGGGTTCTCTGAAAAGTTTACATGGAACTAGAAGAAGGTAATGAAGGAGCATAGCTTGGCATCCCTTTCACAAATTTGTTAGTTTCCTCAGTGTTAATGTTCACTTTTCTAGTTCTACTACCCATCAATAACCAAAATCAGCACCCCATTTCATAAAGCAACCAGCTTCAACTAAACACAGCTCAAAAAATGATCCTTAAATTCTGCAAACAAATTTAAGATACAAATTGCAAGCTCAGGGAACATGAATCAAAACAAAAACAGCAAACGACATGTGTCATAACATGTTAAAAAAAATAAAAAGATAGCATGATTCTACATACTCCAACTTGAAGCAAGGACAAAACTTTGAAACACTATTTTTTTTGCAGCAACCATATATTAAAAGAAGAAAAAGGAAGAAAAAAATAAGCTAAAATGGCCCAACTTCGAAAAACAAAGTTAACATAGAAAAACTTCAAGAAGTTCCAAAAAAAGTGATCTTAGAAAAAAAGTTTATATCAAAATCAGTTTTTGATAGATTTGAGAAGTACCCAGATAAAGAAAACGAATGTAATAGCCCTGCAGAACCTAATTAGTGCAAGTTGATAAATACCGTGCCTTTTTTCTTTGACTTTTTTGATTCAATGAAGTTGGAATGGAATATTGAACTGTGTAGTTCAGAAAAATCTTAATGTCTTTTGTGTTTTTGCTTATGGTTGATTCAAAGAAAGGTTTTGTCACCAAAAAACAAAGATAAAAAGCTTTATCATATATTATTTTTTTCTACCTGAGTATATTCTTGGCATGTTTCTTTTCCTTATTAACCAAATAAATATTTTCGGTATATCTTATTTGATTTTTCATAATATTGCAGGTCAGATTTATGGGAAATAATTTTTTAATTGATATAACATAATTGTGATAACTAAAATGATTGTTGCAATTTTAGATCTTACAAATATATAGTTTGAATTACCCAATATGTTAGCTTCATCATCACTTTATTACAAAAGTAGCGTTACTCGTCAAGATGATATTTATGACACTCCTACAATAAAGTTAAGGTTGTTATATGTTCTATTTTTAGTTTTCAACTTGATATCTCGTGGTTGGGTATAAGTGATGACTTTAAATCTTCCTAGATTTTTTGTTTTGTATTCTATGAGTAACTTTGTTCAATCTTCTGTAGCAAGATGATTGATCAGAAAAATATTTTATATTAAACTTTTAATTTAAATATATATTTTTCAATTCAATCATGAGTAGTGACACACATTTGGGGAGGCTCTTATTTCATTAAGGCCTTATCTGAGAGTCGAGTTTTGGAGGGGAAGGGAATGAATGACTTTGGAAAGTCTTCCCTTTGTTTGGAAGTTGGATCAAGAAGAGAGAAATGTTTTGGAGAGTTTCCCTTTAAAACCATCCACATGTCTATTTTTAAAGTTCCCACAATTTTGGGTTTTTTGGAGACAAAATGTCAAAATAGCTAAATATGTTTAGTAATAATATATAATTACATATTATTGTCAATTTCTCATTGTTAATTACATTTTTAAGGGAAAATAAAAAAAAAAATTATTACATTATCATTAGTTTACCTCATTCATCTAAATTTCATACTCTTAAACAAGGGAGATGTTTTCCTTCATTTTTCATTCCCTTCCTCCCCTTCCTAACCCTTTGATTCCTCTCCTTCCTAACCATTTGATTCCTCTCCTTCCCTTTCGCTCTTAACTCCCAAACAAAGCCTAAGGCGTTTGGTGTGAATTATAGTAATTATAATATGTTTATGTTTAGGTACCTTAGCTGAAAACTAAATATAAACTAATCTCTTTTATTTGGATAAAGTAGAAATATTATTTTTTACATAGTAAATTACAGAAAAGCGTACGAGGTTATATGTTTATGTCATGATTCTTTTGATTGTTTTTTACACTATTTTTTTTAATATACATTTTTTAATATTTACCATCATATACATTTTTTTATAAAATTTTTAATATTACATAACGAAGGCTAAAAAATATTAAAATGGTATACAATATAAAAACCAACATCAATATTAAAAAACAACATGAGACACAAATAAAATAGAAGTTGCTAAACTTGAATTACATAATTAACAAAATAAAGAATACACAAATGTCAAGTTTTATGATGAGGTAAAATGGGAAGTGAAAAAACCAATGTCAATATTTAAAAGCAACATGACACATATTTATAATATGGAGTTTGGTAGAAGTGTAAATGAGAAGGGAGATAATCTTAAAATTAAGGATAAAATAAAAATTGATATTTCAATAAAAAAAATAAGTCAACTTTAAAATAAACAACACATGGTGGAGGAACTTCTATTTTTTGGCTTCTTTTTCCAAAAATATAAGTTGTGTTTATAATTTAAATAGGTTTTCAAATATACTTATACATCAACTTTATATCTAATGAAGACTTTTGTGAGCAAAAATATCACCTATAAAAAATTCTTCTTAATTATGCAAATTAATTTCCTCCTTATTATAAAGCTCTCTTTAATTATATACACATATTAAGGAGAATAATTGCTTCTATTGATTTATTTATTTTAGTATTATCAAGGGTATTTTATCACATTTTGGTAAGAACTATGTAATTTAGAATGTGTGGTAAAGAACTAATCATTTTGAGATGTGTGGTTGTCCCTTTCAACAAATGTCACTCATAGGAATTAAATCCTTAACCTTTTAGTCATTTTGAAAATCTAGCAGGGTCTTACGTCATTAGATCAACGCTTTGTTGGTTCTCTTGATTATTTAAAAGATACTGTAATATTAAAAGTTTACCCTTTTATATTTCCTCATAATTTTACAAATTTATCACGTTTTATTAGTGAAGAAATGGTAAATAAGAGAAAAAGAAGAAATGTTGCATCAAAATCTAAAGTATCCCACTAAAAGAATAAAAAAATTCTAGAAATATATAGAATCAGAGGGAATAGTTTAAAAGCTTTATCTAACTTTAATAAATGAGTGTATTGGAGTTCTAACACACATCATTCACATTTATTTTTATTATTTCTGGGAAGAAACAATAATAATTAAATATGAATGGTGGATGATACAACAACAATGTATAAAACCTAGTGCATATATTTTTTCTCTTAATAAATCTTGTTTGAAAAGATAAATTGAAATATAAATAGTTAACAATAAATTATAGGAGAGGGATCCACTTACTCCAAGAGTAAGTTTTTTTAAACTTACTCCTCATCCTAGTCATCAATTCTAGGGAAATTCAATGGTTTGAATTAGTGAGGTAGATCTAAACGATTAGATGTCCATAAAATTGACAGATAGGATGTGAAGTAAGTTTTAAAAGCTCACTCTTGAAGTAAGTGAAACCACACTCTAAATTATAATATGTTATAAATCTGTATATATATTTTTTAAATGAGAAATTTTATTAGAGGTTGAACAAAATGTTAGGATGATAAAAAAACATAGTCCCACCTATAGAGCTGATATTAGCATTTTATAAATCCTACTGAAAATAAAAAAGTGTCGCTACTTTTTATAATGAGAGGGGAGCACTTTGGCTACACTTGAAGTCTTTCTCAATCTCTATTTGTCGCCATTTTTTTACCATTTTCTCAAATGTGTTAAAGAATTGTGTAAGACTAGTTGTTTTACCTACAATCTCAAATAAGACACTATTTGTACTCTCATTCCGTTTAGAGGACTTAACACCAGTCGAAAATATTTTCTTGTTAAAAGTAGTACTCTACTTGTGACGAATTTATACATATCCTCCAACCATTGTGTTTACTCATGATCTCCTTTTAAGTACTTTAAAATTCTTCTTCTGAATCACAACCCCATATGCACTTTTTTTAACAAACTATGGAATTTATGATTTGAATTAAGAGCACCCAAATGAGAAGGAGAGAAGATTATGAGATTATAAATTAATACTTATTTTTATTTATCTATTTCATATTAAAATTTAATTAATTTAGTTTTTTATGAGTTGATATTATTCTGTTATTTGTCTTTAAAAGTGATGTGTTGTATTATTAGTCTCTATGGAACTGAAGTTTTTCTCTCTTACAAATATATCGTTAGTTTGAATTAGCCGATATGTTAGCTTCATGATGGCTTTTTAGAAAAGTTGTGTTACAAGTCAAGCTGATATTTAAGATACTCCTATAACAGGAGGTAAAGTTAAGGTTATTATATGTTCTATTTTTAGTTTTCTAAGGCAACTTGATATTGAAGGTTGTGAGTATAAGTTATGACTTTAAATCTTGGTAGATTTTTTGTTTTGTATTCTATAGGTACCTTTGTTAGGCACTTAGGCTTATAATTATAAAAAAGTAGCATTATTAATAACAAGTCCGTCATTAAACGACCGACATACTAATATAGTGATACGTTGGTTCAACCGATTGTTTATTAATTAAATTGAATTCATATGAAGGTAGATATATATATATTATACTATCATTAATATTAAAAATTAATAAAGAAAGTGATAAATAATTCTATTATACCATTTGTTAAAACAAAATATGTGACTTGGTGATAGACAATATTTTAGAAGTATAAACAAATGTATTGATTTTGTGTTTGATCATCCATAACAACATTTTGATAAAAATTAAGTCACTTTCATAAAAAAAGTTATAACTTTAAATGAATATAGGTCGATAAGCTTGATACAGTTTGAATAAAAATCGGCCAATATGACCGTTTTTGACAAGTTTTAACTGATTTCGACCTATATGATTATATGACAAGTATAATTGATGTATTGTACCATTATAGGAATCAACTCATTGGTTAAATGGACTAGTATAGTATAATTTTCATAACACTATTATAAAGTTGAGACTTATCCTTATTTCAGTAAGTCTCTTTAACTCAATCATAAATTTTATTCATACAAAAATATAAATTTATGTCTTATAAGGACTTTTGTTCACAATTCTTCTTATGCAAATTAATGTTCGTTCTTATTATAAAGGGAAAAGTTCACAGAACCTCTTAAACTTTATGTATTTTGCAACTAGACACTGTAAACTATTTTTCTTCCTAATTGCTCCTTAAACTTTAACTATTGGTGAAATTGGTTCCTATGTACATGCAATTTTGGGCCGACTTGTTTAGAAAGTAATTTGCAAAGGGGGTTGACTTGTTTGATATGATGCCTGAGGAGTAATCTTTCAAAGAAATCATTGGTAAAATGGATCGGATACCTCATTCCTATTCTGCAGTTCACATTCCTGCTTTTATTCTAGAAATTGTATGAAAGAGAGATGATCATGGAAGTTCATTTATGATTTCGGCTTCTCGCTAAGCTTGTAGCTTATGGAGTGACTTATCTCAAATGTTTTAGTTGAGGTTGAGATTTTTTTGTCACTCATATATGCATGCATTTGTCATTGCCCATTGAGTTTAAGATAATTTTTTGTGAATCCATTGTATTCAGACAAATTCTTTATTCTGATAGAGAAATTCTGTATATAATTTAGAGCTTGACTTGTTCTCATGAGAGGTTGAAAGTGTTGTTTCATGCTTTGCCCTTATTAGGTGTTTATTTACTATTTAGTATTAGTATTTATGTTAATTCCAATTTCATTGATAGTAATTTAAAAGTGTATGTATGAAGGGACCAATTTCGCTGATAATTAAAGTTTAAGGACTAGTTAGGAAGAAAAATAGTTTATAGTGCCTACTTACAAAATATATAAATTTTAAGGAGGTTTTGTGAATTTTACCCTATTATAAAAGTGTTTGTAATTACATACACATATTAGGGAGAATAATTACTTCTCTTGATTTTTTTTTTAAAATATACTATGATATTAAAAGTTTACCCTTTTAACTTTCCTCAGGATTTCACAAATTTATTGTTTTTATTCGTGAGTAAATGATAAATAAGAGAAAAACAAGAAATATTGCATCAAAATATAAAGTATTCTATTTAAAGAATTAAAAAATTTCTAGAAATATATAAACAAATCATAGTTTGATCGCTCACTTTGCTTGAACAATCAAATCATACTATAAACAAAATAGTCACATGTTTTAAGATCCTACAAATCATAACATAACAATTTCAGTTAAATGGCAATGAATCAAAACATTTGATTATGTTAGAACCAAGTTTTACCTTACTGATAAAATCATATTTTATGCTTCAACCAAACCCTAATCACCATTATTACAGATTCACCACTTACATCACCTCCATCATCCAAATAAAACCAATTGAATCAACATGACCAGGATAAGAGATTTGTTGTCCCAAATCATATCTCACACTAATGAAAATATATTATGTCAATTAAAAAAATTTAAATATACATAATTTTTTTTATTTTTGCTTCATTGTCATTGGTACGAGACAAAATCTGGGACAATAGATTTTTGTTCCATTACAAGAGGATTCACCAAAGGCAGCGAAAATCTAGGAATGATGACAGGACGGATCGGGGTCGAGTTTGCACATACCCAAACCCGAAATTCAAAACATGAACCCGAACTCAACGATATTGAAAATAAAGATACCATCCCTGAACCCGTTGCGTTTCGGGTAACCCAAACTCGATTAAAAACCCAAAAATAATAAATGTACTAAGGAAAGTTATGAGATCATTTTTGTTTCATTTTTCTCTAGCATTTCTATTTTCTGTTGTAGTATTTCATTTCTTTTATAGTAAAATACATTGACACCCCATGAGTTTTAGCGAAATTACACAAACCATCTTTCTCTTCTTTACACTTACAAAAAATCCTAATTTATATATATACATTACGCTGACTAACTCAGGAGAAATAAGTATAATCTTTTAAATAAAAAGGACGACGAATGTAACTAAGTTAAATAGAATATGATATATTGTGGGGACAAATCCAAATAATATACGAGTCAATACTTTATTATTTTTGGTTCGTTACGATATAGTATAAGAATATTTAAATAATATCTCTTTGGAATTGTTGATGCATTTTGTAACAAAAAAGAATGAAAATACATTGACTTGTATATTATGTAGATTTGTCTCCACAATATAATATGTTTTGTTTAACTTAATTGCATTTATCATATTTATCACATTTTTCTTATTAAAAGATTACACATATTTCTCGTGCATGAGTGACCAGTGTAAAGAAAATATATAAATTAGGGGATTTGTATAGGTATAGAAAAGTGAAAGGTGATTTATGTAATTTCACTAAAACTCATGGGCTGTAAGTGTAATTTACCCTTTCTTTTATATTCGAAGAGCGAATAGTTTCTGAAGTAAAATTAGAAATGAAAAACAATGGACACATGATAGAATTTTCAATTTTAAGTTGAATTACATTACTTCGTGCGAGTTCAGGGTAGGGTCTTTGCTCTACCAAACTCGAGAATGAAATCTGGTTAAAACCCGAACCCAATCACATCGAATTTTGCCGTTAAATTCGGGTTGGGTTCAGGTGGGTACCCATGGTTTAGTTTTCATTTCATCCATGTGGAAAGCCAATAACTTATATCCAATTGACTCAACAAAGCCCAAAATCAATTGAAAAGGATCACCTGTCTCGTAATATTCTTGTCCCCATGTCCGAATCAATCAAACTTCACAAAATAATATTAAAATACTAATTTCTATTTTTATAATTTTTCTTTTTAAATGAATGAAACTTTTTCGTTAGCTTAGGACACTAAATGAGACATGAATGATATATATGATCCCATCCAAAATCAATATACCTAGATAGGACTGAAGCAAGAAACAAAAAAGACAAATGAGAGGGAAACTTCATGCGGATCAATAAATCACAATCCACAATTTTGAAATAAATAAACTTTACATTTTGAACGGTTAGATTGTATGATTGTGGTTTATTGTTAAATTTTTTCATTAAACTAAAATCAATAATACGAAGGAATCGCATAATTGTAGCAATCAATCCTAAACTCATAATTGTTGCAACCACACGTTTTTTAGCACCTCATGCAATTGTTTTAATCAAATTCAAAATCAATTCAGATTCAATACAGCGAACTTGTTATGTAATACATATTTTAAGGTGAGTAAGCCCCCATCATATGTTAAGAAAGATGGCCGTAAGTGGTGATGATAATAATGAGAAAATGAATTTTAACTTATGTATTAAAGATGTGACATTTTTATCAAAACTTTGTGAGATTAGTGGAGTCAGCATTTTTCGTCCTGATGCACATTTTAGGCAAATAAATCCTCGACGATGTCGTTTTAAGCTTGCATCGTGGCTTGACAAAGAGTTTTTAAGAAAAAATATATAAGGCTCAAAACATGTGTTTCCTATAATCCACCATTCACCTTTCTCTCCTATCTTATTTTCAGTAGTTTTCAAACATGATTTCAACATTTAAAAGAATTTTTCAGGTTGTGATAAGGATGGTCTGAGGCGAAAAATTTCTATAAATGTTCCTTTTGACATTGCACTTTTTCCCTAATTTTCGTATGAGATATTAATTGAGGAATCTCAACGGTTTTTTTTGTATATTGTTCGTTTTTTTGCACTTTAAGCTTGGAACATTCCTTGTATTCTCTTATCATTCGGTCACATGATTGATGTGAAGAACAAATTATATCCTTTAATAATCAAATGTCAAGGAAAAGGCTGAAAAACTACCCGCCCAAAGTTACTGACATATTGGGGGTTATTTAAAAATTAACTCATTCCATAATGTCTAAGCTCAAATGGGGTCACTAGGGATGTCTTCAAAGTGTTTAGAAATTATAAGAATGTCTTGTGTCATAAGAAAGATCTGCTAGAAAATTACATCATTTTGGGGTCTTATATTTTCATTGTCTTTGTTTGAAAAGCTTGATGATGATCAACATGTGTTTGCTTAGGTTGGTTATATGTCAAAGTTGTGTTGCTCCCCCTCACTTTGTTCTCTCCCTCAACTAAGCAATAAGGTGAAATACACACAAGTAGGTAGCAAACATACGGAAGCTCAACAACCTGAAACACATCAAACGACAAACAACCTTTCTCCCATTTTTGACATTATCCAAAAGTATAGACAATTAAGTGATAATAGCTAGTCAAAAGTAAGAAGAGATATAAAATTTGTGAAAAGAATCTGTAATTAATTAGAAAGTACAAGCTTTGATTTGATTAACCAGTTTTTAGAGAATTGAACATATGCACAAGTTTACTGCATTTAATCGATTATCGAGGGCACTTAATCGATTAAACTGAAAAAAAACAACATAGGATTCAAGTTTGTATGACACATCCACTATGTAAATATTCAATTAGTCATGGCTTGATTAATAGTTCTGATATAGTCAGGTTAAACATATATTAATCAAACAAAAATGGCATACACACAAGATATGATCAAGATACTCATAAAACCATAAACCATTCAACATAATTAGTAATTGTTCATCAAAGCATTAAATTTGCGAAAATTTTAAAACAAGTACAAGAGTAGAGTTTTATAACATATTACAAGCCAAAATAACGCAATGCTCAAAATTACACGAAGTACACAACCCAAAACACAATACTAAACGACAAAACATGACTCCCTATAGGCTAGACACTCCTAGACTAATCCTTAGATGGTGAAGGAGGACGTCTTTCTTGCAGATGCATAATGTTATGGGTGGTCCGCATGAGGAAGTCCAAACGGTTGATTTCTTCATTTAAACGATCATTTTGCCTCTCAAACCCCAATTGAAGCATGTTCCTTAGAGACTCATAGTGTGTGTCAATGCGAGCATTAAGCCTCTGTTCCATAACATCTAAATGAGCTATCCCAAATGAAGGTTCTTGAGGCATGGCATATGCCTGCCCCCGATTCTCTAGAATCGGTTCATTCATAGAAACATCTTCATCATATAAGTCCAAATCCACGGTTTTATTGTGATGCTCCTAGTATTCCCAGGCTTTGTTATACTTGCAAATACCCATTTTGTGGATGAGACTATCTTCAATCAAGTGCTCATGTGAGTTTGTTGTGATAACCAACGTATCAGACGTATCTATTTCTAGATGGTCAATGATATGCGATATGAACATTCCAATTGCAAGCAACTTGTTCAATGAGGTTGAGATGCCATTCATGACCTTTAGAATCTTCTCATGCCATTTGGTCCTTATGTTTTCTGGACAACAAACATGAATTTCAGGTCATTGATAGTAGGTTGAGCATGATTTGTGTCTCTTTGAACCATAATATACACTATAATGTTGTGCAGAAGACGATTCTCAACATATAATGATCCAGCTTTTATTAACTCATCTTGCACATGCATTTGAGGTCCCTTGGGACAAGATTTGTACATTTCAGTCACATCAAATGAGTTCAATAACTCATTCGAGCAGTCTCCAAGGCAACAACCATCACTAGCTTGTCCACCCACATCCATAAATAATTTTTCATTTAACTCAAATAGTTTTCCTGAAACCATAGACCAATAACTTCCATCTTTATATCTAAAGTTTGCATAGAATTTCCTAACAAGAGCAGGGTATACTCGAAGCCTTGTGGAAACTCGATACCTTGAGATAACATCCAAGCCATATCCACATATCAGATGTAGGTTGGTTTTCTCCCTTGAAACTTTGTTGGACGAGTTTCTTGCAAAATCAGTGAATAGTAGGGGTCACCACGATCCCTCCTATCACCATGGCTGGAACTAGAGCCGGGTTCAGATCTTCTTAGAAGATTAGCAGTGGTTTTGACTCTTTTGTGTTGTATATCAGCCATTGCTCTGAGATTAGAAAGCTCTAATCGATTATGTAATCGATTTAGGGTGATTTTGGGTTAGGGTTTTAAGTTGGGGAAAAACTAGATTTTCGAATTTCTTGAGGATTGAGGGCTAAAAGGTGACTAACAAGACTTAAGGAGACTCGTTTTGGATTACTATAGTGATGGGATAGATCAATTTCACGTATGGACAGAGAAACGACAAGAATTTTAGGTTTTAGGGTTTGAAAAACTTTCCTAAATACACACTGAAACTATTATATTTTACTACCGTTAGTCAATTAAGGCTTATGTTAATCGATTAAGACCAGTTAAAGTCCATTTAATCGATTAAAGGAATACTTAATCGATTGAAGATAGAGATTTTAAAAAGTTTAAGCTTGTGGAACTCAGTTTAATCGATTATCATATATGGCAATCGATTAACATTAGTAAAATTGCAGATTTGAGTGGTTTTGAGATTGACAAGGTATGCTAAGACTTTTGACCTAAGAGACTATTCTAGACAAAATTAAACACTTCTAACACTTAAACATATAATCATGAATGCAATTTATTAAGCACAAAGGGAAACATGTATTTACATATAACATATAGATAAGCATATTTATCATACAAAAGGCACAAAAACCAAACTAGTTAAGATATTGTTTATTAAGAATTCCAAGTTCTCTCCTAAGAACAAAGAACGAATCAAGTGGAAGGGGCTTGGTGAAAATATCCGCTAGTTGTTTAGTGATTTCAACAAATTCAAGTACACAATCACTTTTTTGTACATGATCACGCAAAAAATAATGTCTTATATCTATATGCTTAGTTCTAGAATGCAAGATGGGATTCTTGGATAGGTTTGTGGCGCTTGTCTTGTCGCATTTAATCGGTATCTTTTACAAAGAGAGACGAAATCCATAAGTTGCTGATTCATCCAAAATATTTGAGCGCAACACACACCGACGACAATGTATTCCGCTTTGGCGGTGGATAAAGCAACACAATCTTGCCTTTTGCTATGCCATGACACTAAGGAGCTGCCTAATAGGCGACAAGTTCCACTAGTGCTTTTCCGATCTAGTTTACACCCAGTGAAATCAGAATCGGAATATCCTATCAAGGATAGTGATGCATCCCTAGTAGTCTCATATTAAGGGTTCCCTTTAAATATCTAATGATAATTTTAACAGAGGTAAAGTGCGATTCCTTAGGCATACATTGATATCTAGCACACATGCAAACACTAAACATAATATCAGGGCGACTCACAGTTAAATACAATAATGAGCCTATCATGCCTCAATATTTAGTTACCTCTACCATTTCCCTTTATCATCATTATATAAGTTGCATGAAGATGCCATAGGAGTGGATGCTGCTTTGCATTTTTCCATCTCGAACTTGCATAGAAATTATTTGCAGTATTATGATTGGTGAACAAATATGCCACTGTTCATTTGCTTGATTTGTGATCCTAGGAAGAAGGTAAGCTCTCCCATCATTGACATTTCAAATTCACCCTACATCAAATCAGAAATCTCCTTGCAAATGAGGTTGTTAGTAGCTCTAAAGATAATATCATCAACATATATTTGAACTAATATAACATGATTATCTGATTTTTGGATAAAGTGCGTTGTCTCGACTTTGCCCTTAACGAACCCCTTTTCTAAGAGATAAGTACTCAGTCTGTCATACCAAGTTCGAGGAGTTTGTTTAGGCCATAAAGTGCCCTTTTGAGTTTATAGACATGGTTCGAGAATTTATAATTTTCAAAGCCGGGCGGTTGCTCAACATAGACCTCCTTTTGATTGAATCCATTCAAGAAGGCGCTCTTAACATCCATTTGGAACAACTTAAAATTCATGATCATTGGAAATGCCAATAGCATCCTGATGGCCTCTAACCTCGCAATTGGGGCATAGGTTTCTTTATAATCGATACCTTCCTCTTGGTTGTATCCCTTGGCCACAAGGCGTGCTTTGTTTCGTATTATTAAGTAAGATTCATCAAGTTTATTTCTAAAGACCCATTTAGTGCCAATTATCGGATGGTCTTTTGGTTTGGGGATCAAGTCCCACACATTATTATGCTCCAACTGGTTTAGCTCTTCTTGCATAGCTATACCCTAGTGCACATCCTCTATGGCCTCATCTATGGTCTTAGGCTCTATTTGTGATACGAAAACAACGAAATTACAAAAATTACACAAAGAACTACGGGTTACCACCCCCGTAGAGATATCACCTAATACTTTGTCAAGTGGATGGTCTTTCTTGGTTTTCCATGTCCTCGACAAGTCATGATGGTCCTCATTGACTTCTTGATCATCCTTATCTTCTTTGTCCTTTTCCAAGTCCTTAGAGTATGCTTCTTCCAAAGCACCTGTAACATCATCAGACAAAACATTCCTCTTTCTTTTCGAGAAGATTTGTTAAAATGATCATGAACCGATTCTTCTACAATCATAGTGTATTTATTAAAAACTCTAAATGCCTTACTATACATCAAATACCCTAAAAATATACCCTCTCCAGCCTTTGAATCAAATTTTCCTAAAGCTCATTTTCCATTGTTTAAAATAAAACACTTGCATCTAAAGGCATGAAGGTGAGATATATTAGGTTTCGGCCTCTCAATAATTGATAAGGAGTTTTTAACAATTTAGGCCTAAGAAGTACTCGATTTATAACATAGCAAGTTATATGTACAACATTAGCCCAAAAGTATTTAGGCACTTTGCTTCATTTAGCATGGTCTTGGCCAACTCCTCTAATACACGATTTTTCCTCTCAACAACTTCATTTTGTTGAGGAATTCTAGGAGCCAAGTTTTGGTGCAGGATACCATGTTTATCGCAAAACTTATCTAACATATGGTTCTTAAACTCACCACCATGGTCACTTCGTATATATACAATTTTCAGGTTAAGTTGGTTTTGTATTTGCTTGGCAAGGCTCTTAAAGGATTTAAATGTGTCGCTTTTAGCAGAAAGGATCATGGTCCATGTAAACCTAGAAAATTCATCTACGATTACTAAAGCATAATAGTTACATCCAAAACTCATGATTTGCGATGGTCCAAACAGGTCCATATGGAGAAGCTCCAAAGGCCTAGTTGTGGAGATCACATTTTAGTCACAAATGAGTTCTTTAGATTTGAAATTAAGTTTAGGTAGACCAACAACTAAATCGTGTGATGATAATTTATCTAAGTGTTTAATGTGTATATGCACAACGCGCCTATGCCAAAGCTAGATGTCATTCTTTCGAGAGATAAAACATTTTGAAAACAATGTAGTGACATCCTCCAAATTAACCATGTATATGTTGTTTATACGATGACCAACGAACTTAACATTATTATATAAACAATCACGAATAATGCAACAATCTGAATTGAAGGGTACTTTGTTACCTTTATCGCACAATTGGCTAATACTTAATAAGTTGTGCTCCAAGCCTTCCACATAGAGCACGTTCTCGATCACATCTTGAGAAGTGTTACCAATAGTTCCAACTCCAAGTATCTTCCCTCGATTGTTGTTGCCATAAGTGACATACCCTTTTTCTTTGAGTGATAGATCTAAGAATTTTGATCTGTCACCTGTCATATGCCTCGAACACCCGCTATCTAGGTACCAATGATGTCCATGCATTCGTAGGCATACCTGCGAAAACAAATTACTTGTCTTGTTTAGGTACCCAATTGATATTGGGTCCTTTTTTTAGTAACCATGGTATTATGTCCCTTTTTCACCCAAATATAAGAACCATCAGGCACACCAAATTTTCGAATATAACATGAAGTATTAGTATGACCATAAGTGCCACAATAGAAACAAGTAGGCATGTGAGTGTGTGACTTTTTATGATTATGGACTACAAGTTTCCTATATGGTATTTTCTTGCTAGTTTGGGTTTTATAACCTAATCCCATGTGGTTACCAGGATTTCTTGATTCAGCAAGTAAAGTGTCAAGGTTAAATCTACTGTATGTAAGCTTTACGAGTTTTTCTTTTAAATTTGAATTTTCGATTTGCAACGTCCTGCAAGTATTGCATACAATAGGTTGACATAAATTATCTTTTGAGAAATTACATGAGCTACAAGAGTAGTTTAAGTCTGAGGTTTCAATTTCAAGTTTTAACTCATCTAACTCATTTTGAATTTTAATGATTTGTTGTTCATGCAATATGATTACTCATTTTCTATCAGTGTTAATCCTAGCAAGCTTTTTAAGTTATTCATTTAATTCAACAAATGCATTATATAACTTATCATATGTAGGGGAGTCATTAGTAGAAGATGAAGTATCAGAATATACCTCATTTGCATCATCTTGTCCACTAGAGCTGTAAGCTTCTTGTGTTTTGAGCATATGGCACAGTTTTGTAGACTCCTCCTCATCTGATGCACTCGTTTTAGTTTCATCCTCTAGGATCGAACGAATACATGTTCAAGCTAGCACTTTTGTACTAGCTCTGATAACACTTGTTGGGTATTAGTAGGTTAGAATACACCTAGAAGAGGGCGTTGAATAGGTGTCGCGGATCACTTGTTCTACATTTGCTATATTTGCGCAAAACAAAAAACAGACTGCAATTAATCGATTATGCTTGGACTTAATCGATTAAATAGTGCTCATGCTTAATCGATTATGCTTGTGGATAATCGATTATCCTGATACTTACACAACTTGATTCTTTGATTTCTTGCACAACAAGTTGCCAATTACTAATTATTTACACAATTAATTGATTAATGAGATTACAAGAAGACATTAAACATATTATACCATGCAATTCATTATTAACACAATTAATCAACAAAAGTAAAGACGAAAAATAAAGAGATTAGGGATTAGAAAGAGGTGCAAAAGGAATTTTATCCTAGTTTGTTTCCGGTCCACTGCAAACTACATCCAGGTCTCCCATTCTGATCTCGGGAGATTTTTCTTCCACTAATGTAATTGTAAGTTTACAAACACACTTCCAATTACAAAAACCAGAAAAACTAAGCTGATCCTTACTTAGCTCCTATTGAGCTTGACAACCTAGGTTTTAACTAACTAAATCGCCTAATAGGATCTCCTATCCTTTCGTGATTGGTCCCAACCTCGGTATCGCTCGAACTAAGATCTCTTAGCCTCTGCGAAGATGATCAAGATCTCTCTCGTAGTGAAACAATTCACAAAGAGATCAACTTCCTTGTTAAAACAGAATGTATTGAGTTGACTTGAGTACTTAATACGCGAATTCAACAATTGAAAACTCAATCTAAAACACAAAGCAGAAAATCCACAAGAACCTAATTCTTAATGAAATTTAATGCATTAGGTTTTCCAAAAATGATTCACACGCTTTTCAGAAAAAGATTTTTCTCACAAATCTCTCAAAGAAATCAAGAACTAGATGCAAGAATTCAATGCATAGAAAACTAGAGACAACATGCAATGATATTAATCTCTAAGTCTAAATTAGAATGTTTTCTCTCCCTTGGTTTTCTAAATGCACTTTCTCCGATTAACGTGCTAACAACATCAGATCAGTTAGTAACTGATTTCTAGATAATCGATTACACTAACTACTTAATTGATTATACTGAGTTAAAAATGTTTTTTTATATGGTAAACTACCTAATATGCACATGCTATACATAGATTTCCAAAATATATTACTTTTAATGCATGAGACTATGTATGTGTATGCATGAGCCTACTTATCTTAAGATATCTAGATGTTATGTCTCAATTTTAATCTTGTTCAATTTTAATTGTTGTGAGACTTTCCACCTAGGTTTACCTAACCTAGACTCAATCTAAGGCAATCATCTTAAGACTTCTAATTACAAGTACATATAATAAAGTCCTAACTCTATTGATGCAACCTATGAGTCTTCAGCTCATTGTTTGTTGTATGATCTTCAAGCTTTTTTGTATATGCGTTTTCTTCATCAAAACTTTAGTTAGCCTTAAATGTGTAGGTCTTGACTCTTTGCACTTTCAAAGTTGGGCTGAGGCTAGAGAAGGAGTCCATCTTGTGTGTCGGGTTTAGCTCATGTAGTCACAATTACAATCTGGAAATCATTCTATCTTCTTAAATGTCTTCAACTTCAATCATAATTGCTTCCAGTCGAGTCCAACAACGGTGCTCTTAAAATCAACCCTTATGTGACAAGTGCTCTCAACAATAGATCATGAAATATATGCAGAACAAATGTTTTTTTTTTATAAATGATGTGCATGAAATGAGTAAACTTTATATATTTTTTATAATGTTACATGGGTTCAAATATAACCTATAATTCAAAATGATGTATGCAAGTCATGCTCACCTTGACTTTATACTACTTAAAAGTGCATGACATACATATGAAGATGAATTTGATTTATTTTAGGATGTATGAATAATATGAGAATGTAATTTTTGATAAATGAGAGTGCATGATATGTAGTTAAGAAAGACATATATCTTTCATTTTATTTATTTATTTTTAATGCATGAAATGGAACATTAAATGCATATGTTATGGAATACATTAGGCTATGAAATTAATGAAATGATTTACAATAATTATTGAAATGATATTAGTAAGCATGAAATACAATGTTTGAATAAACTCTTTTTTATTTTTTATAATAAATGCATGCATGAATGAATAAGTAGATTTATGTATGAATGATCTATTTTTTAACATATGTATTTATGATGAATGAATGAATATGCATAAGTCAATGAATGATGAAGTTTTATTTATGTATGTATGTATCTATGTATGTATGTATGTAGTGGTGACTGTAATCATGGAGTGCAGCCGAAAATCGGGGCGCGACAACTGGCAACTCTGATGGGGAATTTTTTTAAGAGAGTCTGACCCATAAATGTTAGATGCATGGATTTTTATTTTTGTTTTTATTTTTAGTTTATTTTTTAATTCTATTTTATTGTTATCCTTTACAACACATTATCATATTAGTATAAGTATATGCTCTATACCTGGGCATTAGATTAGAAGGGACATCCGCCTTGTCGGCGAGGACTTTGGGCTTCACTTATATTGGCATGATGAACCACCCAGGTTGTTATCAAATATCATGGGCCTTACCAGTATGGACTATATGCCCTACTTGTAATCCCTAGGGTATTTGGGTTTCCTTTCTTTGTGATCGGATGTAATTTGGAGACCTTATAAGCAGGCCCTATAAGATGTTTCGTATAAAAACCTTATATCTCCACCATAGGGTTAAGATCTCAGATAACCCACAAAACCTATTAAGTATACCATATCTACGATACTGAATGCATACATGCATATATACATACATGCATCCAAAAATATATTATTCGAACATTCATTCATTTGTGTATTCATTCAAGAATAAAATCTTCATTGATTGACTTATGGATTTATTCATTGCATTCAAAAATAAAAAATCTTAATTAATTGACTCATGCATTTATTCATTACTTTCAAGAATAAAATCTTCATTGATTGGCTTATGCATTTATTCATTGCATTCAAAAATAAAAAATCTTCATTAATTGACTCATGCATTAATTCATTACGTTCAAGAATAAAATATCATTGATTAGCTTATGCATTTATTCATTGCATTCAAAAATAAAAATCTTCCTTAGTTGAGTTATGCATTCATTCATTGCATTCAAAAATAAAAAAACTCATTGATTGGCTTATGCATTCATTCATTCATTCGAAAAGAGAAATTAATTAATTCATTCAATTATACGTTCATTCATACACTTTAAAAAATAAACACATCAATCATACTCACTCACCTATTCATTTCTTCATACATTCGTAAAAAAAATCATTCAAACATTATATTTGATGCATTAACATAGTATCACATATCTTACCATATCATTGCATTCATCGTCGTAAACCTTCTCATATAAAAAAACATTTCATACATGCATTCAGAATCATATACATCATGAATTGCATTTTCTTAGAGCCTCCTGAACTAAAAAATTAAATTACATGCATCTGCATACATTTATACTTCAAAATATTAGTCTCATATCATATTTACATCCCAAAATGTATCTTAATACACATATAATATAAGCTTGAAGTTAACATATTTCCATTTCATGTATCATTTCAAGTTATAGGTTGCATTTCAATCAATGTAACATGATAAAAAATAAAAACAAATTCACTTCATGCACATTCCACATCAATAAAAAATATTTCTCTACGTGCATTTCATGACCATATTGATAAGGGTACTCATCAATTGAAGAGTTTGTTTTAAGAATACTATTTTTGGACTCGATTGAAAGCAATCAATATTGAAACGGAAGATATTCAAGAAGATAGAGAATTCTGAGTTTGTGATCAAGATGACCACACGAGATAGTGCATTGCCTCCAACCCCAACTAAAATTGGAGGCCCATTAAATTCTCATTTGAGGAATCGGTCAGCCAAGTCCATCTCACACTTACCCGTGTTTCCTTTTTCATGAAAAAAGATTTACTATCAAATGCAAATTTTTTAAACGAGTATGTACTAATGCATTGATCATGCAAATTTTACCATCTCATATCTCACACTACCATCCCACATTATACTCTACCAGTCATATTTACCCAAATAAAACACCACAAAATAATCTCAAATAAAATTAATTCATGCATTATTATGAGATATTTGATTCAAAAATAAAATGGATGATGATGCAAATATAAAACACAAAATGATGGGCATTTTTAGGCAGATCATTTCGATGACACAAGGCATTTTTTGGTATCTCCCAAACACTAAGAAGATATCTATAGTCGTCCCATTTGAGCCTTGACATCATGAAAGGAGATGATTCTTGAATAACCCTCGATGTGTCAATAACCCAAGGAGGGTAACTTTTCAATCATTTTCCTTGATATTCGATTAATTAAAGGAGATAATTCATGCTTTAACATTACTCATATGACTAAGAGATAAAAGAATATAAGGAATGTTCCTAACTTAAAGTGCAAAAAAGTGAAAAATAGTGTAAAGAAAAAAGCCCGATGAGAATCCACAATTAATATCTCATGCAAAAGTTAGGGAAAAAGAGCAATATCAGTGATCACAAAAAGAACATTTTATAACAAAATTTTGCCTACATCTTAGGCCATTCTCATCACAAAGTGGAAAATTCCTTTAGTTGTTGAATATCATGTTAGAAAACTGTTGAAAATAAGATAAAGAAGAAAGGTGAAAGGTGGGTATGAGAAACACATATTTTTTAGCCTTGTATCCTTTTAAGCGCATTATAACAAAAAATTGCTGACTCCAGAAAACTCATAAATTTTGATAAAAATATATCATCTTTAATGCATAGGGTTAAAAATCATCTTATCAATATTATCTTCACCTAATCACCACTCACAACCTAAAACACAAATCAAAGCATATCATCATCACCACCACATCTACTGAAGCTCAAACCCAAGTTAAATACTATCATCACTATCACCACATTTACACAAGCCAAACCCAAATTAAATTTTATCATCACTACCATATCACCACTCATAGCCCAAATACTTGCAAAGTTTGTATGATCATTGTTTTAGTATTTCTTTTTAAAGAGTTATTCATGAAATAAAGAATATGAAAAGGAAAAGTGAGAACCTCTCAAACTGGGGAAGATTTTGAGATGTTTCATGGCCTAAGGCTTTCCAATCTAAGCCCACCATCACAATTGAAAGGGAAAGATGACCATTAATATCTCATACTAGGGCAATTTTTGATTTGATCCCATTGTCTGATGGAATATTATAAGAAGCCCGAAATTTTGGCAGTTTTTTTGGATGATCTCGTTTGCTATTAGAATGTTATAATAAACTCAAAACTGGGGCAATGATGACGACTCTGTAAATTGATTCCATCACAAAAAGCCAGAATCTCTCAACCAAGAAGAGGAAGATCTTAAGTTATCATCTTCAAGAGCAACTTCAACAGGGACTCATACAAGTCTTTTGCTACCTATCAAGTCAAATAACCACATTCGAGGGTGTTCACAAAATAAAAACAAAACAAAAAGAGAACAAAAAAAGCAAAAAAGAAGAATGTTAGGTTGAAAATCCATATGGACAACCTAGGAAAAGGAGAATGGTTCTAAGTCAAAAACCTCCAAAGGTGACTTGTGATCATAATAAAATGAGAGAATTCCCGATAGATGCCTACATAAGGTATTTTGGGCAAAAATTAGGGAAATTAAATGAACACCCTTAAGGTGAAGTCTTAATCCTACACATCATTGATCATCCAAATTGTGGCATTTTATGAACAATAACCAAACGAATGAAGACAAGATGTCAATATAGGCGTACTGGGGCGATATTTGTTACTAAAAAATATCAACACTTTGGCAAGAACTCTTCAGCCAGTCTATACTAGGGCAGTATGACTGAGTTTAGTCACTAACGTCAAGATCATACTAAGGTAATTTTATGGACCACCTTAAGAGAATTGCTTCTTCAGTTAAACTAGGGCAAAATTTGATGGGTGAAAAGTAATGGTACCAATCAACAACAGACATCAAGGGTCGCTTCAGTCGAGTCTGCAAAAGTTTATGAGTTTCATCAAAAAAATATAAAAATAAAACATGAACGATACATTAGAACATTTGTGTATGGATCTTACCTCTCATTCCATTACATTCGAAAAACATATGATATCATAATAACATCAAACATTGTATATTCACATTAATCAAACAATACATATACATGACATAATAGCATCAAACAATGCAAAGACATAAAAAATAATAGCATCAAACAATGCATATACATGGCATACATACATTAAATAACATCAACATTCAAGTCAATGCATATTCTCATTAATAACATCAAACAAAGTATATATATGACATATAAACAATGCATATACAAGACATAATACAAATCATATTAATATTCAAGTCAATACATACTCACTTTAATAATAAAAACATCAACATAAAATTCATGCATACACAAGCATTCAAAAAAGGACATCCCGAAACCCCTAATTTTCTTGTGTTAAACATCAACCACCTCTCATACATCATAAGCATCATTACTCATACGCATGTCAATCAAATGCATAGTCAAATTCATACATTAATCATTATAGTACAAACATCAACATGAACTTCATTCACACATATCCCAAACAATCATACTATCATACCATTCATGGAAACCGATTCAAATTGTGTCTTCGAGAACCCCGTACTTGACGACCTCGAAGTCAATCTTTCTAGGCTCTGTGTTTGACCTTTTAAAATTTGAGGACCTTGTGCTTGACGAAATCAAATTGTGCCTTCGAGGACCCCATGCTTGACGTCCTCAAAGTCAATATTCCCAGGCTCCGTGCCTAACCTTTTAAACATTGAGGGCCACGTGCTTGACATACTCAAATTGTGCCTTCGAGGATCCCGTGCTTGACGATCTCGAAGTCAATCTTTCTAGGCTCTATGCCTGACCTTTTAAAATTTGAGGGCCCCGTGCTTGACGACCTCAAATTGTGCCTTCAAAGACACCATGCGTGACGAACTCGAAGTCAATCTTTCCAGGCTCCATGCCAGACCTTTTAAAATTTGAGGGCCCCGTACTTAAGGACCTCAAATTGTGCCTTCGAGGATCCCGTGCTTGACGACCTCGAAGACAATCTTTCCAGGCTCTATGCTTGACCTTTTAAAATTTGAGGGCCTTGTGCTTGATAACCTCAAATTGTGCCTTCGAAGACCCCAACTTGACGACCTCGTAGTCAATCTTTCCAGGCTCCGTGCCTGACCTTTTAAAATTTGAGGGCATCGTGCTTGACGACCTCAAATTGTGCCTTCGAGAAACTCGTGCTTGATGACCTCGAAGTCAATATTTCCAGGCTCTATGCCTGACCTTTTAAAATTTAAGGGCCTCGTGTTTGACAACCTCAAATTGTAACTTCGAGGACCCCCGTGCTTGATGACCTCGAAGTTAATCTTTCCAGGCTCAATGTTTGACCTTTCAAAATTTGAGGGTCCCATGCTGGATGACCTCAAATTATGCCTTCGAGGACCCCGTGCTTGACGACCTCGAAGTCAATCTTCTTATGCTCTATGCCTGACTTTTAAAATTTGAGGGACCCATGCTTGACTACCTTAAATTGTGCCTTCAATGACCCTGTGCTTGATGACCTCGAAGCCAATCTTTCAAGGCTCTATGCTTGAGTTTTAAAATTTGTGGTCCCCATGCTTGACGACCTCAAATTGTGCCTTTGAGGGGCCTATGCTTGACGACCTTGAACAAAATCTTTCGTACCTCGTTCTTTATCTCACCAAAAAAAACATATTTTAAGCCTAAACAAAATTAACATTCATTTCTTTACTAGTTACTTATTAGGACAACACCCCAATGTTCAGTTTGTGTAATATCAAATAAGCAACAAGTAAAGAGGGACAAATGTAAATACCCAATTTTGTTCGGCCCAAAACATATTTTTTCAAAAAAATTATAAACAAATAAAAAATGTTTGTTTTGGCTTAATGTCCCAACAGATAAAATCTTAATTTAAATTTCAAATAGGGGTTTAATTGAATTCTCTCACAAAATTGTTTCCGAAAAATAAAAAGGGAATTTTGAAACATGTATTTAATGGATAATCAATAACTTCATGATGACTTATATTTAATCCATTTTCGTTTTTTATTTAAATGGAATTCAAAAATGTTTTTTAAGTGACTTAATCGTCACTTATTAGCTAGAATCAATTCCTTCAAAAATGTTTACTATCAAAAAATTCATTAATTTGCATGTATGAGAAAATATATTTTATGATCCTACATGGATGAAACTTTTTTAAGGTTTTAATGAAAGTGGAACCCAAATATAGATATTTAGAGTCAAAAAAAATTATTTTAGATTTCTCAAGAATTGATTGGTCGTGTTCTAAGTAACACTTTCTTAAAGTATCCAAAAAAAACAACAAAAACAAATATTTAAATGCAAATTAATGACTAACAAATTTCAAAACTTAAATTTTAAAGACCATAATAACAAAAAATATTTTTTTGGTAGGATTATTTGAATGTGCAAATCTTGCATTGAAAGTTACTTAACAAATTGACTAGGCATTAAAAAGATTGCACTAAAGAGTGATTGAATCACATTTTAATTGCTAGTTATGGCCTTGATTCTCTAGAGTGTATAACAAATTGAGCCATGTGCAAAAATTAGCATTAAGTAGTGATGGAAATTAGATTTCTAATTGAGAATTAATAAGGAAATAAAATCAAATCTCAACATTGATTCTATCCTATGAATTAATGGGTAGTCTTGGCTATAAAAAGAGAAAACGACACCTTTTTTTCTTTCTTGAAAAATCACAATCACCCAAAAAATCTCAACATCCGAAAGTCATCCCTAACAACCCAAAAAATCACTTATCATTTTCTCATTCATCTTTCACTCAACCACAAATCCATAAATTTTTTATCCATCATCTATTCCCAATAATCCTCATTTTCTTCCATAAACATCATCTTTCATGCACAATCATAAAAAAACAATCATCTTCAACAAAAAACAATAATACAAGATCTCCCACACACAAAAATGAGAAAAATCATAAAGAAAATCAAGAGAAATTATAATTGAAATAGTATTACATTGTAGAGAGACTTCAATTACATGTCAACGTCATGTCTCTGAGTTTGTTTTTGCACACAAACTTCCTACCTCTACTACATGTCTTTTGGGCATTGGTTAGCCTTTTTGCACCATTTTTCGTGAGAGTTGCAGTATTTCATTGTTGTTGTAATTAGTGTGAGAGGTACGTCATTTTCATTACTTTCATTTATAATAGTTTTATTTTTTATCAATAATTGCATTAGTATTATTAATTATTATGATTGTGACCTAGAACTAAAACTATATCAAAAAGATAAATGTATAAATAATATACTCTTTGGATATACATTGCATCATTCTTTTTAATAAATATTTAATTTTGAAGAAAAATAGGAAATTAATTAGTTTCTCAGTGTATATCAATTTAAAACTTATTGAAAAAATATAAAACAAAGATCTTTCAGTCAATAAAAAATAGAAGTTCTGAACCAACTTTTAATGTGAGACGCGATATCAGACGTAAGGGCTATGCTTCGCTCATTTTAAAAAATGTTTAAAATAAGAAACAAAAATTAGAACTTGTTAACCCATTTTTAATATGAGATGCGGTATTAGACGTAAGGGTTATGCTTCGCTCGTATCTTTTTAAAAAAAAAATTTAACTTTACTATTTTTAAGAAGTAAAATTAACCCAACCAACAAACTTTTTTCTACTCAAAGAACTACGTACTTTTGATTCCCAAAAAAGGGATACGTAGGACCAAGATCACATTTTATCAGACATAATAATAAAATAAAGTTTTTTTGGTAAAAATATAATAATAACATAATTAACAATCCATGCAATGTAGTAAGGACACCGTTCAAATGAGCAACCAGAGTGCTAATACCTTCCCTAGTCTATAATCGACTCCTGAACTTGGATATCAAAGTCCAAGGCCCAATGCGATTGAGCCAAAAAAAATTCTACATTTTTTATTGGAAAAAATGTATTGGTGACTCTAATCAGGTCGTGTAGCCGAAAATCGGGACGCGACAGCTGTGAATATTCAATTTTGTCCGGCCAAAAATATTTCAAAAAACCAAATTTTCCATAAATATTTTTTGAATGCAAACTTCATCAAATCAATTATATATTTTATGAGAATTCGATTAGATTGCATGAATTATTATTTTTAAATATTGGGGGAATCAAATCAAATAAATGAATTTAATAGCACTTGATGAATTTTATTTCAATTTTCTCCAAAGAAAATTATTTCTAGAAATAAAGAGGTAAGGGTGATATGAATATTTAGTGGTTGCTCAATGATGTCATAATAAAATATATTTAACCCATTTTCGTTTTTAGATGAAATTCAAAAACGATTATTTGATCCTAACACTTTCTAAGTATCCTAAATCAAGAAATAATTCAATTCGTAATCATTATTATTAAAATTTGAAATTTGAATATTGTAGGCCATGAGGATAAAATCAAATATTTTTAATTTGAGCTTTAATTAATAATCATTATTAATGAAATTTGAATTTTGAATCAAATATTTTTTTTATATGCAAGATTTGGGTGTTAATTGATCTTTCACAATTAGGCAATGTGCTAGAATTATAGGCATTGAGTGAATAATTTTGACCAATATAATTTGCATTTAAAGCTGACAATAATTAGATTTATGATTGGGAATTAAGCAAAAGAATCAAATCTCACCCCTTAATGTTCTCCTTGGAATTAATTGGTGATCATATTGCTTTGGCTATAAATAGATGGGGTCTTCCCCTTAAGAAGAGGACACGGTTTAGAGAAAAAATATAGAGAGAGAAAGTGAAAAAAGGAGAATTCATGGAGAGAAAATACACAGAAAAAAAAGTTTCAAAAGAGAGAAAGAGTGTTGGTAAACGTGTCCACAAAGTAAGAGAGAAAAAGCTGTAAAAAAATACAGCCTCGGTTTCTGTGCCAAGAGGGAGAGAGGTGAGAAATTCACACACAAATTATCCAGTGTGGCTGTGCGTAGAATAACCACCGTGCAACTCAACATATATCCGTCAGATCAGTCAACATCCTTGCATCTGCATTGACCACACAAGCTCAACCAATTGGTGGTCAAAACGTCACGCGTATACACTGCACACCACATCACCAAAGCATAACCCGTGTGAGAGCAAATGATTTAGTGTAGACGCGTGCATCACGTGATCCTGCACCCTCACTCATCCAACACCCCACGACGTGCCATGTGGACCATCCCCTTTCACACTCCAAACAAGCCAATCATCCATCGACACGTCGTGGTTGCAAGGGGATCATTTTGCTCACGTCCACACCATGTCCATTCCCCTTGAGCTTCAACAGGTAGGCATATTTCTTGTGTGTTCCATGTAATTTTTTACACATGAAAATTGTATCAGTAATTTAATTGCTAGTGTCATCATTTTAAGTAAATAATTTCACCGATAATTTTTAAATAATTATTTCGATAATAAAAACGTAAAAAGTAAATTTTTTCACAAGTTTTTATCAGTGATAATGGAGTCAATATGCATTATAGGTTTATTATATTGAAGTTGTGCAATGGTAAATAAATCATACCAAGTTTAAATCAATATGTATATACCATATACTATAAAAAATAAATAAAGTATGAAACTTGATTATTTGCCAATTTATTTTGAAATCCCATTTGTGTTATAATTATATAAAAAGTAAAAAGTCTTATGCGGGAATAAAAATCTTATGTGATGGTACCTAAATTATACCAAGTATAAATCAATATGTACATATCATATGCTATAAAAAAATAAAAAAATTGTGAGAAATGAGTTATTTGCTAATTTATTTTGAAATCCAATTTGTCTTATAATTGCATAAAAAGTAAAAATCATTTAATAAAAATCTATGTGAAATAGGATAAAATATATATCTATATCCCAAAAAACAACCCCTTTTTTTAAAAAATAAAATAAAATAAAATTAGAATTTTTTAACTAAGTTTTAATATGAGATGCGCTATCGGATGTAAGGGCTATGCTTCGCTCATATCTTTTTAAAAAAGGGTTTTTAAATAAAAAACAAAAAAATTGAATTTGTCAACCAAGTTTTTAATATGAGATGCGGTATTGAACGTCAGGCTATGCTTCGCTCATTTCCTTTTTTAAAAAAAAAATTTAAACTTTACTATTTTTTTAGAAATAAAATTAACCCCTACCAACAAACCTTTTTCTACCCAAAGAACTACGTAGTCTTGATTCCCAAAAAAGGATACGTAGGACCAAAGTCACTCTTGTCACACATAATAATAAAATAATTTCTTTTTTTTAGTAAAAATATAGTAACAACATAATTAGTAATCCATGCAATTAGTAAGGGTACCGCTCAAACGGGAAACTAGGGTGCTAATACCTTTCCAGTGTGTAATCGACTCCCGAACCTCGATATCAAAGTCCAAGGCCCAATGCGATTTGGCCAAAAGATTTATTGGGAAAAATGTAGTGGCGACTCTAATAAGTTCGTGCAGCCGAGAATCGGGGCGCGACAGCTGACGACTATGCTGGAGACTTTTTTTAAGAGAATTAGGCCCGTAAATATTGAATGCATGGTTTTTTATTGTTGTTTTTATATTATTTTATTTTGTTATTTTATTATTATCTTTTGCCATACATCATCACATTGGCGTAAGTATATGGTCTATACCCAAGCATTAGGTTTGGAGGGACATCCACCTTGTTGGTGAGGACTTTGGGCTTCACTTACATTGCCATGGTGAACCACTCAGGTTGTTACCAAATATCATTGGCTTTACTAGTGTAGACTATGTGTCCCACTTGTAATCCCTGGGGTATGTGGGTTTCCTCTATTTATGATTGGATGCAATCTGGGGTCCTTAGAAGCAATCCTTATTTGATAACCACAAAACCTATTAAGTACACCATAACTATGATAATGAATGCTTACATGCATACATTCATATATGTATATACATTGTCTCATGCATTTTTTGACATTTTACTCAAAAATAGTTTTTTTCTTCAGATTTTATTGAAAAGAGAGAACTCATTGTATAGCAAGGCCCGAATACCATGGATCTAATATATAGAAATGTTGGGACCCCTAAAAGGGGGACAAAGGTGGAGGTACAGGTGAATGATATAAATTTCCTCCTTGAGTGCATTCAAAGAATTCCTAAAGAAGAGCAAGAATGATTCACCAAGACCTATGGGCGACTCATTGATCTACTCAAAGTCAACATCGAGCCTGATACACTACGAGCTATGGAAGTCATGATTCAATTCTGGAACCTAGAACTGAGGATTTTTGAATTTCCCAATCTTGATGCCTCTCCAACAGTTGAGGAATATGAGATGTTGTTGGATGTTCCTGTGTTGGATCGATCAAAGGTATACTTATTCACTAGAGATCATAACCTGAACGAAGAATATATCAAAGAAATGATAGGGGCACACCCAGGGGTTCAAAATATTATAAAGCAAGGAGAGTATGAAGGGTTGAAGTGGAGTTGTCTTAGGAAACATATAATCAAAATGGAAGAACAAAAGAATTGGAAATCCTCTGGATCATCCTTTGCACTAGCTATCTATGGTCTGGTCCTATTTTCCTTTGTTGCTGTTATGATTGACCGTGAAGCCCTTGATGTTTTCTATAAGGTGAAGAGGTTTTCGATCAACCCAACTCCTGCAGCACTGGCTGAGACTCTCCTACAGTTCTACAGAGGTCATCAGAAAGCCAATAAAAGAGTGAAGATAAGATTTTGTGTTCAGTTGTTGTATGTGTGGATGATAACTCGGTTCAAACATCATCAGTTTCCTTTAGGTCTCGATATCCACTCAAAAGATTCATCAACACAAATGTCAAACCCGTCACATTATCTGAATGGTCCAACCTCTTCTAAGAAATCAACCCAAGAAACTTCGGAGTAAAGTGTTGCTTGTATGACCGACATGAGGAAGTCATGTACGCATGCGAGGAGTACCAAAATCTTGTTCTAATGGGTCCCAAGGAATGCATCATCTTCATTCCTACCTTGGTGCTTGGCCAATTAAAATGGTGGATGAGTCCTGTAACTCCTCAACAACTTTACGAATTTGTCTTCCTATATAAGGATAAAGATACTTCCAAAGAAATCCTTGATGCCATAAGGAGAGCTCTACATGATATTCACTTCTATGACAAAAATGAATTAGGGGAGAATCAACCTTTCTACACAGAAAAATATAATTTGTGGAGAAAGGATAGAATGGCAAATAAAACCAACATCAGAATTATCATGCCTAAAGAAAAAGAGGGGCCATCCCAAACTGAAATGAATCTTTAGCAAAGAATCAAAGAATCCCAAACTGAGAAGGAGGGTTTTCGCCGAGAAAAGCTCAATAAACTGAACTCAAATTTAAAGGAAGAAGTGGCAAGCCTCAAATCTAATTATGCGAACTTGTGTGCCTATGTTGGCAAGGCCCGATTAAGCAGGTAAGAAAGAGAGGCTAGAGATCTTAAAACACAACTAGATGCTCGTGATCACATCATCTTCAACCTAAGGAATGAGAAGAAAGAAAATGATAGGAATCAAAGGAAGTCAGAGCTGAGTCAGAGCAAGACAAGGTTAGCGTTACATTGGCTTGGGAAATAGTAGGTGAATGTCAAAATTCCATTGAACAAGGCCTTGGTAGAGAGAACCAGTATCAGGCTAGAATGGACGACCAAGAAAAAATACATTGTCTCGCTTGGGAGGAGATGATTGGAGAAAGAAACCAACTCTTGAACCAACTCAGAAGCCTCGAACATGCCTATGATCAGCTAGCAAGGGAAAGAGAGATGTGGTCAGAAAATTGGAGGCAAGCCTTGGATTTATGTACGGAAGACAAAGATCTATGAGATAGAAGATGTTTAGGCATCATAGATGGGATTAGGGAATTCACAGACGAGTGGTTGATAACCTATGAAGTTGCAAGGCAAGAAGCCAACATGTACCCATAAATCGGAATGCTTCTAAACATGAAGGTTTTTTTTAGTAGTTGCACCCCAGTTGCCCAAAGTCTCAAGAAGTGGAGGAAGAGTATGGAGGAATTGTAGGAAATTTGTAGCCTTGTCATTTGAAATAAAAAGAGGAAATTGTAGCTTGATCATTTGAAATAAAAATGAGGAAATCGATTCATGTGATTCCCCTTTATCCATTTAGAATTCACTTATCAATAAAATCATTTCCCTTATTCTACCTTTGTCCTAATTCAAAAAAAAAATAAAGAATAAAAAGAGAAAACGAAGAAAAAGGCCCATCATTGCTATATGTATCCAAGATGCAACCACAGAAGGAAACAAAGTCTTTTTTATGAAAATTGTCATCAACCACATGCGAACCCATGGACTACGCTCTGTGGCCTTTAAACGTGGGCTTCGTCATCCATGCTATACCAATGAATACTCTCTAACATTTTTTATGTTATTAAATCATTTCTTTAATTATAGGCATTTAAATAAAACAGTCATTGCTCCCAAGCATCCATACATAATGGATGGGAAAATTCATAATGGATGGGAAACTGCTGACCATTATGGGGGAAGAGGACATACTGATATCAAGACCCTCCAGAACACCCTACATCGAGACGACAAAAAGTGGCTCTTGAAACCTCCTTCCAAGGGTTGGAGATCGCCAATGCCTCCTTGGTGAATGAAGGAGTGCCGACACTAAGGCATCAACCTCCTGAGGCGTCGTCATTGATGGCTAAAGTAATGTTGAATAAAGGGTACTAACCGAGAAAAGGGCTTGGAAAGTTTGGTCAAGTAATTGAAAACATGGTGGTACCGCAATGCATAAAAGAGTTGTATGACCTAGGCTATAGGCCTACTCGGAAAGATTGGCTAGACCGAGGCAATTTGAATACACGGCTGGAGATATTTTCATCCCACACATCAGGCATACCTTCATCAGTGTGGGGTTTGCATCTAGGACGATTGCTATGGTGGAGGACAATGATCCAGAAGACCTGACTGATTACATGATGCAATGCCCTCCAGACACCATGCTCGACAATTGGAAAGAAGAGGATGTGTCATGATAAGTATTTTATAAAAACATGTAATAAAAGTGCTAGCGATACCTAGTGCTATTGACTTGCTTTTCATTTTGTTTTTTTCTTAAACATCTACTTGTATTTCCAGATAGTACAAGCAATAAATTCAATAAATGCATTTCATATATCATGTTTCATTTTCTCTCTCTATATATTTTTATGCCTCACACACACACATTACCCCAAACAAGCAAAAAGAAAAATGAAAAAAATAATGAAACCAAAATAAAAAAAACTAAGCATATCATCCACCTCAATACAGATCCAATGACAACCCCAGAAATGATAACCATGTTACTAGGCACTCGTATAGTCATGACCATTTGGTCAATTTAATCGATGAGGAAGACAATGATGAAGAGCAGGAAGCCCCACCCGAGCTAATAAGGTTAGTTGAACAAGAGTCTAGAGAAATTGAGCCATATGAGGAACCTACTCAACTGATAAATCTGGGAACAGAAGATGATAAGAATGAGGTAAAAGTGGGTACCCTAATGAAAAACGACGAACACAAAAAGATAGTCCAACTTCTACATGAATTCAAGGATGTCTTTGCCTGGTCTTATAACGACATGCCCGGATTGAATAGAAAGATAGTGGAGCATAAACTATCATTGAAGCCAAATTCTCATTCGGTCAAGCAAAAGTTGTGAAGAATGAGACTAGAGATCTCCCTGAGGGTGAAAGAAGAGGTCGAGAAATGGTTAGAAGCTAAGTTCATAACAGTCTCCATATATCCTGGGTGGGTAGCTAACTTCGCAGCGGTACCAAAGAAGGGGGCAGGCTCATGATTTGTGTGGACTATCGTGATTTGAACAAAGCTAGGCTTAAGGATGACTTTCCACTACCCCACATAGATGTCTTGGTCGACAACATTTCAGACCATACTCTTTTCTCCTTCATGGATGGATATGCTGGTTATCACCAAATGAAAATGGCACCGGAGGACATAGAGAAAACTACTTTTATCACCCCGTGGGGGACCTTTTGCTATAAGGTCATGCCTTTTGGACTAAAATATGCCACGGCCACATGCCAGAGAGCCACTGTGACTCTTTTCCATGACATGATGCACAAGGAAATAGAAGTCTATGTGGATGATATCATATGCAAGTCTAAGGTAGAAGAGGAGCATGTAGTGAATTTGAAAAAGCTTTTCGAACGACTCAGGAAATATAGTCTCAAGATAAATCCTACAAAATGTAGCTTTGGAGTCAAATCAGGTCGAGTTCTCAGTTTCATTGTCAGCCAAAAGGGGATTGAAGTTGACATTGATAAAGTAAAAGCAATTATCGAGATGCCAACCCCCCTGGACGATTGAACTACATATCCAGATTCATTTCCCACTTGACCACCACATGTGAACCCATCTTCAAGTTGTTGAGGAAGAACCAACCCATAAAGTGAAACAATGACTGCCAAAGACCCTTCGAAAGCATAAAGCAGTATTTGACAAGTCCCCCGATATTGATGCCTCTAGTACCCATACGACCCCTACTATTGTATCTAACATTATTGGATGATTCTATGGAGTGTGTCCTAGCTCAACATGACAAGTTAGGAAGGAAGGATCAGGCCATATACTATTTAAGCAAGAATTTCACCGATTGTGAAACAATATACTCGTTGTTGGAAGGCACCTACTATGCGCTGGCAATACATTTTAAGCCAAACAACCTGGTTGATTTCCAAAATGGACCTCATCAAATACATCTTTGAAAGACCCATATTAACAGGGAGAATCACTAGGTGGCAAGTCTTGTTATCAGAGTATGATATAGTGTATTGACACAAAAGGCAATCAAAGGCAGTGTTCTTGCAGATTACCTTGCTAATCAGCCCATTAAGAGGCATGGGTCGATGCACCAGGAGTTCCCAGATGAGAATATTATGAATCTATCATCAGGAAATTCAACAAAAGAAAAAGAATGGATACTAGTTTTCGATGGATCATCCAATGCACTAGGACACGGAGTAGGAGTTGTATTGGTTTCTCCAGAAAAAAAACTTTACTCCTATCACTACCCGGGTATGTTTTGACTGAACCAACAACATAAATGAGTATGAGGCGTGTGCTTTGGATTTACAAGAAGCTTTGGAAAGAAAGGTTAAAATTGTAGAAGTCTTCGGAGATTCTGCCTTAGTCATCCATCAACTGAAAGCAGAATGGGAAACTCGGGATGGCAAGTTGGTACCATACAAAGAATACATACATAAATGGGGATGATAGTAGGCTAGTTGATGCCTTATCCACACTTGATTCAATGTTTCACATAAATGGGGATGATCAACCACTCATAAGAATAGAAAGTAGAGATCAACCAGTTTATTGTTGTGCTATCGGAATAAGCGGAGATGGAAAACCCTAGTACCATGACATCAAAAAATGCATCCAGAAAAAGGAAGACCCTCAAGAGGCCTCCGAGACTGACAAAAGAACATTAAGAAGGTTAGCCATGAGTTTCTTTCTGGACGGGGACGTTCTTTACAAAAGGAATCATGACATGGTACTTCTTAGATGCGTGGAAGAAAAAGAAGCAGAGATGATCCTCAAGATCTTAAGAGCATGATATTTGTGGTTGACAATGGAGAAAGATTGTTGAGCTTATGTGAGGAAGTGCCACAAATGCCAAATATACGCAGACAGCATAAATGCTCCACCAAATCCCTCAATGTCCTATCAGCACCCTGACCATTCTCCATGTGGGGAATGGATGTGATCGGGCCAATCGAACCAAAAGTCTCTAATGGATATCGCTTCATTCTCGTGGCAATCGACTACTTCACTAAATGGGTTGAAGCATGCTCTTATGCCAGTGTGACCAGAAAAGTTGTGATTAAATTTGTCAAGAAGGAGTTAGTATGACATAGATGTGTAATGAATTCAAAATCAAGCAGTACACTTCCTCACCATATCACCCTAAGATGAATGGGGCAGTAGAGGCGGCAAATAAGAACATCAAGAAGATTATTCATAAGATGGTAGTAACCTATAAGGAGTAGCATGAAATGTTACCTTTCGCTCTACACGGGTATCACACTTCAGTCTGCACCTCGACCGGGGCAACACCATACTCATTAGTGAAGGGGTGGAGGCAGTCATCCCTCACGAAGTGGAGATTCCTTCCCTCTGGATTATGGTAGAGTCAGGGTTAGAAGAATTAGAGTGGGTTCAGGCCCGATATGATCAGCTGAATATGATAGATGGTAAGAGGTTGGCCGCCATATGCCATGGTCAGTTATACCAAAGACGACTCATGAGAGCATTTACGAAAAAGGTTCGTCCATGATACTTTCAAGAAGGAGACCTGGTGCTTAAAAAGATACTCCCTATCCAAAGGGACCATAGAGGAAAGTGGACCCCAAACTACGAAGGTCCATTTATGGTGAAGAAGGCATTCTCAGGAGGAGCACTAATACTAGCCACTATGGATGGAAATGACTTACCCCTGTCCGTAAATTCTGATGTTGTGAAGAAGTATTATGCATAAGAGACCTTTCCAAAAAAAGAAAAGAAATGAAAAAAAGCAAAAAGAAGAGTATTAGTGTATTGATCATGCACGCCCCTACACACCTTTCCATTTAAGGAGAATGATGTAACAAAGAAATCCATATGGTATAAATGCTTAGATAGATCTTTCTAAGGACACAAGGCTTTCTTCTTATTACCCAAACACTATCGAAGATACCCCTAGTCACCCCTTTGAGCCAGAAGCGAGGAAAGAAGTTTGGTTCAAAAAACCACAAAGAATTATATAACCCGGAGGAAGGGTAGTTTTCCAACTTATCATATTGAAATTAGAGCAATCGAGAAGCATAAAAGACCCGCTAAGAAATAAGAGTCTTAGGCAAAAGTTAGGGAAAAGGAAAGTAAACACCAAATAAATAAACATGTAAATTCTCTTGACAACAGTTGGAAATAGGAAAAAGGGGGAAAGAGGAGATGGATGGTGGGAAACACATTTTCAGCCTTATATCTTTGTCTTTCAAAACCCAATTTAGTCAGACTCCAATACAAGCTTAAAAAGTCCTTGTAGAAGATTGATCTATCTAAGATTTATGTCGGGATAAAGAAAACTGACTCCAAAGAAAACTCAAAATTATCATTTGCATTTCGTGATCAATAAAAAAATACTCTAAAAAGTGAATAAAGAAAAAGAAAATGATGAAACCCGTTAGGTCGAAAACCCAAAAGGGCAGCCTAAGCAAAATTTAGGGATACAAGTGGAAAGTGTCTCATGTAGCATAAAGCGGACACTGGGGCAAAGTTATTGATGACATTCGAGAAGGAAAAGAAGTATATATTGGAGGACTAGAAGGCAAATCCATTCTCCAGGGTTCGTAAACTGGGGCATTTTTTGGAAACGAGGAAAGTTCACGTTGTGAACTAGGGCAATTGTTGAGCATAGTTCACCATGATGTATTAGGGCAAATTTCGGGGGTAGTCATAAACTATATGAAGGCAAACTAACATGAGTGTTATTCAAAACCATTGTGCACCATTTCAGCAAAAAAAAAAAAACAAAAAAAAAACCATATACAAGCTTTGTACTCATCTTGATTGATATATGAAATAATTTTTTTTGCATAATTTGTTCCTTGCACTATCTGGCGAAATTTAAACAAGTCAGCCAAATCAGTATTTAATAAATGCCATAAATAAAAGTGTGTGACCATCCTCTAAGGAAAAGGGATAACATCAAAACAATCACTACCACCAATGACAATCTCCAATGAGACCAAGTCGTCTCGACCCATTAAGTGTTGTCGATGTGACAGAGCAATGACGAGAAAAGGTTAACAAGCTATCTTAAAAATCAAATTCAGAAACACTCAGTATAAACATTCATATCATGCATACCCTGGATCTCATCCATCATCAGCACCATTGCCCACACTCATGACAATCAATGCATAGTCCAAATCATACATTAATCATTACAGTAAAAACATCAACTTGAACTTTATGCACACATATCCCAAACAATCATACCATTCTACCATTTAAAATTTGACGACCTCGAAGCCAATCTTTCCAGGCTCTGTTCCTGACCTTTAAAATTTGAGGGCCCTGTGCTTGACGACCTCAAATTGTGCCTTCGAGGACCCCGTGCTTGACGACCTCGAAGTCAACCTTCCAGGCTCTGTGCCTGACCTTTTAAAATTTGAGGGGCTCGTGCTTGACGACCTCAAAATCATACCTACGATGACCCCATGCTAGACGGCCTCGAAATCAATATTTCCAGGCTCCATGCCTGGCCTTTTAAAAGTTTGAGGGCCTCATGCTTGACAAACTCAAAATTGTGCCTTCGAGGACCCCGTGCTTGACGACCTCGAATTTTAATCTTTCCAGGCTTCGTGCTTGACCTTTTTAAATTTGAGGGCCTCGTGCTCGACGACCTCAAAATTGTGCCTTCGGGGACTCCATGTTTGACGACCTCGAAGTCAATCTTTCTAGGTTTCGTGTCTGACCTTTTAAAAATTTGAGGGTCCCGTGCTTAACGACCTCAAATGGTGCCTTCGAGGACCCACGTGATTGATGACCTCGAAATCAACCCTTCCAAGCTCTGTGCCTAACCTTTTAAAATATGAGGGCTTCGTGCTTGACGACCTCAAGTTATGCTTTCGAGGACACTTGCTTGACGATCTCAAATTGTGCCTTCGAGGACCCCGTGCTTAACGACCTCAAAGCCAGTCTTTTTAGGCTATGTGCCTGACCTTTTTAAAAGTTGAGGGCCCCGTGCTTGACGACCTCGAAGCCAATCTTTCATAAATCGCTCTTTATCTCACCAATAAAAACATATTTTGAGCCTCAACAAAATCAACATTCATCTCTTTACCTATTACTTATCAAGACAACACCTCAAATTTCAGTTTGAGTAATGTCTAATAAGCAACAGGTAAAGAGAGGCAGCTGTGAATACCCAATTTTGTCCGGCCCAAAAATACTTCAAAAAACTAATTTTTCCATAAATATTTTTTGAATACAAACTTCATCAAAACAAATATAAATCTTATGGGAATTCAATTAGATTGCATGAATTGTTTTTTATAAGGGGGAATCAAATCAAATAAATGAATTTATTAGCACTTAATGAATTTGATTTCAATTTTGTCCAAAGACAATTATTTCCAAAAATAAAGAGGTAAGGATGATATGAATATTTAATGGATGATCAAGCGCGTCATAATAAAATATATTTAATCCATTTTCATTTTTTAGAGGAAATTCAAAAAGGATTATTTGGTCCTAACACTTTCTAAGTATCCTAAATCAAGAAATAATTCAATTTGTAATCATTATTATTAAAATTTGAAATTTGAATATCGTACGCAATGAGAATAAAATCAAATATTTTCAATTCAAGCTTCAATTCATGATCATTATTATTAAAATTTGAATTTTGAATATTTTAGGCCATGAGGATAAAATTAAATATTTTTAATTCGAGCTTTAATTAATAATCATTAGTATTGAAATGTGAATTTTGAATCAAATATATTTTTATATGCAAGATTTAGGTGTTAATTGATCTTTCACAATTAGGCCATGTACTAGAATTAAAGGCATTGAGTGAGTAATTTTGGCCCATATAATTTGCATTTAAAGGTGACAATAGTCAGATTTATGATTGGGAATTAAGGAAAAGAATCAAATCTCACCCCTTAATGTTCTCCTAGGAATTATTGGTGATCATATTGCTTTGGCTATAAATAGATGGGGTCTTCCCCTTAAGAAGAGGACACAGTTAAGAGAAAAATTATAGAGCGAGAAAGTGAAAAAATGGAGAATTCATGGAGAGAAAATACACAGATAACAAGAAAAAGTTTCAAAAGAGAGAAAGAGTGTTGGTAAACGTGTCCATAAAGTAAGAAAGAAAAAGCTTCAAAAAAATATAGCCTCGGTTTCTATGCCAATAGGGAGAGAAGTGAGAAATTCACACACAGATTATCCAGTTTGGATGTGCGTAGAATAACCAAGGTGCAACTCAACATATAGCCGTCAGATCAGTCAACATCCTTGCATCTGCGTTGACCATACAAGCTCAACCAATCGGTGGTCGAAACGTCACGCGGATACACTACATGCTGCCGCACCAGAGCATAACCTATGGGAAAACACGTGATTCAGTGTAGACGCATGCATCACGTGATCTTGCACCCTCGCTCATCCAACGCCCCACGACATGCCTATCGACATGTCACGGTTGCAAGTGGATCATTTTGCTCTCGTCCATACCGTGTTCATTCCCCTTGAGCTTCAATAGGTAGGCAAAATTCCACACTTGCTCCATGTAATTTTCTACACATGAAAATTGTATCAGTAATTTTATTGCAAGTGTCATCATTTTAAGCAAATAATTTCACAAATAATTTTTAAATAATTATTTTGATAATAAAAAATATAAAAATTAAATTTTTCACAAGTGTTTTATTAATGATAACAGAGTCAATATGCATTATAGGTTTATTATAATGAAGGTTGTGCACTGGTAAATAAATGATACCAAGTTTAAATCAATATGTATATACCATATACTATAAAAAATAAATAAGGTATGAAACTTGATTATTTGTCAATTTATTTTGAAATCTCATTTGTCTTATAATTATATAAAAAGTAAAAAGTCTTACGCGAGAATAAAAATCTTATGTGATGATAACTAAATTATACCAAGTGTAAATCAATATGTACATATCATATGCTATAAAAAAATTGTGAGAATTGGATTATTTGCTAATTTATTTTGAAATCTCATTTGTTTTATAGTTACATAAAAAATAAAAATATTTTAATAAAAATTTATGTGAAATAGGATAAAGTATACCTCTATATCCCAAAAAATAACCCATTTTAAAAAAAAAATAAACAAAAATTAGAATTTCTTAACTAAGTTTTAATATGAGACGCGATATCGGACGTAAGGGTTATGCTTCGCACATATCTTTTTAAAAAAGGGTTTTTAAATAAATAAATAAAAAATTGAATTTGTCAACCAAGTTTTTAATATGAGATGCGGTATCGGACTACGGACTATGCTTCGCTCATATCCTTTTTTTTATAAATAATTTATACTTTACGATTTTTTTAGAAATAAAATTAACCCCAAACAACAAACTTTTTTCTACCCAAAGAATTACGTAGGACTAAGGTCACTCTTGTCACACATAATAATAAAATACTTTCTTTTTTTAGTAAAAGTATAGTAAGGACATAATTAATAATTCATGCAATATAGTAAGGGTACCGTTCAAACGTGCAACTAGGTTCCAATACCTTCTTCGGTGTGTAATCGACTCCCGAACCTGGATATCAAAGTCCAAGGCCCAATGCGATTGAGCCAAAAGATTTTTCTACATTTTTGACTGGAAAAAATGTAGTGGTGACTCTAATAAAAATGTAGTGGCGAAAATTGGGGCTAGACAATGAATAAATAAGTAGAAGGGTGTATGAATAATGTATATATGTATGTTGGTGAGTAAGTTAATGTATATATGAATGATGTGTTTTCTTTTTGAGTGAATGCATAAGTCAATTAATGAAGATTTTTATTCTTGAATTCATAAGGCAGTGAATGAAGATTTTTATTTTTGAATGCATGAATGAACGGATAAGTCAATCAATAAATATTTTCTTTTTGAATGCATGAAAGAATGCATAAGCCAATCAATGAAGATTTTTATTACTGAACGTAGAAGTCAATGAATGATGAATTTTAATTTTGAATGCAATGAATGAATGCATAAGCTAATCAATGAAGATTTTTATTTTTAAACGCAATGAATGAATGCATAAGCCAATCAATGAAGATTTTTATTTTTGAATGTATAGAATGAATGCATAAGTCAATCAACGTAGAATTTTATTCTTAAATGCATAATTGAATGAATGTTTGTAAATGTATTTTTTATTTTTGAGTTAATATATGCATAGATGTAATGTGTGATAATTCAAAGTGCATGCCTCTTAGGGTAATGACCCCTATCTTGGGGTGGTTTAGCCATCACTACAATATGTGATGTGTCACAATGAGTTGACATATGTCATATAGTTCAAACTAACCAAAGGTAAAAATGGGTTATTATGATTTTTTTATGATCAAAAGTACCCTTAGGACATTGGATCATGCTAAGGGTACTTTATTTTGTATGTAGATGATGTGTGCTCATAGTGTACGAATACCAATATTCAATGATATCCTATACCAATAGGGCTTAGGTGAAACTTGGGTTACTTTGTTTAAGGGACATGAGTCCCAAATTAGGTTGAGAAATAAAGAAATTTTTTTGAGAGATAATAATGAAAGCATGCTTCTTGTGTCCTAAATAGGGTGAACTTGGAAGAATTTAGGGATCGTCTATAGACCATAGCCATGGATCAAGGCATTAGGGTATCGTATCAATGGTATTCTCCTTATAGGGTTTGCACTTCTAAGGTTCCTAAATTGCATTCAATCATAAAGAGAGGAATCTCAAATATTCCAGGAATAACAAGTGGATCCATAATCCAAATCGGCAAAACCCATGATACTTAGTGACAATCTGAGAGGTTCATTATGCTAATACAAGATAGGCCCAAAGTCCACACTGGCTAAAGCAGATGCCCCTTGTAATTTAATGTCTGAGAATGGGACATATTTGTATGCCAAATGCAAGTGTATTATGTTGCCTATATTAGAAAGTGGGAGCATATCTACTGTTCCACTATTTTGTGTCACTCCATGTGTCAAGATGTATGATTGGTCAGAAAAATATTTAATAATTACAATTTTAATTTAAATAATTTTTTTCAACCAATCAAAGTTGATGATACATGTAGTAGTACAAAAAGTGGGATAAAAAATGTGTTCTCATTAAAAGCATGCAAAATTTATTTTTCAACAAAAACAAGTAAGTATATACAGCGAATAAAGGTAATTAATATAAACCAAAAAATGAAACAAGGTATGGGTAATTAAATCCATGCACTAAATGGTTATGAGTAAGACTCTCTTAAAAATGTCTCAAGAGAGTTGCTAGTTGTTGCACCCCGATTTTCAGCCGCACGACTTTCTTAGAGTCACCACTACATTTTTTATGGTAAAAAATGTAGAAAAATCTTTTAGCCCAATCACATTGGGTTTTGAATTTGGATATTAAGGTTTGGGATTCGGTTACGGAGTAGGGAATATATTAGCACCCTATCCGCCCATACTAAGATGGTACCATCACTAAATGCATGAATTGTTTTATACCCAAAATATTGTTGGCTTATTTTATTATTAATAAAAATAAAAATATTATATATTTTTTGCTGTATCTGACAAGATAGGATATTGATCCTACATATCCCAATGTTTTATTGGTTGAGTTTTATTTTGAGCAAGGTTTAATTTTAATTTGTTTTCAAACTTAAATGAGTGAAGTATAACCCTCATGTCTGATAGTGCATCTCATATTAAGTAGAAAAAACTTATAAAAATTTCACCATTTTATTGCAAAAAGAATATTTTTATTATTACACAACTATAATTAATTCCTGACCAGTTTTAAGAAAGTGGAGTGCAATCCTTATGTTGGACTCCGCATCATACCTTAAAATTGTCATCAATGTATTTCAATTTTTTCATTAATCTTTGTTTATATTAGGGAATTCACTACTAATCTGTTAACATGCAGTGCATGGACGCTTGAGATATAGAAGATCAAACAACACAACACATAATTCTTCATTTGCCTTCGTCTAGGCGTGTAGTGTATAGAGGGGAGGAGAGATAGATCAAGTCATGACTCCTCAGGTGGTAGAGGTTCTGATATACTTTTTTGTGCTAGGTATTGGAGGTTGTTTTTTATATCTTTTGTATGATGGGGATTTGTTGAGTGTTTTGGATTTTTCTGGTTTCTTTTTTGTTTGAGAGGACAAAACAATCAAAATATTTTTTGCTATCTTTTCAGAGGTGGAGTGAGTAATTTTTGGATTTTTCTGAAATTATTTTTTGGAGAGTTTCTATGTGCACCTAGCCTTTTTATTTATAATGATGGAATTTTCACATGTAAAATAAAATAGGATCTCCCTATTAAATTATTGAAAAGAGTTAAGGGTAAATATTCCCTTACCCATAAATCAGATTTTTTGTTTTTATGTAGATTTTCTATATTTTCAGTGTTTGATTTCTCTTATTTAAAGAGAGATTTCAACACATGTTTTAAAAATAAAAAAGGCAACTCAAACTTCACATAATCACTTTCTGTTACAAAACATTACCATATCCTTAATAAAAAAATTCAAATTTAAAAATAATCATACATCAAATATTCGAATGTAGTATTTTGGATTTGCTCTAAAAATAGTCTAATAATTTTTATAAAGTCAAAAAAATGTTGTAATTCTCAAAGTGAGCTCAACATAATTAATTGACCTTTTTAAAATAGTTGTAACCGAAAACATTTTTTGGATGAACAATTATATAGTGATTCTTTAAAATCCCAAAATTATCACATTACTTATAAATAGGTAAAAATCTATCATTTGACTTATATAAAATCAAAAAAATGATATTTTGAGTGCACGAAAATTAAAAGGATTTTATGATATAATTTATTTTAGAAATTGGAATCCTTCGATAATTAGAATAATAAGTGACTATTAACTCACATAAAATCATTTTAAAAGAAAAAAAACGAAAATGAGATAATATTTGGTCATTATTGAGCCATTTGTTGGGTATCAGTAAGGTAAAACACACCTAGAGGGGGGTGAATAGGTGTAGCGGATCACTGATTCCGCTTTTCCGATTTATGCACAGATCAGAACATTGCTGCAGGTAATCGATTAATAACAGAGTTAATCGATTATTGACAGTTGTCTCAATCGATTATAGTTAGCGTTAATCGATTATACTGATTCTTGATTCTTTGAAAAACAGATTTTTCTTGGAATGAAAACAATGATGATTGTTGATCTTTAGTGTCCTAAATTGATTCTTGATTATATAAATATTGTTGCCAATTAACACAAATCACAGAATGCAATTGAAACGGAAAAACATGTAAAGACAGAATCATAAAAGAGATAGGGAAAGAGAAAAATGCTCAAGGATTTTTATCCTGGTTCGTTTGCGAGTCCACTTGCAAACTACATCTAGGCCTCTCCTTCTGATCTCAGAATATTTTTATTTACTATGGAATTTATATGTTCTTTAACAAACACACTTCCAATACAAACAACGAGACACTCATTTCTTGGAACCGTTAAGCCTCCCACTTTGGTTTGACTACTAAGCTCGCCTACTAGGATACCACATCGTTCATGACTCTAGCCCCAATCTAAGTATCGCTCAAACCAAGACCTCTTGTCCTCATGAAGACACTTATCTAACCGCAACTAGGGTTTTCTCTATCTCGTTTTCATGTTATACTAACACACCAAGAGACAACTCCTTGAATAACAAGATTTTGCTGAGTTATCATGCACACTTGATGTGCGAATATAACATTCACGCTCAGCCCTAAAACCCTATGTAAAATCCTCACAAACAGTCTAGAACTACTTATGATGATATACAATGGTTTTACAAAAGTATAACAATGATAGCACTTTTGAAAAAGGTTTTCCCTCTCTTTTCTCTATTAGAAAACTATGCAAGAAATCTTTCAAAGATAAGCAAGATGCTTTGAAAATACAGCTCTGAGAATCTTGAGTTTTCTTTTTCTCTCAATATGTAAAATTAAAATCTATTAATTATGTACATTTGTTAAAATCACAGCTTTTATATGTAACTGACTTTAACAAATGTTAATCGATTATATACTACATTAATTGATTAATGTGCTTATGAAAATATTTTTGCAGTGGCTTAATCGAGTATTAAACTCCTTAATCAATTAATAAGAAGGCAGAAAACTCTTTACATAGTAAATCGTTAGTAGCACCAAATATTATATCATCTACATAAATTTGTACTAACAAAACATTATTTTATGATTTTAATATAAAGAATATTGTCTCAACCTTGCCCCTTTCAAATTCATTTTCTAATAGAAAACTACTCAATCTGTCATACCAAGCTCTAGGAGCTTGTTTTAAACCATATAGCGTCTTTTTGAGTTTATAAACATGATTAGAGTATTTATGGTTTTCAAAGTCGAACGGTTGATTTACATATACTTCCTCCTGAATATACTCATTCAAGAAGGCACTCTTCATATCCATTTGAAAGAGTTTAAAGTACATTATCGATGCAAAGGCTAATAACATTTAGATAGCCTCCAATCTCGCAACAGGGCATATGTTTCCTCATAGTTGATGCATTCCTCTTAACTATACCTTTTGGACACTAGACGTGCCTTGTTTCGTATAATCAAACCAGATTCGTCCAATTTATTTCTAAAGACCCATTTAGTGTCGATTATAGGATGATCTTTAGGTTTAGGGACCAAGTCCCACACGTTATTATGCTCAAATTGGTTTAGCTCTTCTTGCATAGCTATTCCCCAGTGTTCATCCTCTATGGTTTCATTTATGGTCTTAGACTCAACTTGATATACGAACGCTACAAAATTACAAAAGTTTCGCAGAGAGTTATGAATTACCACTCCCTTTGAGATATCACTTATAACCTTGTCGAGCGGATGGTTTTTCTTGGTCTTCCACACCATTGGCATGGCTTGATGATTTGAACTCCTTTCTTGATCATCTTAAACCTCCTTCTCAATTTCCATGTCTTTTGTATATGCGTTTTCCAAAGCACCTGAAACATCATCACATAAAACCTTCTTCTTCTCTTTCAGAGAAGATTCATCAAAATGTACATGGATAGACTCTTCAACATGCATTGTATATTTATTAAAGACTCAATATGCTTTACTTTGAACAAAGTACCCCAAAAATATTCTCTCATCAACTTTCGAATCAAATTTTCCTAATAGTCTGATACCATTATTCAATATAAAGCATTTATATCATAAAGCATACAAGTGTGAAATATTAGGTTTTCAAACTGTCAATAATTCATATGGCGTTTTTAGGAGCGTAGGCCTAAGAAGTACTCGATTTGTTACATAGCAAGCAGTATGCACTGCATCGGCCCAAAAATACTTAGGAACCTTGCTTTCATTTAGCATTGTCATAGTTAGCTCCTCTAATACTCGATTTGTCATCTCAACAACTCCATTTTATTGAGGGGTTCGAGGAGCCAAATACTGATGTAGGATCCCATACTTCTCACAAAATTTGTCAAATAGGTGGTTTTCAAATTCTCCATCATGATCGCTAAAAATATAAACAATCTTATGATCAAATTGGTTTTGGAGCTGTTTGGCTAGATATTTGAAAGACTTAAAAGCATCACTTTTTAGAGCAAGAAACAAAGTCCATGTATATCTAGAGAAATCATCAACAATTACCAACGCATAGTAGCTACCACCAAAGTTCATAATTTGTGATGGTCCAAACAAGTCTATATGGAGTAACTCCAAAGGTCTTTTTATGGGTATCACATTTTTAGACAAAAATGAACTCTTTACTTGTTTACACTTTTGGTAAGTGTCACAAGAGTCATTTGATTTAAAATCAAGCTTTGGTAGTCCTACAACCAAACCATGCGATGATAGCTTAGCTAGATGCTTTAAAGGGACATGTGCTACTCGTCTGTGCCATAGCCAGATGTCACTCTCTTTAGAAATAAAACATTTTGAAAATAGAGTAGTGACATAATCCAAATCAATCATATGGATGTTGTTTATTCGTTGCCCTATGGACTTAACATTTTTATCTAAGTTGTCACGAATGATGCAACAATTTGAGTTGAATGATACCTTATTACATTTTTTAGATAGCTAGCTAATGCTTAGAAGATTGTGCTTTAGCCCTTCAACATATAGCACGTTTTCAATAATCGCTTGTGAAGCATTTCCAATCCTTCTGACACCTAGTGACATAACCTTTACCTTTTAGTGAAAGATCCAAGATTTTTGATTTATCACCCATCATATGCCTTGAACATCTACTATCCAAATACCAGTGTTGTTCCTGTGTCCGAAGGCATACCCACAAAACAATTTACTTGGCTTGTTTAGGTACCCAAGTTATATTGGGTCCCTTCTTGTTAGTAAACATAGTATCTAGTCCTTTTTTCACCCATACATATTTGCCACATGACACACCAAATTTTATAATATAGTAAGATATAGATGTATGACCATATATACCACAATAAAATCAAGTAGACATGTTATGATTAAATCTAGAATGCATGTGCGTTACTTGTTTTCTACATGGTTTTCTTATTTAGGTTTGTAGCCTAGACCTCCATGATTATCTATGTTTCTAGATGCAACAAGTAAGTTGTCCAGATTTTTATACTATAGGTGAACTTTGCTAACTTATCTTTCAAAACAGAAATTTTAGCATTTAAAACATCACATCATTCACATATAGGAGTCTCAATTAACTTAGTAGAGCAAGTACATGAGGCACTAGAGTAAATAAAATCTTGAGTCTCATTTTCCAATTTTAGTTCATTCAATTCTTCTTGCATTTTAACAATTTTATTTTCATGCAACATGATGAATCTTTTTCTAGCTATATTTACCTAAGCTAGTTTTTTTAGTTCCTCAAGCAATTCAACAAAACCACTATACAACTCATGATATGTAGGAGACTCATCATAATAAAAAGAAGTATCAGAATATTGTACCTCACTCGTGTCATCTTGATCACTTGTGCTACCAATTTCTTGAGTATTTGCCATTAAACATAGCTTGGCGGTCTCCTCCTCATCGGATGTGCTAGATATTATTTCTTCCTCCGGAACATTCCAAACTATGTAAGCTTTCTTAGATTTAAATTCCCGAGATATCTCTTGTCATTTTCAACCTTCTTGAGGTAACTCGGTCATTGATATTGCATATGTTCCAGTTTGCCACACTCATGGCAAGTTAGGCGGTCTTTGGGAGCCTTGCCTTTTCTGGTTGAATCTCTCGCCTCTTTCTTTTGAAAACGCTTGAACCCTCCTTTCTTCTTGAGAAATTTTTCAAACTTTCGAACTATAGGTGTCAAGGTTTCTTCATTCAGACCAGAATTGGAATCTTCGTCATCTCTATCTTCTTTTTCTTGCGACGATGTGGCTTTGAAAGAGATTCCCTTTTTCTTTCTGTCTGAATCTTTATACATGGTTAAGCGCTCAAACTCCGTTTCATTCTCTTGGAGTTTGCCGAAGAGAGTTGCTAGAGACATTGAATCTAAGTCTTTTGATTCCATGATTATTGTGACCTTGGGCTGCCATTTTCTATCAAGACAATGCAATACTTTGTTAGTTAGTTCATGAATAGCAAAACTCTTATCTAAAGCAATTAAATGATTAACAATATGAGTGAATCTTTTCTGCATTTCACTTATTGATTCATTTTGAAACATTCGAAATAGCTTATATTCATGTGTTAATGCATTCAATCTCGTGCGCTTAACTTCACTCGTGCCTTCGTGGGTTACTTGTAAAGTATCCCACATTTCCTTTACATTTTGCACTATTAGACCCTAAATAATTCATCATATGATAAGGCAGAAATTATTACGTTCTTTGCTTTAAGGTTGTCCTGGACTTTACGTTTCTCATCACTAGTCCACAAACCTTTCTGTTTTTCTTTGGACTCACCATCCACCAAATGTAGTGGAGTAAAAGGTCCATTGAAAATGGATTCCCAAATCTCCGTGTCGATTGCCTGAATAAAGATTCTCATACGACTTTCCACTAGGTGTACCTCTCGCCACTAAAAATTAGAGGGTGGTTGATGGATGTGTCATCACCGCCGAAATGTTAGTGGAACCCATAGTGATAATCCCTAGGATCAACGAATAAAGCGGTCAAGCTAGCACCTTTGTACTAGCTCTGATACCAATTGTTGGGTACTAGTAAGGTAAAACACACCTAGAGGGGGTGAATAGGTGTAACGAATCATGAATCCCGCTTTTCCAATTTATGCGTAAAACGGAACATTGTTGTAGTTAATCGATTAATAACAGGATTAATCGATTATTGATAGTTATCTTATTCGATTATGCTAATTCTTGATTCTTTGAAAAACAGATTTTTCTTGTAATGAAAACAATGATGATTACTGATCTTTACTGTCCTAAATTGATTCTTGACTATATGAATATTGTTGGCAATTAACACAAATCACACAATGCAATTGAAACAGAAAAGCATGTAAAGATAGAATCGTAAAAGAGATAGGGAAAGAGAAAGGTGCTTAAGGATTTTTATCTTGGTTCATTTGCGGGTCCACTTGCAAACTACATCTAGTCCTCCCTTTCTGATCTCGGGAGAATTTTCTTCACTACGAAATTTATATATTCTTTCACAAACACACTTCCAATATAAGCAATGATACGCTCCTTTCTTAGAACCGTAAGCCTCCCACTTTGGTTTGATTACTAAGCTCGCCTACTAGGATACCACATTGTTTGCCACTCTAGCCCCAGCCTAAGTATCGCTCGAACCAAGACCTCTTGTCCTCATGAAGGCACTTACCTAACTGCGGCTAGGGTTTTCTCTATCTCTTTTTTAGGTGATACTCACACACCAAGAGACAACTCCTTGAATAACAAGATTTTGCTGAGTTATGATGCACACTTAATGTATGGATATAACATTCACGCTCAGTCCTAAAACCCTATGCAAAATCCTCACACACAGCCTAAAACTACTTATGATGATATGCAATGGTTTTACAAAGTATAACAATGATAGCACTTTCGAAAAGGTTTTCCCTCTCTTAGAAAACTATGCAAGAAATCTTTCAAATATAAGAAAAATGCTTTGAAAATGCAACTCTGAGAATCTTGAGTTTTCTTTTACTGTCAATGTGTAAAAATTGAAATCTATTAATTATACACATTTGTTAAAATCACAGCTTTTATATGTAACTGACTTTAACAAATGTTAATCGATTATATACTACGTTAATCGATTAACGTGCTTATAAAAATAATTTTTCAGTTATGGATTAATCGATTAACGTGCTTATAAAAATAGTTTTTTCTAAAAATAGTTTTTCAGTTATGGTTTTTCTTAATTGAATGATAAACATTCTTTATGATGCAATAACATGCAATACATGATTTTGAAATGGATGATTCTTTTATACACAAAAATCATGTATGCCTAAGGCAAATGCATGAATCTTACTTATCATATATATATATGCTAAGATGAAATGCCCCAACCTATATTATTTTCATTTTAGACTTTTTGTGAGACTTCTATATTGAGTTTACCTAACCTAAACTCAATACTAGGCAAAAATCTTATGACTCTAAACAAATAAAGCAATCCTAATCTCTATGACATTGACATTGAGTTTTTAGCATGTTATTTGTTGGTGATGTCCAAGTCTTCAAGCTTTCATTTAACTCTTCCTTTTCATTAAAACTAAGTAGGTTAATCATTGATGACATCCTTTGACTATTTGCCTTTTCACCATTATTATTCATTAAACCATTTTAGCACCTCTTTTATTTTTTATTTCAAAAATTCATTTACTTATTATTTTTTGTGAAATCAATTGTTTTAAGAAAAAAACGGTTTTGAGCTTTTTTTACTCCGAACAAAAATGGGTGTTCATAACAAGTTAATTTTTAGAAGGAAATAAATAAAAGTAAAAAATTTTAAAATCATTTCATAACTATTTTTTTACAGGTTTTTTCATTCTCTATTACTCTAAAAATACTAACTCTAGTCTACCAAACATGACTTAAGACCATATCACTAGGCATTGGGCACCAAGAGTTTAGTGTGTCGATGACGTCACCATAGAACGTAGCAGTGACCTCACAACATCTAACGAGCCATTCAATTATCACCAAGTGGCACAATTATTGATTCATTCAATCTTGCTTTAGTCTGTGTTCCTCACCCATACTCGCGCACAAAGTGCGTGCACAACAATACTCTCATCACTTGTATATATTTTTTCATTTTTAACGTCCACAAATTACTTAATATTCTTTAACTACTGTAACTTTTGAATGAATTTGAGTTTTTTATTAACACAAAGACTAACTTGTAAACTGTATTATTAGCTTTCTGATTGAGTAATCATTAATCTCATCTATAAAATTTGTGATTGACTATTGACTTTTATAGAAATCATGATCTTAATTTACGACTTCTGTGAGGAAACATTTTACAAGTTTAGAAGTTTGTAGAAGTCGTTAAAGCAAATCATGACTTTTATACTTAAAAAATAACACAATCAAAAGTCGTTAATGAAATCGCGACTTCTATACTTCAAAACAACACATACTCAGAAATCGTACATTGAAAATCCAACATCTAAACGGTATAAATAATACACCTATGCAGAAGTCATACATTGTTTTCATGACTTCTAAAAATGTCAAAATGGTAACTGGTTATCACATTTTTTTAATCTAACAACTAAAACATAGTTCACATTTTAGCGTTGGCCCCAAAATAACTTTTAATTTAAATATTAAAGGTCTCACTCTAATAACAAAATCAATACTTATTTAATAAAAATAATCGTTATTTAATATTTAATATATATACAATATGATATCCTACTTCACCATATAAACATTAATATACAAGTGTTTGGAAAACTTCATTGATGTGCTATAACGTTCTTCCATGAGTTAAGTGAAAGAAGAGTAGAAGTGATTTTGATATCATGTCTTGACCCAAAACCTTAAGATATTAGGTTTATGAGTCCATTAACTTATATATTTTTTAACTCATGTACTTCAAAATTTCTTCATTCACACTTGGAATACCCAACATCAATTAATTTCCAAAGGGTGCTGTTATTTTAACAATTTCTATTCTATTAAATAAAATCTATTTCTCTTTCATTTTCATATTTTATCTAGCAAAAACTCATTTGAAAATTAAAGAACAACATAACATAAAGTTTTTGATACTATTATAGATATAATTTCACTTTTTGATAAGAAATTAATTTCATTTGAAATATGTGACTATCTCTTTTGATAAGTATATAGCTCCTAGTAATTAATTAAATAAAGAATTTTGATTGTGCATGTCTTAAAACCTGAACACCAGAGAACATCTTCATTGTACATGTCTTAGCATTGAATGTTAGATTCAAACTAGCCAATAAGGTCTCTCTCCTTTAAAAGTAGAGTTCTCACGCGCCAAAGTGTTGGGTGAGACATGGATTAGCATTCCCCTCACCTTTCTATTCCTTCTAGCAACTTTCCACTCTTGCATTTATTTTCTCTCCCACTTTCTTGCCCTTATCTCTTTTTCATAGAACCTTCCTCCTAACCCCAAACCTTAACTTACCAATTTTTATGTAAACACTAAAGTTGTTATCTTTTAGGAGAATCTAGTTGAACACTTATGGATACTATTACAAACTCAATAAGCAGTGTACAAAAAAAGATACCGACCAAAGAAAGAACCAAACCCATGAAGCAAAAGAACAAGCCCATCAAAGTAGTGTACATATCAAACCCTATGAAGGTCAAAACCAGTGTCTCAGAATTCAGAACCTTGGTGCAAGAACTCACAGGAAAAGATGCTGAAATGCAACCAGATCCTTCTAGGTATTGTTGGGAAGGAGATAGTAGTGGCTACAAGATATTGGTTTCAGATGAAGATTGTGTGAAGGAGAATGGTCATTATGAAAATGATAACACACTTGTTATAGGTTCAGAAGTGGAAGTTAATGATGTTGAAGTGGAAAATTGTGGTGAAGTTTCATCATCAATGGATTATTTTGAGGCATTTGATGATGATGTTTTCACACCTCAGATGATTGAGAACATTTCAACTTTCTTGCCAGATAGTGTGTTCTGTCATCTGTGAATGTGCACAAGTTGATCATAAGGTTTTGATCCAGTGTAATTTTATTCATAAGTAATTAAGCTCTAGTTTGTTATCCCTGTACTATGTATCATAACACGTCAGATTCGGAGACAAATGTATTTATGTTTTTTGGTATTATTATTTATGATTAAATATTAATATATTAATAAAATTTTATTGGTTATCTCTACATACATACGTCTCTAAGTAAGTCTTTCTCATCAATTAATCAAATATTAACTTTTCCTTATTAATAATAATTGAACCATATGAATAAAGATTGAAAATTAATAATTAAAAGCTAAATGAATTCAGGGTTTGATGGGAGTAACTAGAAGCATGAGGTATTTGCTAATTTTATTTAAGGAAAATGAGATATCTACTTACAATTTTTTTTATAAATTCTCATAAACTATAAGAAAACTTAATAATTAGATTATAATGACATAGGTCACATTCTTGTAGTGTAAAATCATTTATAAGAAAACTTAATAGAAAAATATCTTATTACTCCTTCATTTAATTTTTGTTAACAGAGTGGAGAAGCAGCTATTCGGGATAAATAATTTGGAGATAATAGCTAGTTGCAAGAATTTGTTTTGATTGAATTGATAGGTCGATCCACTTGAACTTGGTGTAATAAGTGATTGTGTAAAGTGGATGGGGATGAGTCAACTCACCCAACAATTTATTTCATTAATGAATGGTACATCTATATATATCCACTTTAATAAAAGGAATTTAGAGTTAGTTGGCAAAAAAATGTCTGTTTTAGGTTTGTTTTTTGGTACAATTTTATTTTTGTTTATAATTTATATTTTACATACATATATTTAAGTTGAATAAAAAAGGTCATAAGATCAAAATATACTGATCGCCCATTTTCTAAATAACCTAACCGTTCTAGAGGTTTTCAAATGTCAAATTAAGAATACAAATTACCACTTAACAATAATTACATTTAGTTATTATATTTTGGAATAATTATGAGTATTTTCTCATGGACAATGAACTAATCTATTTTTGGTATGTGTAATTATCTCTCCTAACAAGTGCTACTCTAACTATTATCTCTATAAAATTAAATCTAGCATTATTGATTGTAAATGACAATCACTTAGAATAATTTTTATATATTTTATTATTTTAAATTTAGGATATATAATTTTTATTTATAAAAGTATTAATCTAAAGTAGATCCAATATTACTTCAAAATATATAAAGAATACAAAATGTAATAGAAGATTTAAAAAATGGTAGGAGGATTTAAGATTATTCTTATAATATTTATTTTTAAGTAGGCTATTAGTATATATAAGATTTTTTTAAGTTTTAGGGAATATCTATAATAATTATATTTTAACATTTTAATTTTAATTATATAAGAAATACAGTTGTTGAATAAAATAGTGTAAAATTAATATTCATATATATTAATCTATCTTCTTTATACTAATATATATCATACTTGCAAATTTATGATATGATGGATTAAGGGGAGTAATTGATAAATATGAACCACTCATATTTGTATCAAATATTATCAAGTATTTAAATATGAGAGGAAGCCTTACCTTGAATATGATAGATTGAGTCTAAAAAATTATTAAATGACATACAACTATTGTCTTAAAGGTTTTACTTTAAGATATAATGTTTCACTTTTCCATGTTTGTTCACTTTTCTCATAACCCTAGGAGACTCATAGTCCCTTTACATATAAATATCTATAAATTTTATATTTTAGTAGTGTTGCAAGAGATGTGACAAATTGATCAATATATTTAATATTATTGATTAATGATTTCACAAATAAAATTTATATAAATTTAGTTTTAAGAAATATAACATATATTATGAGTGATATTGATAGACTTATTTTGGAGAGATAAAAAGATGTAGGTTGAAAATGTAAATTATTAGTAAGGGTAAAATATAAGAAAAATAAATATTGCTGAATAATTGTCAATATATAATATAACATAACATAATATGGACATTCTTTTTATATTATTTTTACTGTTATTTTTATCAATAGCATTTTGAGAAACACTTTTGTGCCTTTCAAACAACAATTTTCTCCAACAGATTGAATTTTTAATAGTAATAATTTCATAATAAAAATTAATATAGGATAAAATTTTAAAAATAAAAAATAATTCGATGATAAATTTTAATTTCAGAGAGATATTGTGATGATATATTTGATAAGAGTGATATTTGGATGATAAAATTGTAATTTTAAAAGATATAATGATAAAATTAGATTTAATTTCAAAATGATAATCAAATGTGAGACATGTAAATTATTAGTAAGAGTACATTAAGAGAAATTAAACCTAATTTTTGTCATCTAATAGATATTGTTATTAATATAGTAAATTATACTAATATCTCCACTAGTTCTATGGAAATAACACACCATCCATCCATTTTATACCTACATTTTCCATGATGTAATTGAATTAGAAGATAAAGAGTTTAGTCAAGTCTTGGCTCTTTGGGCTAGACTCACTTTCTTATGTTACTTTGATCTATGGTCATAATCAACTACATTCCTTCCTTGTTTACTTCTTTACAGTTTTTGTGTGGAGTTGAAGGCACTATATGGGTATGTTGGATTGTCTCATCATCTATGGAATAATTTAGGGATAGCAATATCTTTAGGCGAACAAACTTTGATCAGTTTGTGTTGTTTTCTAGTTGTTCTTGCATCTCTCTTAATTGTTAATGGTTTTTAACAAACTTTGAACAACCTCTCTCTTAATGGTTTTGTAGCTCCATGGGTTTGGTAAACTATAGCATGTTCTTTCTTGGTTTTTTACATTGATATTAACTATATTGTCATACTTTATCACACCTGAGTTTATCATGTAGTAGAAAAATGCATATTGGTCTAACTCTTGAAGCCTAAACACATAAATACATAAATACATGTATATAAAATTCTCTAGCGACCTTAATTTGAGATACGAGTTGCCACTTAAACCTTTATATGTCAAATTTTATGTAAAGTGGTATTTAATTTTGTCCAAATTATAGTCTGCTTAGTCAAAGAATATATGGATTTTCTTTGTGAATGAGTTGGCAATCCAGCAAGAAGATGATAGAAAGAAAAGAAAGCAAGTATTAAATAATACCTCTTTGTTTATTGAATTAGAACGAAAGTATATGAATTACAGTTAAACGAACCTACTATCATATATATACAAGGATGGAAATAAAATTCTACCTAACTAATACTCAATTAATTATGGCACATGTTAAATATGGCAATTACATTGAAAACTTGTGAAATAAGTAACATAAGAAAATAATTGATCTAGTAAGTTGCATATGCCATGGCCTGATGCATTTTTAGTTGCTTAGGTCAGATTGGCACAATCATGGTCTGATGTGCACTCATGCACCACAGTCATACTGGAACGATTGTGGTCTGGTGTGGTTTCATGCATCAATGTCAGACTAGCACGGTCATGGCTTGGTGTGATTTCATGCGCCTCGGTCAGACTAGCACGATCATGACTTGATGTGTGGCTAGGTTTCTCAATCAGAATGTATCGATCATGTCTAGATCTGTGGCTAGGCTTCTCGGTTAGGATGTCCCATCTTGGATCGACCACGACTGTAGCATCATTGGCCAGGATGTCCCATCTTGGCTCGGCCACAATTATGGCTTCCTTGGTCAAGGTTGGCCATCTTGGCTTGGCCATGTGCCTAGGCTCTGGTCTGGCTTCGGCATAGATGAGTTTGAGCTCCCTCCTTTAATGAGGCCCAACTTGGATTGGATAGATGTGTAATCTTTTGCTCCCAATGGCCTAGTTAAAGCATCTACCAATTGAAGACGTGAAGGAATAAGGAGTAATTTGATCTTACCTTGGTGCATTTTTCCCTGACTGTGTGACAGTCAAACTTTACATGTTTGGTTCTTTCATGGAACACATGATTTGTTGCAATGTGAATGGTTGATTGATTATCACAGTAAAGCAAAGCAGGGAAGGAAAATAAAATTGCAAATCCTGAAGTAAATATATAAGTCAAGTTATCCCACAACTAGTTATGGCCATTGCCCTATATTCTATCTCTAAAGAGCTTCCTCAGATGGTTTTCTATTTTTTAGACTTCCAAGATATAAGGGAAGTATCAAGGTATATGCAATACCTTATAATAGATCTTCTAGTGTCTAGGCATGTTGCCTAGTCACTATCACTATAGGCTTTTAATTTAACAATGGAGTGATTAGAGAAAAATAAGCCTAAGGAAGGGAAACCTTTGATGTACCTGAGGACCTTTAAGGCTGCATTATGATGAGTTATGATAGGAGTAGCCATGAATTGGGCTAGTTGTTGGATAGAGAAACTATGTCAGGTTTAGTATTTGAAAGGTAAATCAGTCTTCCTATCAGCCTTCTATAAGTGGACAGATCATGGAAATTGTCACTAGAATATTGGTATAGGTGGCTACCACTTGACATAGGGGTAGATGAGGGTTTGCAGCCAAACATCCCAATATCTGAAATGATTTCAAGGACATATTTCCTTTGGTTCATGGAAATGCCACTGCTATTCGTGGCAATTTCAAAACCTAGGAAGAACTTCAAGTTGCCTAAATCTTTCACCCTAAAGGATTTGTCAAGGGTGATATTTAAATGGGTGATTTCATCCATAGTATTTTCATTGAGAAGTATATTATCTACATAAATTAGAATGACAGTGATAGAGGTGGGATAACTCCATTTGATGAACATAAATTTCCCTTGGCTTTGTGGTATCCATTCTTAATGAGAAAATTAGACAACTTTACAAAGATTATCTACTTGCTTGTTTAAGCTCATATAGAGACTTTTCAAACTAGCAGACATGGTTTGATTTGGAAGTAGAGATGCCTAATGGGAGAATCATGTACACAGTTTTCTTAAGGTCCCCATAGAGAAAAGCATTGATAACATCAAGTTGCTTAAGGGTCCAATTGTATATGGATGCTAAGGCAATGGTAAGTCGTCTCACAATGGTTATTTTGGCTACAGGGGAGAATGTTTCAATGTAGTCCACACCTTTTGTTTGGGTATAACCCTTAGCAACTAACATAGCCTTATGTCTCTCACTTGAGTCATCGGCCTTGTACTTGATTTTGAAAACTCATTTGCATTCAATAGGGATTTTATCATTAGGTAGGTCAGTAATAGCCCAAATGTTGTTTTCTTGCAGGGCACTTAACTCTTTATTTATTGCATCTTTCCAATAGGGGATTTTGGTGGCCAACAAATATGATCTTTGTTCTATTTGAGAGGAGATAGAAATGACTCTTTTATGATAAGTGTGGATAGGTTATCATAGGAGAGGTAAGTAGCCAAAGGATATTGTGATTTAGAGACTAGTTGGGTGTTCTGGAGAAGAGAACAATGATAATCTTGAAGGTAGGTGGTTGGCCTAGAGGTTATATTACTTTTTCTTATGGGTGGAATGTTGTGATTTGAAAGGGAATGATTAGTTTTATGTGTCTATGATTAAGGTGGAAGGTCATTATCATCAATAGGGGCATGACTATTATCATTATTCTAGTAATGATTTGGGAAAATGTCATCATATACTCTATCAATAGATGGGTTATCAGGCATAAAGGGTAGGCTATGGTCAAGATCAAGGTTAGGTTGTGAGTGGTATGGGAAAAGAGATTCATGGAACACAAAATTTCTTGTTATCTTTAGGGCTCTAGAGTGCAAATGCATGACTACATAACATTTGACCCACTGCTTATATCCTAGGAAAACACACTTAACAACACGAGGATCAAGCTTGGTCCTAGAGTGAATTTGAATGCTAACATAGCATAATGACATAAATCCTTATAATTAGGCTGTTTTTTGTATAGAACTTCATAATGGCTCTTTTTATGTAGTATTGGAGTAGGTAGAAGGTTAATCAAGTAAGTGGCATGCTTAATAGTATAAGACCAGAAAATCTTAGGCATGTTACATTAGATCAATAGAGTTCTAACAATATTCAATAAATGTTGGTGTTTTCTCTCAACAACTCCATTTTGTTGAGGTGTATATATGCAAGAGGTTTGATGTAGAATTCCCTTGTTGGCATAAAAAAATTCATGAAAAACTCTGGGTCATTATCACTCCTCACAGTTTTGACTATGATGGAGAATTGTGTACCAATCATGACTGAATTATTGTAGAAGATGGGATATCTCAGCAAGAGTTTTGATAAGATAAACCCAAGTAAATCTAGAACAATCATCAATAATGGTTAAAAAATATTTATGGCCATGTAAAGAAGGTATACAGAAAGGGCCTCAAATATCAATGTGAATTAACTCAAAATAAATCAAAGAATGCGTAATAAATTTCAAATAAGTAGATACTCAAATTTATAATTCATATTCATAATTTACTCAAAATTCACATAAATAAACAACTTTAAGTCTTTAACAAATTCAAAGTCTAAATTACAATATATCAATCCAAAAGTATCACTTAACAACCGCAAAATATAAATAAATGACACAAGTTCACAACTCACTCTACAAAACAAATAAATTTGGAATTTTAACATTTAACACCAAGGAGGCAAAGTTGTCTCATCGAGATTATATTATTGCATCAAATCCTATCTTCAGACAGTACTCAAGATTACACAAAAGTCACTGAGATTACACACGAATGTTAAGAACCAAAATGTGTAATCTAAATATGCCTTGAAAACTTATGTATTGAAGTGTTGAAGAAGAGTTAGAAAGATGGGTCACCTTGTAATGGGTTTTTCAGTTTTTTTTTTAAAAAACAAATGTATATAAACCGACCGGTTTAGTCAAATGTATACTTGGCCAGTTCAACCTCTATACCGTACCAGTTAAGAGTCCAATTCGCCAGTTTTCCTGTCGAACCGGCCGGTACAGTACAGTTTTACATCATTGCAAAAAAGGCTATCAACTAAGGCCCCATTAATGCCCATAAAACTAAAAAGGTCAATGGTACTCGAAAGGGATTAGTTCTGTGGCCAGAGGTGAGGTAATACCATTGGTACTACAAAGAAAAATACAAATATTCAAAGAAGCATAATCATCGTTACATGAAGAAACTTATCTCAAAGACATAAGGTTATCAAGAATAATTTCAATCCATTTTGTATTATAATAACACTCAATGCTTTACACCTACAAAACATAAGGCTACTTCAGCTCGAGCTTGAAGCTCTTCCAAGATTTCAACAATCTGTTCTCGACAAAAGTTACTTTCACTCTCCTCAGCAAGCATTCTTCTCAGCCTTCAAAGAAAAATTAAAGTTAAAAAACCAATAATTTTAAGGAAAAATGATTGAACATAGGTTAAAACAGTACAATCTAGCTTTATAAGTAAAATGTGGGAACTTAGTCACATGGATGAATAAGTAAAATGTGGTAGCTAGGTCTAGTGCAGAAGCTGAATTAAGAACAATGGCATTAGAAACTTCTGTGTTCCTCTGGAAGAAGATTTTATTAGGTGATCTTAAGTATGAAACTCCTATGAAGTTGCTCTGTGACAATAAAATTGACCATTAACATTGCATACAATCTGGTTCAGCATTACAAGAGAAAACATGTTCAGATAGACCAGTACTTCAACGAGGAGAAGCTAGATAGTGGATTAATCACCATAGCTTATGTTCCTCTGGGGTCACAGTCACAGATCACAAATGTGTTAAATATAACATTTAGTTATTTCCTTTCAATTGATACTCTAGTACACTATCCATTGCTACTACCCTCAGCCTTAAAAAGAGAAATCAGTTCATAGATATTGTCAGAAAAAGCTCCTAGACCTAACCTTTCAATCTAGTCGGGCACAGACAATTTTACTGCAAATCCTTGATGATAAAGGGCAATCTAGTGCACATGACTCTCACCTAGTGGAGTCTGGGTAGGATGGAAATATGCAATCTAAGTTCTAACCCTGCAAGCAGATCAACAGTTTCCAAAATATGCAATCTAGTGCACAAGGCTCACCCTCTGAATCATTACTGATTTCTAAACTAATTTAGCTAAAAGTTACGAAACAATCATTGCTAATATATTTTGAAAATTCAAATAAAATGGCATCAAATTTTCAAATTGACAGGTATGTGTAAGCCTTGAAACGTGAAATATATCTGTTCCTCACCTGAATCCTCATATGTCTAATTACCTCAATTAGTAAGTTTCAATCAGTAATGTTTGTCAACTGGGATCACACTGGAGTTGGACTAACGGGTATGCACCCATGAACTTGTGGATGATCACATGGGAACCCAAATAAAAGATGTGTGACTTGATCACCAATCATCGATTTATTATAATACTTAAATGAAGGTCAGGGCCAGAGGATGGGCAATCAAATTTGTTGACAATTTTCATTATCATGCCCAACCAAATTAACGTATGCAAATCATTGAGTCCAACATGAACAGAGGATCCACCATTCACATTGGAAGTAAATAAAATAATAGTAATCCTCCATTCAAATTTGAATAGGATTGACTGAACGTTAGCATTTATACAAAAACAGAAACTTGCATCTACACAGTTGAGGAGATCAGGTATATGAGGATTCAAAAAGGGAGGCCCAGTGTACGAGGCTTCCACTTTGTGGGGCTGGGGAAAGTAGATGCACACAGTCTTACCCTCGCAAGTGGAGAGGCTATTTCTAGGATTTGAACCTTGTGACCTCATAGTCACTAAGCAACAACCTTACCGTTGCATTGTATATGAGGATTCAATTGTGAAGAATTACATCATTACAGGGACAAACTATAATTAGCTTCTACATTATCAAACTGTAAACCAGTAAACCAATAGTGAGGTAGAATACTTGAATATAAAAATGGTAGGGATATCTACCTGTCGACAACTGCTGTGTCTCCATGACCAGTGCAAATTATCAACATGGCATTAGTAGGCAATGCCATGTACAGTTTATGAATTCTAGCATCCATGTGAGCCAAAATTTGCTTCAGTTCGGCAGATGCACTCAACTTGAAGTCTTTACCTTTTGTCAAATCCTTCTGGCATGTAAGTAATGCCATCATCTCTGCGAGTCTTTTATTCAAGATCTCTGAATCTTCAGCTTGTTTCTTTAAGTATGATTGTAACTCTGAAAACTGAGTCCAGATAAAATGTACCTTGTCATTCTTCACCTAAAACAGCAAAAGGGGCACAAACAAGACATAAAGCATAGTTATAATCAGAAAAGAGAACAATCACAAATATAGCTAGGCGTGACATCTACCTCTTTGCTGGTCTTTGCAAGTGCATCATCATCAGAGGTCACCGGAATTGAATGAGACGACTCAGAGGCATATCGTTTTACAACAGATATATTGTCAATCAAAGAGGAGGTTTTGCCAGACTTGCTCAAAATGGAAAGGAGTTTTTTTTTCATAAAGGATGGAGGGGAACCAAAGTCAGGCCCTGTTTCAAGAGTGAAGCCAAAAAAAAGCATGTCACGGAATGTATACTGACACCAGTATGGCAAGCCAAGTGAATATAAAGGGACAATACAGAAAGATGAAACAAAAAACAAAACTTTTTGAACAAAAAACCAATTATTTCTTTCCCTGCAGACTCTCTACTTCAAGGCATTCATCATATATATATGATAGCCGAATGTACAGCTAATAAACAAGCACAATTAGAAATAATAGCATGTGACTTTCTGTGAAGGTAATTAATAATTAGTTTATAAAAAATATCATTAGAAAAAAAGAGAAAAGTACAATGAAAGTGGATAAGGCATCCTCAGAAACAAAACAAAAAGAAGCAATAAAACCACATGCATAGAGCACTAAAAAAAGCATGTTGATCCATCTGTGCATGGTTTAAAATTGCGGTCAGCAACGACAACCATGATTGTTGCTGCAATTTTGGTAATATCAGCTACTGCACCATGAACACAATTGAGGCTATCAGCCACATTTTCTTGTCAGTGGTTGCAATTTTAGTAACACAAATAACCACAATCACATGTCACAACTATAATGCATGTCTAACAATGAAACAACAAGGACCACTAAAAAGCCATGGATAGAGCACCAAAGAGACCTCAAAAGAATAACCCCAACAGGAACAAAGTTTCGGGTAAAAAAACAAGTGAATAATAAATATACCATTTTAGCCAACGACACCGAAGAACAGTGTTACAGCATTGACAGGGTATGGCCACAGAAATTTTGCTTCTTTACAAGAACCAAAACCTTTATATATTGGTGTGGAGAAATTTATGCAAAGCAGATCCAAGACTTTACAAAGATCCCAAACAACCTATTTCAAAGACACTTCGCCATTGAACAAGCAAGCAAAGCACTTTACCTACCAGTGTAGTTAGTCTAGATACAAGACCCTGTTTATCGTCAATTTAATTTCATTCACCACCTTATTAGCAATGAGAGTAGCATGAAAAACTTGCCTACCAAAAATTGAAGCACTTTGATTCTCAAAAATAGATCTCCTAGAAGCTAAACTTTTGTTAAGATCTTGTGAATTTTAGAAACCAGCCTAGCAGGGAAAAATTACTTCACTTTTCCTAGCCTAACCTTTTAAGGAACAAGATATATAAAAGTAAGGTCAAGCAGTATCCAATTTTACCATTATGGAATAATTCAGCAAACACACTAAATAGATCAAGCTTGACAATATCACAACAATTTTGAAACATGCCAAAAGTAAAGCCATTGGGATGAGATGCTTTGTTTTTCCCCAAACTAAGAAATAGTCCTGTTGATTTCCTCAAAAAGATCTTCCAACCAAGGATATTAAAAGCGCACACAAAAGTGTTGAGGTGTGCGATTCAACACTTTTGAAATTGAATAGCGAGTAGGCATGGGCCAAAACTTGTTTAAGAGATGTAGTGCGGGCCAGGCTTCCTTAATAAAAGGGGTAAATGAGTGGAAACTAAGCCCCACATTGTCACCTTACAATAAGATATGGAAAAGCATCCTCCCCAACTGATCAAGTGAATATTACAAAAGTCAAGCAACACTAATTACTTAACAAAGAAATGGCAACATATTGTAATTTATTACTTTCTTATACATTTTTATTATAAAAATTTCTGATTCTATAATGTAGAATGAAAGGAAGTACCAAAGAGGACATCCACGATACTTGAGTCAAACGAACTTAAAAGGGCATAATTCATGCAAAAAAAACATTGTTCAACTTCAAAAAAAACTACATAGTCTAATGAGCACAAATCAAATCACAACAAAAATAACAAATAGTTAAGTTCATAAAAAATCACATAGTAAATAGACCTCAGAAACAAAGTATCTTTGATGTCTCGCTACTTGAATCTGTAGCAAAAAAGAATCTACTTCAAGGTAATGCTCAGCAAAAAAAAGACAATTGTTTCAAACATTAAATTAGAACACACTCATTTAGACGCGTACACATGATAATAGCTCCCAGAAAATATGATATATTTAAAGCTAAAGGAATCAACTTTTCTGCTTTCAAAGATTATAAACTGAAACCACATATTTTACTCCACTGTAATAGATTTAATAATGTCCAACACAAAGCAACCTGCAATGATGAATTAAAAAGAATTACTTGCCATTCCGGATCTTCAATAGTGCCAATTCCATGGTAGCTTTAGCATCTTCAATGCTGTCATGTCCATTCTCTGATTGCTGTATCTCCCTTGAAAGAAATCTCTTAGTCAGAACCCGTAGAGCAGTTTTATGAGATGCTCCTCGTGGGTGTTTGTATAATACTGCTGTGTCAATGACCAAATCATGAGATATCTTCAACGCTAATAAGTCATTTTCCAAAGAATGCCCAACAAGGATAGTCTCTTTGTAAACCAGCTTTAGAAACTCTTCCTGAACATGGGAAGCAATTGAAATAAATCAGAAAAACAGAAAATTTCAACAAATGTAGGTTAGCAGAAATAGAACAAACGACAATCAAGACACCTCAACTAACACAACCTGAATATCTCTCAGACTTGTCGTCACCCCATCTAACATCTCAGACGTTATTCCACTAAATCTGCACATGAAATAATAGCAGCTGATCATTTTGATTCAAGGCCTAAGAAGAAATAGAAGACAGATCGTATGGGGAAAATTTCCACCTTTACTTTATTCGTTTTTTTGGTCAACGTGGAATATGTTTATATTATTGTTGTTGAAAGCCTCATGCATTGGGCCGCCCTTTTTTACATGGAAAATGTTTCTATTTTCTTATTCTTTTTTTTTTACCATTTTTGCTTTTGCTTACATTACAAATTGATTAACATAGCCCAAAATAGAAGATTATCATCCATAAGTCTTCCATTCTGTTTGGAGGGTTTCTAACACTACAAACAAGATAATATTTGCATCCTTTTTTAATCTGTTTATTTCATAAAAGTTTCAACCTCTTATCAAATGGAAACCAACAAGACATATATATATATATGCAGTCAAACAATAAATAATAAGCCTTTTTACAAGATGCAGCATTGAGGTGAGTGTCTCAGCCCCATACTATCACCAACCGAAGGAAAAAAGGAAGAGAGAAATGTTACAAATATAAAATTGATCCTATACACAGACCACTGATAGTCACCCTACAGGGCACATCAGCATAAGGATTGGAGAAAATCATTATAAGCAATCAGTTATCTTTTAGAAACTATCTTATAGGTAATACAGAAGATACCGAAACATACTAAAGATCAAACAATTTTACTATAATTTTCAAAATTAATAATGAACCTTTTTACGTAGGTTGTCTAATAGCTTAAACAACAGCGCACCTGGTATTGTAATCAGTAATAGCATTTGATGGTTTAACCAATTTATCTATCAAAACCTGAAAATAAAAAATTCAAAGTTAGAAATATTAGAAAATAAGCTATCAATGTGCAAGTGAATATTCATACTCTGAATGACCAAGTCACCAGAATTGTAAAAAGGTTACTTTAGGTTCATAAAGATTGTACTAAGACAATAATCGACACTGGTCAGAATCTCAATATGATACCAAGAAGGACAGCACAGTACATGAGGCTCCCACCTTATACAATATGCGTAGGATAAATGTGTACAGCCTTACTCCCACAATGGGTTGTTTCTAGTATTTGAACCCAAGACCTCCCAGTCATAAGGCAAGCAACATTGTTGTTGCATCCAGACTCAATATGATTGTATGAAGTTTTTTAATGGGAAATACATAGAGCATCATTAATAATAAAAAATAGGTTCTTTTGTAGGGGCCAAAACACAATCATATCCATGAAGCCATAGGTAACATAACAGTTTTGATACTAAGGGTGCTCAGAAAACAATTTCTTCCTAATGGAAGAGACATGCCAATTCATATGTACCAAAACCGAAATAGTATTCAGGAAAAATAAATACAAAATAAAAAAACATTAGATTAGTTATAACAATTTATAGAAATTTAAAAACTAACAGTCATACTTCCTAAAATCAGTAAGAGATGCATTTATTATACGAAAGTGGAGTTCAAAATATAAATTCGGTCAATACCTGTCCTTGGACATCCACTAGAGTAACTCTTGTCAGTTCGAAACCCTCGCTTGTTATGCACTAACCAAAAAAAATAAACAGAGACTGATCATGATAACACAAATATAAAGATATTAGTCATATAAAAATATCATAACTACTGTAAAATGAAGTTCCAAAGAATTATGGGTCCTGTGTTTCAATGAAACCTCAGTTAATATAAATTTCAGTTATTGCCAGCCCACTTCCATGGATGAAATGAATCCAGTACAACTTTGTTTTTTCGTGTACAACCAAAACTTGGTGTCAGTGGTCAATCCCGTCAATTATGAAATGGTGGCATTGTGCATTGAGATAAATGACTTCCAAGACAATGGAAAAAATTCAAATAATCAGGAAATAAAAACATTATCACTGTCTCATAGCTGTTGTCCAGATTAGTGTAGTCAATAGCACGCTATAGTGCCTCATTCGAGCCAGAGCTGCCACTGGCCACTACAGGTGACTTGTCGCTTATGTTTATGTGTAGTGTAGATAGCAGCTGAGATTTCAGCCACTTTTTGCCTGTCAGCCGCTATACCAATAATGGGAAAAAACCATATTCTCCTCATGTGTTCAGCCAGTGTTGTCAAATGGCGGCCATGGAGCGGTGGCGTTTTTTGGCCAAATAATATTCACTATTTCAAAAAACACTTCAAATGGTGACGTCCTCAATTGCAGCATTAGGACTGCCATGGTGATACGGCGGTGGCGCCTCATGGTGGAAAAGTTGTTGTTAATGGACTTTTGTGGGTTTCAGGTTTTCAAGCCCAATTATAGATTTTTCCCAAAAAATTGGGAAACCTAACTCGAAGTCATTTTCTTATGATTTGTTTGCTTCATCTTCGTTCACGGCAATTGCTTCGTATGTGACTTCTCTACTTCGTCTTCCTCGTTCATTTTCTGAAGTGGGTTTGTTTGCTTCGTACAAGGCATTAATGTCAACTGCTTTCCCTGCTCTGTTCTTCCTACTCTACAGCAAGCCAGCAACTGCTTTCTTCTTTCTTCATTCTCTGCTTCATTACTATTTTTTATTTTTTTAAAGGCAAGTTGGTTTTCTTCTTGATGTTATTCTTTCATTTTTTTCTCTATAATTTTTTTCCATATATATTATATTTTTTATTATTTTGTCAACCACCATAATAACATCCGCTATTTGCCAGCAACGCCACAATGGTAGAATTTTGGCAATCATCATAGGTTGCCATCCGCCATCGACAATACTGGTTTCAGCCTCATCTCAAGCAATTATGTCACTCTTCAAGTTAACCACACATTTTCCAGTGAAACCTGACAGCCAAAAGGTTTTCCAGCCAAGCCTGTTTTGTACGTTCGGCTCAATCTCGACTGCCATATCTTGAAGAAATCCTCTCCCTTTCTGAGTGGAAATTTATTCATAAATAAAAAGCAATGATTGTCATTATCTTTTAGTAATCGACTTTACCGTTCTACTTTTTAAAGAACTTATTCTTATTTTCTTAATCAGTAAGGTTGCTTGCCTTGTGAGTTGTGACCTGAAGGTCATGGTTTTAAATCCTAGAAATAAACTCTTCGCTTGCAAGGATAAGATTGTGTTCATCTACCATCTCTAGACCTTACTAGTTGGGAGCCTCATGCACTGGGCCACCCCTAATTGATTATCCTTTCAAGACTTAAATGTTCATAACACATAGACAAACATGAAGAAAATTAGTCTTTAATGTTTCATTTGTTTTATTAGTACTTATTTTTAAATGGATTATTTAGAGTATTATTTATAAATGTATTAAACTTTGACTACTCTTCTGTGTTTTGAGTTTCCACATGTATTGTAAATTATTTATATTAAATCGTGTATATTGGTATAGAGGAACACTATTTGCTATACTACTACAATGTTTTTAGAGTTGGCTGCTCCATACTGCTATTTGGGATCAACTAACATGGTCCAGATTTGATGAGGTTGTTAAGACTTTTAGACTTCATAATTGAAAAATAATAATCAATTGTTCTGCAGATTGGTAAAAGGTCCCTCTTAAGATTATGATGAAATTGGCAATTTGAAATTTTCATTTTCACACTACTACACAAATATTCAACAAGCTTATTGAGGAAGAAAAAATGAACAGTTTTTCATAAATAGAGAAACCTGATCCCTCACTGACAATCTAGATATCACCCAGAACTTAACTTTTGCATGAAGAAAACAGCAGTATCTTTCAACCAAATTGACTTACCATCTCACAATCAAGCGCCAACATCTCACAAAATGATCCCGGAGGAGCAGGCATAGTAGAAACAAAACCTGTACTAAATGGGCAAAAAGAAGTGTACAGTAAGCAAATTGTCATTAAGGTGAACATACGCAATTGGTAGCGAAGTCAAAAATCACCTGGCTGATTAACATAGTATCCATTCTCTTCCAGTTGTTTCTCTGTTAGTGTATAGTATGTAACGGGAAATGGTATGTCTTTCACAAGCTCCGTAAATGATACACCATCTGTATCACTACAGCTTTTTTCTGCATAAAGATCTCACATGTTTCATATAATGACCAAATCATATGGTCTAAAAGTTATATAAATGCTTTGAAAGGATCGTGTTGCAATCATATTTTGAACCAGCAAAAGAACATTTCCAATTAAATTGCTCCATGTGGAAAAAGCAACACACTAGAAGAAGGAAACTTCTATACTCTATCTTAATGTCATTATTAAAGTGAGAAGGGGAAAAACAGGAGCATAGAACAGAAAAGGGTATCATGGGCCTTCACGTGCATTTTCATTGTCAGCTTGAAAACTTTTTCCTTAAGCCACAATAATGGTGATATTAAATTAATTCAAAATTAAGATAAGACCAGGCATAGAATTAGAGCCACTGGAGTTTCACATATGAGAGTAAACCACAAGGGATGTTACAAGGCATATATCACTTCTCTAAGTAACTGTTGTAATTTCTTAACACTAAAAAATATAAATTAAACTAAATGTATCATAATAAATGAACAAAAGTGACTTTAAGCCCCACTGCCGAGCCAATTTCACTTGCTGACTTAAATGATTCCTCTCTAGGAACATGCATTTTTCCTCACACATAAATGTACATTAATCTGCAGCATGAACAAGCATGCGAACAACAACAACAACAACAACAAAACCAACCAAGCCTTTATCCTACTAGGTGAGGTTGGCTATATGGATTGAACGATGACATAATGTTCTATAATAAATCAATTTCATCGACAAAGCATTGATGAACAAGCATGTGAACAAACACACTAAATACGAAGTGATAAGTAAGCCATAAAATGAACCAAGCATTGCCAAGTGAACATCATGTACAATTAAGAATTTGATCTTCCCCCTACTCATAAGGAAATGTTACAGACAGACCACAAAACAAGACTGAGCTTAACTAATATGAGGACTTCCAGCAATATTTGTACTTTGACTGGGAGAGTGAAATATAAAAAGGAAGTTTAATAGTGTTATTGACTAAACAGAACCAAAGGCAATTTTCATCCATTCGCCTCATACAACTTATATTTAAAAGTCATATACAAGTCCAAATCCCCTAGCAAATGAAACTTATATAAAGGTTTGAAGAATGAGACCTTGTTGAGATATCAGAGTAGATTTCGGTATAATTGAACTATGTTGATCCCTCTTTCGTTTCAGCTTGCATGTTAGAAGTGCATCTACTGTCTGCATACCATCTGATATACGGCTAGCAGAAAAAGGGGGAAATTAAGTACAGAGACAGAAAGTTTTGAAGGAAATAAGAAGTAAATACATTTTCTACAAACCTAAGAGCTAGAAGTGGCCTTGGTTTGCGACATAATTTTTTTAAATTGGGAAGCTTTTTAGACTGCGACAAGAACAAAGCTGCATCCAGGCCTGGCATATAGAGCATAACCACTTTGGGAATAAGAGGTTTATTCTGCAAATCATAAGAATGCTGCATTAGTAGCTGTAGCAAAATACAAAGTAATATGCTGTACTACGGAGTAGAAGTTGAAGATCTGTTGCTCTATTTGTTTTTTATTAGGGTAGATATTTGATAGAGGTTGAGTCTCGGTGCAACAATAAGGTTGTTTGCCTTGTGACCTTGGAGGTCATGGGTTAAAATCTTGAGAAAGCCTCTTTGCTAGCGATGGTAAGGCTGCACACATCTATCCTTCCTAGACATCACTAGGTGAGAGCCTAATGTATTTGATAGCCCTTTATTAGGATACAAATTTGCTATAAATCGACAGGAATGATGAATTCTTTTTTTGGGCATAGGGAATAGTCAACAGGCATTTAATCTCTCCTAAAGAAGCTTAAGGACAAAAAACAAAACTTGTATTTTAGTTATACCAACATACTGAATGATATTAAGAACAATACTACTAGATTGCATAGTCTGTAACTCAGATGATCGTGAGAAAAAGAACGAACATGTGGAACATTACGCTGAAAATAATAGCAAAATAATAAAGAAACTCAGTATGACAATCAGTGAAATGGAGAAAGTCTGCGGTTAAGAATTCCTATGAATTAAATAAATACATGTACACAAGCAATTCAACAAAACCTTGTCTTATTCTATCCTATTCTTTTAAGTTGGCATTGTAGCAGGTTCGTACTGCTTCTGCTTATAGTCGCTCCTCTGCCATCTGGTACGGCAGACAACCCAAAACCCCAACTCCCAGGTGTCTGTTCTTTTTTTATTTTTCAACTACAAAACCTCAACCAACTACCCACCATCACTGGAAACCTATTACGGTCCAAGAATGTTCTAATAGTCACACGGTCGTCAGCCACCACTACCCACCATCACTGGAAACCTACTCTGGAGTAACCAGCCTCACACGCCACCACTCGCACTATGCTCTGCTGGCATGTGTAAGCCACCCATTGTTCATCTCACTTTAATCAACAAAAGAAAAGTTAATTCTTATGGATCACTGATCTAATGAAATTTGAATATCTTCTAAATGCTAAACCCTAAAATCAAATACATCTTTCTCTACCAATATTTACGAAAGCAATAACCGGCTGTCTTCTGCAATGGAGTAAGGAGCTCAATCATAGAAAGAAAAAATGTAGATCTTAACACTAAACACTATTATAAAACTTCTGAAGTTAGCTAAAAACAGAAGAAAAAATGTTAATCAAATAGTAATTGATCTCTGATAGAAACCTCTTGTCTATTAATTTATTAAAGAAGTTGGGAAATGAAACACAGAACTGCAGACAACAGAAATGGAAATTGCATTAGCTAAGATAAAAAATACAGAGTCAGAGACTGTGATAGCTCTTCAAGGGACTAGCTACTTCCCAAATCCCAATCTTCAACTAAATAATTTCCTACCCACTGTCCCCTTATCCTTTTCACTTTATCCAACTTCTAACTTAATCAGCACCCATGCCCCATCTTCCTGTGGGAAATTGTTACAATGTGAGCACACTTCATCTATCACGCTTCTTTCTCCCCCATTTCCTGCACACGCCAGTCCACTACAGGAGGTGTCTAAAAAGTTTCTTCTACTAAGCCTCAAAATACAAATTTGAACCCCAAATAAACAAGGGTCATTTATTCCATCAAGACATGCAGTCTATACTATATCGTTAATGCCTATCCTCCTGTTTTCAGTCAGATGCCATATTTATATAACCAATGTTGAATAGTACGCAGCCACTTAATGCCCCTAACTTAAATTGTGAAGGTAAGAAAAAGAGTAAGGTACTAACCCGCTTGATGAAAGCAGTTCAAAATACAATAAAAACCACTAAATAGTTAGAAATAAAATTTATTAGGTCATACACTCTGTTGCTAGATACTTGTTGAAATAAAAAAGATGATCTGTACCTTGATAAAAACCCATGATGGCATAAATCCTTCACCAAGCACCCAAGTCACAAGTCCTTGAACGTCCTGTCGTTTCACAACACAAATCCCAGTCATAACTAATTCAATTTTCAAGTTATAAACTGCTGGTTAAGAACCTACGTTAAGATTCAGAGTTGAATTATCTTCTGGTGACTTGAAAACAACATCTGCCTGGCCCTGCAAAAGCACAACAGATTAAGAAAATCCTCTTAATTAAAAACTAACAGAACAAAACCCCAAAAAGATACAAAGAAAGAAAGGATCACAAGGCACATTATACCAGAAGCCAGCTTAAGTTGCTATTAAAAAATCCTTGTTGTGCATGGCTCATAAGTGTTGAAGGAAACACAATGTGATTGTGATGAGTATCATGGTCGTGTTGGCCCCAGAACCCCAAGAGGCTATCTTTCAGAGGGATCTACGACTCGAGCGTGTTGGACACCACGGTCGTGGATCAGCACACGAATGGATACTCATACACATGGTTCCACGGGCTGGTCATGATGGCCAGCATGGCCGCAAATCGGCACATGCATAGATATGCAGTGAGTAAATGCATTGCAAGAGCTTGTAATCCTAATCTCTAATAATATATTTGTAGTTGCTCAATGCTCCCAGGGACATTGGGACAATTGGTCAAACCTCATTGATAAATCCTTGTATTTTGTCTCTTCTCTATTCTTCATACTTATTTGTTTGCTTGTTCCCAACAGTGTTATTGCAGAACAATTAGTTCCGAGCCACTAGTATAAGATGACTATTAACCTAAGTGTCAAATTTTTGGTGGAAAGGTTCAATGGAACTTTTAATTTTGAATTTTAACAAATGAGGGTTAAGGATGTGTTGGATCAACAAGGCCTTTCGAAGGTATTGCACGACAATAAACCAGCAGACATGGATCAACTGGAGTGGGATGAGTTGAAAGAAAAGGTTACGAGAACCATATGGCCTCAAGATGGAAGACGGTTCTAATTTGAAACAACATATCAATACTTTTAATCAAATAATTGCAAATTTACACAAATTTGATGTGAAAGTTGATGATGAAGATAAAACAATAATTTTGTTGTGCTCCTTGCCTAGTTCCTACAAACAGTTGGTGACAACCTGTACCCACAGGAAAGGCTCTATCAAACAAGATGAGATCACAATCACACTTTTGTCTCAATATCAAAGGAAACATAGTGCAATGAAAGGAACTCGAGGCCACAGTCTATATGTGAAAGGAGGTTAAGGGCATGGAAGGAAAGGAGACGGAGATGATTCTACAAAGGGGAAATAGTCGAAATCCAAGGGCGGACAAACAACATAGTCTTTTAGGAGCAAATAAATTAGGCATTATAAAAGGGAGGGTCCAAACAGGCACGTAGAACTGGAATGGGACGAGGTGGAGCATGAAGCTCTAAGACATGTGTTGACAATGTCTCTTTGTTGTTGGAGAATATGATCTTCTCTTATACGAGAAGTGGAGAATCCTTATGGCGTTTCTGTGACATCGTTGAAAAGGTTAAATAATCCACAATAGCACACAGGTATTAGCATAGATGCAAGGTGTGACATAGACAATGACATAAATGCAAAGTGTAACACAGGGATTGGCACGGATGCAAGTTGTGGCACAAACATTGGTTGATATTGATGAAAGGTGTAAGGTGAGTATAATCCTTAGCATGGAATACGAGTTTTTTTAAATATGATTGTTAGTACATGCAATGATGAAAGTTGATGAGGGTTTCCAAACCCTATGGTTCAGTTATGTTGAATATTAAAGAGGACAATTGTTAGTGGAATTTTGTAGATGTTCTATTGTGTTGAAAGTCTTCCTGGCAACAGATAGTTAGGCAGCATGCTCTGTTGGACAGCGGTACAAGTTTGGAGAAGGTGCAATAAAAGTTTGGAGAAGAGCATTAAAATGGCTTGTTACCCTGTAAAGGAAGAGCTCATGGCCAGGTGTTTTAGGTTGGCCTCTCCATGACAACGTCAAAAATAACTGAACACTAAAGGGAGCAAGCTCTCATGTAGAGAAAGTCCCATGGAGGAGCTAGTAAAGAGAGTAGAATATTCACTAAGGTGAATATTCACTAAGGTGAAAACCGATGCGTATATTCCCTAAGGAGTAGAATATCCACTAAAGTGGAGATTGTTATGCATGGCTCATAAGTGTAAAAAGAAACACAACAAGACCGTGGTGATGACTACGACCTTGTTAGCTACAGAATCGTAGGAGGCAATGTTCCATAGGGATCCATGGCTCGAGCATGTAGGACACCATGGTCATGGATAGGATCATGCATGAATACATAACGATCCATGAGGTGGTTGTGGCACTAGCACGACAATGGATCAGCACATATATGGATACATAGTTATGCATAAGCTTGTCATGGATCGGCATTCTACATATAGAATCTAGAAATTGTTTTATGAGCTTTTAGGACTATGTATAAGGTCCGGGTATAAGACTATATGTACATGTATTTTGTATACCTGAATTGAGCAAGAGCATCTACATGAGCTTGTAATTCCAGTCTCTAATAATACATTGGTAACCACTCAACGCTCTCGACAACATATACACAAATTGATCAAACTTCATTAACAAATCATTGTGTTTTGTCTCTTCTTCTTTATTCTTTTTCTTTTATTCAGTTTTTAGTTCTCGATGGTGCCGCTGCACAACAATCATACTACTCCTTATCTAAGCCCGGATGCACTTATGTGTATTAGCAACATAGCACTTCTGCACTAATGCATTTAAAGGGACAATATAACTGTGCACGTTGAGAACAAATCACATAACTACTTTACAAGTACTAACTACATCACATATATAAAAAAATTGACAACATAAAAGTTACACCAAAAGTGGAGGTTTTAGACAACCAATACAATGTTTATAAATTTATCAAATAAACAGTTTGATTTAAAAATTAAACCTAGATTCTATAACTTGAAAAAAAAAAAAAAAGTAGGAAAATGAAGTGATGAAAAATTACTTGGGGTCCATAAACATCGTAGAACTTGGTTTGTTTGTTGTTAGGTTTGGAATCATCTTCATCATGGTCTTCACTTTTCTCTTCAAACTCCGATGAGGATTGCATTCTTTCAACAACAGAACAACGCTGAATGTCTTAAACTACAGTGAACCAAAAACAGGGATTTGGGTGAAAAACAGAGTAAGGCGCCGGAACTTGATGTGAACCAAAGTACGAAACCAATGCCCTTACCACATTTTATATTCTTCTTATTTTTCGTATGATTATTTTTTATATTTCATTATTAATACCATCGATTAAATAGTAATATTAAATTAGAGTAGGGTTATCGTTTTATGAAGTTTTTAAAAATAAATAAAAGTAACAATTTTTATTAAGACTTTTAATTTAGTTGGAAGTGTCTTGTAATAAGAATATTTATTTGGATTTGGATTCTATTAGCTTTTAAATGTGATTTAATGGTGTTAATTAACATTTTATTTTAAAAAGTTTGATTAATATGGGCATTAATGTTATCTTTTATGTGACTTTTAGAAACATATTTATTGTCCCACTTTTTGTACCACTTCATGTATCATAATCTTTGATTAGTTGAAAAAATTATTTTAATTAAATTTATAATTATTAAATATATTCATGGTTAATCATATATTTTTTTTGTATGGAGTGGCACATTAGATGTGTCCCTTTACTTTTAAGTAAGATGATGTATGTGAGTCAATTGAGAACTTACATGATAGCTGAAAATTTATAAGTTAAGAGCCTAAAATTAGGAGCAGATAAGTTAGTTTATTGAAATAAAATGGTTTTGTAATATTAACTTATAAATTAGTTTAAATATGTAAAATGTAAAACGTAATAAGTGACAAACTAATAAGTCATAAGTCAATATCAAGTAACTTATCAAATATTAAATATTTACAAGTGGTGTTAAATTTGTTAAATAAGAAGGCAGGAAATGAGTGGACTAATAAAAGTCTCACTGAAATGTTATTTTTATTTACATATATGCTCCATATTGGAATGTAATTATTAGGAGAAGAATATATAATTTCTATAGGTATGGTGTACAAGAAAATACATGTTTACACTTATGATAGTATAATATAAGGGAGAGAGTTTAAAGAGTTACATGAGGGTCAAATTGTGGAAAATCGTGACACAAAGTGAAGGATTATGATTATGATTCAAGTGCACAAGAGGATGCTTTATGCGAAAGTCTTACGTTGGGAAGAATCTTTGAAACACACAACAACAAGTACACCAAGTACTAAATTAATGAAGAATTTTAGAGGTACTGAAAACATGAGAATATTGTATTGATATAGCAGTAGTGGAAAAACAAGAAAAAGAAAAGATACTATTAAAGAAAAGAAGATAGAGAATGTTCTCCAAATTCCATTATAGAGATCATATTATTTTCATGTCATTCATCACGTAATCATTCATTCTTATATTATTCTTTTTTGTTCTTTTGTTGAACCTCTCAGCTTTCTTATCTTCGACCAAGTATCGCTTTGGTGTGACTAATTCATTTTCATTTTCTCTTCCAAAAACTAATTCTTGGCTAGCCTTTATTCCACGTGTTACAATTTCCTCTTCATCGAGATTAACCTTATCCTCAAGGTTGAAATGAGGATAAGATTGTTGGAATTCAACTAAATCCTCCAAAGTAGCTTCTTTGGTAGAAGTTTTTTCCCACTGTATTAGGATTTGAGCCACTTCTTTAGTGTTTTGTATCACAATTCTGGCTTGTAAGACTTTAACTGGATGTAAAAGAGAGCCTTCTTGAATAATAGTCAAAGGAAGAGGGAAGTATTGTTGAAAGGATTGCCCATGAACCTTTTTAAGATAGAAATGTGAAACATAGGATGGATATTGGCATCTTCTCGTAATTGTAACTAATAAGCAACTTCTCCAATCATTTTAATTACTTTGAATGGTCTGAAGTATCTCAAACTGAGCTTATGATTGTTCCTCAATGCTAGTGAATGTTTTCTATATGGTTGAAGCTTAACTAATGCCAAATCACCCACCTCCAAGTTGTAATCTTTTCTCTTTTTATCAACTTGAAATTTCATATAGTTTTGAGACTTCAACAAATTGTTTTTAAGCTGTCTAAATAACTGATCCATCTCTTGTAAAGTTGTATGCACAAGTGGTGGGTCTTTGATATTGGTTTCATACTTGATTATTGATGGTGGTGGTCTTCCAAACATAGCTTGGAAGGGTGACATCTTGAGGTTGTGATGATAAGAACAATTGTACGAATATTGAGCCCAAGGCAATATTTTCACCCAGGACTTTGGATTATCCAACACAAAGTATCTTAAATACATTTCCAAGGTTTTATTCAGTTTTTCAGTTTGTCCATCAGACTGTGGTAATAAGTAGAACTCATAGTCAATTTGGTACCTTGAGCTTTAAAAATATGTTGCCAAAAAGAGCTGATAAACACTATATTTCTATCAGAAACAATGGATTTAGGGATGCCATATAGTTTAACTATGTTGTTGATGAATGCCTCAGCCACAATTCTATTGTTGAAGGCAGCTCTTAAAGGAATAAAATGACCAAACTTGGAGAGTTTATCCACTACAACCAGTATGGTTGTAAGACCATTATAATTTGGAAGTTTTGTGATGAAATCTGTAGCAAGATTCTCCCAAACCTGTTATGGAATTGGTAAAGGTTGTTGTAGACCAGCTGACATCACATTTTCTATCTTAGCTTGCTGACAAATTGGACATTCTTTCACACATGCTCTCATTTCTTGCTGCATTTTTTGCCACACAAACTCTGAAGTTATATTGGCTATGGTTTTAGTCATGCTTGCATGTCCCTTGTTTTAGAAGAATGGAGTTCTTGAATCAATTTGAATTCCTTATTAAAGGGAATCATTACTCTCCCTTTGAATAACAAAACACCCTTCCATAGACTATAATGTGAAGTGTGTTGTATATGAGTTAGAGCTGACTGGATTAGTGGTTTGATAACATCATCTTTAACTTGAAGGTCAATTAATTCCTCTAGCCAATTACTTCTAGGTTGTGACTAAGGTAACAAAAAAGTCATGGATAAGGCATTAACTATTATGTTTTCCTTTTCGGGTTTGTATTGAATGGTAAAATCATAGCCTAGAAACTTCAGCAACCATTGTTGTTGTTCAGGTGTTTGAAGAGATTGTTCCAACAATTCTTTCAAACTCTTTTGGTCAGTTTTGATCATGAATTTGTGCCCCAAAAAATAGCGTCTGAATTTGGCTAATGACTCAATGATTGCAAAAAACTCTCTAGCATAAGCAGATTGTTTTTGCACCCTTAATGGAAGAGGAGTAAAGCCATCCCCTACTAGTTGCATACTGAATATTTCAACAATAGCATCTGTATGCACCATTCTTCTGATATGGTGAAGTTCTACTTGATTAGGAACTAGCTCTTGACCACCTTTAACTGCAATGTCTCATAATCAATAATATGAGGCCCATATAATTTCCTGAAATATGAAGCAAAAGTATAGGTAATTGAAATGAATTCCCTTGAGCTAGGACAATAATTTCCTGTATTAATCCTTCAACACTCATATAATTCACATTCCTCACCATCACATTAAACATGAGAGTTGGTTCAATAGCCAACTTGAGGAACTTTACTACTATGGGTTGTAGAAAATTATCTGAGCTTCATCCATCAATTAAAACATTAATAGGGAGCTTATCAATGTTAGCCAAGAACCTGATGGTGCCTACACCCAACCCACCTTTCAAAGCATTCAATGATAAGCGGTGATCCATAACACCATCTGCTTTTTCTTTCTCAGGTTGCACCTCAACTTCATCATCAACATCCTCCAATTATAAGAATAACATATGTTTATTAAGCCATTCATGATTGAAAGTAAATTTCTCATCACAGAAGTAGCATAATCCTTTTTCTCTCATGAGTTGCATTTTTGTAGAGCTAATTCTCTTAACATTGAAATTCGTTAAAGGAGGTCCCATAGGGGTAGGCAATAACCCTGAAGAATTACTTCTAGTAGTAGGTTTGAAGCCACCCACATTAGTATTAGAATGAGGAACTAAAGAAGTTGTAATAGGAGAATATTTATGGGTAGAGTTGGAATTAATGGCTTTAGTTACAAGTGTATATCTCTCCTCATATAATCTAGCTAAAGCCACAACCCTTAACAATGTAGGTGGAGCCATAGCCACCACATCTCGCCTAATATCCTTTTGTAATCCTCCCACAAAACATTGCAACAATGCTTCATCATTTAAACATATGGATCTATTAGCCAAAGCCATTAATTTGAGGTAATACTCAGAAATAGAACCTGGTTGAGTGAGTTTAAACAATTTTATCATAGGGGAATCATAAGGAAAGGGTCCAAACTGAGATTTCATTTCCCTTTTAAGATCTTGCCAATTGTTAACAGCAGAAATTATGTGTAACATCTGAAACCATGGAACCACCTCTTTATCAAAATGCATAACATCAATGTCTACTCTAGGTACATCTAGAGTATTGTGATAATTTAAAATTTTCTTTGCCTTGAAGATCCATTCTAACACTGATGTTGTTTCATCAAAGTGAGGAAATCCAAGAGAAAGTTCCTTAACTAGCAAAATCACATTCTCATGTGTTGCCATAGATATGCCTAAGTTTGCATGACTTCCACCAGCATGAGAAGTGTTCAGTAGAATTTGTTGAATTGCTCGTTGTATCTAATCCATACGGTCATTATGCTCATGGAATCTACTTTCCATTGTTTGAGTTAAACGATGGATTTCATTAGAATGATTTGTGATAGTGGCTTGCAAGTCTTTTAATCTAGTATTTTCAGTCAAGGAAGCTCAATGAAAGCACCAATCAAACACACAACAAGTACACCAAGTGCTAAATTAATGAAGAATTTTAGAGGTACTGAAAACAAGAGAATATTGTATTGATATAGCTCATGGATTCAAGAATGCCATGGTTGTTACAATAGTGGAGAAAGAAGAAAATGAAAAGATACTTTTAGAGAAAAGAAAATAAAGAATGCTCAAAAAAAATTATGTAAGACTGAGATGACAACTAAGATGGATGGTGAATTAGTTGTCTTAAAAGTTTGACAAATTTTTCTGTAATTATCGGAGTTAACACCAGCAAAAAAAGTTATGCAAACAAATATCAAACAAATTTAAGGAGATAAGAGAGTACTCATAGATTTTTATACCGGTTCACCTTCTTGTCCACCCCGAGATTTTTATACTATTGCAGCACAAGAGATTTCTTCACTAGATATTAAGAGTAGCAATTACAATTTCTCACCCCGAGATTTCCTTGTACCTTATTCACTCTAATACCTATATCACTCTTTGGAAAACAACTGTTCCAAGTGACTCTATCCCTTTTCTTATCACACCCTTGTGAAAGAAAGTAATTCAACAAATTAGATGAAGAAAACTTTAACTATGGCAAGGATTTCCTTTACAAGATTTGAAACTGTGAACTCTTACAATCCAATAACCCTTTATACACACTTAATAATAATGTTCAGAATGTTTGAATATCTTTGGAAAACCACACTTGAAGCAACTTCAGAAAATATAATCTGAAAGTTAAGAACAAGTTGCAAAAAGTGTAGAACAAATATTTCAGAAAAGTTTAGATTGTGTATATGAGTTATATATTGAATTTATGAGTTTCAATGCCTTTAAATAGGTTTTCCAATCAATCATAACACCTCTATGAAAATGTAGGAATTGATTGGAATGAAACCATTTTGTTTGGAGTGAAAGCTTATGCAGTTTGAATCTGAAAACTAGTGCAACAACTCTCAGTAATCGATTACAGCCTTGGCGTAATCGATTACCCAAACATTTTGTCCAATTAAGTAATTGATTAACGCACGGTGTAATCGATTACCCAAAGGATGTAATCGATTACTCAAACATTTTGTCCAACTGAATAACTATTTGTCACATAGTGTAATCGGTTACTCACAGGATGTAATCGATTACCCAAGTATTTTGTTCAACTGAATACCTGATTACTACAATGTGTAATTGATTACTTAGTTCTGGTAACCTGTGACTTAGTCACAGTAACCTATTACTTAGATCTATTACACAATATTTTGAAAATTGTTTTCATTTATACTTGTAGTTTTCAATTTTCTCTTAAAATATTTTTTAGCGTTACTACTATTTGTTTATAATAGAGTATAACGATAGAAGTAACTAAGGACTTAGATTCTAATTCCTTGAAGTTTTATTTTCATTGTCTTCATAAGTATTCTTCATTTTCTTCTTTATGTGATGTTGGTGTCTTCATCAAAACTGTGCCAAGATTAGGAGCAAGATCTTCTTCACATTTCCAGTAGAGAGATCATACTCTTTCCGTACCATTCATCATGTAATCATTCATTCTTATATTCTTTCTTTTTTTTCCTTTTGCTCAACCTCTAAGCTCTCTTATCTTATGCCAAGTGTCCCTTTGGTGTGACTAATTCATTTTCATTTTCTCTGCCAAAAACTAATTCTTGTACTAGTAGCGTTCAACATCTGTATGATGTGATGAATCAAAAGCTTTCAACATCCAATTGCTATATTTGGAATGAATCCTTATGGTAACTCAAGTAGTAAACTACTTCATGTCGTCCGCTCTCTTGATCATCTATAACTTCTCTAGTTGGTTATGCATTAAACACAAAGGGACACATCTGCTGTCCCATTTTGTGTATCATTCTATGTATCATTAATTCTGATTGGTTAAAAAAATTATTAAGTTAAAATTATAATTATTAAATATTTTTATAACCAATCACATCTCCCAACACATGGAGTGACACAAAGCTGTGTGACAACAGATGTGCTCCCAAACACAAATACATGTTTTCTATTAGGGGTCAGCATGGGCTGAGTTGGACTATATAAGGCTTGTCTCTTACCCAATCCTAAATATTGTTAGTATCATTTTTTTAACATGACCCTAGACCCAAAGCTAACCTGTTAAAATGGTAGGAATCATGAACAATCTTGATAAAATAAGAAAAAATGTGAAAATTATTCATTAAATGAATATTGAATTGAGTGAATGAATTGAGCATTAAATGAATACAATGAAATCATTTTATAAAAGTAAGAAAAAACTAACTACCCTAACATGTAAACTAATTAACCAATTAACCCCTTTTACTATTAGAAACTAATAACTTGGGCTAGAACCAACCCACCAATACAGTCTCGCATATTCACGTACACTATAATTCATATTGATACAATATATTTCAACAGACCCCTCAAGCTAAAGAGTGGAAATTTTAAATTCTCAGCTTAAAATTGATTTGTAGCAATAACAATGTTTAATCATCCATGATAGAAGCTATATCATTAAACGCTTAACCATCCATGGTATAAGCTATATCTTTGTTTAACCACCATGGACAAAAGTTAATTATCCAATGCTTAACAATCAATGACATAAGTTATTTCTGAACTTAACCACCATAAACAGAAGAGAACCAACCATTAATGATGAATGAGAGAAAAAATAAATCGGAAATATGTTGCTTCAATGATATACACAATGTTGAAATAGAGTAAGAATTAAATGGAGGTAATTGGTAGTTGTTCACCCTGTCATGAACACACTTTATGATCATGAGAATATTTGGAGCAATAATAGATTTCTCAAAGCACATGGCTTTGATCAAAATCTCTGGAATAGACTGCTATTCAAGGATGGATCCATATATCACAACATCTGATGTGCCAATAGCATAATCTCAATCTGCACTCAAATCTCTAGCTATGTGCTCTATAATACCTCTTGGATATTTCAAGCTACGAGCCATGGTCTCAAGAAGTGGTGATAATGCTTGCAAAACAATCATGTCCCTACCAAAATCCCTCCTAAATTTCTCAGAAATCTTAGGAACAGAAACAGCTTCCTCCCTAATGCCCAAGACATAATTCTCTATGTCCTTATAATGTGACACATTCATAGAACGCATCTTCACAAAACTGAAAGAACTCTCTGACATTTCCACAATAGAAATGGGCAAGAACATTTGGAAAACAACAACCAATTACAAGAACATTGCCACAATGCAAATCCATTGAATGTAATCTATTTTCTTTTATAGAAAGACGTGAGAAGCTGGATCTAGTCCTCTATGAAAAAGGGTTTTTGTCTTTTCTGTTTGGTTTTGAACCAAATAAACTCCCTTTCTTTGATGGGATCAAGATTCCAAACAACCCATTTAGAGTCTCGTCAAAATGGGGTATTTTCGATTAGGAGAAAGCTTCAAACTTTGCATTAAAATACATGCAGGAAGAATACCTAGACGGGGAAATTTTAATGGGGTTCGAAGAAATAGCTCAAGATACTTAAAGAAGTTGAAAAAGACCAAAGCTTTGAGATTTGAATTCAATAAAATTGACCTCCCCGCAATTGAGAGGACTGGTTCTATATCAAACGCTTCAGCCAGATCAGCCTTGATGGTTCGTAGTTCTTCATCGGTTTAACGAGCAACCACTCTAATTTTCTCTTTTTTATCGGATATGCAAGGCAAAATGGTTGCAAGAATGACCGTGTAATATGGAACAAGCTGGTCTACACCAAGTTTGACAAACTCGTCTATCCATGTGATTGTTGTTAAACTAAAGAGTCGATTTTCTTCCACACTTGGCATGACCTCAACTGATTCTTTTGAAGCTGGTGGGTGCTCACTTTTGCAACTTCTAATTTCATAAAACAAATTCTTATGGCTTGAAGTATCATCAATCACCACCACCCCTTGTGTAAAGGGGTTTACTAAGATGATTCTTTGTTAAATCTTGGAAATATATGAGTATAATGGAAACTATAAAACAATAATTATTACTCGATATCATATTAAAATGGTAAGTGTAACACCGCGAATTTTACGATTTTGAATTATAAGATTTTACTAATATTTTCATTAATTATATATTCGAAAATGAATTTCTGGGAATATTAGGTAAGGAATTAGACGAAACTCTAGTTGAGTTTTATTCTTGAAATTTTATTTCCGATTGTGTGATAATTTTTGGAGACAGTCGGTTCTGGACCACTGTCAGGGCCGAAATCTGCATGTCTTTTTGAGTTCCGTAACTCGGAATCAAATTCCGATCGCACTGTTGGATTCATAATTTAATTTTGAGTCAATATAGACCCTGAATATACCCATACCTATTTTCTAAATATTTTTCACTCGGAATGCCGAAATTCGAAATTCTAATCGGATATTAGGATCGGACGATTTATAATACCCGATCGAGTATTGGCCTATAATACCCGGGCATGTTTATAGCACATGTCCACAAGGTGATCATTTTGCATTGCGATGTGAGAGTTGACATCCATAAAGCAAATCTCCCATCACTTTCACCATATCTCCTGAGCATCATTAGCCACCCTAGGAGATTTTGTCATTATTGCCTAGTGAAAATCTGATTTCCCTCTCTCCTTAAACCCTCACACTTCACACTTCACTCACTCACTTTTGCATTTTCAAAGAGAAGGTAAATCTCTCTTCATTTTCTCTCATTTTCTCCTTTCTTCTTCCATCTTCAATCCTTGATCTCTCAACATTCAACCAATGGATGTTGATGAGATTTAAT